>NC_051131.1:4372438-5572438 GCF_014839805.1 Manduca sexta
GTTCTATGAAGAAAACTGCAATTATAGTAGTAGTAGACTGCCTCGGTGGCGTAGTTGTATTGCAAGTCCGGTACAATAGCGCTCTGAGGTCCTGGGTTCGAATCCCGGGTCGGGCAAAGTGATATTTGGGTTTTTCTGCTCAGTATCAGCCCGGAGTCTGGAATTTGTGCCCGATATGGCGATAGGCTCGCCCCCTATCACATCATGGGACGGAACATACTTGGCGAAAAGTGGGTGCCCTAGTTGCGCCTCTGCATACCCCTTCGGGTATAAAATGCGTGATGTTATGTATGTATGTAATTATAGTATCATGTAAATGTGTGGTTTAATAGCATACCTTGATAGAAATAGAAGTATTTAGCTTGATTTTGTTTGTCAATATCAGCAACATCAGAGCCGTCTGCTGCTACTTCAATGTCCTCAGAAGTATTTCCAGCAATCAATAGCTCTTCATCATTTGGCTTGTCTTCACTTACAGTAAATACTGGTGCATCAGGGTTTAAAGAGGACTCAATATTTAGTTGTTCAACCTTATCTTGGACTATGTCGACACATGCAGCTCCTTGTTCATTCACATCAAACCAATCAATCTTGTTCTCATTTACTTTTTGTTTTTCATAAATTATTGGAGGTGCATCTTCAGTTACTGCATCAATAACCTTTGAAGCTTCTTCAGAATAAAGAAGATTTATGTTTTCTTCTTTTTGCTTGAGCATTTCTAAAGCCTGCTCCAAGTAGACAATTTCAGTGGTGTCAATTTCAGCCAAAATTTGAGCTTCAATTTCTTTCCTTTCCCTTTTTAAAATGTCATACACCTGTAAATAGAGTTGAAGTTATGATGCATGTTATGACATCTTTTATCTTATTCCAAAGATATTTTTGTATAGGGTTATCTATTATAATATGTATGTATATTATAGTTGAAACCAATCATACATTATTCTATCCAACATGACATTATTGAAAATGAAAAATTATTTTGGTCCTCACCTGTTCTTTATTAGCAGCAAATAATTTGCAGTAAGGTGCATTATTGATGTTCTCTAGAGGCAAAATAGGTTCTGGAATTGTTTCAGTAATTTGGCCACGTGGTGGCGCGACCTCCACAGTAGTGGACCCACGTAAGCGACGCACAAGACGCATGGTTACCTGTCGTAGAAGACATGAAATTATAATACTCTAAAAGTTCCAAACCATAAAGCTGATCAAAATTTAACCATTGACTTCAAACCATGAAAAGTGATGGGTATAAATAATCTAATTATATTTAGGACTTTAAAGTGCACTAAATCACTTATTCAAATGTAACCAATAATAATTAGCCTAGATCTAGACGATAAGTTCATGAAGTGACCATCTATAGTTATTTAATAAATACAGGGACTGATAAGTTGTAATCATCAAAGGGTAATAGCTGATTTTGTAGGCCATGATTTAACTTAATAAATTGATATTATGTCCCAACAAGGCTTCCAATACACAACAGTCTATAGTTATGTATATAACCTTGTCATTTATGTTAGATTTACTTTTAGCAAGCAAGTTATATCTTTTCACAAAATCAATCAAGTAGGCAAAAATAACTCACTTCCTCAGCAGGTGCAGGCCATTGCAACATCCTGGTGGGTTTCATGTCACTGACGTGCAGCGGCGTGGCGCAGACGGGGCAGGGCGGCGGTTGTTTCTCATGCGCCGCTGTGTAGTGGAGCACGCACGCCCAGCAGTACACGTGGCCGCAATGCCCCACCCGCCCGGCCACGGGGGCACCCAAACATATTGGACATTCCGACCTACCAGTGCTTCTTACTACCTGAACGAATTTAGTAAGATATGAACCACTTAAGATAGTCTATTCAATACAATAGATAAAATTAATATCAGGACATAATGACAATGATATATTTATTTTATCAGGACAGCATACAGTAAAAATAAAGATTTGTTACCAGTTAAATCAATTATATAAAATCCCCACAAACAAGATTAAAGGTTTGTTATAGAATTTATATTGAGTGCTAATTTATAAATAAAGAAGTTATATTCAATAGTAGTCTTTGATTGTTCAAACTTAGACTTACAATTTCCTCAACCAAGTCCCATTTGATAGGCACATCAGGATCCAGCAAATTCAATTTGTAGTCTCCATCTTCCTTCACCACAAATTGGCAACTAATAAAAACAGAATTAAGTTATGTAACTATACTTTCTTTTAATGTTTTTAGTTCCAGAATAACTCACATCTATAATGTTTTTAAAGCTACAATATACTCCTTTCAGTTCTTCCAAAACTGAAATAAATACACATATTTACACCACATTAAAGCTGACATGTTATTTAACTAAAAACAAGTGCATATTGATCACAAAGATAATTAATTCATATACTTAATGGGTATTTTTTAAACCAGTCTTATTACTTATACAGGAGGTAACATTACTCACTAAGCACGCAGGTAAAGGTCATGCTCATGCCGATAGTTAGTGCGGTGTTGCATTTGACGACGCTGTATTTGCGGCCCTCTACGCTCATTTCGCTCAGTGCCCCCACGTGATGGGTACATGAAGTTCAGCAAATGGTTCAAATTTTGCTTTTTGCTTCCAGGCACAAACACCGAGCCAATCTCAGGCTCATCTTCATCTTCTAACCTGAAATTTGCACAAAACTATTGAAATAGTGACTTTTTACAAAACACTAGGCATATTACACAACCTTAAATTTTAGTCAGTTCATTTCTATTTTTCAATTACTTAATTTAGCAAACCAACAGTAGAAATTACATAAATATTTTTTTGCAGTATGACATTCAAATAATAATGTACAATGTAATTATACAGATCATAGACATGCCTATCTTTATTTTTGAGTTATTGAACACAATCAACTTTATATGACTCTTGTAATTTTTGGAGAACGCGCAATTTTTTTTTTTATTGCTTTGTATGCAAACAACCAAGCAACCTGACTGTTGGTGAGCAGTGCCCGCCATCCATGAAGTTGAAAAAATGCCAGGGGCATAGCCAAAGCTTTGCCTACCAAAAATCTATAAGATATAATAAAATAGCAGATACAACTTATACAATTTTTTCCTTAACTCCACTAAATAAAAACTTACTGGTAAACAATTTCTTTGATCCTCTTTAAATAGTTATGATGTATTACTGGTCATGAATAATCCGTAAGAAATATTATCAATTTATTAAGATTAATGCTCTTTTTAAATTTTGTCAATTACGTAATTAATTAAAAATAGCATTTTTTTTTTAAATTAACATACCCGGTGTTCTGTGTTCCACCCACTGCGTAATTAGCTGGACCTCGAGGACGTGGTCTCCTGTCAACTTGTCCCCTACCCCTCTGCGCAGGTGCATTTTTGCGATATGGTTCATTTTTTGGAGTGCTGCTGGGTCCTTCACGTTTCTTATTGTTTCGTGGCCAAGGTTTGTGCGTTACCTCTGAAGTATAAACAAAACCGATATAAACAAACCATTTTATAGATTAGTAGTACTTCTAGTAATGTTTACACATCAGTAAACGTCGCATACAATAGTTTTATGACGAAAATTAAAATCACAACAAATTAAGTCCTTTATATTATAAAATTTTATCCAATTACAATATACAGTATACGTACCTCCAACTTGTATATTATTAGGTTACGTACGCAATAGTTTCTAAATACAAGTCAGATGTTTGATGTTGTCATAAGAAAAATCATCATGACCTTGAACAGAGTAAGTAGGTATTCAACTCACCTGTGCTCTTTTTACAGTCGATGGCTGATGCCCTCGACTGAGATTGACTTGAACGATTTAATGTTTTTTTGTCCATTCTGAATTCCTCCAACATCCACAAAAGCTGAGCGGGATACTCCGCAAGGAGACAACGTAATTACGTACAGAGCCGACATTTTAGAAAGCCATGTTTATGATACTGGACAAAGAAAAAAAATCTTTTTCCCTGTACAAATACTCGTTACCTGACGGTAAAAACACAAATTTAACACTAGCAATAGAATAAAGGGAGTATTTGTATACTCCCTTTCGCCGATATCGACGAAAACTTTAGTATTCCGAAATTAGTATAGTTCGCCACAAATATGGCGACCAGCCGGCAGCCAGCCGAAGTACTCGATGCGCACTTCCGTTTTTTTATTACCATAAATAAATGTTATGCAATAATATTATCGTTTCTAAGTTTATTGCATTGAAATATTTTAGAATAATATATTATTTTTTGACATAAGATTATGTTAAATAGATTTCATTTCAAATACCTATGTAAGTTTAAAAATAAAATGTAATCGATTATCGAATCCACAGGATATCGTTTTGTCAGGTACCTACAAATTTTCTGGATATCTCAGAACGGTTAAATAAATAAAAATCTTCAAATTTAAATGAATATTATCTGATTATCGTCAATATTAAATACAATGTACTCGTAAAAGTGAATAAAACCTCATAAATCATATTATAGACTATGATATAGCTCTATTCTATATTATCTTTGAATAGAATCCGGAAGTTGTAGATTCGTCTTTGGCGCCAATTTCTATTTGCCCTAAAGTAAACCACACACCGAAATACCTATTTCAGAAATAGCCATCTAATTATTTGCTAAAAAAAAACATGGAAAATGCAGATATACCAACAGAAAAGACGCAGGAACCTACTGAAGAAGCCAACCAGGTTTAAAGTTTATTTAAAATCTCGTCTTGATTAATAAAGTAATATAAAAAAAAACTCTTATTGTTTGCTTCCTGGCAAAATTTTATTACGTAGTACGTACATACTGTATTCAATATTATAAAATGAGTCTAGAAAGTAATAATAAGTATATTACAGATTGCTAATTCGTCCATGGTATGTCCAACCGAAAAAATATATAAAAATAAATCCAGCATACAATTCGCTGAAAATACGGAAAATACAAGTTCGCAAAAAAGCAGGTAAATAATCACATCATATTACAGAAAATTCGCGGTATTATTATGCATTCGGCATAATGCGGCATTATTATTATTAAAATTTATGTACATACCTACTATTATAAAATACTAGCTTTTGCTCGCGGCTTCGCACGCATAAAAGAGTTTTCCAGGATATAGAAAAAAGCCTATATCCCTCTCAGGGTCTGAAACTATCTCCATACCAATTTTCATCAAAATCCTTTGGGTAGTTTTTGAGATTATCGTGTTTTTACAGTATAATTAAATTATCTATCCATAATAAGTAATACCTATACATGAAGGCGCTTCTATTATGATTTTTAAGAACACCGATTTGCTAATACATTACAACCATGCATATTACCAGTGCTAGTTCCCTTTTGTGACAAAAAGCGTAATTAATTAATGAAGTCATTGTTTCAGCTCATACAAAGAAGTGCTGAGTCAACCAGATCCAGGGTTGTCACACCGCCAAAAACTTTTCTGGCTGCAGAAACATCGCACGCTTGGAATATGGGTACAATGCGATGACTGCGAGCGTTGGCGGTATCTACCTAACCTTCTGGATAGTTCTGAATTACCCCATCGATGGTACTGTCGGATGAACACAGGTATTAATTTTCTATACAGGGTCATTTTGACATTGCGCTCCTAAATGAAATAACATACATATCTACTTCGAAATACACTTTAAAATAAGTTACTTGAGCCATAGATGTAAAATAAAAGAGAGCAAGTTTCGGATGTGAAAATGAGCCTGTATACTAATCACCTCTCAAAGCCAGTCTTCTTTCAGAAAATTAACATTTATTTCCACAATTACAGACAAAGCATTAGCGGATTGCTCTGCACCCGAAACGCCGATTCATATCCGTGAAGAAGAAGATCTAATCCACAGTGTTTATTCATCGGGATCAGTGGTGTGGGCTCGTCTGAACGGGTGGCCGTGGTGGCCCGCCATGGTTGATGATTGTCCTGACGTTGAGCAGTTTTATTGGCTTGACGGATTTTCTGATATACCAGTACGTTTCGCTTTGTTTTTAAACATAACAGGTGTTGATATACCATGATTTTTATATTAAAATATTCAATTTGCAGTTAGGTTGAAGAATATAGACCATTTTGTTATAATTAAATCATCCTTGCAGACACATTACAACGTTGTATTCTTTGATGTACATGACGTGACACGTGCATGGATAGCTCCAGAGCAATTAAAACCTTACAATGCCAATAAAACAATATCCAAACATTTACTTAAATTAAAAAAATATAGACTTCGTCTCGAAGCTGCCATCACTCAAGCTGATGATGCCGTAAGACTACCGCTTTTAGATCGTTTAGAAAAATATAGCTTCCTTACAAGATATAAGGGTCATATTGCAAGCCCAAAAAGAGTAAACCAAAAGGACCTGTTGAGGTATCAAAAAATATTTAAGAGAAAATTCAACGTTGAGTTCCCAATAGAGACCTCATCTGATTCAGAAGATGAAGTTGATAGGAGGAAGCCAGTGATAAATACGAAGACTGCAAAAAATAAGAAAACACGAGTCGAAAATTTAAGCAATAAGCTTTGTGGAGTTATGAAAACACGATCAATTCCGAAAAATGAGACAAATCGGATAAAACATAATTCTGAAAAGAGTAACAATGAGCCTGATTCGATTGCCGTTCTTGTAGGCAGTGATGTTAATCCGTCGCTTACTACTACGATTGGCAACGGTGAGTATAAATTATGTAAAACTAAAAAATATGCGTGTGGAATGCCGTGCTATTATGGGCCTGGTCATAAATTGAAATACTTACAACAGATTACTTATATTGTAAATGAATTATTTTAGTAGAACTACGTTGTAGTTATATTAATGGTTAGCATTAAGTCCGTTACGGACTAGTGGACCAGCTTTCTGTTGTATTGGCGATAGCCGAGGCCATACCCCAATTTTCCCCGAATTATATTTGTTATTTTATTATTGCATATTATCCTGATATTGGCGAGTAATGGGATACTTCTTAGCTAGTTTGTAAGGTCAATAAAAATGTATATTTAAATCAATCATTCTATCTTTTGCAGATGCTAAAACCAATATTTCAGAACCAAAACATGCGATTGAGTCATCACAACTACCACTTTTACAGGACGGAAACGCTTCACCGTCCAGTGATGATTTTGATTTTTTGTAATAGTCTATATGAGTCATAATGTTTTTTATATTGTTATAATTATCTTTTCTATCCACCATACAATGATATTTGAAAGCATGTTTCGTCGATACTATAAATGTTTAGGTAACATGATTAGTTTATATTTTTTTAATACCTTACTCTAAAATTTGCTAATTAAATACGATTCCTTTATTCTATATTTTATTTACGTTATCATTTGAATATGTATAGCAGACAAATAAATGCGACTCGATTTGATTCAGTGAGTTTAGCTGGCAAACAGAATTATAATTAAGTATATGGAAACTATCTAGCTGATATCTAAGAGCTGACCTGTGGAGCTGTCACTAGCCGTAAAGGCAAAAAGGCGTATTATAGGCAATATAATTATTTTTGGTTTTCATAACGACGCCCAGTATTTTCCGCAGACATAATTACATATAATGTTTTAACACAAGGGTATCAGCAGTGACGCCGCTAATCATGGTACTGCCAAAATATCGATTTATCACCTCTAGTGGAATATCGATAATCGCATATACCTATCAGAAAAAATATTTGTAGAAGTATGAAAATATTTTAAATATTTCTAGAACCAGTTGATTAATAAAGGACAATACAAAAAAATTGTTAATAGTTTATTGAGTTTTTTTAAATAACTTTACTAAAAAAATACAATTGTTCAACTCGTCCTAAAAACAATGCAAAAGCAGATGAGATTTCAGGCTGAAACTATGTTTGCAGTGGGAAAACTGGTACTTATATATTATAATTCTTTTTGATGTTACTTATAAATTAATATTGAACCATCAAAATATAAATTTTTACGTGATTATTTATTATAATAATAATTATCGGCAAATCGATATTTTCATCATCCATTATCGTACCCGGCCATTCCCTATTTCTAGTCGGTATTTGAAGAAAAGGGGAAAAATCTGGCATGCTTGTATTTCTGAGGTCACAAGAAAAAGAAATACTTTAAGAGCCTTGTTAAGTGTGCCGATATACATTTTTCACCATTCGGTGTAAAAAAAATACATAAATTATGGCTTCAATATCATTCGTGAAAAGTTTGGTTAATCCAGGTAAAGTATCATACTATCTTTATATATTCGTATTATTTTATTATTAATAACTATTTACTTATATTTAGAAAATAACATTTAAATTTTGTAAGATTATGACATGCCGTATTTGTTACTTTATTTCTTTTTGTGCAACCTTGCATGCAGTGCTGGTTTATCAAGAGATTATGTAAAAGGCTGCAAAATTTGACGTACTCGTAGAGTTTATTTGTAGTAAACTACTTTTAAATGTTCTTAACATAGTTTCTACTATGTCTTACATGTATATAACAACATTCGCATATGATGTGAAGGTTCTTTCTACCATATATTTTTATTTCACAGTTTTGAGGTTAAGTTATTGATTAGATGATGCTCAAGCATAGTGGTCAAGTACCTCGGTAGACTTTTATTTTAATGTAGTACAATAAAAATATATAAAACCATTTCGTATAACACAAACAAAATATCATTAGATATTTGGTTTTATATACAGCTAGATAGATAAATATTTTTTTGGTGTATAACATTTTTTGTATAGTTTAAGCATACTTGTTTAAACAGGTGTTTTATATAACTTTTCAGCTTTAAAATTAGTATTAAAACAGAGCCACTGCTCTCACATCAGGAACACAACTCTTCTACCTGGATTGACCCCATTAAGCATTGTACTGCAAAGACATTATGCAGAGAAACAAGTATTTGAAAGAACAAAACCTCATTGCAATGTTGGCACAATTGGGCATGTTGACCATGGAAAGACAACACTTACAGCCGCCATTACCAAAGGTAAGTTTCACCATGTATAATATTAACATAAATTTGAACAATTTTGAAAAAATATTTTTCCTTATGATGTTAGTTATTGTTTGATACAATGCAGTAAAATATAATATTATCTGTGAATATAGCTTATTTTGATGGTGTATTAGATTCAATGGGCACTAGCGGAAGGCACTGCTTGTTATTAGTTTAATTATCCCCAAAACTTATCACACAATTGAAGAAACAGTTTGGAAAATAATATTGATAAACATATTCTAAAATTTTAAAAAAATATGAGCGACCTGTTATATTGTGATGGACTTACAATTATTTTTTTTTTTTCAAATTTATCAAGATTGTTGGATGAGCCTGGTTGTTTATTTAATTTCCATTGCTAAATATGAGATTAACAATTAAAAACCCTAAAAAGATCTTGGAGGCATGTACTTTGCTTGTATGTATCCTAAGTTCTTAAATGGGTCATAAATAAAACCCAACTTATTTGGTTCTTATTGGAATATTTTCTTTTTCCACAGTATTATCAGACCTTAACTTAGCTCAAAAGAAGGGCTATGCAGATATTGACAATGCTCCAGAAGAAAAAGCTCGTGGTATCACCATTAATGTAGCCCATGTTGAATATCAGACAGAGCAAAGGCATTATGGACACACGGACTGCCCTGGTCATGCTGATTATATTAAGGTACCTAAGCTTGCAGCAACATAATAAAAATCTTTTTAGGTGCATTAATTTATTTGTATTATTATGTATAGTAATATATAAAGATAGAGTTTGTTTGATTGAACATGCTAATCTCTGGAATTATTAAACTGATTTTGAATATTTCACTAATTGGAAGCTATATTATTCCTGTGGGCTATAGGCTGGAAAAAAATATAATGCGGGACTTTTATCCTAAAAGATTTCATGCTGGAATATTTGTGAGCATGTACTATACTTATTAGTATCAAAAGGTTTAATTACTTTATAGTATTACCATTTCTCTTTCTTCACAGAACATGATCACAGGCACAGCTCAGATGGACGGTGCCATACTGGTAGTAGCAGCCACAGATGGTGTTATGCCTCAAACGCGTGAGCATTTGGTGCTTGCGAAGCAGATTGGTATTGAGCATGTTGTAGTGTTCATCAACAAGGTGGATGCTGCAGACCAGGAGATGGTTGAGCTTGTTGAGATGGAAATTCGTGAGCTCATGAGCGAAATGGGCTATGATGGTGATAAAATACCTGTGATTAAAGGTAAATTTGATGTGATACTTGTCTTAGAAAAATATCCTTTAATATTAAAAATAGTTGATATAAAGAATGAATGAAATGAAAAAGATATGGATTGTCATTTTCGCAGTTATAAAAATATTTGAAATTATTGATCCACAGTTGGAATAAAAACATCAACTTTCATCCGTTTTTAAATGAGTTTAAGTTTATCTTGTGCTCTTATTTTTATTAATTATTTTACAGGGTCAGCTCTGTGTGCTCTGGAAGGCAAGAGTCCTGAAATAGGCGCCGACGCTATCACTAAACTATTGCAGGAAGTGGACACGTTCATTCCCACTCCAGTTCGTGAATTGGACAAACCATTCCTCATGCCTGTTGAGTCCGTACACTCCATTCCCGGCCGTGGTACTGTCATCACTGGCCGTTTGTACAGAGGTATAAAGCAAAGATTATAATATTTAGGTCTTGTTCATTATCATAAATAATGCAAGTTTAATAGTTTTATATTTAGGCTTATACCTAGGAAATTGACTGATTTTCCAATTTTCATATTTTTGATGTTGTATATTAAAAGGTTTTTAGGCCTTTAAAAATTGTGTTCTTCTGTAAATAATGAATATTGATGTTACACGACATTATTTTTTTAGGTGTTCTCAAGAAGGGTACTGAGTGTGAAATTGTTGGACACGGTAAAGTAATGAAGACGACTGTTACTGGTGTTGAGATGTTCCACAAAACTCTGGAGGAAGCGCAGGCTGGAGACCAGCTAGGCGCCTTGGTTCGCTCCATTAAAAGGGAACAGATCAGGCGCGGTATGGTCATGGCTAAACCTGGTACTACTAAGGCACATGACAATCTTGAAGCTGCGGTTTACATCCTGAGCAAGGAGGAGGGTGGCAGAGCCAAACCTTTCACATCTTACATCCAACTGCAAATGTTCTCTATGACATGGGACTGTGCCAGTCAGGTCACAATTCCAGACAAGGAGATGATTATGCCCGGTGAAGATGCTACGTAAGTCTTATATTATCTTACTGAGTACTTTTTGAATTATGTGGAAAGTAGTTAGTATATTTAGATTTAACATAGATTACTAATTGAGCTTAAAAAGTTATACTAATTTTGTAAAGATCAGCATAAAACATATGCACTAATTTTAGAATAGTAAATAATGCAGGTATTAAGCAACTGGTTTAATTTGTTTTAGATTGCATTTACGACTGCTCAAACCCATGGTGTGCATGACTGGACAAAGATTTACACTGCGACTCGGTGACATAACCCTCGGCACTGGAGTGATCACAAAGATAAACAACAATCTTTCTGAAGAAGAAAGACTCAAGCTCTTGGAAGGAAAGAAGGCACGAGAAAAGGCGGCTGCTAAGAAGTGAACACTTTAGAATTATGTTTATTTAGGAATGTAGGCCCATTAATGTATTGCATTTAAAATGTTAAATCTGGCAATTAAATAAACTGCCCAAAATGATGTTTTTTTGTTTACTATCCATACAAAATTATTTAAGATACAGTTTGTCATTGAAGAGCTGTAAATGAGACAGTCAGTGTTTATAAATTGGTAGTGGGTGTACATCCAAGTTGTTATCATTAATGCAACTGGTGCGAACCACAAACACAGCTTTTCTATCACAATCAAATTAATAACAAACTATGGATCAAACTTCCCCACCTTTCTCACATCCCTACTTTCTTTGAAGGATGGTACATTCATCAATCTTCTGAATTAGTTTTATATGGGTAGTATAGATTACTTACCATCTGGTAACTTGGTGGCCATTGCAGTGGTCATAGTGAGGGGCCCAGATAAGTCCACACTAGAATTGTTGAGTATGATAAGACTAAGGATGGTGAGGCGGCCTCTAACCACTAATAACTTAAATCTACCAGAACTATTAAAATAATGACATAGAAGCATGTTTTTCATCATCGGGCTCAGGTCCCTTATAGAAACTGACTAGCTTAATCCCTGTCGGCGCCGGATATTATATTGTTTTAAAAACCTAATAAGCGGTCAATAATTAGTGTATTTACAGTAGAAGTTATTACCTATATTCAAAAAGTATAAAACAAATTCGGCTTCCATAAAATCCAATTCAGAGTTTCCTAGATGTAACATAGCTTAGAGTACCTAGTAAGAATATTGAATCAGACCAGTAAATAGAGAATAGTGTAGTCATACAAGGAAATATTACATGTATTCACAGCCTCAATCTGATGTCATAGTCATTAAAGGTGAATACACATCAGTTGTATGCATGTTTGTGTCCAACTTTACCAGGGATTAATTATAATTATTACAGTGCTCCCCTGTTTCAGACTAGTGAATGTTTGCAGAAACAAATGTTTGATTTTTTAACTTTAGGTGTCTATGATGGTTGCTGAAAACATTTAGATCAGATAGCCGCCATTAGATAATAGTCAATAGATGAATATTGTTTTTTTCATAACTCATGAAATTCGAAACAAAAGCTCATGTTTTCACATCTTTATTAAAAAGTATCACCACAATTTTTTAGTGAAATATTGTCAGTCATCGCATGTAACAAAAAAGACCAATATGACAAATTACAATAACTAGTTACTGAACTGAACAAAATACTTGTGTACATGCTACAGATTACATCACACAGTAAATACAAATGAAGTATCTATTTTTACAGAGTATACACTGGTATAACAAAAGAAAACATTGCAAGGACAGCATGTAGCATAACATGTGTTGGGCGATCATTGCAAGTTCTTACAAATACATAATAATTTGTTACAAGCTAACATTGTCATCAAAAAGTATCATGTTTGCAATCTTAAAATAATTCTACAATCAATTTTGGTTTTTACACTGCCATTTGCATATTCCTCTACAAAAATGCATTAAGATTAAACTATAAGGCAATTTTAGATTATTATACTACTTAGCGAGATAGGCTGAATTAAAACCATAAATACATCTAAAATGCTTATACATATAAATAAATTGAGTGAATGAAGGTTGTAAGGTTAATAATTTAATTTCACATAAATCTGGTTTTTGTTAACCTGATACCTAATGGAATGAAACAATTAATTCAATGAGTTATGTTCAATGTACTTGAACACACATTTGCATGATCCTCCAATCACAAGGGCACTGAGAATTTAAACACCTATATTTACAAGTCTTCGTCTTCCTCTGGCAGAGCAGTATTCTGAGCATCCTGGAGATCCTTCTCGATTTGGTTTTGCCATGTGGGATCCATAGTGACCTCTGGAGGCAGGAGGGCAGGCATGGCAACAAACTCAAGGTTGCCATCACCAATTAATTTCCTAGCTAACCACAGGAATGGTTTTTCGAAGTTGTAGTTTGACTTGGCAGAGATATCGTAATACTGAAACAAAAACAAGAATGTTTCAACACATGGTTAACAATTTGTTGAAATTTACATGTGGTATATTTGTGGAAAATGAGTTCTTACCTGCAAGTTCTTTTTCCTGTGGAATACAATAGTTTTGGCCTTTACTTTTCTATCTTTAATGTCTACTTTGTTTCCACACAGGACGATTGGAATGCCTTCACAAACTCGGACTAAATCTCTATGCCAATTCGGTACATTTTTGTAGGTGACTCGTGAGGTTACATCGAACATTATAATAGCGCATTGTCCTTGAATATAGTAACCGTCTCTCAAACCACCAAATTTTTCCTGACCAGCAGTGTCCCAAACGTTAAACCGAATAGGCCCACGGTTTGTGTGGAATACCAACGGATGCACTTCGACACCCAGAGTGGCAACGTATTTTTTCTCGAACTCTCCAGTCAAATGTCGTTTTACGAACGTAGTTTTGCCAGTACCACCATCGCCGACGAGCACGCATTTGAATGTAGGCATATCATCTGCCATGATTGCGGATTATATGATTTAAATCTGAAACAATACAGTAAAATTAAAATTTATATATACGAACTAATTCCATGACGTAGCTTCCAGAAAAAACACCACATTTAACAGCTTACATTTCTAACAACTTTTATATTATAGACAAAACAATTTAAAACGTTTGAATGTTGGAGGATTTCACAAATATACTAATTGAATGAAACTGGTAACTTGAATTTGTATTAACTTTACACCGAATGGCGCTCAATCACCCTCACAGGAATTTAGCTCAATGGCACCGGACACTAACACAAATAACACTCAATTTACTAAAGCCGTTCCATAAATAATATGCTAAATATGACCAGAGATACTTAAATAAGCGAATAACTGAAAATATAAACGTTAATTACCGGGATTGTATAAGAAAACTGAGATTAAACTCGTCGTGAGCACAAGTCGTTACGGCTCACAATGGCGTCACTTCACCAAACGGAAGATTTCCTTGACAATGACAAGCGCAATGCCTAACAAGTCAATAGACTCTTCAGTTTCATTAGAACATAATTTTACTATATGACAAAAAAATATTAATAAACTTAATTATAAACCATATTGAAGTTTTTAGATTATTTTAGTATTTTTTTTTTACTTAATGTGCTAGTTTTAATATTTTATATTTTTAAAATCATTTAATTGACTTTTCTCGTGGGACTGTTTTGCCGACAGCTATTTTGACGTCACCATTGGGTGCGCACAGTTGCGCCATCTACAACTCATATACATCAGACATGAGATGGTAGCAAAGTTTTGTTCGTTTCGTGTGTATCGATTTTTTGAGTGAAGTGAACGTAGTGTTCGTGTCCTTTAGTTTAGTGACGTTTGTTAGGAAAATATCTGTGAATGGGATTGTGTAACAAGATAAAACATTTATTTGGTGTGTGATTCTCTGTAAAGGATGACGAAGGACAGGTTAGCGGCGCTTCAAGCGGTAAGTTAGTTTTCCTTAGTTTCTAAGCGTAAAACTACAATCAAAGGTCTTATTGATGACCTCGAATTCGTGTGGAAATAGCATTGAAATCATGCTCTGCCTTAGCCAGATATATCATAGATGCTAATCCCTTTATACTTAGCGGAAGAAAGATATTTTCGGGAGTATTTAATTTTCTGAAGGTTTTAGTGCTCATCGCCCCACCCCGGATTCGACTCCACTGAATGATAGCTGTCATTGAAGCGAAACAATTTGTTGCGTTCTGCAGTTTTGCCGGATACCTACTTTATCTGCATTGTGCCATTGTTTTTGGCTTGGCAACCTTGTAAGAATTTCACAGCTGGATAACCTCACCAGAGTACTAGCCCCGCCGTCCTAAATTCTCTGCAATTTCACTTCATAGAAATTCGTGAACAAAGAATAAAACGATTTCTTGTCTTATTGGAAGAATAAAATAGTTAAAAATGAATACTTAGACCGATGCACAAACTGTTACATTCATATCCTATCACATAAAATATATGAATATTAGATTATCATAATTATAATTTGTGATATACTTTATTATTGAAAACATTTAAAACATGCATATCAAGCCTGAACTCTTAGCATGTGAATTAATTTGCATAATAAATTATATTAAAATTACCCTAAATGTTTCTAAAAGAAGGAACCCGGACAGTGTAGTGCTAAAAATATATTAGATATGTCTTAAAAAATAATTGTTAACATACAGCATTGAAATTATGTTGGATCAAATAATTTGTCTCTAAGGAAATTAAATAATTCATGCAATAATGAGATGCATTTGTCAGAAATATGAATCTTACATGGAAAGTACAATTTATGATTTTTTATGCCCTGAAGTTATCCCATAGTAGACTTATGCAAAAACTTCAGTTTAATACAGTGTTTAAAACTAGATTTAAACCAAGTATTAGACCAATACATCTTAATAAATATAATTTTGCTTTGTAATATAAGTAAAATGGTAATACTCCCTTCCCACTATCTAACACCTTATCTTTATTGGTATATATTTTAAAAACTAGAAGGATATATATTGTTGATATCTACCACATTTCTTTTACTATTTCATTAAAATTCAGCTCAAAATAAATAACCTTAGGTATTTTATTCAAATAATCACATACTACAAATTTAACACCAATTTAATATCTGCATGAAATATAAAAAAAAAAAAAAAAATGTTATATATAAAACTTACATTTATTGTTTGAATATTTGTAAGAACAATAGTAATACCAGGAGTGATCTTCAGATATCAGGAATGTATATTTTTTATGTTATGTTAAACAATCTTTCAAAACAGTTTTGTCTATTAGGCAATGACAAGACAAAACCACATTATAATGCATATCACTCTGTCAAAGTGGTTGATAAGTAAGAGCCACAAGATATATAAAGATACAGAGATTAAATAAACTGATACGTAACATTTGCGCGATAACATTCACGCCAAATGCAAAGGTATATTTTTCGTCACATTAAAAACAAAATGTTGTTAAGATCTGCAGTATTAATCAGTTCTACTGTGGAAGATCCACACAGGCTTTGATCAGTTCTTTCTGGACAAGAGGAACTCGATGGAACCAGTATCGTAAATACCTATAAAAAGCCGCCATTTTCTTTTTAGTGCTGCTCTTTAGAGTAGTGCCAATGAAAACCTTAATTAAATCTCTGCGTTCCGTTTTCTCCTATGTAAACCGTAATTTGAAACTTTTTTTGCGCGACCACGGACGGAACATAAAGGCGTCTTGTGAAAACTAGTGTTCGGAAGTTCTTTACGATAAGAATTGTTTTTTCACCTTTTGTAGTTATGCCAAGTTTTGTCTTCCGTTTTCGCGATTTTATTATGCTTTTTTTGCTTATTTTGTATTTATACTTTAATTCCTTTTTTGTACTTAAATTGGAAACTTGTTCCGGAAGAATAGGTCGAAGTGTATATATTGCCGAGACTAGCAACCCCTGACGGATAATAAATCCCGCACAATGTACCCGTGATTTTCTTGATATAGCCCACCAGTATTTCATTTCAAACTGATCGAATCCATTACCATACCGACTTCACATCTTAAGTACACTACTACCTCTGCATCATTTAGACGATTCAAATACTGTATCTTAAAAGTAAAAACATGTTTCCTTGTAACAATGGTATTACGTCACACACGCAAATAGTTTCTCGCTTTTCGAGTCGTAAAATATACAAAGAACGTTATTTTGAAAGTTAAATATATAAGGACGGTTGTGGTGGTGACTAATTTAGTCGGTTATGGTTAGTTTACAGCATCCTCTGCCACCTTGACTAGGAATAACTATTATAAATACAACGGACGTGAAATTGCCAGTATACAGTTGTTTAGTAGCTATGAAGTTTTCGTAGGCTTTTAAGTCGGGCACTCCTGATCATGAGTGCTTACCGTCGTTCAAAGATATCGTTTGTGTCAAGGGCATAGACGAGGTGTTATCTAACGCAAAATACCATTGACGAATTTGGTATGAAGGACGTCTCACCACTCGAGCTACACCACAGTAAAATTAATTCCAATTCTAGAGCTCAGGAGGCAATTTCTCACGAACTTGACATTTTTGTCTGATTATAATTTTTAAGGTATGTCGAAATAAAAATGTAAGTAAACTAAACTAAAATCTGGCTATTATAAAATAGCTATGTAAATCATGAAACAAGAAAACCTTTAAATTTACCTTTAAATCATAACGTGCAATAAGTGCAATGATGTAATACAGCAGGGTTTGCGTTTCGGAGTCGCCAGTCCCAAAGCGTGAGCATTAGGTTCTTCCCGTCAGACTTAACTTATCCTTGGAAGATCGTCAAACATCATTTAGCTTATTTACATCATTTATCTCTAATTATGAGAATCAGATTTTATTTATCCCATCTTATCGTACCTTATACCAAATATTTGTTAACACACCCAACGTTCGCTCCAACAATTACAAAAAGCTGCACACTATAGCACAGTACCAATGTTGCATTAATATGATTTGAGAACGATTCGATCGACAATATCGTGCAATGTGATCTCATGTGTACGCGACGATACAGTTAACCAAGTTAGCAAATGGTGTTATCAGCTGACGAGGCGGTATCCGGCGCGGCGCACGGCCTTCGCAAAAGTTGACTCACGCTGGTCGGCCGCGGCCGTCAGATTCACAACCTTAATCATTTCCCCATCATCGAATCTGAATGCGTTGTGTTTATGAGTTGCAATTATAACATATTCGTTATCTGCTACCAATACAAATTTGCAAGTTGCTACCAGTCGCGAAGGGTCAATATAACTGAATTCGTGCCGGCTTCCCTTTGTAATTAAAACGTAATAAAACCGTATTATAATTAAAACGATTTTCAGACCGAATTAATGCCTAAGTATATGTTGTAATATTAGTGTCTAAGTATATGTTGTGTCGGGTTCCCTTTCGGAAAATTTCACCCTTCGCCACTGGTTGCTACATATTTTATTTCCGTTGGACTGTACTTTATAAGCGACAAAATCTATTACAAAGTTATCTAACATTCTATTGTAATAAGTTTTCGTTAAGCTTGTCTCATCAAAATTTCATAACTGGAAAAGTTTTTCCAAACTTGAATTGGTTCATTGTTACGAAATTTTGTTTTAAGCAATTTTATTTTTATCAACCCAATATGCAAATAAATGGTAGTCTCACGTATATCTTATATTCAGGGCCGGTTCCGTCAAATCCCTTTAACCCGTCTTAAGATCTCCTTTAGCGTCGTGTGAAGCTCACTGCCGGAAGCTTATTCGCACATAACACGAATCGAAAAAACTTGACAGTGTAGCAATGCATGGTACCAATGGTATTGTTGAAGCGTCAATCGCATAACTAGCGAGCAGCTGATTCACAGCGCGTCGCGGTTTATATTTAGATTATTGTGTCCAGTGTCACGTGGTTGTCGATGAATGAACTTGATTTGTAAACAGTTTTAAACCTGCCGTCTTTGTACACTGTATAAATGAAAAAAGAATAAGTTTCGTATTATTAATATTAGGCTATTTAGGCACATTCTAATGTTTGTTATATTTCTTATAAGTTGAATAATAAATCCAAATCGGAATAGAAGTTATTTATTACCGTTATTAATATACCAATAAAACTAAATTAAAATGCTTATGCGTTATGTAACTACAAATGTATCATTTCAATAATAAATTCAAGCTAAAGAGTAAAAGCCGAAATTTTACAGTACTAACCTTATGTTTAACCTTGGAGTAAACAACGTGAAAGTGTCGTAAACTTACCCAACGACTTCCGTGTACCTATTATAAAAGAAACAATTAAAGAATAGTGAATAAAAGCAAGCAAATACTTAAATAGAACATAACTACCCGACTTCTTAGCAAACACACTATGAGAAAATGGAACGTCGATAAAAGCATAATCCATATTCTGTTTACGAGTATATCTGCAATATTGAATTCAGTGCAGATTATGTTGTGAGCGGAATGCATAACTGGGCATTATTCATACCATCGTTTGCGTTGCTCACGTACGCTCGGTCAGCATGCAAATAACTTTTACTAAATACTGGCTTTTTTTTGTAAAAGTTCATAAAACAACGCAAGCAACTTATTCAATAGTCGACGAGTGCCGCGTGCCCGCTCTTTTCTAGTGCCCTATGCAGCGCAATATTGATTAATATTTGACGAGCTTGTGTCGGTATGTGCAGTTTTTCCACGAAGCAATGGTGCGTATTTTATTTACTGACAATATTTAGGTCACTGTGAAAAAGGTAGTTGAAACATTAAAATGGATACACCTTCATGACGATTTGTTGTAGTTACGTACAGTTAAATCTAGAGACGAAATAATATTTTCGTCCATAGCAGACGAATAAAGAAACTATAACATCCTTTTAAGTACTTAGTAAAACCTAACTATACTAAAAGGCCGAAACTAATTGTTGAACCTCAACTTTATCCCGTAAGGACCTTGACGAATAACTAATGAGTTTTTCAACAACTTTAAAAGATGTATCGAAACCCTTTCAAGTTTCAAACGATAATCAAAATGGTCTCTGGTGACTATCCTAGAATAAAGTAAAACAAATAAATTTTCAAAGTTTAAACTACTGAATTGGTTAGAAAAAAATTTTGCCAAACCAATAAATTTATTTATGTTTTAGGAGAATTCGCCGTATAATAAAATGAAAGTGTACTAAAAATAATTTTCGAATACATTTTAGCTAATTTTGTAGTCAATATATTTAGATGTATTTAATTAAGGACCTATACATATGCGATATCATTTCCTTTTTTCATTTTCTGACGCTGACCCCATTCGATTGCTGTTTTTACAATTAATGTATTGCCGGTCTTATTACTATTGGCGATCATCCAAAAAAGCCTCCACTTTGAATTCGTAGGCTGCTTCTGAATGCCAAAGTATTTTATTTGATATATCGATGTAGAAATATACTTGTTTTCAGCTGTTTTCGCGCTAGCGATCGCTAAAAGTAACATTTTATTAAAGAAACATTTAATAAGAAAAACCAAGTTTGATCAATGATCCACATTAAGACAGAAACTCGAAAATAGGATAATTATTGACCTAAAGTGCACGGTTCGTGAACCACAGGTCAATTTACTGTAAGCAATTGCTAATGAGGGCGACGCGACATTAATCTTAGATCGTTATCTTTGACTAGCCATTTTTCACTTATAAAGTTATTATAATTCTTATATTAATGATGGTAGAGGGCAATAGTGTTGTTGACTACATTTTTAAATATATTTATAAAAACTTTTGAATGAAATGAATTTTTAAAAACCACGCAATAATAATTAAATAATAAATCTTTGAAATTTAGTGGAAGAGGTAGCAGTCAAATAATAATAATAGCAAACTGTGACGTCAACGAGTGTCACCGACCATAACGCTGCATGTGTAAGAAAGAGATAGCCCGATAACCCTTCCACGCCCATTCTTTTTTCAACAACAATATTTCGAATATGACTAGCTGCTTTATATTCTATCAATTTAGTCGCTGATTTCACAGAAGATATTTATTGATATTTTCTGTTACATGTAAATTTATATATAAAATTAAACGTAGGAAACTATTCTATTTTGCTGTGCTTATGTGATAGTCCATTGTTAATATGCGTCACAATGTAGAATTCATACACTTCACGAATGCAGTATTGATTTTGAGTATGCGATTTGCAATCCGCATGAATAAACACACAGGCAAAACTCAATAATTGAAAATGGTGCATTGCAACGCGCGCATCAATAAATTACGCGTATAAATTCAATTTTATCATAATTGAGTATTATGATAGATTTTCTTTCAACCTTAAAATGGAATGAGTAGAAATTATTTGCGAATTCGTCGACATATTATGTGTAAGATATTGATTTCCCTTTTTGGTCTTTACGATATTTGGCCTTTCATCCACCATTATGGTTTATAGGATTAGGAAACTTCAAATACTTTCAAAATTGCTTTGGAGAAAAGAGGGGAGAATAATTTTTAAAATTTATCAGTATCGCACTCGGCAAAAGTTTGAATTTCTTTGTTCGGGCTTAAGCGACCCCTATAGTATTATGACAGGATGAAAGATCCCACGGAAGCGTAATACATTAACCAGAAAGCATAATTGGATAGATATTTCTGCCCTTACTGGAACTTGGGATTAGGTGTGAACCTTTACAACCGACAGGAGAAAATTTGTTCTCAGAATGATGTGTAATTATTGTGGGTTGGTATTTCGGAGTTAATAAGAATGGGTAATTTGATAGGCATTTCATACTTTGTGTGGTTGTATAAGGCTGTGTCAAGCAAATTTATGATTTATAAATTAAGATGTTGACCAAACAGAATTGCGTGGTAATTATTTCACGTTATTATTGCGAGACAGTCGTTACAATAAGTAGGCTAACCACGATTTATTCTTTTGTTAAATTAGTCTTACTGAAAATCTAGACCAACTAAACATACCCCACGCAAGGTTTCCAGAGATTTTGTTTATACTCAAACATTAATAAAAGGTAAATTATGATTACTTTCGTATTAAATAATAACCTGTAAATGAAATTTATCTAGACAAGGATACAGTAACTTGTTTGTGTTAAATTAATAGGCGTGCGCTCTTCACTTCAGTTGAGTTGGTCATTATCAGTTCGGTTTTACGTAAACGTAACGACGGTAATCAGGAAAGTTCAGAGTGATTAAGTGGTCAAATTGCTTTAATGAATCAATATAATAGGAGATAACAACGCGAATTCATACGTTACGCCTGCTTTATAGTCTTCTCGGTTGTTAATTAAATATTGGAGCATCGCTAACACTCTGACTGTGAAGATTTTATATATAAAATTGTATATTATTGGAAAAGAGAATTATCTGGTCAAATAGGTGTGCGTAAATATCGGATTACAAAGTATGATTTTGTAAGCCATCCGTCCGTTTATCAGTTCACGCATATCCGTTTAGTTGAACGACATTATGCTTACACATGATGTTTACTATTTCTATAGGTCGATGTTGTGCATTATGAGTCTGTGCATAAAGTTATGACGTAGCTTTTTTAATGATGCAATTATCGAAACTACCATCTCATTAACTATTCAATTGTTTTTGTAGTATACCTAATTTTCATTGATTCGATGTAGTCATTTTGTCTATTTTAAATCCTTTAACGCTTATTGAAGCAACATAATTACAGTTAAATGAACTTGCTATCAAACGAAGACGGAAATATCGATGAAGCCCTTTCTTTCTCGTTGGACCTCCCACTTTACTCGGTTGTTGACGCAAGAAAATGGAAAAATTGCACTCCACTAGGTCAACATGTAAAAAGTGTTATAGATGGGTCGCGTTGTTTTCTTCGTGGTATATAAAATCTATGTTTTCTCAACGATCTTTAAGTTAATAACATATTATAGTAAATATATACGAGTGGTGTTAATAAAGGTCTACATTAAAAAATATATTATCGAACAGCTTTTCAACACAGTAAAGTGCTAAAATAGGTTATATTTCTTCATCTGGAATTCAATGAACGTGGGCAACAGAATGGAAGGCGATTCAGATGGAAATTGTTTGGGATATAAACGCATTATCAATGCTGGAGACACGAGGCTGTGGTTTGTATACCTTATTTAGGCTTGTGTGTAATTCGGGAAGGCAAAGATACAAAATTTTAAATTAAATTAACGATATTATAACTTCTAGTATCAAACAAAATATATTCCAGATAACTATCTCATCAGTCAACCATTGTGAAAGCAAATACGATAGACAGGGTCACACAGCATAAATTTATTGACATGAGAATCATTCAGATAAAAGCTATTGTAGTGGCCTAACTTTTCTGCCTTCAGAGTCGAAGAATAAGACAAAAGGAGCCATGCTGTTACAAGGACAAAGTGAGTGCGAATATAGCACAAGTTTTGCATAATCAATGAAACCGCGTATTGTATAGTAGTGATACATTGTTAACTTCTCTGTAAATGGATAGCATATTGAGTTAAACTAGAGTACATTTTTTTAAAAACTTCGTAGGTAATGAATGAAGGATTACGTTTGCACTCGAATCAACAGCCGGCAATAAAGATGACGCAATTGTGCCCACGTTGGAGCAGTTTTTATACTTGCAAAACCACGGAGCCGTGATATCACACCTTATTGATATGCCATTATTTTCTGTTCCGATGCCACAAAGCCTGCGTTGAACAGACGGAGTTTGTGGAATTGAAATCGTGTCTCCCATTGAAACAGGTTGTTTGGGAATTCGCTCGCTTGCAATTTGGAATGCAGTTGTGTAATGCCAGAAGCATTTAAGATGTGGTTTAAAGGAAACTAAGTTGCTTCTTTCTATAAAGCCGGCATAATTGTGTCGACTGTCGGGGGGTAATCATCTCTCGTCAGTCGACATTCTATGTGACCCAATTCCACTTACCATCAGGTTCAGTGGGGTCACTTGGCCGTGCCAGTACAAAAAAGCAAATCTATATCTGTTGTGTACTTTATCATCAATGGTGTATTCATTATTGTAATTTTGTTCGAGTCACTTTAGTGAAGTGAGCGACGTAGCAGAAATTTAAAATGTAATTTCTGTCTACAGTCGATCTCTAACACCTGCGCCGCGACATGTTCCTGTGTAGTACAAAGTTACAGCATAGTAATATGTTAGATTTAATTCTGGAATAATGATGCAGTGTAATAATATAATACTCCGGCCAAAACATGGCATGAGAAATGTCTGTAATTTATGTCAATTTGCAGCAAAATCTAAACGTGTGTTGCTGTTATAGACTGTTTACTAATATGTTTTTTTTTTTATTATTGAACAGACGAAATTGAAGTTAATTATTTTTGAATTGTGAATTTCAACCACGTTGTAGACCTAAAGATTTAACTTAGGGAAATATGCCATTACACGCTAAATGGATATTATGTATTTTGCAAGTTTTAAAGGACCTAATGTTCAAGAAACAAATATTTAATATCTATTTTTCATTTAATTAAGCAGTACAGTGTAAGATTGTATATTTGGGAATGTCAATAATCACAAATATGTGATCAATTCAAATACTCGCAGACTTCATAAAGAATATTAGTGTTTTTTTTTTTTGTTATTTTGTTTTCGAAAGAAAGAATAAAGAAATAAAAAATATTTTGAAACAAACAGAATTTGTTATCCGCAATTGTGATAAAAACACTAAGTTGCGAAAGTATTATATCAAATTTGAGTGTGCTTATAGAAGTTGGTTGACCAAGGCTCTGTTTTAGAGTTAAATAAATATATAATACGCATATGAACTATAGCTTAATAAATGTGGACCGTAGTCCGTACTGGAGTTGCGTTGTTATTTTAGAATGAATAATAAATAATAAGACTATGTATAGGTCCGCTTGCAACTCCTACAGAATTTTTTAATAGCAACAGATAGTCTGCCTATTTATTTTGTCAGAATTTATTTAACTTTCTGATTATTGTTTGTTGATGCTGATCATAACATAGTTTATGTTCATAAACCCCCCCATATTACAAGTAAACTTCAATTGGTATTTGTTAATCGTGAAATTTATTAATTGTGTAATAATTACGAAAGCGACATTACTAGCTTAAACAGTTCGCTAGCTTTATGCACACTTCATTATACGAAATTGCCTATTATTTGATTAAAGGTAAAGTTTACCAAAAGTGGATAAATTATTGTAATTAAAAATAAATATGCATGCCATTTGTAACTAATATCTAACATAAGATTTTGTACATACACTTCATACCTAATCTGTACCTATCATTGGCAACTGGAATTTCTACTATCCAATATGTACGTAAGGAGTTAATAATTCACCCTACATGTTATAAACCAACGTGTGATTGATGTTATTAGTTAGTAAGCTGTGACAACAATGTATGACACATCCCTCAGTAATTTAGTACAAACAGGTCTTGGTGGCAGCTTCGTAAGTTAAAACACGAATTTAATGTGAAATCGGAACACGCTTGTTAAAATGTTTAAATTATCCCACCACGGTGGCATTTCGAATAAGAAATACACCCTTAATTTCAAAGGAAACACCCCTTAAAATTCCCGATAGCCCAACTGTTGTCAAAACTGAATTCATTGAATTTCACAGTCTGTGTTCAAGGGAGCGTTGTCGCGAAAATATTACGAGTAGTGATTCGGTGTTTTCGTATAGAGACGACCTTTTATTAGGGTCGAATGAGTTTTGAGGATTCAGGAGACGTGCGGCGGATGGTCGGGCGACTTTCATGGGCTCATTTGTCGCAGATGATAAACTAGGCGGGATTTCGTATTGGAACGCTCGTTGGTTTCACGGATCTGATTTTATTTACTATGTGCGTATGTATCTGTTTTATTATGTAATTCATTGGTTTTAATAAAGATTCAAATAAAGATATATTTATTCTGCAAATATGGGTAAATGACGATGACCAAAGATGTGATTCTTCAGAGCAACCGTATTTAACCAAAAGATGGTATGCAAAATTACATTTTCTTCAAGAGTATAATATAAAAAAACATTCACAAAGCACATTCAAAAAGCATTTATGTCACAAGCATGCACTATAAAAAATATCATTGTCAAATCCTTTTACTATATAAGAAAATTAGAAAAAAAAAAAAAAAACATATGTCAGCAACAGTTCATCAACTAAGATTACAAAAGAAAAGTATATATGTCACTTTGGGCTACTACATACTTAGTTATTATCAATTCCGTTAATTAACTTTATATTCAAGTTCTAGCGGAATATAAATAAATGGCATATCTATTATCATATGAATATGTTAATGAATCATATTTGTTATCACTTATCACACATCATAAATAATAAATGAAGTATATGAATGTGTTTGTTTCCATATTGATCATAATGTTATATTAACTGTCTGTCCTTGTATTTACGCTACCAAAACGTATACATACATAATATTATCATGATGCGACAAACAATAATATTTTTGCTAGCAATATATTAACTTCTACAATGATTACGGGTAAGTTCATCTCGCGAGCAATAAATAGCTTTCTTTATTTTAAGAACTACTGATTAATTGTAGTAGGTTTCTCTTGGAAATCTGTGTAGGTAAAAACAAATACGAACCTTTTGATCATAAACTCAACAAACAAAATTGCCAATTCTCGATATACGTGGGAGGTACTACCCACGAGCGATATTAATATTGTTACGTTTTATACAATACTAGCTGAGCCCACGAATCCAGTCGCGTAAATGTCTTTAACCGAAGAAAACTGCGGAGGAGGATCCCAAATTAAACAGTAATCAATTATTTTATTATATCAATGACTAGGCATATCTTCTTACAATCTTGCTAATCCGAATTAAACGACGAAAGAGTTAATATTTTGATCCTTTTACTTTATTGTGCTTAGGAGTTTGATAATGAGAAATATGTAGGGAACGTATCCTGAAATTTCATCTGCAATCTCCTTCTAAACATTGCAAGGAATGTGCCGAAATTGACCAATGTTGGAAGTCCATGGATCAACTGGTCTTCAAGTGCACATACAGAATTGCTGTGTATCCTTTGTGTTGACTGAATAACATTGATTTCAGTATATATAAATTAACAGCTGGCTCCCACTATACTGATGAATTTCGGCGTGCAGAAATCCAATGCATATTGCAAATAGAGCGGCAGGTGGTGGGTATCGGAAGTGTCAATGCGGGCGCGGCGGAGTCGCAAGAGGGTGGCTGCCGGCTGGTTACGTAAGGTCTGCAGCGCTCCTCGCTACTGGTTCCGGCGGTCGTCAACGCTCGTCGTCCCATTGTGCTCGCTCACACGCTTGCTTGCATTTTAGCTTAACTTTTTTATTGGTCCACGTCCCGTTGTTCGTCACTGCAATGGAGTTTTTATTGCAACAACTCGAAATGAAGTAACAAACCTCGCGTTTCTGCTAAGTATCCTGTTTATAGTGAGTTATAAAAATATCAGACACTTTCCTTTTGTTCGGTACACAATGCAAGAAATGAGGTCAATAAGTGAACTATAGTTTGCCTTTCTAAGCTATTTGACTAGCAAAAATTTTACAAAAATATCTAGTGGGGTGTATATCGTAGTTCCAGAAATAATATTAACAACCTTGAGATAAAGGGGTCGTATATAACTGCGACAGTGTCAGCGCGCAGACCGTCGGCTGTGGTTAACAGCCAGCCGACTGTAAAGTGGTGGAAACTGTGGCTTTTGATTTGCTACGATTTATGAAATAGGGCGAGAACTCCGTGCCAACAACGTTGACTACTTCGTATCTGGGTTTTGCATGAGTGCGTGAAATGAGTCTACTTGCACGTTGACCTCTGTTATGGCTTACTGTTCGGCTTGTTCTACAAAAAGACGAAAGGGACTATATTAATGTCACGTATGACTGTTCAGACGTTAAGCCTCTGGCTTTTTATACAGGCTAAATTTAAAAAGAATTTTATTCATACATAATAATATGCCATGAAGTATGAATATAGCAAATATAAACGCACGTTTTTAAGCAGTGTGATCGCGGTCGTACTATGTAATGTATTGCTATTTATAATAAATTGTTAATTAATAAGTAATAACGAAAGTACGTTAATTATTCCATCCTATTTTATTATGCTATCGATGAATTCGATGGCACAGATACAGTTTCGACTATTTATTATTAAAAGAATATGTGATGTGCCCCAAAAACAGATCAATTACCGAACATTGTTGAAAATAAGGGCTATAATGGAACGACGTTTCAATAATAAAATGGCTTTTTCCTTTGATAGCAATCAGGTGTGAAATGATACTTCGATAAAAGTTGTAGCTTTTCCTGGAAGTGCTTTTTCGTGCTCATAATATTGTTAGGGTAACTTTTGTTATCGTTTTGTTTTTTAATAAGACTGAAACTTGATTTGAACGCGAATAATACTACATTACATTTATCTGTAGAGAGTATTTAGCTTTATCGGGTTTAAGTGATAATATGAAAAGATTCATTTCAATTTTCATCTTATTAGTCCATTGAAATGTTACATTTTTTAGGCCTTACCTTGCGTTTTTTAGAGGACGCAATTTTATTTTTTTGAAGTGTAGGGGGGGTCAGTCTAAAGCTAAAACCAAGTTTGTGGGGTCGCCAGCCTTGTCCCACGGCCGCCATCTTGAAAATAGGGGTTGAATTGGTTTTTACGATGTATCTCTTAAACTATTTATCTGACAAAAAAAATGTATGAACATTTTTTGTTGCAAATTAAATTCTCTACAACTTTGGTCTAGTAACGTTTGTCGTAGAACTATAAATAAAAAAGTTATAAGCGAAAATGTTAAGAAATTCAATGTTAAGCAATGTCCATTGCAACGTCATCAGAACGTGTGTTTATAAGGTTCATAATACTTTTTTTTGTACTCTCATTAATACCCAAATACCCAAGGGACCATTAGGGAACAAAAGATCATCTGCCTGCTATTATTATTATTATTTCTAACCTCTGTTATTGTAAGAATAGCTGATAATATTATGTTGAAGTTGTCGTTCAACTTATATCTTTTAGTTGTGCTACATATTTCTGTACGTGCGGATGTATTTTATTCTGTTTTTAATTGTGAAGACGATTTCGAATGATTTTAGACACGATTTTAACTTTAGTAAAAACTACTTTTTTTTTATTAGCATTTTGACTTTTAAAAGACTTTTAAAAGTCAAAATGCTAATAAATAACCTACTTACGACAACTTCAACACAATATTATCAGCTATTCTTACAATAAGAGATGTTAGAAATAATAATAATAATAGCAGGCAGATGATCTTTTGTTCCCTAATGGTCCCTTGGGTATTTGGGTCTTAATGAGAGTACAAAAAAAAGTATTATGAACCATATAAACACACGTTCTGATGACGTTGCAATGGACATTGCTTAACAGTGAATTTCTTAACATTTTCGCTTATAACTGTTTTATTTATAGTTCTACGACAAAAGTTACTAGACCACAGTTGGAGAGAATTTAATTTGCAACAAAAATGTTCATACAATTTTTTTTGTCAGATAAATAGTTTAAGAGATACATCGTAAAAACCATTTCAACCCCTATTTTCAAGATGGCGGCCGTGGGACAAGGGTGGCGACCCCACAAACTTGGTTTTAGCTTTAGACAGACCTCCCCTACACTTCAAAAAAATAAAATTGCGTCCTCTAAAAAACGCAACCCCAAATGTAACTTTTCAATGGACTATATGCATCTTTAGTCATTTTAATGCTATGACATTACATGTCTAAACATTTCTAAACGTACGTATTGAATTTATAGTCTTAATGGTACGTAAAACTTATAAATTAAAATAGGTAATTTTAAAGTCATCGTTCACTAAGCTAGTGCTAGTGTTTGTAAGTCACATAGTTTTTACATTATTCCTGCCTACATCCGTAGCTGTAAGCTAAACTTTCACCTGGAATTTCTCTAAGCCAGCACCATTGCGATAAAGCCGTCGTGAAATACACGAGATAAAAGCGTTCGGGCTTTTAGGCAAATCAGCTAGCAGCAACCCTTAGCCAGTTTGTTGGACTAAATAGTCGGTTCCCTTGAGGCGATAAATTTATCAGCCTTTCCGCTCGAACGTATATTAAGTTACGGTACAGCGAAAAACTATATGCGTCAGGTAAAATTGTCTAGCCAGCGTCCCACCTTCCCGTACTTAATAAGAGTTTGATTTATATTTGCTAGATTTAATAGACCAAGAGCTGCAAGGTGAATAAGATATGTAATAATTAATGTTAAGCTAAACAGTTTTGACTGTGACATTTAACATTGTATACTATTGATGAAATCATCACATTACAGGACGCCATCAGCAAAATAATTCGACGACAAAACTTCTTTAGTTCTCATTTGAAATACGATTTAAGTTTACCGTGGTGAAACTTATAACTTCAGATTATTTTTTCTTTAATTGGTTCCTTTAAAATTCGCCTTGAGCAAACTTCGCCGTAGGCGTTCGATCTAGACCGTCGTGGCCGGCCATTTGTAAAGCGAACTTACATTAATAACTAAATATATGTATATAAATTTTATGCAAGTTCAAACGGAGCCGAGTCATAATAACAAGTACGCTTTCCTCAACATAATTACGCCAAGCCACCGGGGCAAGTCACCGGGATCGGGTCAAAAACTTGTGAGTAGTGGTGACTTGCGATCTGTGAATGCTTCACTACGGATCAACAGCGTTGTAATTATGTGTCGAGATTTTGGAACGCCAGGAATTGACCCAGTTGTGGGCGATCCCCTTCTACGGTTAAATCCCTCGCGGGATGTTGGTATGCGTTGAGTCATCTTGCTTGATTAATTTTTCTACTTGATTTGTATTCGTCAAATTAACTAAATTATTTTGGTATCATTGAAGTTAGTTTCTTCATAAAAAGTAAGTTTCTTTCTTTAGGAAGTTTTTTTATTATCCAGTTTTTACATGTGAATATTCCCGCTATAATATCAGGTTATAGCTCTTTTGTTCTATTTTCTCGTAATTATGTTACGTACTATCTGTCCTTGCTATTTATTGAGAAAATAAATTCACTAGTAACATAACTACATGCGAAAGTAAAATATGAGACCGAGTTTGTAAATTGATAATAACTTTCCCGCGTTACAAAATGTTGCAAATTGGCACATTTCAGTAACACGTCACACAATGTATAAGGGAAATAACCGAGTCGGTCGTTCAATTAAATTGAATACGCTTGGGTTTAACTGTTGTAACGGGATTTTGGAGTTGCGGCCGAGTTATTCTGGCTACCCTTGTGGTTCTTCCGTTGTTTAATTAAACCCCGCTAAATTATAAATGTGAACAGACACAATTAACGTTGGCTTTGTACTTTTTTCTATATACATACATATACTTAATATTATGTGGATGAAACGGCTCTTTGATACAAAAGCGGAATTTTACATCAAAAATCTTATCGTGTCTCGTTTTAAATATTGTGTTTAATCTCGTTTTAAACCCTTTATTGTGATGATCATTAGTTTAGTATAATATGTTATGCTCCTGTAGATGTCAATTATATAAATAAAAGGCTCGTCTAAGTTTTAATTTGAACAGATTTAACAGCATACCGTCGAATTTGTAATTAATAAAGTCGCCGTCGGAACCAGCGCAATGCGGACTCTCCGTGTGTTCGAGAAAACCGTATATTTGCAGCTGGAATATTTTTTACCGAGATATAATTTATGACACAGCCGTGGCTTCTACTAGGAGAGGTAAAAGTGTGTGCGAAAATTTCATACCAGAGATGGGCGCAACCTATGCCGGGAAGCCAATACGGCTGACGTTATCAAAGAAGGGTTCGATTGAAATACGTGACGTGCCTCCCTGCCGCCTCCCACAGCACTCCATAATACGAAAATAGTACGGCCCGCGTGCGAGTTAATTAACTATTGGCAGATCGTTTGATTTATGTAATACGCTGCATGAGCTCGCGCAACACTTGTTATTTTTCAATAACTCGGTATACAAGTTAATTAAATTGGGGCAGTTCGTTACGCGCAGCGACCTAAATGCCAGATATTTATTTTATCCAAATGTTTATGAAAGCGGTTGGAAAAAAATGATTTGGATTTTATTTCATTGTTTGTATTTTGTAGCCAAAGAAGAGATCATTATTATTATGCCATGTTCGTGTGACCGAGATCTCGAATAATTTTAAATTAAATTCAGGTCATTTATTATTTCAAAGATGTTGATTTAATATTAAGGAAATAAACTACCTTCCCGTTTTAAATGTGGAGACTTGAAAATATTTGATACCTGAAGAGTTAAATAGTTTACGAGATAGTCGACTAAGGTATGTGCATTTTGAAAGAAACTATTTAGGAAAAACCGCAAGAACATTTCTGCTTTCTGAGACTTCGGTCTACAATATATTTTACCATTCCCCAACATTTTTGTTCGCTTTTTTCGGTATATTCTTTGGAATCTTTAAGGAAAATACTATTGGTAACACATACATTACAGAGCTTTACCTTTCCCAAGTTTAAACGATAAGGTACCCTCGGTTGAAGGCAAAGGAATTAAATTGTCAGTAAATAGTCCGGTCAATTTAGACATTCGAAGTTACATAAAGTCCCAACAAGCTGAATTTCTGTGAAGTTGTTCAAAACATAATTATAAACAATGTCTAGAAGTTCCCCATCATTCCCCTGTAAGGAAAAAATTTAATTCAAGGTCAAAGGTCAAAAAATGAGTTTTTCGCGATTTTTAGCAAAACGGTAAGTTTTATCATAAAAGTACCTCAGACAAAAATTGTAGATCATAAAATTATCTATAAAAAATGTATCAATACTTTTTTCTTACGAGCCACCGTTTCTGAGATATAACGATTCAAAAAGTTATAAAAGTTGTTATCATAATATGCACACGTTTCCACGCCACCTATGAGGTAGTGTACTTAGCGCGTTTTTTTTAACGTGGTTTCCCCAGTAGGGCTACTCCTCGGGTCAGTTGTGATCCTGTTTAATGTAAAACTTTTGCAAAATAACGGAAATTTTCAAAGATTGGGAAAGATAAAAGCGATGTAAATGAAAAAAAAGTGTTGAAGTTTATTCGTCTTATTCGTAAGTTTCAAATTCTTGTTCTTCTTCTTGTTCTTCTTCTCCTGCTTCTTCTTCATCTTCATTTTGGATGCAAGTAAATTGCGTCAATAGCGATGTATCGCATGATACTTCGTCGGAGTCAAACGAATCCTCCATTGTTTGTGATTCAATATTAGAGCACGACCGGCCTTGACAATTTGTGCATGCCAAAGAACAAGACAGTCCGACTTTTTTGCAACCACATTTAGCACTGCATCCCTTTTGCAGTTGCAAAAATAGTGTTCAGCAGTTTTTCCGGCGCAGGTGGAAGTAAAGTTTGAACTGGCTCTAATATATTGTTGACCAACTTCCAACCCCAGTCTGTAGGGTCTAGCTGATAACCAAGCCACACTTGAACTTGGTAATATACTCGAAAAAAGATGTTGGTGAGCAGCAACTGAGGTTGGAGGAAGACAAGCTAATTGAACTTGTTTTTATTTTTAGTATTTTTAACGAAACATGCATATCGATGCTTATCTAAACAGGTAGTTTTTTAGGAGCTCCGTACATAGAAAGAAGAAAGCGGATGCCGTTGGTAATAACTTCTTGTTGAGTTGAATTACTCTTTTAAAAACTTCAGCACATTGAATTAAATCTTGTTTTTCAAACATTTTGAAAACTGCTGTTTTACCCCTCCTGTAAAATGCAGATGTCGTATCACAGCCAGTTATTGCGTGTAAAAATAGTACATGATCTTTACACTTTACTAAAGTAAATAAACTTTTGATGAATATATATCTGATTGATGCTGAGCTTTTCCTGGTTTTAAGAAAAAATAGTTTTTCAGTTGGCGTTCGAGCAGTGAGTAATACAAGTAAGTCAACATCTTCACCAACAACAATAGTTGTATTTGTCAAATTGAATTGCTCTATTGCTGTTTCAATAATCAATACATCAGCATCATTATTAGCTTGTTTTACCAATATATTTTCAGCCGTAAACTTTTCTTTCAACATTGAAATGAACCGAGACTTGTTGTGGGTATTTGTAAGAAATTTCTGTTGACTGGTTGGGACTGTCATAAGTTCATCAAATAAAATATCAGAAGATGAAGATGTTGCTAAAGTTCGACGACGTTGTTCTGCAGCTTTGATATTTCTCGTGCAATCATCATAGCCATCAAATACGACAGTAACTCTGGAACCAAAATGTCTACGTACATATTGAACGTATTTATCTAAGATAACGTTGAATGTTTCTTCGCTATCCCACACAACGCGGTGTAGTAAGTATCCTCCGTCAATGATGTATGTCGCATTAGTGTTGTTAATATCAATATTTACTTTTTCAAAACAATCGTAAATGGTAGATTTCTGTGTTTTACGCATCCCGATGTCATCAAATAACGATAAAGGGTAGGGAGCTAATTCATATTCAAAATATTTTTCAATTTCATCTTGAAATGCTGCAGTAATACTCATGCGTTGGAACAATAATACAGGGTCAATAGGTACTTTTTCTTCATGAACTTTTATGGAACTAGTCATAGTTAAGAGAGGAACAACTTTATCAGCGTGTTTTAATTTAATATTATTGAATGTCAGTCCTGTCATTTTTGCCATAGAAGCAAGTCCAACTTCACGAGCTTTATAACAATTAATTTTATCGTCACCAACGACACCACTCGCAATAGAAACAATTTTGTTAACCTCTGGAAAAGGATCATGCGTTGAGAACCACTCTAAAAGTCTTCGTATGTCTCTAGCATCTTTTTTTACTCGTGAATCACTTGCATCAACATGCTGCTCGGTCGTATCCATCCCTAACATTAGCGATATCTTCTAATTTGTCACAAACTGTATTCATAGCATGCATACTATAAACCCATTTACTGATGACGCTCTCTTTTGTACTTCTCCCTCGAGCAATACCTCCATCTGTCTTCATAGCTTTCATCATAGACTGCTCGATTACCATGTCCGTTGAAGTTCCACAACTTAATTTGTCTGAACGTCTAACTGTAAAAAATCCTCCTGAAAACTTTTCGTAAACTTCAGGATCAATCAAATTCTGTAATTGTTCCATATCCTGCAAGTAAAGGTGTGCAGATTTAGCATAAGGAAAATGTCCAGACGCGTGAAAATAAGGAAGCATTTCTTTGACGCAGTTTAAATGAGCTTTCCAATCCCCCATACGCTCAGCTCTTAGGAATTCTTTAGCAATGGAAACCATACAAAAATATTGAATCCAAAGTTTTGCAGTTGGTCCTCGTTCCTCATATTCTTTTAGTTTTTGATTAAATTTATCAAGTAAAGCTCCAGATACTTCATCGTCATTTTCAATATCATTGTATGAAAGAGTATTACCTAATATATGCTCGATATTTACGATTAGATCTGCATCCATTATGTCATTCATTTCAACTTCTTTTAATATTATAATTGCCAAAGTAAGCTGAAGTAGTGTATGAGCTCGAACAGCTCTTGCGTAAGCATGACCATTCAGCATTTTTTCTAATGATTTTTGACGCATAGATCTCTGCTAGTACTTCTTTCATGCCGCTTCCTTGCATAATATGACCAATTGCTCCCATAAAAGACATCAGTAAATGAAATCCTCCAAGTCTGATGATGATTTTTGATAATTCAGAGCCCTGAGGTGCGGCTGATACAATTTCTCGAGCTTTAGCATACAGGGGCTGGTCGAAAGTCACGATGCATACAGTGTGGCCATACCGTTTTGCATTCTCTAATGCACAAAGTAAAGTCGTATAGATAGTATTATAGTTACTGGCTGGTTGGTGAATAAATGGTAAAAATGAAATTTGAGATTTAGAATAATTCGTATGATTATTTGTTAAACGTTCAATAAAACCATTCCAACCGGGTAAAGACTCATTTTTCCATTTTCCATAAAACCATACTACATCAACTTTTTTGAGCAACGATACTGTTTCAGTTCCATAAACAAAATCTTTAACATTTATTTTACTGTAGCCTACTACACCGTCATTTGTATAAGTCTGTATCGGCACATGAGCTTTTGCCTTGAAATCATTTGCTGAAAGAGTTTCTTTTATTCGTGGCATAGGTTCTTCTAGTAAAACTGAATGTTTTGGAGTAACAATTTGAATAATACCCATTATGTGGAGCGTGTTATTGCCGTCTAGCGTATTTACATTAATATCAGCATTATCTGCAACGTATTGAATAAGAGTGCCACTTTCTGGTGGTAGGACATGAGGAGGACGATGGAAAACTGCTGCTGCCTCGTACATTATTGTATCATTATAAGAAGCACATAAACCAAAAGCCGAAAAGATTTGTATAAGACGTTTAGACCCGAACCTTCGATGAAAAAACTGCGAGGCCTAATTGTAATTTAGATTTAAAAGACCTTGGTCGAACAGCAGTCATGATACAATGGCAAATATTTGTGCATATTAATTTTAAATGATCTAAATTTGATCGTTTATTTTTTAAAATCACTCGTTCCACAAGAAATGTCAATGATTCTGGGATTTCATTATTTAAATCTTCAAACATGCGACTTGGTGGAGGGTAGTTAGAATTATCAAATACTGCGGTTTGAATATCTTCGCGAATAATAGCTGCAGCTGCGTCTAGGACTCTCAATCGTTCTTCTGTTTTATTCATTTTTTTCTTTCGTACCAGGCTTGATTCAAAATATCATGATGATTATCCACTAAGCATATGAATGTTGATGCTCCCGATTTCTCAGTGATAATAAGTTTATCACCATATTTTACTTTTAGTCGTAGCTTAATCGTTCTGTTATCTAGAGTCGTAGTTTTGCAAACCTTTTGTAATTCGTTCAAAGTGAACTGACAGTCATCGCTATTTTCAATGTAAGTAAATATTTCCTCCATTGCCAAATTCATAGCTTCGTCTTTAGGACGACCCATTTTAGCTCCAGTGGAAGGTTTTAAAAATTAGCATAGCAATCTCGATGATACTTAGCTTCAGCAGCAACTAAATCATATTCAAATTCGACTCGAGCAAGAACAGCTTTTGCTAAAGCATCGTCACGAGCCCGAGCTGTTTCCAGAATTGAATCTTTAAATTGAAGTGTACTTACTTGGCTGATTCGACGCCGAAAATCTGAGGATTTTCTTCTTTCACTCTCTTCATTTAATTTCTCGCCACAAAATAAGCATAGTTCTTTGAAACAAAAAGCTGATTCACTGATACGTGATCTAGTACGAGGAGGACTTGCTGTGGATGTACTGGCTTCTTGTTCTTCACGTTGTCTTTTATTAGCTGCAGCAATAGAAGACTTTCGAGTATAATTTTACGGCAATTTTCATGTATTGTCACAGATTTCTGATTTTTGAGATATTCCGAAAAATCATCAGCTCTTTCGATACTTGCATTAATTAATGTCTTCATACCACGTTCAACAGTAACAACTTCACTTTCAGTTAAAAGTTTAGCACAAATAAAACAATATTCAGACATTTTTAATATAAAACTCAAAACAGCACAATATAGGTTTGGATAAACACGTGTTTTCACTACAGAGTGACGCTCAAGACTAACAGTATTTCATTTATTATAACAGGTATAAGACCCTAGCCACGCACACAATAGAACAAAAGACAGATGTCTCGAAGTTACACTGGCTTAAAGATTAAGGGACTGGGTTTCATTTTACCTGATATTCTTGTAGTTAAAACTTATGTATATTTTATATTGTAAGTATAAGTTACAATGACCGATAGAAAAATATTTAAACATTTAATATATATATATATATATATATATATATATATATATATATATATATATATATATATATATATATATATATATATATATATATATATATTATATAAAATATTACAACTCTAGATGTATATACGTGGCGTACTCATGCATATTATGACGATAACAACTTTTATAACTTTTTGAATCGTTATATCTCAGAAACGGTGGCTCGTAAGAAAAAAAGTATTGATACATTTTTATAGATAATTTTATGATCTACAATTTTTGTCTGAAGTACTTTTATGATAAAACTTACCGTTTTGCTGAAAATCGCGAAAAACTCATTTTTTTGACCTTTGACCTTGAATTAAATTTTTTCCTTACAGGGGAATGATGGGGAACTTCTAGACATTGTTTATAATTATATTTTGAACAATTTCACTGAAATTCAGCTTGTTGGGACTTTATGTAACTTCACTCTCATTTTTTGGTCTAAATTGACCGGACTAAAACTGAGATATGGTAATCGTCAGAGCCCTTCGTCTGGCCCAGCGGCCGTGACCGTCTAGTTTTGGAATTAACAGACTGCCTGGATACAAAAAGATTGTTTCCAAGCAAATTGGATGAGTCCTTTTTATAGTGCGACCGTTGCGTATCAACGAAATTGCCTTTTTATCTCAATGTCGTGTTGCAGCTAGTGTGAAACACAGGGAAAATTTTAACGGTTACGTATAGTATTATAATACTGTGGCTATTCCAATAACATTACTAGTACGAAATGAACGACTAAGTAGACGCTCATTATTTTTATATGAGGCCGGTATTTAAGTGAACTATAAATATTTAGCGCTTATTGTAATGTTGTTTTCATTTTCAACAGTATCGCATTAAGGCATTTAATAAATTGATGAATGTAGTTTTTAATAAAAATGTACGTTATCCATTTCCACACATCGTTATTACAAAGGTATGCTAATTGCGGTATAATATTTTGCCCGAACTGTTTCATCACGTAATAGCATGTATTTGTTTGTATAAGGTTCATACACGCCTCCCACGCGAAGGTAATTTAAAATATGACATCGCACATTTCCATTCCGACAAGCAATAACGGTTTATTGTCGAGTCGCAATTTAAACCGGGAGTCGGGACCCTATAAACGGAAGTTTCATAAAAACAATCAGTCGTTTCGTTCCTATGACATTAAGTTAAATCAGGATAGCTGCGTGGGCGTCGAGGATTCAATATATGTAGGTGATATATCGTAAATTGGAAGCGTACTTGGTCACATTTATACGCTGTGATATAATGACGTGGGTGTTGATATCTTCCACACGTGCAGCATACGAGTATAGGCAATGCTTTTACCACCGTTATAAGGTCATCTATAAATACACGTCTCTATAACGGTAACATAAAGATCAGACGTTCGCCTATCTTATCATGGCTATGTAAGCTAAAATTAAATTGTTGTAATAAACTCTTCGACACTTTGACATTTAATTAAATACCTTGTTTAATACTAACATTATATTCAAAAGTGCTATTCATCCAACAATCTGTTAAATGAACGTTAATTACTAAAATGAGTTTAATTCTAATTGCCGATGATTCATCGCCTGACCGCTGCATAAAGCTGCGACCCGGGCGTCCGGCTTTTAATAGACGAGGTTTGCATACTTTCCTGCTCTTTCACACGCGAATAATGGCGCGGCTTTCATAATTTTACTACGAAACACGCTGGTAATTGGGTCAGCTAATGGACACATCGTAAACCACTTTAATGTTCATAGGTGGTCGACGTCCTTTATTAGGTCCTGACATTGTTGCGCGGGACCGGCTCTTCCCCCGATTGGTTGGTTCTTATCATTTTTGATAGCGTGATAATTTGCTTATATCCTTTTGCCAAGACTGCGACAATGAACTCTAATTAGGCTAGGAAACTATGTTGGTATCTTTCGATTATACTTATCAGTCTTTTATGATAAGATAATGTTATCTTTTTATCTTGTAGGAAATGCAACGTTATAATTTATAGTTTCTCCTTTTTTTCTCTACATTTATACCAAACTGTAGCAACAACTAATTGAAGTTAGCGAACTCCACTCCGAGCCGATGCCGAGCCGAGATTGTGTTTACTATCGACATCAGGTGTTCCAATAGACTTTATCTGAGAAAAGGGACTTCAAGATACATTCATCTGCTCACTAAAGCCATTAACTCACATATATTACCTACCAGCTCAAGTTATTCAATGTATACAGAGGATCAAGTGATATTTTCCAAACTATCACATGAATAATGTTAGCTCCAAAATCCCATGATCTCACATCAAACGGACCTTTGCGAGCGCACACCGGCGGCCCTGCCTCCATATAAATTGTTCAGTAAATGTGACGCCAAAGAATACTATTTGGTTGTTCTACTAACACTTTATTGCTTAACTGATTATAATCGGTTTCCTGCAGAGTTTCCGTCTTCACTGTTTGTCTACTAATGTCCCCATCTTGCTTTCGTCACTACTTTTATACAAAATTTAGTAGTGGGGAAACGAAACAGGAAGTTATCTACTTATTGATAATAATAGATCACAAATAACGTACAATTTTATATAAATTAATATAAACAATAATTATACAATAATCATAATGACTTTATACATAGTCATACAGTAATTATACAATAATAATAATATTTATATCTCGCATTAATCACAAAATGTGTAAGAGGGTAATTGTCTAATCAAATAAGTTACTTTATTAATGATTAAATCCTAGTCTATGTTATACTTATTACGTAGTTAATTAATATATATCTAACAGATCGTCCATCCTGACCAAATTTGCTTCCACGCAAATTAAACTATGTGAGCTAATAATATGCTCTTAGCCGCCTTTAAATTGTTTGCCCTGTATATAATAAAATATAAGTAAATTTTATGACATAAAGAAGAATCGTAATACGTAATCAACTGATACATGTTTACAACTACATATCTGTTCATTACAATAATCCTACTCATCAGGATTGACGGTCCATTGTTATATTTATATGGTTATCCTTTTTATCATCGTCAGGATTAACGGCCCATATTATACCAATTATATGATTCCTTTTTATCATCGTCAGAACTGACGGCCCATATTTATCCTAATTATATTAATCCTTTTTATCATCGTCTGGACTGACGGCCCATATTTATCCTAGTTATATAACTGTCCTTTTTATCATCGTCTGGACTGACGGCCCATATTTATCCTAATTATATGACTGTCCTTTTTATCATCGTCTGGACTGACGGCCCATAAAATTTGGTGTTTTATAATATAATTTAGTTGGTGTAAAACACTAACCCTTACTAAATATACCTCCTATATTATCCTTCCAGTAGATCTATAAGTTCTTCAGTGCTATCTACCTGTGACTCGCTGGAGTCAGTATCACTACCGTTGTCTTCTACAAAACGCCTTAAAGCATCTGATGCTACAGTTGCTTGATAATTCTTATATCCTTTTAGACCCTTAATTGACACTATCAAATATCGATCATTTCCTAGTACCTTTTTAATTTTATATGGACCACTGAATTTTTCTTTTAATTTTCGAACGGATTCTTTGTTTTTACCCTGGGCTCCTTTCCACAACACAAGATCTCCAATTTTGTATTCCGTTGGTTTCCTTCGCTTTTCATCAAACCTTTTCTTCATGTAAGCTGATGTTTTTTCTATATTTCGTGTAGCTTTTTCTTTAATTTGAGATGCTGTCGATTCATTATCGTAATGATTTGACGATATACCTTGAAATTTGGATCGCTTAGCGTGAAACATGAGTCGATAAGCCGCAAAACCAGTTGATGAGTTCACAGTGTTATTTATTCCCCATATTACCCTATCTAAACATTTTACCCATTCTCGTTCATCAGATGTGCTTTTGTTAATGGCTTCCAGTATGGTTCTATTAAATCTTTCCACTTGCCCATTCGATCGAGGAGATGCAATGGCATTAACAATATGTTTAATTTGGTTAGTGGTACAAAATTGTTTGAACCTTTTGCTTGTAAAGGCTGTTCCGCTGTCAGATATTAACCGTCTCGGGTAACCAAAATAACAAAAAATTTCACATAACTTTTCTTCTGCCTCCAAGGACTTTGTCGTTCTAGTAGGTTTGGCCCAAACAAATTTGGTATATGAATCTACCATAACAAGAAGATAAGAAAAGCCTTTACTACTCTTACAAAATGGTCCTAAGTGGTCAATATGTACGGTGTCCATTGGTTCCGCTATCTTCTGTATAGGGTGTAAATTTCCTTCTGGTTTACCGTATTGTCCTCGTTTATATAAGCAGTCTATACAAGCATTGACGTATTTTTTTATGAACCTGGTCATCCGTGGGAACCAACAATTGTCTTTTACTATTTCATCACATCTTTTTAGTCCTGGATGTCCGATATCATCATGATATTTCCGCATAATATTCCATCGTGCTGCTTTTGGTATAACTAACCTCAATTGGTCGTTTATAATTTTTCTATACAATTTATTATCTTGTAACACGTAATTATTTGCTATATCAGGGTCGGTTACATTGTTTTCTAATTTGTGTTTTATTACTCCAATGGTACTATCGCGGTTTTGCAAACAAACAACCCAATCCAATATATCTAGTACCAGTACTTCAATCGTATTTACAGGCGTTCTGCTAAGAGCATCTACATGTTTGTGAGAAAGTCCAGGCTTGTGTTCAATATCCATATTGTACTCCTGAATACTAAGCCACCATCTAGCCACCCTTGGCAGTAGGTCTTTTTTCTCAAAGGTCTGACGCACTGCTACGCAATCAGTAATTACTTTGAATTGAATTCCGGCTAGATAAATCCTGAATCTTTTCAGGAGTCAACAACAGCCAATGTCTCAAGTTCAAAGGAATGGTATAAAGCTTCTTCTTTAGTCGTTTTCCGACTGTAATAAGCGACAGGTCTTAAGACACCGTTGCTCTTCTGCAATAATATCCCAGCTATTCCTTTGCTTGAAGCATCTGTGTGTACTTCAGTTTTAGCTTTGGGATTGTAAAGAGCTAGTAAAGGTCTGTCGGTAAGAATTCGCTTTAGTAGATCGAAAGTGGTTTGTTGCTGTGGTCCCCACTCCCAAGGACGATTCTTTTTCAGTAATTGATAAAGGTCATGAGATAAAATAGCATAATTTTTCACAAATTTCCGAAAATAACTGGTGAGGCCTAGAAACATTCTTAATTCATGTATATTACATGGCTCTTTGTATTTGGTTACTGCTTCAATTTTCTTGTGTCCTGGTCTTATTCCCTTCTCACTAATCTCATATCCTAAATACTCTATTTCAGATTCCAGAAATGTACATTTTTCTATATTTAAAGTTAATTTTGCATCCCTTATTATTTCTAAAACTATTTTGAGAGTTTCCAAACCTTGTTCTTCAGTAACACTAGGTATTAATATGTCGTCTATATAAGGCAATACAGTCTCAAATCTTAAAGCTCCTAATATTTTATCCATGAGACGTTGAAAAACGCAGGGGGAATTTGCTAGGCCAAAAGGCATACGAATGAATTCATAATGTCCCTCTGGGGTGACAAAACCGGTTTTAGGTATGGAATCTTTATGTAGTGGTATTTGATAGAAACCTTGGGAAAGGTCTAAGGTACTAAAAAATCGCTTGCCCGATAATTTTTCTACTTGCTCCTCGATTACAGGTAATGGATACTTGTCCTTCACAGTCATGCTATTTAGTTTTCTGTAATCGACACATAGTCGATAGTCACCCCCTTTCTTTCTAACCAATATGATTGGACTTGCGTAAGCGGATGACGATTCTCTTATTATATTGTTCTTTAACAAATCGTCAATCTTGTCTCTGACTATGGATTTTTCGGGCATTGATAATCTATAAGGCCTATAGCAGACGGGTGTGTCTGAATTTAGCTCTATAAACATACTCATTTTATCAGTACAGCCCAATTCACTAGTGTTTGCCGAAAAACAATCTCTATATTCAGATAGAAGTTCATGTAACTTTAACTTGATTGTTTGGTTATGAACCCCACAACGAATCTTGTTGATATCTATTGATAACATATCAATTCTTGTTCGGTCATTTTGTTGAAACGAACTAGTTTTGAATTCTATGCACTTTGACCCCCTAACTAATAACTGTCCTTGCAATAGCCTTAGTGGATTAGCAGATGTATTTAATATTTCAATTGAGCTTTTGGAACCCCCCAGTTATCAAACACGAGGGTATAGTATAGTCAGTAGTATTAAAAAATCTTCTACAAGGGTCTATATAAACGAATTCATCTACTGTTGCATCACAAGACACACTCACCATCATAACATGACTAGGAGGTATGATTGTGTGCTCCATGCATATGAGGGAAATTTTTGTATCTTGCTCAAGCACATCCCTATTTAATAATTCAGGCATCGATTTATCTATTTTCTTAATTTTAACCGTAGTACTACTTATAATGAATTCAATATTTGGGTCGTTTATTATAGGCTGGCCCAGTATGAAATCCATAGCTGTCATGTGCCAATCCGTTATTATACATCTAGTGTCAAAATTTATATCCTCAATAGTTAATGTCACACAAATATATCCTCTCGCTGGAATAGAGGTTCCGCCAAATCCCGCAATAAACATGTCACAATCATGTATTGGAACGTCGATTTTTAACGCAAACTCACGATTAACTACATTAATTTTGGCCCCAGAATCAAAATAAGCACGGGCCGATATGTTATTTACCATAATAGTTTTAAAATATATATCATTTACCTCACTCAATAAGTTTACAGTCTCTTGCTTTTCATTCAACGTGCTCGTCGACACTGTTGCTGATTGTGAAGTTCCAGGCTTGTACCAGCATCTTTCCGGGAGGTGACCGTGTTTGCCGCAATGTGGACAGGGTGATTTGTTGTTATAGGAATTCTTAGGACATCTTCTTACTGTGTGACCAGTTCCTTGACACAGGAAACATAGAATAGGTTTCCTGACTTCTTTCAACTCAGATTGTTGATCTATAGTTGGATTAAAGCTTGCTTGACGACTCGTTTGTGTGCTTTTTGGTTTTATTTCCTCCATGACGGACAGAAATTTAGAGTATAACTCACTCGGATTGCTGTAATTTCCTGCACGAGCCGGTGGTCGCATGTGCATGGGTAATCCATCTATAAGACATGCTACAGCCTTTTCACCGGAGATCTCTAAACGTGTTAACATGGCATTTTTGTTATAAAAATATTGGGTCATACTTTCTATCGGCGTTTTCCGTTTAGCCAGCATTTCTCTAAGAGATTCCACGAAGTCGATATTCCTAGGAAATGCTTCTAGGAGTTGTTTTTTCCATTCTTCCCATGTCATATCATAATGTTGTAGTGAAGAATGCCAAACCTTAGCCATACCGGTCAACCGCGATTGCATAAAGTAAGATTTTATTGTATCCGTCCAATTATGAATGGAAGCAAGTTGTTCAATTTTATTGATCCACTGGGAGACAAACATTTCATTTTCAGGATCAAATAATGGTATAATATCGGCTTTGGCAGTAATTATGTTTTCCATGATAAAAGGTGTAGGTGCCTTTCCTGATTTATATTTTATTTCTTCACAAGAACTTTCTGACGAACTATTTTCCGGTGACGTGTCTTGCTGCCTCCACGGGCGCCATCTTTTATGTCGCGGTTTATTGGTGGATTTATACCGCCGGACAGTTTTTGTGCGAGCGCGCTTAGGCATCCCACTTCTGAGATTGTTCAGTAAATGTGACGCCAAAGAATACTATTTGGTTGTTCTACTAACACTTTATTGCTTAACTGATTATAATCGGTTTCCTGCAGAGTTTCCGTCTTCACTGTTTGTCTACTAATGTCCCCATCTTGCTTTCGTCACTACTTTTATACAAAATTTAGTAGTGGGGAAACGAAACAGGAAGTTATCTACTTATTGATAATAATAGATCACAAATAACGTACAATTTTATATAAATTAATATAAACAATAATTATACAATAATCATAATGACTTTATACATAGTCATACAGTAATTATACAATAATAATAATATTTATATCTCGCATTAATCACAAAATGTGTAAGAGGGTAATTGTCTAATCAAATAAGTTACTTTATTAATGATTAAATCCTAGTCTATGTTATACTTATTACGTAGTTAATTAATATATATCTAACAAAATTGAATAATGGCCAGCTCGCCTCAACTAAGTGGATCCTATTTTGCTTTACGTGCTCCGTTCTATGTTAGCCTTTGCCAGTTATGAAAGGAATTGCGTTTTTTGGACGTGCGGATGTTTTTATTTTATACGTTTGCTACTTTTTACTTAAAATGTTAATGTTTTAGAACTCAGAGGCTGTTACGCTAATTACTAGAAACTAAAGTTGCTTTAGTGCTAAGTCGAGACAGACTATTTATGAATGTGAAAGGTGGACAGTTCTTATTATGTCATTAATTTTCGTAGCTATAGAGTCACATTAGGGATTAGCTGAACCGATTTGAAACCAATGTCTTATAATGGACCGACAAAAACTGGAGAAATTTGCCGTTATCATTTAGATACCATCTGCCGCATGTATACCAATTTTCTAATAAAAAAAATAAATTACACATATAAAAATGGCACATTCTTTTCTTTTATTACATTTTGTATTTATGGGTTCCGAGAGCTGGATGCGATACGAATACTTAAATTCTATTGTGTTTATGAGTTTGAACAGGTTCCGTTTATTGTCTTGTTAGCTGTAGATTATATTTGTCTAAAGGGACTCTATACTGCCTCAGCGGCGTTATATAACACTACGACTACGTGGAGTCTCGGGTCGATGTGGATAAGTTGGCCGCCCATTATACTATGAGACGGAACGCACATGGCGAAAAGTAGGTGGAATAGTTACACCTCTGCCTTTTCGGAGATAAAATTCTTAAATATGTGTATAAATCCATAATGATCAATATAAAATGCATGACGATGTCAGATCATTTATTTTAAGCTAGATTTGTTTTGATGATTTTAAATTACATTTTCGTTATAATAGTACAGAAGCACCTCAAAATTAGCGCCATCAATTATACAATTATATATTTACAATTATAAACATAATAGGACTAAACATTATTTTCTAATGAATGGATAAGGAATTTTCCCAATACCGCACATGATTGGCATTTTAATATACTTACATAGAATAAAACACTGTGGATACACAATAATAACTGGCTTCAGATTCATAGTGACAGACGCAATAATAGTTGATGAAGTATAAAAAGTAATTAGGGTATGATTAATTATGGAAATACATATTGTACAAAGATTTAACCACGGAACATATTGGTGCAACACATACCCCGGTAACACATAAATCAACTACTCACAAAGCAAAATAATTTTAATCATGTTGTAAATTGAAAAGCTGTGTTGTTAATTAAAATTTGTATTGTTCGCAGGCGCAAAGCGACGACGACGATGTCGGCCCGGACGACGTCAACGTCGCCGTCGAAGGCGGCTTCATGGATGAGTTCTTCAGTGAGGTCAGTGTTCTTTGTTCACGTCGCCTTGACTTACTATTCTTTACCCGATACTGATTTATAGCCGGTTTGTTCGTGTAAAAGTATCTGTTAAAGTAAAAACTATAAAAGTTGCCGCAGTATAAGCGTCGTTATTTACGCAAAGGTAACGGTTGCTTCCATTGTTACTCTCAATGAATAAACAAATTGCTAAGTACTCAAGAGATGACAATTTTTTTTATCTTAACACGTTACAAAAAATAGTTCCCGCATAGGTATTACTATTTTTTATATGACTCGCTAAAATTACTGAAAATAACAAAATAATTAAGTACAAAATATGTTTTAAAAATCCATAAAGATCATAATGAAATATTGTCGTGTCGAGTGCAGGGATGAGTGCGGAAAGCAGTGTTACTTGACACGACATTGGGCGCGAGTCGCGACACGCATTGTGGAGAGGTTCTTCACTCTAGGATCCTGACTGCCGCGGTGGATTGCTCCTTGGCTCTAACCATTCTACCTGAGCACTTTACATTTTATGAATACAAAGTTCAGTTAAAAATGTATAAGCTAAGTATTTTGCAACAAAGGTTGTGAATAATTGCAAAAACATACATTAGATACCTCATTTATATAGACGACGCGATAAGTTCAAAATTGTTTTTAATTATTAACACTGACTGACATACACGTAAACTTTGAAAACACTGTTGCGTGCCTACATAATTATTGCAATAAAAAATCTGTATTACTTATAAAAAATATACAGACGGATTAGAAGCTCGTGGTCGTAACGACCTAATTAAATAAATTATTATTATTAATTAAATAAATCATGGTATATTTATGGGCTAAAAAATTATGTGAATTAATATTTTGTGAGTTTCAGTAGTTACATACTCTGCTAAGTAACTTTTATTATCATTATGTTGAACCCAAAATGGCGTCCGATGTGAACACTTATTTTTTATAGCCTGATATAGCCGCCATCGTATATTTTACTGTCGCTAAAAATATATGATTTTGCGTCAGGTTTTACGAACTGTAGCAAATCATTTGCGTTTACTGTAAGTCTGCAATTATAAATCTTACTATAAATATTAGAGGTATAAATTACTCACAGTTTTCAATACCTTTAAACTGGTTAAAAGCGTAGTTGCGGGGTCGTTCTCTATGCAATAATTTCTGAAAGGAAAATGTAGATTTTTTTCTGTAACCCAGCGCGCACTCGAAACAGATTTATTGCCAACATAACCTAAAAAATAAATGTGCCAACAGCGGCGCACGACTATTAATTGCTTTGTTATATTGTAGTTGTATGGGCATAATGTGTCTCGAACTTGGATGCTATGTTCGTTCGATATCCACGTCTGTAAAAGGCGACTATATGACGTCACTGTCTCTGACCCATCTAGATGTAACGAGACCGATGGCGGTCTCAGTGGGTGGTGTCCTCTTATTTACTCAAACGAATTATCGATTACACATTCGTGAATTGAGTGAACGTGATAGACGTCGAAATATACGTAGACTCATGAGTCTTCACGTGTATTTCGATGTTTCGATCGTTTCGGCTTCGTTCGGTTTCGATCAACCGCATCCGTCAACGTCAGTCCTCTAATAGGCTTACTTTATTGTCCTAAAAAGTACTTATTTTGTATATGGCATTGCATTCATGGCTTGTCTACATATCGTTACCAAATTATGATCACTTTGCAGTAGGCCGTCGGTTGAACGTTCAGGATTGATCACTTACCATCTCTAGTCTGCGAGGATAATAAAAATACAGCCTTGCAAGAATAACCTACGACTTTTGTTGTTGCAATTTGTTCCTCTTTACGACATTCACGTAACGCATTTGCACAAAGTTGCAGCCAAGTTTCCCTTACAATCAGCGCTCTGTTGGCGTCAAACCTCACTGGGAATTACATAAGGTGATTTTTGTACCAGTAAAATGGAACGACCTCTGTGTTGACTGCAAGTCTGCAGGATAAAAATAGTTACTTCATATATAATTTTGACACGAAATGCAGTTTAGACAAGAAAATTCAGTTCAGTTTTTGGAGTCTCCAGAGCACAGATGAAACTTTGACATTACGACTAGACTGTTTTGTAACATTCGTTCCAGTTTTACGGAACTTTATTCTGTCGCAGTACTAAATTCAAATGCCGAGGCATGCTTCACTCTCCAATTTGGAACAAAGAATTGTATTCAATTATTTGCATTGTCTGGATGGATACCTGTTTCTTGTGAGTCACGATGTTGCCGTGAAATACTAAACGATTTGACATAAATCTCTATTATTTGTTAAAAAAATTGTACAAATCTATTCGACATAAATCTATTATATCTTATAAATCGAGTACAAAAAAGATATCGTCATTTTCAAATACAAATCAACTGTAAAACGTTGAAATTTATCGAACCATGTTAACTTATTGTTTCCTGCGAAAGAAGTATTATTAAAATATCGAAACTGTGGAATAAACCAGGATGTTTTTCCAATATGTAGCATTCAAGGAAGGAAAATTTAAAAGTAAATAGATAATATGTAGAACAGTCTTGTTTTTAATCCTCTTTTGTTGTAGGTTATTACAGTGAATTGATGTAATTTAAATCACAAAAGATAATATTTATACCTATAATATTTGTTCACTTTTAGCTTTTCTTTTTCTGATTATGTATGTATTATTCTTCAGTACGTTTGTTTCAATTAATTATGTAGTATTTATTCTTTTTTTTAACATTTTTTTTTTTCACTAAATGACCTATTTTAAAGCTCATACGGCTATCAAATATTCCTGTGAATCTTAATCAAACCTACCACTACTTATTACAATGTTTTATTCAGTCACTTAGAGCATCGCCGCACCAGCCTCATAAAAATAAATATTCGATACGAGCTATTACACGAAACTCACCCCGTTCCTTCCCAGGCTAGAAAACGTCGGATTTCGACCTACATTTATTCACTGAAAGATTTACCGTCAGATTTGGCGTTATCCCAACGGATTAAACTGCAAAGCTACCGTGCCGTGAAATAGTTTATTTTTTTCATTACACTCGTAAAACTTGTACTGCAAAATTATTTACATAAAAATATTTGTTTTATAAAAGTTGGGACGACTTGGTGCGGAGGCACGGCTGCGAGTTTAATGAACATTACTGGAAGCGGCTCGTTTCTATGAGTTTTCCAATCTACACAGTCGGTCGCATAAAACTTTCAGTCCGTTGTTGCTCAGGTATTGTTTTCCCATTGTGCCACCTTCACTATTATGCCGTTGTGTTCTGGCAAAATGGCACACTTTAATAGAATTTAATTGTACTAGGCCAATTAAATAATGAAGTAACGAGCGCGACCTTTCAAGTCAAGTCTTTTATGTGCGATTGTGATGTGCATACGCGTGTGTTGATCATGCTTAATGTTGGGTGAAACGAGAATCAGAATTACGTCGTAAATGTTGTTATTGACGAGAAGTTAATGTTTTAAGTATTCTTACTAGAAAATCAATTCGCAATCCTATTGTATCAAAATTATGATTATTAAGATCTTTGTGATCGCATAAAATTTTCTGCTATATTCATGACTAGAGGCAAACGAGTATTGTGCCTAGAGAATTAAATATAGAGGCATTTAAACAACATTAATATAATTTTTTATTGTACTATTATAAATATTTCCAGAGCAAAAATGAAAAGCGGTTCACGCCAGCATGTTTACAACTCGTGAGGTAATACTAATTAACATATTGTCGCCGGCCAAGAGGAGGATTTGCATTTTGCACTCATGAAGCAAAACCCATCTTTAAATATTTATTAATGTTAAAAGTCCACCGCTATGATAGATTAACTGCATGAAATTTTATGTTCAGATATGGATCAATAATAATGTAGTATTTATTTTCCTTTATAAATTTCGTATTTTATATTTAAAATACTCTATATCGGGGTGAAAAGAAAATACAATATGAATCATTTATTTGTTGAAAATGTATGGAGGTTTTGTGAATTTTATGTTTAAGTCGGTTTTTTGTGTTATAAACTCAATCTACGTTTCGTTTCATTTCATCCTTAAAGTTTCATTCACCTCATTTAAGTCGATAGTAGTAGTTGTCATAACTGGAATATTTGAATACGAAAGCGTTTTATTAAAATTCTGATAGTTTTACAACTGTGGATATTTAGAACAGTCCTCATAATTGGGATACTGCAAATTTTTGGTTTAATTTTGTGCTACGTAACTTATAACCAACATTTAATTACAAATTTAAAAAGACTTTTTGCGCTTTAATTATTGCTTCGACTAAAAATATGAATACTGATGACAAATAGTAAACATGATGTGAGGTACTAACATAATTTATTGTAAAATGTTCATGTTTTTGTTTAACCGTGAATAAAGTTAGTGTAATATAAAATTCATAACGTAATACATGAAAAGATACTTGTTCAAGGAACGTGGATAATGCTAGGTGTTCGTCGAGACCTGGTGAAGTACAGATTTCGTAATGTGTGACAATATAGAGTTCATTTATAGTCGATGGTAGCGCTGTGACGCCGCCATGTGTGATAAAGTATAATACAAAAATGGTATAATAATTTATTAAGACATTGAAATAAAACTTTTTTCGGATTTTATCGCAGTTTTTTTATTATGATTTTCTCTCGACTTTTCGAAGGCTTTGCAACCTTCATGATCATGGGGGTCTGAGAGGTTGGTCGCCCGAAAAGTCAGTTACAATATCTACCTACATTTTACAATGATATATTTTTTATTTTTACATTTTTAGCAGTTGAATGTGAGCTCGTTCTGCGTAGATCGGTTTAATAAAAAAAAAACGCCGTAAAATTGTTTTACTTAAAAAAAAATCAATTAAACATCGTATTAAAGTTTCTGTCGTCACCTATAATATAGAAGCCAGTACGTATACGTTTAGTCCCACCGCTTTTAGGAATCATCATCTTCATTGATGTCATAAATGAATACGCCCAATCACCCTCAGTCATTGTAAAATGATTTTTGATGTCACTAGCAAAACATACCCACCACCGCAACCACGGCGAAACGTAACGTGCAAAGGTACACGTTTAATAAATCCGCACGACGACTGTTTTGTTATTAGAATTAATTGGGCGAAACGGGCGAATTCATTTCTGTTAGGGTCCAAGCCCGGAATTCTATTGCCAAATATCACAATACATGCCTCAATTAGGCGGCTGGTGTATTAATACAGCGACCCCGATCTCGAGACGGTATTCATGACCGTTATTGTTGTGTTGGTTATGATTTATTTGACGGATAAGTTATTGCGTTATAAGAATTAATCTGGCGAAAGTAAAAGGCCCGCAGGCATGACCAGTTGTGAATATCATTGTGATCGTTTCAGCTGTATACTGGAATTAATTTGCAATACTCACGATATTGCAGAGTAAAAGCTACGTCTTTGTAAATGAAAGCATTCTTGTTACAAATTGTAACTTGTAACGTGCGGAACTTTAAATAACAACTCACTATTCTTCAAAATAAATGCTGTTGACGTTTCAAATAAAAGTTTGGTGGTGACGACAGCGAAAAACAATTTAAAGTTTTCCTATTTACTGCCGACCTATATGTGTCGTGTTGGATGGTGCCGAAGCCGCGACTCTACGTGGATTCGATGTGTAAGTTAATAATGTTGACGTTAAAAAGTGTTTCTAAGTGTTTTAGAATCGTACTTTTGGATGCACTGAATTATATACGATTTTATATGTGATTGTATGGAAAATTAAAACGAGTTATGAATCAAGAGTAATTTATAACGATATCTCTTTTTTTCCAATCGATTTGGTTATTTTTTGGTCTTTTAGAAGTTACAAAGTCTCAAATATGCATAGTACATTTATAAACTAGATATGTCAGTGACAACCGTACACCTCTTCTGTCATGATCTGGTAAAATAACAGCATTTTTATTCACATCTTCTAAAGTGCCCTTTTAAGCCCTGCCCGGAGGCATTTAAAATTCTGTTTCGGTGAAATAGAGTCAACAAGTCGTATGTAGGTAATAATGTACTAAATATTACTTAAAGCGCATGAAAGTGCTGTATGGAAGCAATCTCGAGCTAAGTGCATTTTGAATCTGTCCTGTTTTAGATGTCGTGCGAATAGGCTTTCACCAAAGCAGTTTTACACGCAGTTTGTTTTTGAACTGTAAACGTTATGTCCAAAGTAAAAGGCATGGGTTGCCCACAACACATACGTCGCTAAAATATAAGCCATAAGAGTTGCCACAATACTGACGTCATAATTTAAACATAAGTAACGGTAACAGCAAGTGTTACTGTCAAATCAAAAACTGACTATAAAAGAACAATTAGTAAAATTACTAAGCTGTCGAATTATAGATACATATCAGCCAGGTCTTGAAGAGGAAAAATGGCGTGATGCTATGTTATATAATTTTGTATTCATAAAGTATTCGCCGCATGACTGATTGAAATTTATTCTTCCATCTATTTAGAGTCTCACCTGGAGAATTGCCCCGGTTCATTTGCATCAAGTGTTTATATTTAAAAGCTTTGAGCCACTCAACACAGTCTTAAAGACACCGTCTTTGTGATTATATTGAAGTAAGCGTTAAGTGGTATCAACGTATTAATAAATAAACGAGACCATAATAAATATTACGAGAAAAATCTTATTAACATTAAACGCGACGACGACAGGAGCTTCTGGCGCATATTTTCAAAGCTCTTTAATTATAAATAGAGTTTATTATAATAGATGGTAATAAATATAAAATAGTGCTTTATAATAAAGGATATTATAAAAATAGGTAATTATGTTGTTTTATTGTCGCGTTCTTGTTGTCCACAATTTTTCTTGTAAATTGACTTGTATGTCCTTTTAGTTACCGCATTAAATGCAACAACAGAGACGTTAGTCGAAATTGATTGTAGGCGGGTAGAGACAAGAGCCCTGCCGCACCGAAATTCTACCGAATTAAGCATGTGCGTACAATAATATTTATTTACAACTAAAAAGAATTTAAAGTTACATTTTTGTTATATCTGATAACACGTTGTTGATTAGTATGATATATATTGTTGTTTTTGTAAGGAAAATATGACTCAAGATTTCATCATTTTCGTTCTTCGATTTCCTCGACATAGTTGACTTATACCAGGATAAATAATGCGGGTTCTATTGCGGCATTGGAAAAAAATACCGCCCTAAATAACCAGCATTCATGTTACGAAATGATATAATATTTTGGAGTACTTTTATCTATATCAGGCCCTCGAAATATTTTCTTATTCACTGATAAGTAGATGCATATTAAATTTGTGTAGATTAGTTATGGTATTTATTACGAATTTCTGTAGAAAAGGTATCGGCATCGTATGTACAGTTTCTTTTTTTTCTAAATACACGGATATAAATAGTGTATAGTGTCGACGTTTGCTTGAGTGATCTCAATGGTTTAGTCACTACCTTTCTGACTAGTTTCTAGGAAAAAAAATGATTATTCATTGCTTTGTCTCGCAGATAATTATAAGTAGGTTTTACGATAAGTACCTATAGTCTATATACCTATAGTCTAATACAAAAAACTTAACATTTTTATATTATACGTCTAAAAATGGTAATGGCCTCGTATATTTTTACTCATGTTGAAATAAAGTGTATTAAAAAAGGTTGGACAAGTTCTTTATAAATTATTTTATAGAGAAACCTTTACAGCTGTGACGTTTTGGCACAAGTTAATATCGGACGTTGACCCGTCTGATGTTAGATTTCGCGATTCTATTTTGCGTTGTCTCTGCGTGACCGGCTTCAGGTTGAAATTTCTTACAAATTCAGCACTTTACAGGCTGTCCTCGGAATTAAACCAACATAATTTGACATTCTCTTGTACATTATTTGGATTCCCGCAACATTGTTAAAAATGGAAAATGAGAGTTCATAGAGATTTATTTAATATCATACAAATTACAACACACATGTATATGCTTAATGTTCCATTTTCCGGATCTCATAAGTCAATTGGATTTGAACACTAGGGAAGCTTATTGGCTATGTTTCTTTTTCTAATTCACCTCAACCTAATTTAAGAGTTTATTTTCCTTATACATTCATATTTATTCATCCACTTCATTTAATGAGGGATGTAGGTTCTTGTCTAATTGGGTATTCTTCTATGTCTGATTTCGTACATTTTTATAAGTAACAGAAAATAATGCGAAAACCAAATTCTTTTGATAAATCAGCGTCATAATTGGTTGAAAGTAAAACTGTTATTTAGATTAAAAATGTTCTGATCAAAAGTGGGGGCGTGATGGGCTTATCGCGCTCTTTCTCACGCACGCAGCATTATGGCCGATGACATACGGTGACTACACAGTTTGCTATTACTGTTATTGACAGCTACCCCTTTCAGTAAATTCAAAGCTCTATAACTTTTTTCATAAATGCCTGGATTTAGAAAAAAACCGTTATATTTTGTATGACATACATTTTTGATAAATGTAATTTAAAAAACGTAGTCAACTACACTATTGTCTATGCCGCGTAATTTAACTAAGAACTCGTTATTCGGCTAGCCTGACAGATTCTTCTGTGTCGTGATGAATGATCTTGGATGTTGTTAGTTCGTTTACTTACTTGATATAGTTTATACAGTATAGGTAGATTATAATGATATAATTGCTTTGTATTATACATTTATAGTTCATTAACTTTCCGTCGTAGCTATTATTTAAACGTTCAATATTATAATGTCCCATTTATACACAAACTCCCACATTATACTTCACAAAGGCTTGAAGCATTACTGCATCCATTAATGCATTTGATATTATCGTGTATTGCACTCTAGATAAATTGTGGGAACGAGCCTTATTATGTTAAGTTGTAATGCGAGGAAATCCGTTTAATGTTTGCATATAATAAACACTGGGTATTCAAGATGTGTTTTATATGTAAGTCAGTAAATTTCCGTCAAAAAAAAGATACACGCCTCGTCGCCAGCTTCCACTCGTGACTTGAATTTTACATACATTTCCATTTAATCCGCAACACACTCACGAATGACATAAATATTCAGACTGTGTTCGGTATTCATCATAATCGTACGATTCATTTACATGTTATTATCGCGTGTGTATGTAGGAGATGTACTCGAGCGGTGACGTGTCCAGGCGACCGGCGCGGCGACTCGACCGACGCCCGACGACCGCCGTCCGACGTCCGACGGCTCACAGCGCGATGGGGATTTCGCTTACGTCATACAGATGTATGACATCAGTCGCGTAGACCACTTGGAACTCTAAAGAGAGTGCTTGAATGTAATTTTGTAAGCGTTTTCAATTAATCCATGTAAGCGTTTGATTCGCTGGATAATTATGAGCTACATTCACCCCAGGGGAGTTCCTAAAAAGGGATTAGCTTGGCTTACAATAAGCGCGTTTCAGTTAAGCAACTGGATGAATCAACTCCGTAATGGTATTGATGACGCCACTCCTTGGTATGTGTCTGTTTCCTGCCATAAGTGCATATTTATAGCCGTTGAAATTTAAAACAAGCTCTGATTTCGTTTTACTAATATCATACCTGCTCCATTATACTCTTGTCATTGTGTACATCCCTACGCATTAAACTGTCCAAACACTGAATTAATTATGCGAGTCTGTCAATTAATTACTGTCAGTGAATAGGAGTTACAGTGCATGAGCCAAGCTCTCTGCCATAAAGGCACCGTGCTTGCGGACGCAGTAAGTCCATTGTTGTTACCCATCACATGCGCACAGCCGCCGGGCTACGTAATGCGCCGCACGCCTCTGGTGCGATGCGGTTGAATTATTCCACATACTCTTTACTAATTTTCAATGTAGTTTTGTACGGTCTGTGAACGCAAATCAACTTACGTACTGTTGCATCACAATATTGAGGTTTTAGAAGTCTAGTATTGTAACCTTTAAAGGTTAATGTGTAGATGGAATACTCGTCGAAAATGCGTTGAATGCTCTAAATAGGCTTAATTTGTTCAATCTATTTACACATACAGGTAACGAACAATAGTACCAATCAAATAGCAAGATTTCGATATAATTATACTTTACATCCAGTGCGATTGACGCCACGCGACCATACTGAACCACAGTACGTCATCTTATTTCATTAGTACGCACATTTACTTAAGCGCTTAATTTGATTAAACCGCTATCTGACGTGCCGTAATGTGGCTTGTGTAACCATGGGCCCGACAACTGCATAATGCATGCATAAATAAATACTCAGCCACACACGCTCGCATACTCGATAGTGTTATCAGAATGGTTCAGCTACTCCGGGCATGTGTACCGGCACACCATTAGGGTTAAACACACCCGTTTCACTAGTAAATGTGCTGTAATCTTGCTTTGAGTTGAGCTGTTTAACGAGTAACAGTTTGAGTGTTAGGGAAGCAATGTTTATAATTAAACATATCATTTTACAGAAAGCGTACGTACGGAGTGACCTACTAGTGAAACAATCAAGCTCCTTGAATGAAGATTCAAAAAAAGGATTTTGTAGAACCTCAATGTGTCGTGTTCATCTGCAGCATAAACAGATGTGTTTGATTGCGATGGTTATACAACTATCTTGTCATAACAGTCTGAGAGTAGCAGTATTGGTGGTTCACCAACCAATAATACTAACAACCAACAAAACATTGTTCACCGGTAATATTGCCAGGTGCTCAAAAGTCCTGATTAACCTCACTAATCACATCATAGTAATCAGTATATTTAATTTTAATTTCATAAAATTGGACATGTAGATATCGCGATTTCTCTTGTATGAATGTTTTACCATGTGTTTAGTTAACACTTGCCGAGTCTTGTAATTGTCAGACGACACGAGGTAACCTTTATGAAGAATATTTTCCTCATTTTTCTCGTTGTAGCATGTGAAATGGATGAAATCCAGTGTTCCGCGGGGAAATCAAAATTTATACGAGTTTTCTGATTTGGAAAATACACGTTAGTGCCCAAGTTTGAAATATTATGCTCTGTATGATTGTTGGACAGTTTTAATACAAATACGAGATCGTATCGCGCTATCGGACACTTCGGAGGGACAAAGCAATAGCTGATTTCTCAAGGAGCATTTCATAAATCATCCATCATATAAAATACAACAAACAACAGTTTGAACTTACGAGCATAATCAAATAGTTTTTTTATCAATAATCATTTTGGACATAGAAATATAATACCTTGATTCTTATTGTTATATGTAGGATTTAGTGTTTTTAATTTTTTATCTTTGTTCCAACAATAAACGTCTTTCGTTCTTATTTCTTAACGTACACCGCAGTGGCGATGCGTCCATACAATCCGATTCCTATCGGCTTCCCTTTTTGGTTTATTTAGATTTGTGTTAATTTTTTTTTTAAATGACCGTAGTATGTTGACTAAGGCATATATTTTGCATTGGGTTACCTTTTGAAAAATTTCACCATCGCCACCGGTACATCGTCACTAGACGAAACGTATCGCCATTAGCGTAGTTAGTTTAGAAACTGTTATTAATATCGGTGTGGTAAACGGACGGTTATCGGCTGGCGTGTCGCCGATATCGGTTATCGCGGTAATCTGATTAATTGGTGAGTCATGTGGAGTGTCGCGCGGCTGAACCGAATTCCGCTTTCATATTATCGACCCGGGCCGACCGCGTACCGACGGATGTCGGCCGTGAACTTCGCGTTCGGTCTGTAATCAAAACGATTTGCGGACTTTCTATTGATATCTTTTATGATCAAATCTTATGTGTATTACTTAATACTTCATAATGATTAATTATGTAGGTAATTATAGCTTATATTATGATATAGTTTTCATGTAGGCGTGCACGTTTAGATAACACATTTGTATACAAAATATGTTCGTTTTTATCACTATAAAAGCAACGACATACGACAATCCATATAATATACCAAAATGTTACTAAATATTTTATACGAAAGCTAATATGTATTGTTTAGTACGTAATAATGTGACGTAACAACATTACCGAATCTATTGTCGTAATTGGTTGAGTAAATTGAGAACAGCTAGCACCTGTCTCCAAAGATAAACGTAAATAAGTGGTTGCAAATATTTTGCTGATAATGGGCTTCTTTGTTGTTTGTATAAACGTTTTTACCGGTGAATCACTGAGTTTTGTGACGTTATAACATATGATTAATAAAATGTTTGTTTTTTAGTGCACTTAATGAAAATATGTATTACTAATTCACTGATTTTAATAATATTTAGCTGTGGTCAAATAATTTCCTTTTATAATGAGTGCTTAATAAAAGCATTGACGTTGATGAAATATGTTATAATACGTATCATTTTCGTGTAATATTTAGTTTTCAATAAACAAATACTAGCTATTATAAAAATACGTTGCACCATGTCGATAAACCGGTGTTAGTTGGGCTGAGTGGCATTTGTTCTGCGGTTGGATTGCTGCCAGTGATCCCTTAAACCGAGTTTTGCGTTCGACACAGAGAGGAAAAGCGGACTCATCTGCCGGCGGAATTAAACCGTGCGGCTACCGTCAGAATAAATATTGCAACCGTGGATTTGTTATGTGGTGTTCGTGCCTGCGTCGTACGGATGTTTTGCGAGCGCCGCCTCATATCCTTCCTTTGTTGAAAGGATTATTCACATTTTGTGATGACTTTGTAAAGGAAATGAAACGGTTTACGTGAAATTAATGTTGCTTCAAAGATTACACGTTGAATACAAATATGACTCGGCTGTCTTACGCAATAGGTGATTTTGGTTTCTGACACATATTTAGCTTTTCTGGTCATCGCGTGCTGCTGTTCGTGATATCAGGCATGTCGAGCAACACTTGCCGCGCAACAAATTGTCTACTGAATAATAAGATTAATGCTTCTTGCACTACTATATAGTTAAATAAAACAAGCACTTCAGGAAGAGAACGTCGCGTCGAGCCTCATATAAAAAAATGTGTGTGAAACTTAAGGCTGGCGAAGTTTTAAGATAAGGCTGTCGGCCTTATTTTAAAGTTTCCTATAAAACGCGACGGCGACGGCGGATTGTAGGTTTGGTTGGCTGGCTGCCAGCGCCCGTCGCCGCGCGGCCTAGACTCACAGGCGCTCTTTAACTTGAGCCCGATACAAAGATAAACGGCTTACGTACTGCCTGCCCACTGCACTGCAACGTTAAAAAATTAAATACGAATGATTAATTAACCAGCAAGCTGAAGTTCGCGGTCAAGTTTCTGAAGTTTCAGGAATTATTAATGAGTTTAGATACAGCGGACGGCCGGCGTTCGCTCCAGTCATGTTCCACATAAAGTTTTAATACGTGTTTCACTCTAATGATCCATTTACGAGTGTATATTTCCACAGCCACTCCAATTATCACTTTTATAATGTATCGCCCACATTAATATTGGCTGATATAAAAAACTAATCTCATCAGACGAGTTTGCTGTTAAATATCACCCACGTGGAGTATTTAATGCAAATTTTAAACGACTAGTCTTTTTATACTTTAGGTTAGACTACAGGAAATGCACTGGTTTATTTAAAAGTAATTAATTGAATATTATATTAGTCTCATTATAAATTATAAAACCAGTTATCATATTTATGATTTTATATACATATATGAGCGGATCCACTCCAGGAAAACGGCGCACTAATCGTATTTTTAGAAGCTATCTATTCGAAATATATTATACATGCAGATAAAATTTAAACATATTTACTTTGATTGTTGATTTTTTTTATAGAATATTGTTTCATTAATTTCGCAATGAAAATGTAACTAAAATTGACGTATTCGTGCATCTTCTAAAGTACACATTATTTATTATTTCAAATAGCAACCAGCACTACAGACAAATTAATATGGAATATTTTGGTAGTTGATATTTTAATAAATACCTTGTATAAATTTTTTGTACGAATAATTTGTAAAACTGCATATTTCAGACCATAATTCATGCGCCTTATAAGTGTGGAACGAATGTTCATGACTGCTCCAGGGAGGGTCTTAATATCAAACCTCTTTTCATTACCGGACTTCGTAGTCCGGTAATGAAAAGAAAAAATCGATGACAAAGTAAAGGCGCCATATCATAACTGCTGAGACAGAAATATAATATTATATTTGTATCTAGATCGGAGGCAACATTGTTATTTTTATATTATACGTTATGTATACAATTGAAATAGGTTATTTATAAAAATCATTCGTGAATACTGAGTATATTAATATTAAGGAATATTTACATACATGTCCTTTGTCGTGTTACCCTGTGGGAGCTTTAAATAAATAAAAAAAAACATCTATAAGGTTTGTAATTTTGATGCTTTCTGATTTTGTATTTGGCATCCTTTAACAACCGGAGTTGTTTTTGTTTCCAACCTCTCCTGAATACATAGAAACATAAACTTATGCCAGCATTGGTGGCGGCGACATACGATGACGTCACAGTTTGCTATTACTGTTATTTGGCACGTACCCCTTCTACCAAATTTGAAACCTTTATATTATAAATCAATTTTTGTTACGTATAATAATAATATCAGCCCTGTATTATATACTTGCCCACTGCTGAGCACGGGCCTCCTCTACTACTGAGAGGGATTAGGCCTTAGTCCACCACGCTGGCCTAGTGCGGATTGGTAGACTTCACACACCTTCGAAATTCCTATAGAGAACTTCTCAGATGTGCAGGTTTCTTCACGATGTTTGCCTTCACCGTTAAAGCGAACGATAAATTCACAAAGAATACACACATGATTTTTTAGAAAATCAGAGGTGTGTGCCCTTCGGACATTCGTCTTGGCATTTTTGTTACGTGATTTTCGTTTTTTTTTTTCCTTAGATTTTTGGATGACATACACTTTGGATATATTAATATGTATTGAAATAAAAAGACGTCAATTACCCTGTTGATACTCGATTAGGTTTTAAATTTACGTATACCCATCGTGATAGTCCCACAATTAACTAACTAAGAATCCACAACGAATCCTTAAATCAATATTATTTCTTATATTAAATTCGAAAACGTCTTCAGTGTATTATCAAATATGGAGTTGAATGAATTATAAATTAAAATTATTTCCTCTCTAGACGAAAGGTCAGATTGTTTACATAATGAATTGTATATTTACATAATAATTTGTTTGTTGTGCAGGTGGAAGAGATACGAGAGATGATAGACAAGATTCAAGCCAATGTGGAAGAAGTGAAGAAGAAGCATAGTGCCATCCTATCAGCGCCGCAATCAGATGAGAGTAAGTCATACATATGATAGATAGATAAAAAAGTTTATTTAGGCTACAATTAACACACAGTATAACTTAAGTTATAACATAGACAATAGACAAGACATATGTATTGGATATGAAAATAATTTTCACTAAAACAACTCTTTTTAGCTATTCAAGTATGAGGGTGGCCGCATCTCGGCCTATATTCTGGAAGTATAAAATTAGATTATGACGTGAAATATCTAGTATGTACCCAAGTGAACCCAATCATATACTTTTATTTCAATGCATTATGTTAACCTTAACGCTGGGTTTAGACGTAGCCATGTGGTCAGAGCAAGCTTAAAATTAGACATAAGAATAAATTGTTATCTTTTATTACTTAATAATCATTATAACTGGAATTGTGTATTATTATTATTCCGACAATCATTAAAAATATACTTAGTATAGTTGCTCCTAAGCAAGTTTTGATTAGATGAGTGTTATATAACGCTTTATATTATTTACTTTTACATGTATATATACTAGTTAATGTACTTGCAAATAGCGATTTGTGTCTAGTATGACAATCTACGAAATGCTCCCGAAATAAGTAATAGGTCCTTCTATTTTCGTAGCGGCAGCCCGTAGTACTAAAATCGCCGAGTAGCCATGAGATTGTTGCGTGACCTGCGAGAAAATAATTAATCTTACCAGCAACAGCTAAATAGTATAGAGGAAAATGTTTTCTTAAATAAAATATTAATTAAATTTCCACGCCTTGGGTTTCGTAAACGGGAAGTATATTCAATTCTATAGGACTTACAGTATAGGTACTAACAATATCAGTTTCTTCGTTCCAAGACCATTTTTGATATTTGCCCTTATTTTACTGTCATTAGCATAAGATTCGACTATTTTTTGAATGCATGTAGGAATGTGTATATTACACATATTACTTGTATTATATACTCAAAGTTATAAATATTTAGTTCTTCAGTGTCTGAGAGCTTCGTCTACTTTAACTCTGTAGAATCTTCTATTTTGATCATATTGTTCAGCTAAAAATATATCTTGGCATCTTCGTGGGCCACGTTCATGGAAATTTATTGGTATTGGTGTCGCATGGCGTGGACAGCGTGGGCTGGTCCAACTTAGTTCGCAAAATAACCCACACAGTAAATTAAAGGGCGAAGTTGGTGGCATTTACGTAGACGTGGGGGCGTCCGTCTGACTTTCACTCTAATGTCTCGGGATGGTGTTCTATTTCTTGCACATTCTATTGCAATAACATTTAATACGTAGCACCCACGTGGGAACAGCGTTTAAAGCCAAATCTTTATGGGATTACACATTCTATTTCAAAAGAATTAATATTATTTTATTTTTCAATATTTTACGACACGTTACTTTGCTGGCTTTACAAATAATGGAATGATGGATATAATAACTTTTCGATTAAAAAATGCAGCTTTCAATCAAGAAAAAATTCACTGATTCCAAACTTAGACCATGCGTGGTCCGAGGTTGGGTATTTTAGAAATCGCATTTTTAAAAGTTGACGGTAAAATGCTGAAATATGGCTGTCGTATATTTGCCGACGGACGAGTTATTAGCTAGCCTTGTTTGTAGTTGATTTTAACCCGAGATTAGTTCGAATTAACTGACCTAACGTCGCGACCGCGCGGCGCGGCGGCCGGCATGCTTCCTTGGTTTGGACGCAACAAATGTTATTTTGCCGACCTTGTGTAATTTACTTTTTATGGTACAAGACTTTGTATCGAACGTTTTCCACAAAACGTTATTTTTAGCTAAAAATACATTTTATAACTCTTACAATGAAATTAGCATCGTGGCATAATAAATGGTAATCGGCAAATGTTAAACCAATTCTCAAAATTTATTAACTTTGCCGTCATACTCCAGCTTTTTATTTTTGTTAATACTGCTCTCAAATTGTTAATAAACGTGATGATATGATGCATTATCTTAATGTCTGGTCAGCCACTCATGTTTATTCTTACGTGCAGTATTCCTATACTGTCACTTAATCTAATACCTTGAGCCCTCAGACATGTTGAAGTACATACAAAAGTGTATTTAGTGAGCAGCGACGTCACGAATGGTCTCGATTAGCGGTCGACCCGACCCAAATAGCTTCGAATAAGCCATCGTTTCGGTCGTTAATAGCGTACCAACTCGTGATAACACTTTATTAAGTTAAACAACTGCTCGGCTTTGTGCCCTTATAGTCATAGTACATCATTTCTTTTTGTATTAATCCGCCCTATATTTTCTTAAAATATTTTTATACTTGTATCGCGTATGGATTAGATTGTATTAGTGAAAATTCGTACGTGACTTGAAAAATAAACATCAGATTTTACTTTCTCCCGGGAGAGGGCTTGTGCGTTTTATTTTTGGACGCGATGACAATGGGACGTTTGCTTTGGGTTTTGTTCGTCGTTTGTGAAATTATATAGACTTGGAAATGTAAATTGCACAAGCATGAGATGTATCTTAAAGAGCCATAATTCTTAGCGTTTGTAGTTAATTTGTATGTCATGATGAAACAAAAACATTTTATTATATAAAAATCTTGTACTTGAAATAATTGTACCTATAATTCTTTGTAAAGAAGAGTATTGTGTTATCTTTAATATTAATTTTATATTAGAAATTATCTGTGTCCATGTAGAGGTCTTTCAGATTTTAATACAGAGTATTTCAAAAACTATTATAAAGGCCACCTTAATCTATATTGGACTGGAATAGAATGCCGGGAGAAGTTAGAACTTCAATTCATTATCCAGCCTCCAATATATAACTTCACCCTTTTCCAAGTTATCTTTATGCTATGTTAAAAACAAAAAGAAACCAAATTACTGACATGTTGGTACATGTGTCAACAGCTAGCGTGATTGATGAAAAGCCTAAGCATTACATTAGTAGAGTCGTATCTACAATCCGCTTCTAGTAGCAGAATGTTGTTACAAAGGGATGGTGATGATATTACAATAAAAGAACAAGTTTGATTCGTAAAAAAAAAAATTATATGCACACTTCAGTCATAATTTGTAAGAACTATCTACAGCTAACAATATCAGTAACTTCTACAGAAATTTAAATATTAATGGAACTTTCATAACTTTCAGCTATCGAATAGATGATAGTATTTTCATAGTCATGAATGAATCGTGTTCAATGAATCGATTCGACTCGACGGACAGTGAAAGATGATTGGCTACGAGTATGTAACGTTGAAGTTGCTTTTTCGTGACGTTCTCTATCGAATATCGATAGTCCTGCTTTCTATTCGTTCACTCGTTCTTGTTAAACTTTCATAGGAAAACGCATATGTGCATGTTATGCCACACTTTTGATTTGAATTAGGCTGTTAATAAGATTGCTATTTACAAAGGGTGTTTTTTATTAGTAGTTATCCTTGATGAATGATTGTCATGATACATATAAAAATATTATTAATAAAGATTACTATAACATTCTACTTATTTTTTGCGTATTTCTATTTAAGTTAAAACCTTTTCTTAAAACAGGTGAATTATATTATCCTATGCTAAAAATATCTTGTTTATTCCAGACATATTTTTATAAATTTCGACGAAACTGATATAGCGTTTTTCTTGTAAATAATCAAACAGAATGGATCAAGTTGAAACGATTCAGGATATTGGATTTCTTTTCTCTCAGCGACTATACAAAATTTTGATTAATTATTCCTGAACAATTTTCTTTGAATTATAAAATCCCTTATTGAATATTTAACGATTTTAACGATAAAACTTTATCTTTGAAATATTCTGTCACGGTCAGTTCCTCAGTTGATTGAGGATTATGGTTTTAAGATTTTGTGATTTAAAGCGAGACTTACATTTTTGATATATCATGCACCTAAAAGTACGCAATAATATTTTTGTCTATTACGTAAAAGGAGGTACGTAATCAATTAGCTTTGTACAAAATATGCTCAGTATTAAAAAAAAATGAATTTCTAAAACCCTACGATAATAGTTAAAATCCTGCGTATCCCTCACATTGTATTATTATTATTTAACTTCGCCTCTGTACGACCTAATAAAGTTTCATAATCAGCCGGCCCTATGTAAATTTATTCAACCCTTAATTTTAGTTGTGTGGCTACTTATTAAGGTATAAAATGTTATTAAACCAAACATTCACGATACACTTTCTAGATATAGGTTACAGTTAATTTTATACACAAAATTATTGTTTTTTTACAACGTATTATAAAATATCTTGTTACAAAAATGTAACATCCTGTGCTCGCAGGTACCCGAGGGTTTGCTGTTGTATGAAATTTATTTTTATTTTTCACAAACGAAGCTCACGATAAACAAGGTACTAAAAGAACACTAAATTCTGCAAATAACATACTTGGTTCCTCGTCTTGATACTCGATTTCGCACGGTTTTATATCTGCATATAAAATGTAATACGTGTGATTTTCACGTACTGTTAATCGTTCCTTAAGAATACTCAAAACCACGCATTAATGGCACAAACTGAGTCGACCAAGCGTATGTTAACTCTCAAATGTTGGAACTTTATGGGGATAATATCGCCCCGGGGAATGTCCTTCGAAACAACTGTGTTGGGAGTGTGCTCTAGCTACGCACGCAACACACGACATAAGGGGCTTTAGAACTAAGAATTTACGCGTGTACCCTGAAGTGCTCACATCTAGTACAGGCCAGGGTGAGCTATGAAGTTGAGGAAAATTTACAGAAATATATTTGTTTTTGCTGTTTTGCTAAGCGAAACAAATGTAAAATGTTACATAATTAATTACTATATATCATAAACTTTACATTAAATAATAAATATTTATGCATACTATTATAGGGAAATTCTTACCACTATGCGGTTTTGTGTTTATCGAAGCTCATTTTTCAACAATTCAATTATTGTTCGATGCTGTATATCCGCCCTGTATTTGTTATAACAATGATTTAATCAAAAAACAATATTAGTATAATTTAAAAGGGACTTATTTTATGGTTATAAAACAGATAACCGTACAGAAAATAAAAATGTGTCGACTGTCCACAGCAAACTCAATAAGTGAACATATGGATGTTCATCGTCAATTTAAGCGCGTGTTTGGCTGCAGACACGACCAATAAGTTATGCAAATCTGTAGCGAATCAAACTGGACTCGATCGCACGGATTCCACTGATGTGTATTGAAAGCGTACAAAATAGCCAGCGAATAGTTGGGCTTTAGTTCACCGGCATTATTGTCGGTAAACTGTTCTCCCGAACAATTATGGAACATAGCTGGAAATGGTGTAACGAACACCGGCAATACCTTATTTTTGTCATCTAGTGTTTTTGATAAAAACGTGGCTTCATGTGGCAGGTTTTAGTTACCACCTATTTTACGAGGTATCAGTAAACGCTTTACACTTGTCAAATGTAATATTGGATGATCAAATACAAAAATGACATTGCCAATTGTGCTCTGAAATAAATGGTAATCAATTGAATAATCAATTATTATTTATATTATAATTGAGTACCATCTTACTTGGTTAGGAGTCAGCTGTAGGTATAATATTTTACGGTAACACATTTACTTGGACATTGTGAAACAAAGCGATATCTCCATGGTATTTATTTATGAAGGCTTAAAACGGTTTACTTGTTGCGAGTGACTTCAGTGACCAAGTCAACTGAAGCTTTAAAACCGCCTATCTTAAGCGAAATATTGCGTGACACAGCTTTGTATTTTTTAAATAGAAAAACGTGATTAGTTTATCGAATAAAACTGTAAATCACTTTTTTCATAAAGATTGTGATAAGTTTAAGCCACTATTCAAATTGATAATTGACTTTCTTGTATTGTTAATGAAAAATTTAATTATTGATAGATACAAATGTAATCAGTAATAGGTAATCTATGATCATACATTAATAACATGAGTGACAATGTGTAAGGATAATCGGAGCAGTTAAGTTCTTTTTTTGTTTTTTTTTGTGTTTCTGGGTAGTACTTAACAACTGTTCATAAATAGGTGCTAATCAGACAAGTAAGTCATTGTCTATTGTATAAAAAATGTACGGTTGGTCAAAAAATTATTCGAATTCACAAATACATACACGATCACAAGTGAAAGTAAAACGGAATATTTATAAAAGCTCTCCCGTGTTAAGGAGTCAACACAATCATGGGTTACTTTCGAACATGGATAAGTTCGCGAATCTTTTATGAGACGTGCTCTTGAGTCCGCCGCGAGAGGCCGCACTTATCGGCAAAGCCGTGGAGATTTGTGCAACGAGATGATTTTCTTTTCATCTCGTGCCGTTGTCGATCAAAACTCACGTCGGCTATTTTCAACTTATTTGATACTACGGAAGTGATTGAATATTTTATAGGAACTATAGATTTTGAACGATTCTTATAAGAGATTGTTAATAATATAGATACAAATAAAGGAAACGAAAGCGGATAAGCTATTTAAACGATGATAAATTAGTTTATCTTTTTTTTATTATCTAAAAAAAAAAACTAGCATTGAAATGCGCCATCTTCTAGCTGCTCTGACCGCAGTAAATACAACTATAAAGTCGTTACTTTGTCTGTTTTCTGTAAGACTGATACCATTTCTGTCTAGCTGTTTGAACTAAGAAAGTTTTTTTTCAAAGCTTTTTACAATTAAGTTTAATCCAGCTATACATAATATGCATACCTATAAGAGATGTCTAGCAAATTCATGGAGCAGCAAATATATTAAAATTAATGTGTGTAATTTATTTTAATGTATTTATTTCGGTTCCTTAACATCTCTTACATTTTAGAAATAACCGATTTTAATCACATTATATTTCGTACGTTGTAATTGCATTACGAAGAGCGATATAACAAGGAAACATTCGGTGCCTTCATTAGGGCGATTACTTGTCGCCGAGTAAGTTTCGGTCATGTACACTACTGAGAGAAGTGAGAAAGACGCCAACTCGTAACGTAATTGCGTAACTTTTACTCCCGCTTTTGTACTGACAAAGTCTTGGTCGATTGTTGTAATAGTGGTAATTATTTCAGCCTGCTCCTCGCAATACAATTAAGATGAAACGATCTCTGTACTTAGCTCTATTGTTGTTTGATGGATGTACGTGATTAGATGTGTATCATAAAACGCTCAATGTATTTGTCTATTTTCAGAAACAAAGCATGAACTAGAAGATCTCATGGCTGATGTCAAGAAAACTGCCAACAAAGTTAGAGGAAAATTAAAACGTAAGTTAACGTTATATCAGCTGAATGGGGTGTTTGAGTTTTTTTCTAACTTTTATAAAATATGTACGTCGTATAAATTCTAAAACAGAAAAATTATTGAAATCTGATGCAATATCTACAAGCTATAGGCCATTGAAATTGCGTAGTAGAGGCGAGTTCGTCCGTGGCGAGCGTACGAAGTAGACGTGTGCGCAATTTTCTTGCAAATAAATTAAATTAGTGCTAATTCGAAACCAACCTAAAGCTAACAACAATAGCGAAGATTCTCGGTTGCAAACAACTGTCCGCACGGCGTGGGGATGGCATCGTAGGAGTAGTTACAACAGATTCAAACAGGCTATCTCACTCTTACCACAACGAATATTTCAGACTGGTGACATTAACAATCTAACCAAAGATTAAATTTAAAAAAATGAGTTTACAATGTAGCCCACCTAAAACACCGAGTGGAACTTCGGAAACACAACCCAGTTTTCCAAAAGAGTCCTACACACCGCGAATAACATTTTGAAAACGAAAGCAGCCAGAAGATGATCGGAGCATGAAAATGGATTTTGAGGGTTTCAGGAAGGAAGTTTTATCTATTCTCCAAGACTTTACAACAACACAAAACAGCAATATAACGAAAATATCAGATAATACAACTACCATCAAACAGCAAGTACAAAGTATTAAACTTAAAACGGATAATATATTACTAGAACAGAGCAATCTTAAATTGGAAATATCTGAACTAAAAACAAAATATACTGAAGCGGAAATGAAGATCAGCTCCTTAGAGAATGATATCAAAGGATTTAAAGAATTGGAAAGAAAAACATGTGATAAAATCGTAGCACATTACGAAAGTATTATGGCTGAAGTACAAGAACGAGCTATAAAAGAAAAGAACCTCATAGTAACTGGTATACCTGAAATAAAGTCCACTAACACGGAGGAAAGAAAAAATACGACACTGAAGAAACGATTAAAATCATCAAACTTGTTGATACGAACAGCCCCCCACCTGAATTTTGTAAACGAAAAGGTAGACATCAATTGGGAAAACCTAGACCTATTAAGGCTATATTTGCAAGTCAAAAGAGTGTAAAAATATCTTACGTAAGATATCAGATATAACTTGAATAATATATAAATTTACTCGGACAGTACAGAACAGCAACAAAAATACTTAAAATTGATCCAAGAGGAACTTAAGTCTCGTAAAAATAATGTATATTATTATAAAATACATAAACGGATTACCGAATATATTAGAATCAAAGCCAAAAAACTAATAAAAACTAGCAAATTAAATTACCGTAATGAACCTATAACGTAACAAGTGGTAAGGAGTTATAAAGCTATCCATAGAAATAAAAAGTCCTTGTGCATCTTGTATACAAACAAAAGAAGTCTCGTTAAAAAGGGGTAAGTTGGATGAGCTGAAATGTGCATTACATGCTATATACAAAATTCATATTGGAGTAATAACTGAAACATGGATAAAATCGGAACGTGAAGCCTTAAACTACATATACCAAATTATACACACTATTTTAATTATAGAACAAAAAGTCGGGGGTACGCGTTTCCATTTATATACATAACGACATCAAGCACAGCTTAGTAGAAGATCACTGTAAAGATGATAATCATTACCTTTGGGTACATGTAAAGAAAATTTTTTCTGGATGTCTGTGTTATATATAAACTTGGTGACTTTAATCTGAACCTGTTAGAAAAGAAGAAAAAAATAGCACAATATAAGAATACTCTTCGTCAAAATGGATATTATATATTGAACAAAATAGATAAACAACATTGTACAAGAGAAACAGCAGATACAAATACTATTCTGGATCACATAGTCACTAATCTTCAAAATCATCCTTTCCATCTGACTATACTAGAAACATCAATATCTGATCATAAACAAATATACTTTGAGAAACACAGAATCCATCCAATTCCTGTCCGAAAAGTTGATTATGTGAAAGTAAACTATGAAAACCTGCATAAGTCTATTGCTGATTCGTTTACGAATTTTGATAGTGATTACAATACTCTTGAAAAACTGTTAATAAGAACAATACAACACAAGAAATCCAATAGAACAAAAATCTTAAACTTACCCAAGAAAGACTGGATTAACAGTGACATTATAAATGCAATTGAAAATAGGAATGCAACGTGGAAGAAATCTATAAGTGATCTGGTAAACGCAGTAATAAAGCTAAAATTAAAGGAACTAAGAAGCAAAACATTTAAATATATACAAACAGCAAAATCTGAATATTACCACGTCGCCTTTAGAAATTGTAATGGTAAAACCTATTAAAATCTGGAACTTAATAAATGAACTTAGTAATAACAAAATTAGAGAACAAAATACAGTACCTAAATTAAAAATTGGTACGGAACTAGTTACTAAGGAGTACATAATATGTGAATATTTCAACGATTTCTTTGCTACCGTTGGTGCTCAATTAGCTAATGAAATATCACAAAAACACCATGTTATAAATAATATGCAACATAAAAATACCAGTGAACTTACAAAACTAAGGATGACATCTGAATAAGAAATCCATAAAATAATTAAAAATCTTAAATCTAACACTAGTTCAGGTGTAGATGGCATAATTGCTAAAATACTTAAAAGTATAAATAATATTATATCGAAACTCCTGAGTAGATGTATTAACAAGTGTTTAGCAGAAGGGGTGTTTCCTAACTCTCTCAAGATAGCAAAAGTTAGCCCGATATACAAATGTGGCGACAAACAAGACCCTAATAATTATAGACCTATTTCAGTACTCCCGGTTATTTCAAAGATTTTTGAAAAAGTGATACATAAGAGACTATCTGAACATTTAGATTCTATACATTTTCTTAGCAAATGCCAGTACGGTTTCAGACCCAAATCTAATTACATTATCTCTTACAATCGATCTGATAACTGACATTAAGGTCGCTATCGACAAAAAAGATATTGTATTGGGTATTTTCATTGACCTGAAAAAGACCTTTGATACCGTTAGCCACAAAATACTAATTGAAAAACTTCATAAACATGCAGGGATAAAAGGCAATGCTTTGGCTATGTTTAGATCATATCTGGATAATCGGTACCAAATTGTACAGTATAAAAGCAACACCAAATTAATAACGTGTGGCGTCCCACAAGGATCGATCCTAGGGCCAATTTTGTTTTTAGCTTACATCAATAACTTGGATGAGATAGAATTAAAGGGAAACCTAACACTTTATGCAGATGACACATGCCTATTTTACTTTGGTCCAAACATAGACACTTTAGTACAACAAGCACAAGCCGATTTAAACACAGTTCAAAACTGGTTTCTACGTAACTTACTATAAACGAATCTAAAACAAAGTATCTGGTCTTTTCGGCATTAAATAAGAGAATAAATGAACACCCACCACTGACTATCAATGGTGTGAAACTAGATACTTCAGAAAATGAAAAATACGTCGGCTTGATATTAGATAGCAAACTGACATGGAAGTCCAAACTAGAAAAAAATCGGTCGAAACTTATTTCTCTCACTGGTGCACTCAAAAATATAATCCACTGCATTCTTTTAAAAACACGATACACTATACACAATTCCTTAATAAAACCGAATCTCGACTATCTTCCAGAAATATGGGGTTCTGCCCATAAAACAAATTTAAGTACCGTACAAACAGCCCAAAACAAATTAATAAAAAATCTGTTCAGATACAAATACTTTACACGTATCAACTTAATTTACAAAGAGACTAAATTATTGAACCTAAAACAAAATCACATATATAGCACTTACTATAAATATTAGTAAGAAAAATATTAACAAATGATCTTCATTGTCGCATCACATTCACAAGAAGAACGGATATACAAAAATTAAAACAAGGCAAACCAACAATATTGTTCTTCGTACACCCAGGACTCACTATGGCAAGAGTATTTTGTTTGAGGGAGCGAAATTATATAATAAATTGCCAAAAGACATAATGGAAATACGATTTACGGCTTCTTTTAAAAAAGCCCTAAGGCGTCACGTTTTAAACCTAAATTAAACACATGTTATACAGTTAAACTAAAAAAAAAATATATACAAATACAGTAGTTATAATTTTACTTTAGAAGTATAATCAGTAATTAACTGACTAATTGTTTCGTCTAACTGGCCCAGTTACGATGTAGATTGTTATTCCGAGTTATTGGAATTTTGCCGCCGCGCTGCTTCGGGTGGGTAACCCTACACAAAATTACCCACCAAAACACTATTAGACTTGCACAAAATGTGATTCTGCTGTTTGTAATTGTATTTGAAGTGTATTTATATTGATGGGTGTTATGAATAATTTTTGATGTTGATTTAACAAAATGTATATTCATGTCTATGAAATTGTTATTTGTAAATTTAGTTATCATTGTTATTAATAATTTACTTGTCATTGCAATAGTATATCTTTATAAAATGCTCGCCTGTATAGAATAACTATGTTAAGTAGTTTTCTCAATAAGTGATTAATTTATAATCTTATGAGAAATAAATGATTCTTAAACCTTAAACGTTAGTGTGAAAAAACAGAAACGAAATACTTGCATGTGACGTCCGCAGGCATTACGATCCGTGCGAAAGAAAGAGATAGAGTGATGTGCCCACTCCACGCCCACTCCTGCACGTAGCATTATTTGAAATTTAAATTACTGTCTCATTTCTTATCGAATTTTAATGCTGTCTTCATAGGATTTCTTTTTTTATACTAATTTCTGTTACATATTAAAAAATGCACAAAATCAAACATAATCAAATACCCTATTGTTCATCTGTGATGGTGTTTATTAATAAAATAATAATAAATTCACAGACATAGAGCAGAACATCGAACAAGAGGAGCATTCTAACAAATCGTCAGCCGATTTGAGGATAAGAAAGACACAGCACTCGACGCTGTCGCGCAAGTTCGTCGAGGTGATGACAGAGTACAACCGCACGCAGACCGACTACAGGGACCGGTGCAAAAGCAGGATACAGCGGCAGCTCGAGATCACGGGCCGCGCCACCACCGACGACGAGCTCGAGGAGATGCTCGAACAGGGCAACTCCGCTGTATTCACTCAAGGGGTCAGTGGGTCTTTTATTATAGCAATTGAAAAGCAACCTTAAATGCATTGAAGCTGAAGTTCTATTCAGCTGAAATTGCAGGTCGTTTTAACGTGTGTCATCTTTTTACTACGTGGTGTATCTTTCGAATACGATTATCTGCATTCAATATTAGTGTTAAAAAAAATACGCTTATCCCTTAATGTCACTAATATAAAATCATCACATTATTTTTTATATAAGAATTTCTCAACGAGGTCAGTTCACTCATCCGGCAGACGTCCTATTATACGTTTTTGCTTAATTACGAACCCCGAGAGGTAATATAGTACCGTTAGTTAGCAGATATGTTTTTGCTATAAATTAACTCTTGCATATTACAAGAACCTTCCTGCGTCAACTAGATAGTTAGCGACGCATACATGTCATTTACATTCCCGCTGGCTGTATACAAAGCTTTGCTTACGGTATTGAGCCGTTAATTAAAACGGCTCTGTAAACAGTGAACACTATTTTCAAATAGTATACGATTAATATATCTGGAAAAATGTGTATGTTTCATTGAAGTGAATGGTAAAGATAAGTGTAATAATGACTGTCTCGTAGTTGTGTTGCGCACGACTGCAGTGTCGGGGTCTCGGGTTCGAGCCCTGGGTCGGAATTTTCGGAATGGAATACATAAATACAAATTAACTATTTATTTAATTAATTACACAATAGTGTCACGTTGTAGAGATAATACTGTTATATTGTAATAAACTATAAATTGTTTATCTATAATATATTTTAACAACCGAGTAATTACAAGGTCTTGACTAAATGCTCCATTGTTGTAACGATAAACGTGGGTCTCGTTAAAATAATGAAATATGTTTTCTTTTGTTTTATAGTTATTAAAAAACCGGTCAAGTGCGAGCCATAGTACTCGCGACCTGGAGAAGTTGACAAGCTTTGGTGGTTGTAATTGTACCAATTAAAATGTTATATCCCTGACAAAGAAGACCAAAAAATTTAATTCGTGAACATGAAAGTGATTAAAATAATTTCAATGATCAAAACTATTTCTATAGAATAATCTTGCACTTAATTACATATATATGACGTTTAAAATTACTCGAATAACATTTCCCTCTTTACAACTAAACTAAAAAAGCAGCTGTAGAATACACCCTTCACGTATTAATATACGGATATGCAATGATTACAGATAATAATGGAGACGCAGCAAGCGAAGCAGACGCTAGCCGACATCGAGGCGCGACACGCCGACATCATCAAACTGGAGACATCCATCCGCGAGCTGCACGACATGTTCATGGACATGGCGATGCTCGTCGAGAGCCAGGTCAACACACATTATATTACTAACAACATATATACATATATATCAGAGCTGGAAAAATTTGAGCATACTACGTGGTGGATTTTTTTGTACGCAAATGTGGGTTCAATTATGTGCAAAAAAGTCTCCTACTACGTAATAGTGTGCTCAGTTGATTGCCGGCTCTAATAGCTCATGAACTGATGGAAGTACCAAAAACCCATGAACTAGCTGCCTATGGTAAAGCTGTTATAGCTAAGAGTTTCCGCTGATGGTAAAAATAATTCAAAGGGCATGTAGTATTGATGTATCAAAGGGCGTGCAAAACAGTTCAGAAGAGTAAGTGCACGCATATAAGTAGTGAATCACTAAATCTCTCCCTATGGATACAGGGTGAAATGATCGACCGCATTGAATATCATGTAGAACACGCTGTGGACTATGTCCAAACCGCCACACAAGACACGAAGAAGGCCCTAAAATATCAGAGCAAAGCTCGACGGGTGAGTGGTCATTCCGATGTCGATTCATTCATTATTAATCAGTGTTTTTTTTGTTTGTCCCCGTCCCGTCCCGCCGCCCCCCTCGACCTGTCCCTACTCCGTGTCCGTTCCGTTGCCCGCCCGTGTCACATTATGTTGTGAATGATTTGGTTCGATAAAATTATGCATTTGTTCATGTCGATTATCCGGTGATTGGTTCACACTATGTTTTGTTTTCGTTTTACTCCCTGTATGTACTCACACAAATACGCTTTGACTGTTGTGTTCTTACTGTTGATAATGCTCAAAATAACACTGGGTTACAATGGGCTTCTGAACCTAACGTTTTGATTGTGTGTTTCACTAATTTATGACTTCATTGGTGTGTGCGTAATTTGCCTTTTTGTTACTAACGCATATAACATTGGTTTTCATATGTTGTAACATGTATTTTGTAACAAATTCTTGTTGTATTATGTATTACGTATACATATATATATTATATATACATATTGATGAGTTATGTACTAATTGTAATAACACTATATGTTAATCACGTGTGTCGGTTTGCTGTTTATTTTTATGTAATGATTAGGAAATTTCTTGTGGCTATTTTATTTTGCGGTTTTCGTGTTCTCAACATCCTCGTAACAATCTAACCTTCCACTTCAGCCTCTATATCGTCGGTTCCTGTAACATATATTGCTGTGGGGTGTTATTGTATCAAATATACGTATGAACCAATCGGGCGTAAGCACTGGTCTGGTCCACTCGCGGTCCTCGTCCCTCCCAGCGTTGCCCTTAGCCGAGCAGGGCGAGCTCGTCGACCGCATCGAGTACCACGTCACGCAAACCACCGACTACGTCGACACCGGCCGCCAAGAGATCAGTAAAGCACGCCAATACATGATCAAAGCGCGAAAGGTAACGCCGCCAGACCAATACAATTACTATCCAATGTAACAAACTTAACACGGGGATGAGGCGTCACAGTCCCACTCGACAATATAATAATCTCTATCACTATACTCTTAAACGACATCGAGTTCCCACGAGGGCTCGTAATGTTCTTTTGGATTCTTCAAAATAATTTTGCACTGATTTCTTCGCATACATTCTTTTATGTGCACGTTGCATGGATTAAATGCCGGAACGAAAATGTTAATTATGAATGTTATTTTAAGGTAACAAAATACGTATTCGAATGTAGGTGATAATTTTATGACTCCTCTACGAGGCAGTATTGATTGTCACATAAGCTTTACTTGCACATTATTGTATGCTGATCAACGAACTCTTGCTTACATTTCTCTGACAGTGTAGTCAAGGGGCCATATTCTGTCTACGGGGGCTTCCGTCTTTTTGCAATTACAATCGTTCTAATGAGAGGACAGCTTTGATAGCCATATAGATGAGAGTGGAAAATCTCTGAAATATCTATATAGCTATGAGAGCCGTCTTTCAATTAGAACAGCTGTCATTCCAAAAAGGCGGATTTTCCCACGTAGACGGAATAGGGCTCTCTGACTATATTTATAAGCCATGAAGTTACAAAATTCCATTTTATATACAAAATCGATTGTATCTTCTATATTATATTTTCCTTGATCAGAATACGTTATTTCCACTATTTCGCTAGTTTCGTTCATTATTATATTTTGTAAAGGAATTTGTCCAAATTTCGACATTCCAAAAATCGTCTAAGTCAAAAATTCAATATAATAATAGAACGAAACGTAAAATCACATTATGCATACGTTCGTTAGCATTTCTGTGCTTTTCGCACTCGATGTTTAGACGCTGATTGTGATGGCATGGTGATGGCAAGACAGCTTATTGTAAAATTGTTAATTAAACTGTACTACATTACTACGTATTGAAAGCAAGAATATATTAAATAAAATTTCTCACAATACAGTTTTGTCAGAACAATATTTTTCTCAACTCAAAGAAGCATGTTTATATAGTTATAGAAAAAAACAATTGCAAATTTTTAACACTTATAATATTTGAAATTCAAATTTGCCTTTAAAAATCAGGCAATGACAAAATATAGTCCATATTTTTTTTAACATCATATAACCGCTTGTGACCAATAGCAAATATTCATTTACGGCAAATATTTTATTTTGTGTTTGTTTTTCTTTTGTCATTGCAGAAAAAAATCTTCATCATAATATGCCTGTCTGTTACGCTGATAATATTAATAATAGTTCTCGCAATCATGCTGAGCTAAGCGGCGCGGGCGTCGCCGGCTAGTGACGTCACACAGTCAGCCCTCACCGATGATACGGACACATGAATTCAGTTGGTTTCTCACAAGCATCCAACATTGATATTCGTTTGTATACACTACGTTTTTAATATTATGTATCTTAATGTATTCGCTTGCGTTCACATAATGCGCCAAATATACATGATAATTGTCCTCGATCTAACATTATGTGGCATATGTAAGTATTCCAATCACGGTACATAATACATGATGATACAATGCAACACAAAGACCAACTTGTATGACATGTTTATCCTAGGGTTGAGGTGGCACTACAGACCGAAGCCAGACGGACAAACAGACTAGTCCTAGAGAGAAATATGTCAAGCAAGTATTACGGACCTCGTGATACCTTGTAGCACAAATATTACTTTATATAAATGTTGTCTCCCGTTTCATATACAAGTCTATTTCTATACCTCTATGGTAGAGTTTGAAGACAATATGTGAAAAGTGCAATAACATAGATTGTGCTTTAGGTTAGGTACATAAGTTATTTAATTATAAAGTTTAGCTTCGCTGGTGTTACCAGATATAAAAAACCAAAATCTGTGTAAATAATACCTTATTGAATGTGTAATTAAAATATTTAAATATGATTGAAATTCAAGTTATATAAAACTCTTCTGTATCTATCAATTGAATATAAATTTCATTCACACAGTGGCGAAAGGTCTAACGCGATTCCTGCCGGATTTCCTTTATGTAGAATCTAATTATCATCAGAACAGCATGCAAACTGCATTTATACATATTAGTAGCTATATATTGCGTTCCCTTTCGGATGAGTTCACCTTTCGCCATTATCATACATTGCTGTCTTAATACATATGATAATTAAGTCGTCTTTAACTAAGAGCTGTTACTTAGTCATTATTACTTTAAGAGGCAGTTGCTCATAATAAAAATAAAATTATAATGAATGAACAAAACAAGGCTTTGAAGCTATTTTTTTTATTATTTTCTGTGGAATTAGATTATATCTATATATATAAAAATGAATTGCTGTTCGTTAGTCTCGCTAAAACTCGAGAACGGCTGAACGGATTTATCTTATCTTGGTCTTGAATTATTCGTGGAGGTCTAGGGAAGATTTAAAAGGTGAGAAAAATTCGAATAATTGCCGGGAAAATCCTCAAAACAGCATTTTTCTATTTCCCATACAAACGTTTTCTAACTAATACGTAGAGTCAATTTGAGCTTTATTGCTATTGTATAAAGTTCACTGTTGTCTAAGCAATGTAGGTGTGTTCCTAACATCAAAGCAGTGTGCGTTGGAGCACAGAATATAATAATGTAATGTCGCGTTCTGAAACTCAACAAAAGTGATATCGCGGACCCGACTAAATTGAACAGTCACAAAATTTTATATATCATTAGTTATTATTTGGTTGGCTTCACGATATTATTTCTTTTGTTTTACTTTAAAATGCATGTTTTCGTTATGGACAATTTTTGAGCTACTTTTGCATATCTATACTTATAATAAATCTGTAGAGAGGTCAATTCTGTACATAAAATATATTTCCAAAATAACTGGGGGTGATTAGGGATCGATACTGATGCCAAAAATGCAATTAGTAAAATTTTTGTCTGTCTGTATAACCGTTATAGAAACAAAAACTACTCGACGGATTTTAACTTAACTTGGTACAATTATTTTTCATACTCCTGAGCTGGTTATAGTATACTTTTCATCACGCTACAATTAATAGGAGCATAGCAGTGATGGAAAATGTTGGGAAAACGGGAGAAGTTACTCCATTTTTAAGCTTCCGTCATTTCGTGTGCAACCTTAATGGTTAAAAGTTCCTTCGATTTCACCAGGATCCCATCATCAGACCCTGACCGGACAATCGGACCACCTGCATACCACCATAAATTAAAAAAACATCCCGACAAATTGAGCACCTTCTCCATTTTTGAAACCCGAAATCCACGCGGGCGAAGCTGCGGGCGGAAGCTAGTTTTTAATGATTATGAGCAACCATCTTTAGTAATTCAATACAACTACTTCACAATAATTCTTTGAACAGTATTTATTCTTAGTGTAAGTTTAATTCTTACGTTAAACTATATTTTTTAATATGATTCATTGATTTCTGTATTTTCCATTTCAAATACACTCTAAAGCTGCATTATAAGCATCATCAAATGTTCTAATGTATGTTTTAGCAGAAACTTGAAAATGAAATCTATAATTATAATAATTGAAATATTGTATAAAAAGAAATGCTTTTAACGTTAGTTGACAGTGGGGTTCTAGAAGATATAAAACTATGTCTTAATATTTCCTATATAGAGTAGATATTTGAGATGAGGCATTAAAGGCAGTGACTTACTTCTACAGTTAAAGGAAAACATTCTTAAGAACTCACATATAAACTCCTTCATTTTTTTAAATAAATGTCTCGTATTTACAAATTTGGGACAAGTTAATGCTAAATCTTTTAAATCTTTTTATATGCAAATCGATCGTGTTTCTTCAGATTATTAACAATGTAGAAACTATACGAGTTTTTCCCAAAATTTTCCTGTAACCACTGCTATTTAGGTTGTCGCTATTAATGCTTTATCTCAAAACTACACCCTCCTGTAGATCACGTCGGTAAAAATTATTCATGTTACAAATAATTATTCTAATTTCTTGTAATGAAAACGGTTGTAAAACAACTTTAACTATATCACAATTTAACTGATTATTATTACTATAATGTTTAGCGTACCCTGTAAACATATTATGTTTATTTTTTAATTTATCTGTATTCGTAAAAGTTCGAATGAGTTACTTAGTATACAAATAATAAATAAAAAAAAATACTGTTGACCTTATGGTTCTTGAAAATTCGATGTTGCCAGATTTAAAAAAAAAACGGGGCGAACAGTGCAGTGTTAACTTGTCCAAAATGCTCATTTGAATGTCCTTGGAAATTTAAGAAAGAATTTTTGAGAAACTACATTTATAGAAAGGTTAATTCCTTTTTTTCCAGTATTTAATACAACATAGAAACTTATTTATTGTATGTATTTCTTCTAAAATGATTTATCTTTTGACTAATTAAATGATTTTGATTTAATCATTTTACAATTTTATAATATATGTATATTAAAATAATATCCAAATCCAGTGCTAGTCACACAATACTGTTCCGCCCTGCATTACGTCTTGTTCACAATAATTGCATTTAAATAAGCATTTTCAAATCTTGATGTCATAATATTACTAAAATTATAGAAAATATTGTATTCATTATTGACTTTAAATTAAATTACGTTATGCAATGTGCAAATATTTATATCTCAAAATAACATGTATTAAACGCACACAATATCTGCAAAATATTTAGGTTCCATAAGATTACGCACTCATGTATTTAAAAAAGACTGTGAGACATAAATTTATTGCCATCGTCATCATAGTTAGTGATGACATATTACTTAATTATGTTAAAGTTCTAATAGAGAGTTATGTTTTCATTTTCATAAATTTTAATATGTAAGTAATTTAGTTACCCTCACAACGAAGGGCACAGTTGAAATGTTGTTTTTATTATTCATGTAAATGAAAAATCTACTCATGTTGTAAATATGTTTATAATTTGAAAATTACATTTATTTATTTTATTTCATTTTTTTTTTTACCCAAGTATTCATGGCAAATGACGCACCCACTAAGTACTTAACGAAGCCTGAACTGAATCACCTGATATCATTCATATTTATAATATTGTAAGATTTAAAGAGTAGAGTGAAAGAAGTCGATAGTCAAGTGCGGCGCTTGGCCACGAAGACATGTGTATAGCGTACTGTTGCATGCTCGCCAACGCGCGTCGTCACTCGACCTCGCCACCACAGAAGAAGATCATGATCCTAGTGTGTCTGCTCATACTGGGCCTGGTCGTCGTGGGCTACGTGTCCAGCTACTTTACTAATGTGTGAGCGGACCGCGACCGCGCTGTCTGTTCGCCAAATGCTCAAAGGTAATTGGTTCGGCGCCGCGGCGGGCGGCGACGGAGCCGGTGCCGGTCACGGGCCGGTCACGAACCGGCCACGTGCCGGTCACGTGCCGCTCACGTGTCGGACACGTGACGCGCGGCCGGATCCGGATCCGCACACGCCCGCCGGACACTTCTAGTCACTAATACTTGTTGTGTTTGTCCAATGTGCAGAAGAAGATAATGATAATGCTGTGCCTGCTCGTGCTCGGACTCATTGCGACCGGCTACGTGTATAGCACTTTCTTCTAAACGGTTCATGGGGGCAGGTTTGACGCGCAATCTTACTGGGCTTCATAGTAAGCATCCATAGTTAGCATTGTGTATGCATCGAACGAGCTCATTAGACAAGAGTTCATTAGTGATTCGGATAAAAAAAAGAGTCTTTATTAAGCCCAGATTAAAAAAAAAATATTGGGGTTATAAATTTGCATGAACCCATTGCAGGATATATGTATTGTTTTCTTTGCAGCGGTTTAAAATTGTTTTTTATTAAAAATCTTAAGTGAACATTTTTTACAAATTAGAAGAAAAGTTATAGCAGTATACCATGTCGCATACACATATAACATTTTTAAAACATCTACATTTGCATACTGTAGTAGATCGTGCCTGCTTACAATAACAATGAAACATTTTAATTCTTATTGTTCAATAGATATTTATTTTATTTTTCGTTTTCATATAATCTCGCACATATTTGTAGCTTATGCAGAAATTAATGTCTGTGGAAATTATAATATTTTATCACTTTTTTTATAATCCTTGCACTTTTCGTTATTTTGCACCTTTTTAATTATATTACTTTTCTTAAACTTAGGTTACAATTACATATTTTGTCTTATATTATATTTAAATGTATAAATCTAGGTAGTTACAGAATAAAACAACATTAAGAATATATTAATAATGTGCAGTTTTAAAACTTTTTTACACTAACAATAATCTAGTCAGGCAAAACAAAAAAATCAGTGTTTAATAAAAAAACAGATTTTGCAACTAAATTGATAATGTCGATTACTAATATTATATTTGCTAAAAAATTAAGTTACATTTTCTCTGTTCAATTATTATTATGTTTGCAATTTAAACTCATAGATGTTTGAAATTTGCAGAACCGTCACGCAGAAACAAGTCGCGTATATTTTGGTGCCTGCATTCCGCCTGGCGATAACCGACATGAAGCAATGGAGCGAATCATCTATCAATACATTATACTCATCTTTAGAACTTTGTCTCAAGCGTTCAAATTGTACTCAAGTATTCCTCATACGAAATCTATACTCTCGGGCAAATGTTAAATATTAATATTGTTAATTATATCGTTAATTTCAATATTATCAAAGCATTAGCTGAAATGTAGTCTTATTTACTTAGCAGTCAGCTACATCGTAACTGAATTATATGAAATATATAATAAACAGACGAACGGAAATAGTGAGCAATAATCTATATACATTAGTTAAATCATTTGTTATAAATAGTATCTTCATGCATTTGCAACATCTATTTAAGCTGTGTAATAATAAATATTTCATAACCACTGAATCATTCCTAACTTACATGTGTATGCAATGCCTAAACACGATCACCTGTCTCATCTAACTAAGGATCGTTGTTTAGCATCATGATATGGAATCGATGTGATGCCATATCTGTGATTATAGCTATATTTAATATTAAGTGGGCTGAGGCTAGAAACTAAAATCTCGGTGGCACAGAGAGATTGCAATTGTCGCAAGCAATGCGCTTTATTGTATTCAGTTTTAGTTTCTAGTCTATCTTAATTTAATATACTTTGACGCAATTCTCCCTTTCATATTAACGTTGTTTAAATTGTAATTATTCCTCTATATATTTAGCTTTAAACTTGTAATTTTAATTTTATCAACCTACCTACACTTGTGTTATTTCATATTTTAAAAACGTTAATAAGTAAGAGGGATTGGTTGTATCTACCTTATAGGCGACGTAGCAATCAGTGAAGTGAAACTGTATACAGTATTTTGAATTATGGTGAAGGCATTGGGTTCTACCTCACAATTAGATGGGTGACTGTACCGACTATAAGCTGGTGTATACCGGTTCGAGTCGTATGCCGTGACCGGGGAGTACTCGGTGGATGTAATGAAGTGTAGAGATGTGAGGTGGTGTGGGAGCGTTCCAAACACTAGGCCATGTACGGTATCATACGTCAAAGGAATTATCCTTTATTGGGCTTAGCAGCTACGTAAAGTCGTTATATACACAAATTCAAGCAGTCTAAATTCACGGGATTCCTTGTTCATTGAGTGTAGTCGACGTCAGTGGTGAGTATTGACGGTGCTGGATGTCCAGTTGCCTCGCCCCTGCAGCCTCGGTTCGGGCCGGGTTTGGTCGTGAGACGACGCCCCTTCCCCCTTCCCCCCGCCGCCCCGCACCGCCCCACACGAAGCATATCGTGCCGGCGTGTCGTCGCCGAAGCAATAATAAAGTTCGATTTACAATTGTAAAATTGTGTTAAACTTTCGAATGTGTGATAGTAGATGCAGTTGTTGTTTAGTTAACTTTATAATAATAATGATAAAATTGTTATCGTGAGTGTAATTTTTAAATAGTAAGAGTACTTTTCAATATAATAGTGTAAACGAGTCATAACAACAAAAATTTGGCGCTTTTTCGATCAGATTAATAATTGCGTGAATGTTAAAATTTTAATTTGATACCTTTTAAGATGTTCTTCGTTGTACAGTAATACTTAATGTAGCCCTCTTAGCTAGGTTAACTTTTTTAATAAATTTGAAGTACAGAGTCTTCAGCAATATAAGAATAGAACAGTATTTTCAGTTTGTAATTTTAAATTGTAGAGAAAAATCACGTGAAAATTCGAGCACCAACATATATTAGCATTTTTCTTATAAGAAAATAACATTAAAATTATTCTTAGAGATTGTGTCGTCAACGATATATTGTTGAGGAGTGGGTATCGAGGACAGAGGCGCGAGTGGATAACGGCACTAAATCTCCAGTCCCTCGTGAGTCGTGGACCGCGGTGTGTGCCCCAGTCTCCTCGTGTATGTGTTGTACTAACTACTCGTTCCCTCGGTGGCACTCGAGTATGAAACAACATGAAGCAATGTTAATTTTAAAAATTTATAGTATAATTAGATTTTTATCTCTAAGAGTAGGAGTTCATCTAGTTGCCTTCGTAACAGTAGAGAAATTAGGTGATACCTTTTCTCGCGATAGCTTCATTATGACCTTCCACATCGTCATGCATGTTCACAATCGCCAGCGGCCGTATTTCGCTTGTGTTACGCGAGCGGGCGGCCTGCGTCCTCCCCGTGTGTCATCCGCCTGCAACAGTCGCGCATTCATCGCGCATACTCATCGCGCTGACTAGCTAGATGCATCTTGGCTCATGTTTAATATAAGTATAATAATTGGTCTCTCGAGGCGAGGCCGCGTACCTGACACCAATTTATCGTTAATAGTAGTGACCGGCAGTGGTGTGCTTACTGCGTCGTTCTGTGTTGTCACTCACCGGAAGCACCTTCGCACAAGAGATGCGTATGCGTGGAGCGCGAATGTGCCACCGCTCGGCGACGCAGCGGACCGCACTCCGCAAGTAAAATAAGTTGTTAGAGTAGGTGTAACCGAACTTCTAGTCAGCTTTTAAAGATCTTTGTTGTTCAAATAATATCAATCTTGTATCGCAATCGTATTTTACGTTTATAGTGTACATATAAGTGAAGTTCACGTGTTCAAGCGGCGCTGACGGCCGCTGCGAGCTCGTCGGCGCGCTTTAGACGAGCGACGCGGCGCAAGCGCACGCGCGTCTGCAGATCTCAATAGTATCGTATTATACATAGATATTTTCATAATCAATAGTATGCATATTGTTGATTGGATTGCAAATTTTGTATAAGTACACAATTAGTATAGTTTATATACTTATGTGTCAATTCTTATAGCGTTTTATTACATAAACAGACGATAGCTAGTAAGTGTTAAAAATAATCCAAAACTAATCGCAATGCTGTTTCATTAAGCTTATTCGACTATTTTTCATTCAATATTGAATGAATGACGTTTTATGAACTCTCCTAATGTTCAATTTAAAAATCTCTGTATAACCGTTGTTACAAGTAAGAAAATATATATTCAGCAATTAAAGACATCCAAGTTTGTAGTTCAGGCGTAGAGTATCTATATTACCTATTTAATCTCCCCTCAGATACGATTGAATTGAGTATAGTCTCGGTGAATTTATGGAACAACGAACAATCGAAATGTAATTATAAGAATCTCCATGATCTAAAGTTGAAACAATAATTTACACCAGTTTTACTGTTTTGACGATTGAATTCTAAATCTTAGATTCTTTAAATAGATTTCATTAACAAATGTGCTCTTTCAAAAATGTCGCGTAGTGTATACCGGCACGCTCTATCTCGTTTAATAATAATAATAGCTAACGGATAATAAAAATAAAATTCTGGTTGCTCCTTTAGGATTGACGCAATTATACTTAAAACAGTTTACAGTGTCACACAATAGAGCCCCAAGCACTCCAGTTTGATTGTATTTCCAGTACGGTAAAGCACAGAAGTCGACGAATGATGCTAACAAGTGAAACCCCACTGATACTCTAATGTTCCACTATATTTACATATTGTTTACGAGTAGAGTCGCTAGACTTCGATTTGTAGTTAAATGTTCGTAATTTATCAAATTTCCACAATTTGTGCTTTGTTCTTTCGGAGTCTTTGATGTTGCTTGACGTTGAATGATATGGAATAAACTTTAGAGTTTCTAACTTATTTTAAATCGTGTTATTTTTTACTGTTTAGTTTAGATGAAAATGTTGAAATACATAGTTTAGTGCCGTTCTAATAAAACGATGTTGTACCCATAAATATTTCATAATTTATATAAAAATTGTATTCCTTCTATAATAAATTGTCTTGTAATCTTCTTGTAAAGGAACACTGATTACATACAACCATTGTTATGCTATTATATACTTATATTATTGATTACAGTGAGATTCTGAACACATTGTAAAATTGAAGTTAGGTTGGTTTTATAGTCATATTATTCTATACGTAGGTTATCAATCTGAAATTCTCTCATAATTATAAAATAAACGGTGTTTTCTGCTGTAATTGTGTTTTATTGCATTCAAAAAGTACCGCTGATCTTTACGGCGACTATGATGGGTTTTACACTTTATATACCATTGTCGCTGTTCGGTCGGATACAAACATCTTATCACCAGGCTAACTAGCGAGTCCAAATAGGAGGAAAGGGACTTTGCATGTCAATTACGAGAAAATCTTGTCTCCACCTTCACGCAAGGTTTTCTTCAAAGGTTTAGAACACGCCTGCACCGCAACTGCTTCGATGGCATAACTGGAGTTCCTTTTGAAAAAAGATAAAAAATCATCCTCAGTGATAAAGACTTAAAATAACTAGCTAGCACAATGTGGGTGTATTATACTTATTCTACATCAAGGAAATAAATGCAATTTATTCAGTTTTTATACTGATACGTAGGTCGTTTCTGTCGAATTTATAATCCGGGAAATGACTTTAGTATAATAGGAAATAAAAATAAAGGACAAAATATTGGTTTACCTTTTACTATTTCGAATAATAACGGTAATTACTAATTTTGATATTATGAAAATACCTAATAGTACGAGATCCCATTGCAGAATTAGTGCACTCATCGAGTACATGTTAAAAACTACATACTTACACATATTTATGCTTAGAAGAATATATATCTACTAGGTTGCCTATTAAAACTTGGCCGCAAATATTTTTAATTATTGTTAATTGATTTTTCGGAAAACATTTCATTCATTTGTTTTTCAAATAAAATAGCGTCCACTTCATGACAATACACATTAAGACTGAAAAACCACGGTTGCCGTTGCGCACTTGGCCGCACCTCTTCGCAGCCAGGTGACTAGTAATATAACGCGCTAGCTCTCTTTCACTCTACCTTCAATATTTATCATTTTTAAGAGTCGGCAACCCTTATTTGCGGCCAGATTTAATTAGGCAACCGTGTATCATGATCAACAGAAAAAAATCAGCTTTAATTTGATGTATAGCAAATAAATATACATTATGAACGAGTAAATGTATCATAGTCATACCTGCTTACACCTGGCTGCGAAGAGGTGCGGCCAAGTGCGCAACGGCAACCGTGGTTTTTCAGAGTCTTTATGTGTATTGTCATGAAGTGGACGATATTTTATTTGAAAAACAAATGAATGAAATGTTTTCCGAAAAATCAATTAACAATAATTTAATTAAAAATATTTGCGGCCAAGTTTTAATAGGCAACCTAGTAGATACCTATATATTCTTCTAAGCATAAATATGTGTAAGAATGTAGTTTTTAACATATACTCGATGAGCGCACTAATTCTGCAGCGGGATCTTAGACTATAACATCCACACTTGATGTTCAACTCGATATCTACAACGTTTGTATAATCTTTGTATCTTGCTGTAAAGTGTCAAAATTCTAATGTCAATTACTGTCATTATTCATGCCTCATTTGCGGTTGTTCAGCGTTTATATTTTGGTTTAGATTGTTTTGTCTCAGTAAACGTTAAACAATACCTTTCTAATATATTACGCAGCACGTTTAGTAGGAAGTACATTTCAAAGGTACTTACTAATAATCCTGGATTAATAAATAAGTAAATAAAATGAACGCTCCGCCAACATTCGAATCATTTTTACTATACGATGGAGAGAAAAAGTAAGTTTGTCACTAATTTTCATTAGGGTAAGGTATCGATTAATGAGTTTTATTTACATTTACATACTATTTTAGGGTTCAGAAAGAAGACGACACTAAAGTGACCAATGCGGCAATATTTACAGTCAACAAAGAAGACCACACACTTGGAAACATGATCAGACAGTAAGTTTTGTATATTTGCAACTTTAATATCATCAGTACTTCATCTTTCAATACTATCCCTTTGATTTAGGTTAAATATCAAGGGATTATAAAACAAGACTATTACAATAATTGTTATTGTGATGGTAAATAATGAAAACATTGTGTTTAACAAAAATGTCTTATGACTAAGACATTTAATCTTTAAGTGATTTTTTTAATATTAAGACACCCATGAGCAAAAGCTAGTATGTATTAAATACAACAAAACTGATGAATTTGTATCAGTTCATGAGCTCTGCTCACATACAAGATCTCTCGTGTGTTAAGAAATTTACTGCACTTTCATGAGGTAAAATCTAAACACTTGGCCCATCTGTGTACTGGGTTTTATCCAAATCGAATGACTTTTTATTTTCCTAACATCTTTACATACTTTTGCATGTATATTATTAGGATGAATTTTGTGATGACATGATTATTTGAACTTGTAATTTTTTTTTGTTTTATGAACCTCTCACTCATTAGGTCTTGTTGAATAATAAAATGTATTTATTTCAGCCAACTACTGAAAGACCCAAAGGTGTTGTTTGCAGGCTACAAATTACCGCATCCCTTGGAACATAAGTTTGTATTGAGAATACAAACAACATCGGACTATACTCCACAAGAAGCATTCATGAATGCTATAACTGATTTAACATCTGAGTTGTCCCTGTTTGAAGAAAGATTTAAGGTAAGTGTACAAGATTAGTAGGGATGCCACACATGAATTTTCACCATTTGTTAATTTTAAGCCTTTGCAAGTCTCACTCCAAGATTCACTCAAGAGTTACCAGCTTAATAAATGAAACTTCTGCATAACATTAAGTTCTATTCACTATCAGTTGCACTTAATAGGAACTGTTCAAAAAGGCTACTTAGAAATATATATTTTTGCAATAATATAACAAAATCATGTTGTGTGGCAATAAGCCATTGCATGAAAAACACAATTGCTACTTGAGCTGCAGTCATAGTATTAACACTATATGATATGTTGTGTGCTATTTTTTTATAGTCATAATATTTTAGCAACAGCAAGTGTGCATACACTAATATGGTCCTTTACTTATTGAGTAACAGATTATATTAAAGTTGAATGACTAATATTTTTCCCCAATATCCCTATAATTATGGAATTTAATATACTACACTATTTACCTTTAAGAATAAGGATAGAATGGGATTTAAGGTTGCCTTATGACACATATTTCATAGATGTGTTTAAATTTATTTATTTATATGGTATATTTTGTATGTTTCAGGAAGCAATAAAGGAGAAGAAGGAAGGCTTGGATTAAATTTGTTGGAAATGGAACAAAAATTTAAGATAGTTCATAAAGATTTTTACATTATAAGTACATTATAAATTCTTTTTAAATAGCACTTGTGTTTTAATTCAACAATATGAAAATATTGGAAACATATTCTTACAACTTAGGTTTCAAATGAGTTTTTTTGCTGGAGGATAAAATCTTTTATGATCTTGTCGGTTTAAATTATATGTAAAGCCACCCCTCGAGTGGCGCAGTGGTTTAGGGGATAATTTTAAAAAAAATGTGCTCAAATGAAATCTTAATTTTGAAAGATTGATATATAGCTTAGATTTTAAAATGATTGCAAGACTCAAAAGAAATTTAAAATTTTGCTCAACGGCTCTTTGTATGGTCAACCACAACATTGGCTGTACTAATTCGAAACTCTAAATATAAATATTTTTCTAATATCCAAGATAAGACAAAAGTTTAAAGGCGATTCGACTGTGCATGTCATTGCATATTTATCCCTTTGAAAGGTTATAATCTCATTGGAGAGACAAAACTAATGTTTACATACTTACAGAACTAAACATAAGGAAAAATGAAACACACGCATTTAAATCAATTTTATGAAAAGGGGGTAAAATGACAGAAGAAATAAAATACAATTGTTATCCAATTAATTTATTGTTTATAAAACTGTAATATTTTGGTGTTTATTTAGTTGATTAATATGCAATAAGAGATGTTTAAAATCATGATTGTGATGGAAATTAATCAATTTGTGCACTACAAGAAGTGATTTCTCAAATATGCATTATATCCAGATAATGCAAACGAAAAATAATACCATTCACCTAATTTATTGATAAAATAACGTGCATAATTGACTTACTCAATAGAAAAGAGAACAAATAGTTCTTATTTACACATAATAATTGCCTAAGAATTTGACTAATAAACAAGTGATACCATATCCATGGTAAACAATAATAAATAATACCCAGGCAAAACGTCAACAACAATAACGGTAACATTAAAACAAAATAAACAATAAATAGACATTAAAATGTTTCTTCTTCATCACAGTTTTCTGTAGCGTGGCCAAACACTGCAACAATCAAAGGTAATTTGTTAAAACATGTTTTAGAAAATTTTTATCAATATGCAACCTTATCTAGTCGATTCGGATTAGATATTATGGTTATTTGTATTTGCTTATCTTTATCATAATTACAGAAAAAAATATTAGATGAATAATTATTGGTACACACGTTACTTTACTAACCGCCATTTTAAATAAACGATCCCAATTTTTTTTACCTATTTCAAAAACGGATCAATCAAAACAAAGTTTTCTTATAATATGCTTACATATGAGATATTTTGATTGGTTCATCTCGGAATCGGATTAAAGATTGAGATTAGGATCGTTTATTGAAAACAGCTGTAAAACGAATAATCTTGAGCAATTGTAACCAGGAACACTTAGGGATACTATGCATTAGTACCAGTTTCACTAAAAATGTACTTTTAAATATTTTTATCTTAATTTGGATAAAAAAATAATTTTAGCATGGGTCAGTAGCGTACCCTACCTACCTTCACAAATATCGCAGTAAGGTCGCGGCGCGGGCGGCGAGCGCTTGCTGCGCGCGGGCGCGGGCGCGTCGGGCTCGGCCGCCTGCCGCGGACACTCCTCCGTGTCGTGCGCGTCGAACACGTCGCAGATGTCGCAGAACAGCCGCGGCGCCACCGCGCGTCTGCTACGACCGTTACTGCTGATTTGTATAATACCATTATACCTATACACTATTGTATCGCACACATGAATTTGAGCCTTTTCCTTTAATGTATAAATAAATGTAACTAAACATTTTAAATAGAAAAAATAATTAAATCTAGTGGTTCCAAAGGATGTAAGACATTTCTTGTGGTGTTACTGCTATTTAAAAGACTCAAGTACGAAATTTTAAATATTCTCAAAGGAAAAAGACATACAACAGTGGTGGCTCGTTGACAACGGAACTGCCTTCCAATGCCTGCACCCGCGCCATTAGCTGCTCATTTTTTCGTTGCATGTCCACAATCACAGAGTTCAGGAAACTCACTTGGCCGTCTAACATTTCTTTTTCTTCTAACGTCCTGTAAAATATAAATGTGTGTCAGAACTCAAAAACTCACTTCTTATTTGGGGTAGACAACGGTCAGAGTTTATAAATTCCTACTTTAGTTGTTTGTATCTTTAATGATGTTTTGTCACTTTGCCTTAGAATATATTGACCAATGACTAAATATAAAGAGGACAGGCCTCAAAAATTAGCTATATGAATAAGTTATATTTATGTTAGGCAAATCGACGCAGAATTGTCAATATATATGTCTATCTCTTTTACTCAAAGCTTACTTGTAACGCAACAAAAAAGACAAAAATAATTGCTTTCTTCGCATATGGGACTATTTCGTTTACTTCAACACACTGGGACCGCCTTGCGGCAGAAACGCCATTTGTTGCAGGCGAGTCAGCAAGTACATGTAGTGTCAGACGATGTAAACAAATCTTCATAAACATTGAATTTAAAGTAATATAATCATATTCTCAATTGTTCAGTGTGTTTATTAGTGTATTTGTTAAGTTTCGAAAATGACTCAGTGTTGTGTGAAAGGATGCAAATCGAATTCACGCAAGAAAGACCCCGAAATATCTTTTCATAGGTTAGTAACTGTTTTTACCGAAAATTAGCAAATATCTTTGTATATTTACTTTTTGGATTTGTTTTTATCAATTAAAAAGATATGTGGATCTGGTTTGTTAAGCTTTGGACCCTTTTAGGCGTGATTTATACACATTAAAATCATTATGTTTGTTTACACACGAGCTTAGGGATGGGTGGGTGGATTTGTTTAGAAATTATTGATATCGATATTTTAACAGACGCCCGTTTATCAGTTACGGTTTTTGTCTTTGGAAAGAATGTTAGAGCACACATCAATATTGTATTATCCAGAACGACAAACTAAGTGAAATTAGAATATTTTTTAAGATAACCAAAAAATTTAAAAACCAAGGCAAAATGAATTGAGAATATTGAGCGACGTGATTGGAATCCTACACCAAATACATATTTCTTTACATTTTGAGAAGATATGCATAAACCACACGTTTAATTAACGCGAGTAAAGATAACTGTTTTCCAACAATATTCCCGATAAGTAAAATAGTAATGATTATTATACTTCACCTAATAGTAATATTACTTTAATATATTGCTATGAATAAAATTAGAATTGTTACATAAAAGAATAGATAAACATAAAAGAAACAACATAAAGATGAAATGCAAGATATATTTTTACAATTGGCGGTCTTATGTTTCGAGCAACCTTTGCATGCACGGAAATAGATACATAATCATATTGTTGTTATTGCAAATAATTATTATAATTGATTATCTTAACCACCATCTTTACGCTCATTGATTTTAGTTTGCTGAAACATGGTTATGTTTCTCGATCAAAGAGCATAATAATAAAATAAAATAAAACCAACCAAATAATTGCTGACTACGCTATCTTATTCCATTTATCATGTATTAAGTAAATATGTTAATCTGTAACTTAAATTTTTAGCAAGGAATAGTGCAACATACAAATATAGATCAAACACAACTGGATGTTTGTCACAACAGGTACTGCTTTCTTTAACAATTGTTACTTATAAATAAGTTTCAGTTTGTTTGTTTATATTATGGTTCGTTATATTTATATTATGGTAGAACCTAACCCTTTTCGTATTTGATCTTTTTGGGCTTGTTTGTCTCTCTTTTAATTCTTCGATGTCGATACAAAATTTTCGGTACTAGCATATCACTATTGTAAGGGGCGGAGTCGGCGCCATTTTATGCATTAAATGTGCCGCATGTCACGTGACCATATTACCCATCCTCTATACTCTTTAATCATTGATATTGACTCATTAATTCTTTCAAAACTGTACTTACTTTTGTGATGCAGTATCACCTTCTCCCAGTATACCCACAGCATTATTGTCATTTTTGTCCTTAACATCCTTGCCTTTTGCAAGTTCCTTTTGCAACATAACCTTTTCTCTTTCAGCTATCTCTAATTTGGCTTTTTGGGTCTGTAAAGAAATAAAATACGTGACACGACTACTTCATGATTATCTCCTAAATATTATCGTGCATACAAAATTTAATGACTTACATTGACTTCTTCTTGCAACTTCGTTAGTAAATCATCTTTCTGTTTCAAATCCTTAAGTTTGCGTTCAATGTCAGCCTTTAGATTATTTACTAATGCTTCATTATTTTTTAAATGCTCTGCTAAAGATTGTCGTGAAGACTGTAATTCAGTCGATAGCTTTTCCAATTTGCTATCTTTTTCTGCATCAGAACTTTGTTGAACTACAATTAATTCTAGTTTTTGTGACAATTCTGTTATTCTATTTTCAGCGTCGCTCAGTTTTTGCTGCAATTCACTTTGTTTATCTGTCTCAGTTTTAATTTTCTCTTTAGATTCTTGTAGTTCTTTTTCATAATCGTTTAACTTAGCTTTTAGTTCATGTTTAACGTGTTTACTTTCTTTTTTATATTCATCATATTGAGATTGCAGCTGTTTATTTAAATCTTCATAATTTAATTTTTGTGCTTCATTAATATTAGTCAATTGTTTTATGTCCTGATCAGATTTGTCCAATAACTGTTGTAATTCAGTCACTTTCTCCTTAGATAATTTTAATTCTTCCATCTGTATTTCACTGTTGGCTATTTGGCTCTGCAATGTCTTAATAGTTTTATTTAGAGATTCCACTTCACCGGAATATTTTACATTTAATTCATTATATTTCGCATGAGCTTCCGCTACTATATGTTGCATGTCATTAGAACCTGATTTTAATGTTTCGTTAAGCAAATTTATCTGTGCTTCTTTTTCTTGCAAAGCGGTTTCCTTTGAAAGTAACTGCTCTTTTAATTTAAGCATTTCTTCTTCTAATACACTTAACTTCTTTGATTCAGTCTTGTTGATATTGTCCTGAGATTTGACAATGTTTTCTTTTTCTTGACACTCTTTTTTAAGTTCATCATTCAGTCGCACATTTTCCACCAAATTTTTTACAGTCGTCTCGTATTCTTCTTTTAATTTATTGAATTCTCCTAGAATTTCATTGCATTTTGCTTCTAAGGAGCTCTTTTCTTGGGTTAAAACTGTGTTTTCTTTTTTTAAAGACTCAAATTGGCCGAGCTGTTCCTTAAGTAGCGATTCTTCGGTAGAAGAATTTGCTATAAGACTCTCATATTTTTGTTTTAAGCATGAAATCTCCATTTGAGCTTTATTGAAAGTTTCTTCTAAATGTTGCCTGCTTTCTACGGCTTTCCCAAGTTCCTCGTTCACTTGTGTTATTTGGCGATCTTTTTCAATCACTATTTCCATATTAGATTTTAAATCAACCTCTAGCATTTCTAATTTTAAAGTTAGATCTTTGATAAGAACCTGCTTTTCTTCAAGTGATTCTTTCAATCGTGCTTCTTCTTCTTTTTGATTCTTTGACTCTTCGGTAAAAGATAATAGCTGTGTTTTAACTTGTGTTAACTCTATCTCATGTTGACTTTTCTGATTATTCAATTGAGTTGTCATATCTTCTAGAATTTTTTGCAAGGAGTCTTCGTGTTTTCTAGCTTCTTCAAGCTTGTTGTTTAAATCATTTTGTGCTATAGTTAATTGATCCACTTTTTCCATAAGTTTCACTTCTGATGTGGCACCCTCAGCTTTTAACAGTGATATTTCTTCTTTATGCTTATCTATATCTATCTCAAGTTTTTTACACTTTGCTTCATATTCAATAGCTAGTTCTTGTTCTTTTAATTTAAGTCTTTCAACTTCTTCTTTTAGAATGGTATTTTCATCGTTTAAGTTTTCGTTCATTACTTGAACATCTCTAAAGCGATTGTTGATTTCAATTGCTTGTGTTTCAAATTCTTTGATCTTATTTTCAGCTTCTTGAAGTTTTTCAACATTTTCACTTATTGAGCGTACAAGTTGATTTTGCTCCAGAGAAGACTCTTCTTGCAATTTGAATAACTTTTGTTTTAATTCTTGTTCAGTTCTAGCATAGTTATTAACAGTCTCCCTGTGTTTATCTTTAAAGTCTTGAAGTTCTTTTTCTGTTTCTTTTAAATGCAATGATAGTTGATTAAATTGTTCGTTAGAATCTGTAGTTTGTCCAGTTAGGTTCAAATATTCCGCTTCTACTTTTTCTTTTGACTTTTGTAATTCTTCACATTTTTCTAACACGCTGCTATGTTGTCGGTTCAATTCTCCAATTTCCAATTCCATTGCAGACATTTTTGTTTTAAGGTCATTATTGTCCTGAGTCAATTTATTAACTAATTCTTTAAGTTTATCATTTTCCTCTTTGAGAATTTTTAATTCATCGGCATTCAAATTAAATTGTGAATTTAGTTTATCGAACTCTAGTTTGCTCTGATCAAGGTTCTGTTTGTGACTTTCGATTTCTTTGAGAAGTTGTTCTATTTTTGTATTACGTTCATCTATTTCTTTTTTATGTTCTTCAGCGATCTTGCTATGCTTGATATTAAAGTTAGCTGTTGCTTGTTCGTAATCATCTTTGAGTTTTATGATTTCTTTATCTCTTTCATGAATTGTTTCTTTGTATTCATTGACTAGTTTCTCAGTGGACGTTGAATTTGTGTTGGATTCGGCAAGTAACTTCTCGTAGTCTTTAATTTTTGCGCTTAGATTTTGTTGTAATTCTAAAATCTCGGATTTACTCTTTTCATTTTGTTGTGTGACTTCATTTAACAAACTTTCATATTCATTAATTTTTGTTGAATATTCTTCTTTTACGCGTGTGATTTCATCTTGCAGAGTTTTACAAGCTGTCTCTTGTTTTTTCTTGGAATCTTCAAGTTGTTCATAATCCAACACTTTGGCACTTAGTTCCATTTTTAGCTTAGTTATTTCCTTATTAAGATGGACTTCATGTTCCTTATTGACAGCGATTACTAAAATATAATAGTATTTTAATTGTTGTAAATTAAATTATTTAATGTCTAAAATATGGTTAATTAGCTTACCTTTGTTCAATTCAAGGGTTTTATCATCAACAGTAGCCTGTAATTGTGTCAATTTGGTATTAAGGTCGATGATAGTTTGACTATTTTCTTTATTTATTCTCTCCAACGTTTGCTTCTCGGTTTCCAGTTTTGATTCGGCTAGTTGTAATTTGGCCGTCAGCACAGAAATTTGAGTTTCGAATTCCGTTTGCGCTATTGCCAATTTAGTCTTGCTCTCATTCAATGCCTTTTCCGATTCTGTTTTGACCCGTGCTAGTTCATCGGACATACTTTTACCTAACGAATCTTTTTCGTTTTCCTTTTCTTTTAGAAGAGCGTAAGCTTCATCTAATAATTTTTGAAGTTCTGATGACAACGCTGAAAAGTTACATTGTATTAATGTTATTGATAATAGATTAAAATAATGTTTTATGAGTAAGTGTGCGTACTTTGAGCGGCGGTTAGCTCTTCCTTGTGTTGTTCGGCGGCGGCGGTGGCGGCGGCGGCCTCGGCGCCGCGCTGCTCCTCCAGCGCCTCGGCGCGCGCCTTCTGGAGCGCCGCCTCCGCTTCCAGCTCACGAATGCGCTGCTCTCGACTGATTTTTTCGTTCTAGACATTAATTAAAATAGGTGAGTACTTACTGTGTGTTATTTATTTATTTAAAAAATATTTTGTATAAGGAGTTTAATAGATAGAAAGAAGTTGATATAATAAAATTAAAAAAAACTCGGTCATGTACTCACCTCCATCGCTTCTTTATATTTCTGTAACAAATACAAAGTAATTTTATTCATTAAAAAAGTTGAAAATGTAAATACCTACATCACATACCCAGGAAATAGATAATTAAAACCTAGGTATATCGTTATATGCTTAACTTCAGAGCTGTGTTATATGCTTAACAATCAGTGAGGACTGTTTAGACCAGTCAATGCGTGCCCACTTTTAGGTCTTGGAATGTTTCTGATTAAATCAAAGAGGATGTATTGTATATATAATCTGAGAGCTTTTGCCGGGCTTGAACAGTGACATGCAAAAGTATTAAACATTCCTTAACGTGAAAATGGGCTGTATAGAATGTACCGTACATTGTAATCTTCTTTATTGATGTTCTCCTCTTCGTTCCTGAACATGAGATCCTCCACCTTCTGTCGTTCGTCGTCCAGCAGTTTGTTGAGCTTGTCCAGCTCCGCCTTGAGCTTAGCATTCTCGTTGTTAGCCTAGAAATATACGTAGGCATCGAATATCAGTTTTTAGTACAATAATATATTTCAAACTGACTCCGGAGCTGACAACAAATATTAGGTGCTATATTTGTATCTTAATTGAAACCATTAATGATTATAAGTAATTATTAATGACAATTTAAAATAAATACAAGTATTTATTAAATTGACCGGAACCAAATTAATTAATATTTTACAACCACACGTGGTAAATATAGGTAATAAACCTTTAACCATCGCACAACGAATTAGACGATAAATTATTTTATAATTAAAACTTTTTTTTCGTACCTAATGAATAAATCATGAAGCGAACAATAACATTTTATAAATACATTTAGCGTGGAATGGAACGTACTTGTGTTGCCTCCTTCTTAAGCTGTGAGAGTGCGGTCTCGGCTCTGTCCACTTGCAGCGAGACCTTCGCCACTTCAGCACGCTCAAGTTCCCGTTCGCGCATCAACCGCTCCAGATGTTGCTGCTTTTCTCTCAGCAATTCCTGTTTTATTTAATATATTTTTTGATTTAAAAGTTATATTTGTCTGAATAAAATTTGCTAAAAGTAGCTAATTCGTTCATTTAAGTACTTATCTATAACAAAACATGCCTGTACAAAATTTGCTGTATTTTGGTAAAATTTGAATGCAAACAACGAATTATGTTCCATAATACACCAGTTATAAGTTCTAACACTATGAACTAACAATGAATACCTAGATAAAATGATGTATAGACATTGTATTATATACAATATGAAAAAGCCGAAATATCCACTAAAACTTAAAATATGCATAATCAAAATACTATTGATTATAAGTTACGTTTATTTTAACAATAATCAATTGTAATTTTTGTTACAATAAAATTACAATATATTTTTCATTAATTCCTAAAACAAACTTGTGAAGTTTGTCTATGAATATTAATTTGTAGATGGAAAACACATGAACTGACTGGCCAGGGTTTGAAATTGGCGCCATTTCCACAGAAACCCCTTGAGGCAGAGTTTGGACGTTGCGGTTGGTAAATGTTTTCATATATTTAGTTTCTCATGACCCTAGTTTTTGTATAATAGAACATTTATTTTCCATTGACTTTCCGATAGTAAACTCGATACACAGTATAATTAGCGTTTTGTGCATTTGCATATGCAAATATCCGGTATCTTATTATGTATAAATTAGGTATTGTATATTATGCATTCTATAGGATTAGATTAGGTTAGGTATTCTGTCAAAGTCGATAACAATGCGTCATTAAATAAATACATTCATGAGTTATAAGTAATATTTACTAATACATTTTAATGAGTTAGTATTGATTTTGAGAGTCGACTAAACATTTATTAAGTAGTATAAAATATCTCTATAATTTTAACAACCCAAGCTAATAAAAGCGTGTTAAAAACTATGAACGCCGCACTGCTTATTATGCTATCATGCAGTCATACATGCAGCATTATCATAGAGCCAATATAAAAAAATAATATATAACACATAAATTAAAATATTTATGTTGTAGATTCGGTAATTACTTTCAAATGATATAAATTTCGCAGATATACTTAAGTAAAAAAGGGCCAGAGTTCAAATACGGTATAGTCCATATTTTAATTAAAATGGGATAAATCGAGATATCTCTAATAGTGCCCCAAAATATAGTTTCGTAAGTACATTTTATGGGCCAGGACTAGGTTTGAAGAAATAATATAAGAATAAGAATAATAAGAACAAATAATAACACAATCCGTACCACGTATGAGATATTTCGACATTATATTATTATTAAATACAAAAATAATGGTTTCAAAAGACGCATAGCCTAAAAGAGATTGTAACATGTTAATTGTTAACATAAGCAAATGAATACGTGCGTTGCCTACCTACACCATAAACAAATATAGATCATGCTAATAAAATAAGCAATAGGAGTCTTTAGTATTAAGTTATATAGTATCCATCGCCTAACATATCGTCTGTATGTGCGCAATTTCAAAAACAAATCTCGCGTTAATTGACCATTAATAATTATTTAACCACGTTTTATTTTTTTGCCTTTTCTGATTTTATAACTACTAGTCACAAAATTAAATTAGCCCGTCTGTAGCCCGCGTTACAACTGAAAAGCATTGTTGAAGATAAGGCAAAGGCATTAAGCGTCATGCGGGCATCCAATAAGTATCGATTTTAGCGTTCATTAGACCACTTAGCACATCCACAATGATTCATTACATCGTGCATTAAGTCTTTACCTAAATTGGTTATCGTAAGCGCCGCACCTAAGTTTATGAGTTAGGTGTTTTGACGGGCATGTCGTAATACTCGCCTTGTATGAAAATATACCTACAAGCTATTTATAGGCCAAATGAGAATTGTGTGAAAATGTTTTCAAGGATAATACATACGTATAATTAGTTTAAAGTTAATTAGTCATAGGGTAATTTGGCTGAGGGTTATTTTAAAAATATCAGATGGGAAAAGGCGTTACCTATAATGCCAGAAGATATATAAAAATACAAAGGGAAGCTATTCAGATAGCAGTCAGAGATCCAAGTCAATCTCTTAATTAAAACAGGAATCTGAAGATTTTCTAGAACGAACATACTTTTATTACAATATAAGTATTTATTACCCTCAATCCACAAGTTTTTTTTATTCATTTGCCAACCCTGGAGTTGCTCCATAAATGATTACGATATTTTTGGTGATTGCTTTTTATGTGTTGAACAAAACCTTCGAGGCCCGATATATGTAATATCTAAATCCTCGCATTAGTAGTCATTAACAGTAAGAACATATTAAGGTCCTTGCCTTTGATGTTTTGATTAGAAAATTAGCATTTTAAAGTTTAATTGATAATATTCATTAGTTTATAAGTTAAGTACTTCGCCAAAATTCAGTTACCTCAGAATTCAGTCTTGCAATGTCAGAATTATAGACTTAAACTTATGCGGGAAGCTCAAACTGCTAATTATAATACAAGCAAAAAATTAAGTGCATTATATTGTATACATGACTTAAGTATTCTGTAGTTGTTTTTTGCTAATTAACTCTGTCAGTGACCGACACGGTGCTCTCCAATCTGCACGAGACTATTCAAATTTATGGTTGGATATATAGAAAAATACGGAAACCGCGTTTAAATTCCCAAACATATTGTATAGACTACAGAATCTGCATTATTAGGTAATAATTAAGATCCGCTTAAGTCTTTGCTACCGGTTATACTTAGTAGTGGCGAAGCGTCCATATAAACCGATTCCATCTTCCCTTTTGTAAGCAAGTACAAAATAAATTATGTTATTAAATAAATAATTAATACTTATAGCATAGTGGCCTAAAATGTAATTATAATTAGTACGTATATTTTGTGTCGGCTTTCCTTTCGGAAAATTACACACTTTGCCACTGATACTTAGATAGTAAATAGTAGGTATACCTAATCATCTTCCACCTGCGCTGAGCCTACTGTGAGGTCGGCGACACAAACTTTTTGAGCATGTTGCAAAATCGATTTTAGTTATATAATAATTAGATATTATATTATAGTATAGATTAATTATAACTGAGAGAAGAATGGGTATTGAAATTTATGGGGAAACTCCATTAAGTACTTAATTGACCTTGAATAGGGCGAATGAGAACATTACAATAAATTTATGTTATTCTAGAATTATTTAATGTTATTGTAGGTCATGTTGTAATTTGTATTTTAATGGAAGCTTTTAAAATGTTATTTTTTGGAATTAATTATTGTAAAGACGCGTAATCCCAGAACTTAGGACTAATGTTGGATCAATATTGTTTTAAAATTAATTAAGCCAAATTTAATTAAGATATATGAATTTTATGAAATAATTGGACTGCGGGACCGTCACCCCGTATATTCATGTCTCAGCTTTCAAAGCAGTTTGTGTTGGTTTTTTTATAAGATTGGACTGTAATTAGTTTGTAGAGATTGATATTAGGCTGGCGGCTCATCGTAAAAACTACATCCAAAATTTTCTGCAACATGCCTGCAAAGGCCTTATCCCGATCCCACAACAGCGAGAAAGACCATATAAAAGGAGACTATATTTTACGAAACATTATATTAATATCGAATCTATTTAGTTTTTCAAAATATAAGTATAATAAATTTTGATTTTTTAAATAATAAGGCACCTAAAAGAATGTTGTACTGGAGTAGAAGAAATATCGTATTCCCATTTTACATATTTACAATTTGCATGCACTCACCAACACCTTATTGCAATCCAAGCGATATTCCAGCTTTGTAATACACCGTAAAAATATTATATTATAAACCTCATACCATAAATTCTCTTGTATTAATATGAAACTACTTAGATTCATCTAAATAATCCTAAAGCTAATTAGGCTGATAGTTTAATTTCCTTGATCATTATTCATCCAACTTATCTATAAGGGTATAGAGATTAATAGAAGCTAGAGGTCGATGGATACAAGACTTTACAGAAAGAGGAAAATTTCGTAAGAAGAATCTTTAAAAAAACAAATAAGTAAAGGCTAACAATCAATGTTGCCGAGAAAAAGTCATTCTTTTCATAATAATTAATTATGTACCAAACGTAAAAAAAAATAAGTATTGCAACATATTGCATAGTTATCTTTATTCATATAGTTAAGTAAATTTGATCAAAACAAAACAAGACTCACTGAATAAGATATGAATTTTATATTTCAATAATTACCAGAAAGAACGAAACTTAAATATATTTGGATTACTTATTGATAAATTGAATTGATATATGATTGGCACATTCAGGTTATTTAATGCGCTCAACACTTATAAACACATTTTATGTAATAACGAATGTGTGTCAATATCAACGATCTCCTCCGAGTTCGTTGACGTTTCTTCACATCTCAATAAAACTTCGAAAGTGGCACAACGTCCGAATATTACTAAAATGATGTATAATTTCTTATAATCTTTTGAATAAATAATATCGTATTAAAGAGGAAAGGAAGGGCATAATTCAAAGGTTTGTCTTAATGATTAATAGTTGATAAATTTGTTTTCATAGTTTCATATTAATCACAATTCACACCATGCTAAACTACCATGCATCACTCAAGCCTCATCCAATACAGCACCATTAACGCAATAAAACAACGAGTTAATTATAAAGTTTATTCACAGGACGCAGGAGGGAATAATAAACATCAGATACAAAACATTTTTATTTATATTCATATCCCGCTATATTAATGTACCATTCGTACAAATACAACAATTAGCGTCTATTCTATACCTATGTTACGCTACATTAATTAGATATTACGTGACATTAACCTAGAGGAATGCTCGTGACGAATGAGTCTTTATTGTAATGAATATCATCAACACTTACAGGCACTGGTCGTTAAAATTAAACATGAAATAAAAAAAGAAATGAATTTCGAAAATCGAATAGAATGAAACAATATCACAGTCTCGCTGACAACTAAGCTTGTACTGGCGTATCGGAACATGATCGTGTAAAAAAAATATTCTCTTTGTACTATTAAGTGCGTTATAATTGACAAATATTGTCTGTTAATAAAATTACTTGTAAACACACGGTTCAAATTATATTAACATAGACAAAACTCTGTCAAGTTTAGTTTGTTACAATTCAATTCAAAAAGAAAAATAATTCGTTGTTTGATTCAATTAGTAAAAAAAAATCACTTAAGCTAAGCTGCTTGATGTTTATAAATAATGGATTACCCGATATCGGGCCCGCGGTAGAGTTCTCACTAGCACCACACGTGTGCTAAACTTCAAAATCACATTTCCACGTTGCAAACATATATTGGCCTGTTAGGGTTGTGGCAAGAGAGTATTGATATCGATAATTTGGAAATATAGAAGTATACAGAACGTAAAATATCAGAGACGCCATTCCAACTTCACCCAACAACAGTTTAATAAATTACATACTACAATCAAAAATGAAATCGAGCTGCCGCTATCCAACTCACAGCACTAAACAGACGAACATGCTTGTAAAGTGGAAAATATTTTGATGTATACCACACGTCCGGGTTGGTGTGGCGTCTACCGCGCCGCGATAGTGGGGTACTGTACCTGCAGGGCGTTCTTCGCCGATACGGGCGTGGACGAGGCGCGCGGACCGCCGACACGCTGCCGCCGTGCCGTTAGTGACAGTGCGAAAAACGAACAAAAGGAAAAAAACACGCGTTATTGCAAACTTATTCCGCTATATGGTACACTATTGACATACATATATATAATGTACTGTATCGATTAGCGATATTAAACATCGATAATCGATGTTCATCGATATCGATTGTTGGATGCTTGGTTGTGCACTTAAATTGTAGTTTTTTTATGACAAAAAAATGTATAGTCAAAAACTGTTGAGAAATATAACACCTGAGATCAAAAAAAAGTTACCTAGCATAATATTATGGCGTTATATTTCCAAGGAATTTTAATATCAAATTCCTCTACTATCCGCAACATAGTGTGTATGTAAGAGATTCTTGCTCATTAATCATCTCCCATTTTATTTTTATTTAAACCCGCCCGTAAATAACTCATTTTTTTCCCATCTAGCGGAATATAAAAAGTTACGACAGGTGACGCGTGACGTCATCTGTTGTAAATGCAAAAAAGGAAGCTAAAAACAACCAACACTAAAATTATGCATATAAGTATGTATAACTAATGTAAACTGTGCTTATGGCATATGTACGTATTAATTAAATGTTCACAATTCAATACCTTAGTTTCAAAGTGCAACAATATCAGGGTTTAGCAAATTGGCGTAATCTAAATACAATTAGTTTTTGGACTTTATCGCGATTTTTTTAAATTCAATTTTTTTCTGAAGACTGCGGCATTCATACTTACGAGCCGGAGTAAAAAAATCGAAACGTCGGGAGAAAATTCAAATATAAGAAATCGCGATAAAATTCGGTAAGTAGTTGTATTTGTGTAACATACGCGTAAACATAAGAAATCGTTATAATTTAGCGTGATTAAAACAATATATGATAAATATTACATGTATTTTTTTTAAAAAAATATATGCGATACGGCCCCTTGCAAAATTCATAAATGAATGTTTTTTGCAAAGTGGACATTTTTTATATTTTTTTAATACTAAAGAATAATTTTGAGACATAAGGCTGTTGAACTATTAACCTAGGTATTGAAATGCTTTCGCAGGATTAATATCAAATGACTTAACTGATTCGGTAAATACGATATTTTAATAATGAATCTTTAAGTGTCCGGGATGTAAATTATACATACAATATATGTGATTATAAAACATTTTTAAGTTTAAAGTAAAACGTGACGCGCGAGGCGTCTGCCCAAGTTTGACGACCTCTGTGTCGCAGTGGACAAGAACTCAAGAAAAGCAAGGTCACAGACTCACAACTTAGATCGTCGCATTAAATACAAGGAGATATGAGCTTACGTTTTTACTCATTTTGAACCCTGATGATTATTCCTCATGCATAATATATAAATTACTGGTGAATGTTTATTAATTCTTTATATTATACACCTTATCTTATAAGCCATAAAGTCCTTTATAAAACCTTATAGCCTTCCCGAAACTTATTTTTATTGAGTACAAAATCTTATTAATAACTCTTATAAAATATCGTATTTCGCCATTTAAGTCATTTGAAAAAACCCTTGTGTATGGTGAGTGGACTAATTTTGAAATTGTGTTTAAAAGAATTAAAACAAATCTAATATTTGCCTTCTGTATGCATAATGATCAATGACGTGTTTTCATGAAAAAAAAATACTATGGTTTGTTTTTATAGTTGAATACCTAAAATCACAGCACCATGCCTGATGAAACTTAAAAGTGTAATATACAGGGTGTCCCAAAATGTGGATTCAATATTTACGTCACAAGTAGGAAAGCGTATTTGTATCTTGATAGTATAACATTTGAATTGTTTTTTTAATTTTCGAAATTGGAATAAGTATTCTATAAATGGACATGTATCAACATATTATTACATATCTGTGTACCTACTTAAGGAAAAATACTCGGAATAGGCAGAGATTCTTTAAGAGTCGTAAAATTTACCCACTTTACTAGTAAGTTACAAGTCATCCCTGATATTACGCGGCGTAAATAATGAAAGCCAATCTGCAACACCCTATGTAATAAAGAATTAGTATGCGCAAAAACGATTAAATGTTAATTTTCACAAAACACATCTCAAAACTATTCAGTCCCATAAGAACCTTAAAAATAATATCACAGTGTAAAATATATAATATAGATATGTATAGCTATTGCAGTCTTTAAAAAACTAAAACGAAACTAAATGAAGATACAAGCATCTAACAACCGATACCTTAATGAGATGAATAATCTGAGAGCGACCATTCACAAGTGGGCGATTAAAAATAGTAGTGAATGGTCAACATAATCGATAATAATCGATAAAACAAAAACGAATAAAAAAATATAATATATACATATAAACACAAGGGCCAAACCAAGGGGGTGCCAACTACAGACAAATAAAACTCAAACTGAACCATGCAACGATAAGCTTTCTACAAGAGCCTCCTTCTCTATTGCATGTCACACCTTTAGTTCCATATAATAATACATGAAAGTGAGTCATATCGTATCATTCCTTAAAAAATATCAAAAATTCAGTAAGTGCAGTCTGCATCAAGTCAAAACAATATCACAATACGTAAATATACGAGTAAGTATGATTATACGATAGAAACATTTAAATGTATACAACATATGGGTAAGTGAACTGAAAGGGCGACACGCAAGAGAAATGGTAGCTCTTCCCGAAGCCCGAGAAGTGAGTGCGCGGCGGCGGCATCTCAACGAATATGTCGGTAGGTGGCGCGACCCCGCGGCTGGCTCGCGTCACGGCGGCCGGCCGCCCGCCCCACCGCACCACCTCGCCGCCCGCGCCGCGCGACCGCCACACCGCCGCCCCACTAGCGCCACTAGCGCCACTCGCGCCGCTCGACTCGCTGCGCCGCGACCGCTCCGACGCACCCGACACACCCGACGCGCCCGAACCCGACACCGCTGACCGCCCCGACGAACGCGTCTCGAAACTGAGCACGCTCTCCGAGCATCGCCACGACTTGGGCAATGTCTCGCTCGCCCAGCGGCGCGGGTTCAGCTCTTTGCATTTAGAGTCCGATCGAAACACGATATCGTAATAAACGCGCGGTTGCGGCAGAGCGATGATGGCGCAGCGGTCGTACTCGACGTGCTTGACGAGCAGCGTCTTGTCGAGCAGGCTGGGCGCGCTGCGGTGGTTGCGCGGCGCGGCCGGCGGGGAGCGCGGCGAGCGCGGCGAGGCCGAGCGCGCGCGCGGCTAGCCTACCTGTGCGCCCAGCGACGTCACCCCGAGCCTCACCCCCGCGCGCGACGACGCGATCGACGTGCCCAGCGACGTGAGCGACTCGCGCGAGTTGGACCGACGCAGCGGTGTCATCCTGCCGTTGCTGTGGATGGCGCACGCGCCCGGCTTGCGGTTGGACGGCGACCGCGACACTTTCGACACGGGCGCAAATAGCCCGAAGCGAGGTGCGCACTCAAAGTATCTGAAAAATGAATCCAACTAATCAGTTTCCCGAGAATACATTGTCATGACAGTCACATGGCACCTTCGGTTACCTCTTCCCGTCGACAGATCCGTCATTTTTGCCAAGCGGATCATCCAGCTCCACACCGGCCCAGACACCCGGAGCGAACTCTGTCGGCCCGACAAAACGAAGGGTTCCAGCTTTGCTGCCTCGACTACTCGATACTATGACGCGATCACCCGTGCGAACTTCTCCGTTGGTCGTTGTGGATATAGAAGCATCTAAAAATTTATGAGATAAGACTTTTATTTAGCAGGGAGTAGATCTCATTAAATAATATGTATAGTTGTGATATACTGACTCATCTTGCTGCTGACAATGCTGCGGATACTTCCGTTCGGTGAGAGTGTGCGCCTAGGCCTGGCGGCGCCAGACGGCGGTCGTTCGAACACGCTGCCCGCGTCGGACACTGGCGAGGCATCGTGCGGCGTGGCCGATATGAGCGGCACTCGCGTCAAGCGAGTAAGCCGAGAAAATACACCACGCTTTTCAGGACACTGAAAATAACGCACGCCCGCTACCGATCCGTCGTTTTTACCTGTGGGGGAAATTAAATCAAAATGTAGCAACGAGCAAATAACCGGAACAACGAAACAAAATAAATGAAAAGGAGTGAAAAAAATATTTTTGCATTAATTATAATGAAATAAATTAACATAAAACCGATTTCACCAATAATGTTAGATAAAGACTTCAAAGGAAAATAATACTAATTATAAATGAGAACAGGTTCTCACCAATAGGTTCGTCGAGCACAATGCCTGCCCATTCTCCAGGGGCGAACTGTGTTTCTCCGATGTAGGCGATTTGGCCGGGCTTAGTGCCGCCCACCCAAACGCGTTCGCCGATTATGAAACTGTCAGTGTCTTCTGTCAAAATGACACTGTGATCTGTAATTACAAGTGAGTACATTATAATTCCTCAGTATATGAAGAATTCGTAATAGAGTATAAAGATATATTATTGTCAAAATTACCGAAAAGCTAGTTAGAAATATCTTTGACTTGAATCTTCATAAATAAATTGAACTGAAGACAATATGTTTTTAATATTAAATATGAAAGAACTAACATGAATAAGAAGTAGAGAAAATGATATAACATAATATCAATTCTCATGTATCAAGTGAAAACATCTTAAGAAAGTGCAACGACGGGGACAGAAATTTCAAGACATTTGAATATGCATCGAGCCGTCACATTAGCTATTCTGTGCGCACGACATGCGTGCAAACACATGAATATGCACCGTTATATGCAAGTGCAACGGCCCTCGAGGAGGACCACGCGCTATCCTGTATTCATATCACCGCGTTACATCGGAATTAACTTTCGCTTCATTCAACAAACTGCATTTGACTTCCGACACGATAACTGTAATAAACGATAACATTCAAGCTGAAGTCATGCTTTGCTTTCAACCAGTGCATAAGCGCCACAACAAGCACAACGCAATACGATTGCTGGGTGTATCTAGAGCCAGTGGCCGGGTGCTGGTCGGTGTAGCTGCTGATACTATAATCAGCAGTGATAGGGTTGCCAATTATAATGCTTCAAAACAATAGTTGAACTATTCACTTCGGTCTCATTTAATTGTTGAAAAAAGTATTGATGCATTAAATTACGCATAAAATGTGGCAACCCCTAAGAAGTGGTGATACACTACGTGTTTAGACAAAATTATGTCCACAATAAAGTCCCAACTGTACAAGAATGCACTTTATTGTGGATAGTGATAGAGTATCATGTCGGATGGTGCTGGGTTACCTGAGGACCTCCTGAGGCCGGCCTCGCTGAGCCGCCGCGGATGTTTCTCCCAGAGTACGTCCATCGAGGTGCCGCTGTAGTTACTGCTAGCTGTGACCACACAAAAAGCGACACACACGCACATTAGCCACAACACAAGCAACGCTACTCAAACGTAACAAACTTTCGTGCTCGCTACTTAATTTTTTACGGTTTAGTTTACGTTTCACTGGCCGTGTTTCCGAGTGTTGTACAGCGCAAACTTGAGTTATGATTTATAACCAACTTTTACCGAGTTCTGTACGGTTATTAGATATAATACTAACATCAGAATGGAAATACTCTGTTATGACGTCCATATTAGTTTTTACATCCATTCCAGGCTATACAAATTCATTGTTATTCTATTTTGCACACGCATGGAACGCCTTCTTACGACTTTAACAATTATACGACAGAAAAGCCATTACTCGTGAATAGGCTACGTTTATTCAGCAACGACACAAAACAAAACAATAACCGATGATTACTATTAGATTTAAAGACAATGCATCTAATTAGTCGTAGGCGATTATTTATGGCATGCGTTTTTACTGTCATTATGTATACAACCTGTTAAAAAAGTTACTTGGTAATATTAAAAGCGAATTTTAGAAGTTACAAAATCAATATATTCACTTTAATTACATGCTGTTCTATAATTACTTATTACACCGACTAACAATGTTATCTCATGTTATTATTGTTATACCACGTTAATACATCACTTTCGGTCATGCTCCAAAATACCTATTTCTCTCACAGCATAGTTAAAAAATGTTGCATAATGTTACGTATTAACGGAATTATTTTTTTCTCACGCTAGAGCATTCAACGTAGTAGGTTGCTTTTAGTGGCTTGCGTTATGTGACCGTCACCTAATGACTTAGTTTCTATAAACCTCCACCAGTATAATGGGTCATTCCGCCACAAGTGATGATGGACTTACTGGACGCCTTGCGATATGTTCGCGGCTTGTCCGGCTGACTGCTAGACACCTCGTCCTCCTCGGCTTCGATTAAATCTGCTCCGTGGGATTGTACAAGAACGACATTATGAACAAGTGACCATGTGCACCATTAGACATAAACTGTGGTGATTCTGATTGCATATATAGACAGCGCGTGCAGTACTAAAGGTATGACAGGAAGCACGTATCATGCTCGCTCTCTCCTTACATGCGGTATGGATCACTGTATAACGGAACACTCACCAGACAAATGTTTTCTGGACAAGTCGTCACTGAGCTTTCTCAGCGTATCCGAGGAGCTGCCGTCTACGACAACAAAAACATGACACATAAAGCAAAAAATAAAGAAAGAAACATGCTGACAGAATCAACATTTACTTTGTGTTGATACAGATGGACACATTCGTATGAAAATACATAAAATATGGAAGAAATGAATATTGTCTGCTTGAGATTGTTTGCAATAGTCGATACGTGAGAATAAATTGTTAAACAAAACGACATTTCAAATTACATTACTTTCACGCACTACAGAAGACCGTAATAAATAACATCGGATTATCTCAAAACATTACACATGAGTTACAACGTTATAATACCAATTATAAGCACTTGTGATCAATCAATTGCAGCAATTATTGGCAATAAACAATAGTGATCGATACTAAACTCGGCCGAACAAGATAACCAATTGCATTAACGACTTGTAAGGAACATGTATACACTCATAGCACTGGTTAGCACTAGATATAAATTGACACGTCTGTGGAGACGTGCGGAGGTCGGCGGAGGCTGGCGGCTAATACAGGCCCATAGCGTGTCCGGCACTTTTGACCGGAGGCTGATTAATCATCGAACAGTGTGACAACTGCGCAGCACGCCGCACGCCGGCCTTGCCGCCGCGCGTGGGACTCCACATCATAATTCAAGTTCTATGAAGAGTTTCACACAGACCCTATGACACCTACACGGGGCGAATAATGACGGCTATATTTAACGTTGATGCACACTTCTTTGCTGCAATGTTTGTTTCGCGAATTATAATGTTTTTTTCCTGTTCAAAAATTAAATCTTAAAATGTTGTTCGTGTACAGTCCACATAGGGCCTTTGCTTCGTAAGCAATGAATTTTAAGATTCACAAGAATAATGATTAATTGACGATGTTGATAAAACGTGCCATAATATTAGAATTAACTTTAATTCATCATCTCACAATGCTATAATAAAAATTCCCATATGATCGCATTGCGTCGTATAACAATGAAGATTTTCCGCGTAGGTTACGTTTATATCTTACGCTTTGACACAACCGCATTACTTAAAGATCTTCAACAAAGACATCAATTTAATAAACAATAAAAATAATTGGAGTCAGGTGTGTCGAATTAAAATTATTACGCGAATTATCGTGAATAGACGTGAATAAATTATTAATAACTACAATTGATTGTAAGCGCTATATACCTACTATCGATTAAATTGACATCTGCGCTCTCCCACTCTATTATTGAACTTATTCGAATACAAACCGTTGTCTTCAATTTGCTTTGAGACTGGTGTTTTATAAAGAAACATCAAACGTTCTTCTATACAACAGTATTGAACGTGTAAATCTATTTTTAATAAAATGTATTAGAATCATATTCTGTTTGCAAGTTAAACGTCTGACTTCCATTGTCATGGTAAAACGACATTCAACATTTATTTTATGAACAACTTCTTACTTATTCATACAAGATGTTTTTAATATTATCGACGGAGACAAATTACAGCTATCGTGTAATACAATGCCTCTAGTGGCAAAAAAAATATGAACGCGGTAACTTTAGTGATAATGTATTGAAAAACATAATGTATTCATATTTTGTTCGAACAGGTGTACAAGACAAGTGATCCCACGCCAATAACACTGATCTGCACTAGTCATAAATACCTTTTTATGTGGGGGCGATCGAATGTAGTGGCGATAACTCCTGTTCGGAATCCATTGACGTAATGGTTGTACTTATATCGGAACCAGTACAACCGGAAACGGATATAGAAGCCATAAGACGTTTGTTTTGATGTGCATGAATCAAATTAATTATTTCATTAAAAACACATTCATTCTTGTATGCTTTTCTCCTAACCGGTCCGTCTTGGCTTTATATTATTATTTCTAGTAACATTATGTGTTTGTATATTGGGTTATGAATTTCAGTTGTCATCTATACTTATTATGTATGTCATGAATTTATTTGCCTATAACACGTAACTCTGACCTCGCTCTAATTCATCGCAATAAACTTGCCCGTGTTGACACGATTTCTAATAGCTATAAGAAAACCACACAAAACTTTTTAGCGCGCGTGGGGACGAGAAAAATTACACGATTCGCAAAAATGATGTAATTGAACAACAAACACGAACATTGTTTGTACATTTTATTAACGCATGGCGGACGATGCTTGCCAACGAACCGTGTACAAAGAATTTTTAATGACATTGCTTTTTGTGGTCAAGTTCAAGAGTGCTTCGAAAACACGTTCCGGTATTTTCGTATATCGAGAAATAAAGTCGGCTTGACCCACCGCTTTTACGTTGCGTTCCCATTGGACCTAGTAATGAGGTATCACTTTCCCAGCCGCAACACTAATTCATCAATTAAGGGCAATTTTGCGGAGCGCTCTCATGTTATGCTAGTAAATTGATGCAACGAACACATGTTGCAAGACAGATGCAATTCTCAATGGCAATTACACAGTTTAACTAATAGTACTAGTGGATCCAAAGCTTCGTTAAATGATTTTACAGCAATTAAGGTTAGATGTTGAGACGTGGCGTGAAGTTTCGTATTTCCTGAACTTTTTCCGCGCATGTAATTGATTGGATTAGGTTTTTTGTCGTAAGAGATTAATCGTTATACACAAGAGGTTACGACTGAAATTAATGCATGAAATAGTTTCATAATGGTCGACTATACTCATTTGTGAGAAACTATTTGGAAACTATGAAATGAATTTAGTAAGGCATAGACCTAGATCAACGGGCTAATTGAGTCGCGTAATGAGGAAGTGGATCGAGGCGGTGCACTGAAAGTTTAAATCGGAATAAACTGGCCGACTTGGCCGCAACAGCTGCTCTATATAACAGCAGCAGGTATGAAGACCATTATAGTGTGCATAACATTCATGTTCTTACATCGAACGATTTGGCTGGTCGAAATATCATCGTAAGTAAAATTTTGACGAGACATGTTGATTATGTATATATTATTATGTTTATTGATATGCATGTTATTGAAATGTTATTCATGTTATATGTCGTCAGAGCTGCAAGATGGTATATGGCATTTTGTATTCTGTGGAAAATAACTGTAAAGAACGACTGGACCGTATCCATATACGGCAAAAAAACACCATTATGTTTTGCAACACACATCGCATCATAAATTTGGAGAAACTATATATTTTTTTGTAATTTCTGATTGTTTTATAACAAAATATTTTTTTGAAACGGAGGTAACAAAACATAATATGGGTATAATCACGTATGTCATTCGCATACGTTTATTAAGATTCATCATACGTAAAAACCGATTGAGATTCCAATCCTTAAAACAATATAACTTCATTAAAATAGTCAATTCATTTATGAACGTTCATGGCCATAAATAACAGTTATGACTCAATAATCATTAAGATACTGTTATTAATTGATGAATGTATAATTAGTTCAATTTGATACAACATATGACGATGATGCCCAATACAATACACTGAACGGATGAATAATTCAATTGAATTGATTGGTCGGACAACGTCGTCCTGTAGGGCCGCATATGGTATGAAATTTGTTTGCCAATCAGGACACGTTCGCTCCCGCTACGATAATGGGCCCTAATGAGCCGCGCCACTACTACATACGGAATGCTAATTACAGGTCAACACTTACTTTAAAGGGTAATAATTAATCCAAAAGAAGCGTACAATACATGCCGAAGAATGGAGAAGATCAAGCCATAACTTTCCAATTGACATATAGAAAGTATGATCACTTGTAAATTGTACACGAGTTCAACATCATATAACAGAAACAATCATATGCAGAGAACACCGGTTATAACGGCATTGAAGAGAACTAATCTGAATGTTATATCCGATCGTCGTTATAAACGGTTTCTATAGTAATTGAATTCGTAGAGTAATAACAGTGCCAACCTAAAGTTAGAAGTGAAATTGCGGCAACTTGCAAATGGATTCAGATGGAATATTGAATAGAGAAGCAAGAACAAATTTATTCGTGCTTCCAGCCAGATTCGCAAATAACATAAAAACAACGTAGTATTTGTCTAAACAGAATAAATAAGAGGGTATAAAATTTAAATAAACTGTTTTTGTTTGACTAAAAATTCTCGACGCGACAGTCTAAATTTATAGCAGGTCAATGCTTGAATAAAATAAAATTAAGTGGTGGCAAATAATCCACTTTAAACTAAAATTAATTCAATATTATTTTTTCAAAAAAGTTTTGAATAATTCAAATGATATATAATTTATGATACACCTTACAATACTAATCAACAAAACGCCAAATGCTTTAAAACGTTTTCAAATATGAATATCAAACTGTATTTCCGTACAAGCATTTATTTAGCTTTCACTATCAGACAGGAAAAATACAATTGGAAGAATAAAATGCAAATTCGGTAATGTGAGTTCTCAAAAAACTGGTGGTATTATCAAATACGATAATACTAAAATGGCATTGACATTACAAGGAGAGTTGTTAGAAGGGGAGCCAGTCACGAAGCTAAAACTGAACACTGCAACGTGTATGCTGGTTCTCAATGCTACGTTTATAGCTCAGATCGTTATCACTGACAAATGCATTCAGTAATATGGTTCACTTGCTGTTTAAAGGCAGCACCTGGCGGCAAGTTTGTTGGACAAAGCGAGTGTGTACCGTTGTCACAATTCTATATTTTCCTATGCCATTTAAATTTTGACTTAATTCAAGAGGAATTTTCGATATAACTTTTTCTTTGACACTACTAGATAAAGAAATATCTCTCAAAACAGAGACAGTGATTCTACGAGTACTAATAGAATATGTAACATTTGGTAAATCAATAACAATTTACGTAGTTACTTGCTCGCTAAATTATTCCACAGAAGCCGGCTCGGCGAATGAAGTCACATAAGCTAACTCTACCTGCATATTTTATTATACACACGCTAATGACTACAGCGGGCGTACACAATATACTGTCAAGCCGATGCTAATGGCTATTCGAGATGATGACATCAACATTGCTGAGACGTGATGAAAACACGTACAAGATTCTGGGGCAAGCCCTTTAAGCGCCGACCACGTCTTACATAGTTAAGTAAACAAGGTGATTCAGCGGTGTTGCACATGGGTCTTGGTATGGTCACATACCTGTACTGGTCAAATGTGAACATTTTATACAGTGCACAACTTACGCACCGTTGAAGTTCGTACTTCGTAGGGCCACGCGTTTTTTAATCTAAATAGTCGACAAATATCGACGTAATTTTTTCCATTCGATATGTGTTGTAAGAAACGTGCCATCTAAATACTTGCATTCGAAGACAAGAAAATAGACAATTAAACATTATTTACGTCTGTAGATCTCTGTTGGCGTGTTAATCATAAACAAAAGGATCCTGGTACGAATTCCACGTACTAGATATTATCTAACACTTCCAAGTTGTTCAACAGCATCGCCTTGAACTTGAGTGCCACTAAAACAAACTAACGCGGCCTGACGCAAGTGTTTTGTCAATAAATCAATTTACATTGGCCGACTAAGTGACTACTGCCTACACCAAAACGCTGCATAAAATCGTCGTCAAAATTGCAAATGATTGCTATTTACTACTTTAAACCTACATTTATTACGCATCTGTCTATATTCCAACAACAAATCGATATTTTAAACATTAATAATATTATGTATGAGCATTTTGATCATAATCTTGTGTTCGGTATTGGTATGCGACTCAAACACGTAACTAGTCTAGTAACAAATTGAAAATATCTATAAAATATAAAAGTTAGAAAACACATCATGTTAATAAAATATCTAATATATTCATAATTTCACGTTATGGTTCTACATGCATAATGAATACTGCTTCAAATTATATATTTTTTGTATAATTTTGAGTGAAATATCAACGATTAATACAATGGAAAAAATGATATTAAATTTTCAAGGAATGTAGTAAACAATGCCAGTGATTATATATCATTTTTCTAAGTAATCCTGCAATTATATAGCTTCCATAAAATATGACAACGATTAAGAATGAACGTATCCGAGTATGAACAAATTTCTAACATATTTTACCTATTAGAAATGATAAACCACATTACTTTATTAATGGTATATTATCGATAATCAAGATACCGATCGTTATAGCGTACTTAGTCATACTTATGCTATGAATAATAAAGACACAAAAATAATAAAACAACGTCATTATTGATTACAAGATTGCCTAATTAATTTTAGGTCGACAAACAAGCAGTCTGGCAATATAAAACGATAATAATTTATCATTATGCAAATGTTTTCTTACATTATGAGTGTAAACAACGATAAATGTACCAAAAAGTGTTTCTAAAGTCATTAACATCCTAATGTACATTATTTAGTTATAAAATATTTTTGGAATATCTATATATATAAAAATGAATCCCTGTTTCCCTTGGACACGCCATCACGCGTGAACAGCTGGATCGATTTAATTTTTTTTTGTGTTTGTTGTCAGGAGAAGGTTTTTATGAAAGAAAAAATTAAAAAAATTGCCCTGAAAATTAAAAAAATTAGGAAAACTTAACGAAAATATTAATTTTATATAACTGTCAATTGTTTGAAATAACTATCAGCGATTGACAGAATGCGCGCTGCAAATTCATAGTTAAGACGGGAGAACGTCTGTCGGGTCAACTAGCCTTAATAATATTTTTTTTAGAGAGACGTTGTAGACGGGACACCTTGAGTACTTCATGTAAGCCGACGAGCACAAACATTATACTTGATAATATAATATTTTTCGTTCGTGGAATCGATGTTATTCAAAACGATGAAACTGCAATCCTTTCCAAATCAACATCATATTTGTCTTCAAAATTTCAAACTGGCAAAGTACATCAAAGGTGAATAAACTAATTCTTATTGATAATATTTAATGAATAATGAGATTTTGGAGTGCTGCCAGCATAGTGACGTAACAGTTATGTTAAACATTGCATATTCATCTTTCCTACATGACCAACAGAAGGGCAAAGACCTTCTCTTACATTATATTTGCGCCACCAACGAAAGGTCAGACTGTTGATAGAATATTAACTCAATTATAGTGCCTATCAAGACTTAAGGACTTTTATTGCCTGACTAGAATCAATATTAAGAGTTAAGCAAGTAGTTATGAGCTCGGGGGCATTTGTTTCTCGAAACGTCTGCCGGAGCTTTAGTCATATTATCACAAACAATGAATCAGATCTCAGAGTTTTTACATGTAATAACATGTACATACATGACGGAAAAAATTGAAATAAACAAGTTGAAAATGGCCGGACGCGATTAAGTAAAGAAGAGAAGTAACGTAGGCGATACTATCACGTTTATAAATGGTCATCATGCTTCGCTAAGGTGAACGTGTGCAACAATCGTTGATTGAAAATATTAATAAGGCGATAACGCCTCCGCATTTAAATAGCAAACAAGATCGATATTGGGGACTTTCGACTACTGAACACGTTCATAATTGGTAAAACTAGTTTTTTCGAAAATGTGGAATATAAAATACAAGTGATAATAAAACTAGACAACGTATTCCGGTACGTTGCCATAAATACATATTGTATGACATCGATTGTATTATTTTTGAAATATATTTTCATGAGATACAATGTGGAGTATTGAGATTGTTTGCATGCCTGAATAAAACATGCCAATATTTTCCACTAAGCCCAAAAAAATGCGGAGGTATAAAAATCCATTCGGACTTTATTATAAAAATATTTGTTTCAATATCATAAAAATCGTACAATATGACAACATAATAAAAATAATAATATAATACGTTCGATAAATTTAATAAAAATATATCTTGTACTTCACGATTTCACGCTTATCACTGTGCAAGTTTGATCACACGCAAAGCTAACAATTACTCAGTTTCCAGTAATAAGTACAGCCCTAGATAATAAAAGGTCTCGTGAGTACGAAGAAGGCGTTATAAATCTCGCTAGATAGCGTTTTACTTTGACGCTATTGGGTTATCGTTTGTTGAGTGGAACTTACGAGTTTAAACGTGAAAGCCACTAAATTGCCTAATGAAAGTTTAAAGCAAACAGATGCCAGTAATTTCTTCAGTATAAATGTGGTTGGTTATAAAAGTTAAATGCTTTGTTCCTGGCACGCGGTGTGCAATAGCAGGAAGCGGGCGGGTCAAAGGGAATCATTCAATAAGCGCCTTGTAGACTAGACGGCGCCGGCTGCCGACGGCTATAAATAAATGAAACGTCTTCGACTCGTACAACCTATATACATGTGTCGAAATTCATACGCATTTGGCTGAATTCTCCGGATAATATCTACTTCATACCCCTTAAGATACAATAGATTTCCATGAATACGTTTTGAGTCTACAAAAAGTTATCCTTTTTAGTAATACTAATATCAAATCATAATCATATTATAATATTATAATCCTAATAGCATAATAATATACAAATATCATAGTTGTAGTTCAGTCAGTGCAATAAATATTGTTTACATCACTCTTGATTATCTAATATTGTAAAAGTACACCCTACATTAGAATTCAAGCGATCACTATACAACTGTCGATAATAAAATTCAAGTAATCTTAAGTCTGTGAGAGTCATCGGCCAGGAGGAAAGATAAACTGCAAACGAGACGTGACTTCGCATAGGCCAACGCGGTGTACGAACGAACGTGGTTGGTATAAACAACCCACGATAAACCACTCAGATATCCTCAAATATGCAAATTTCCAGATTTATTTACCGTCAAACGCATATCAGGAAATCAAAAGTTAAATTAAAATCTTACTTCAAAACAAGTTTTACGCGTGATCGTTGCGTATGACTAAGTTAGGCGACTTATTAAATGGCGCCGCGCGAGAGCAAAAACTGGTCAAGTGATTGACATGAGTACGCTCCCGGGCGAAGTCATTTAAAATAACCAACATTGCTTTTGCGTACAGGTGTATGGCCGAGATTGCCACGTGAGATGGATGGAAATAGGAGGTATACAGCCATTAATGCTAAGGATTCTCTGAGATACGGCGTCGTGACACGGATCGCCTCTTTATGAGCTGAGATTAAATTCTTAGATAAAGGGAGCACGACTAAGTACATGCACGTATACTCATAATTGTATTATATATGTAACATATAAGTAGAGACGTGCAATAACGTCGCGATATTAGGTCTCCGAGACGTCGGCAGTGGGCGTGAGTGGCACCTCCGGATTCGATCAACTTCGATCAAAGTTACATCTCAATTTTGTAATAAAAATAACTTGTAAGACAAGCTGCCGACTGACGATTGATTACCTAGACATGTTTGGTTCGGTCTGATACGCTCGAGAAGAATCGCTATCGACGTGAAATCAAAACCCTGGTTCAAGGTGGCAATGTAATTAATGATTTGTTGTTGTTCAAAAAACTCGTCTCATACGGATTCGATTACGCCGAGAGGACAAAAAGCGAAACTAATTGTTGTAATGGCAAACGTTGTCAGATGATGCATTCGTTTGTTGTGCAAGGAAGTCACGTCAAACTTGCTCGGGTCGCACCTGTTCAGTAATTTTTCCACGGTTGACCGACAACAATGCCAACTCGAGTAATTGAGCAATTCCAACGTGTAGAGCACATATCCGATAAGGATAAGAGGCGGGAAGTTGGTCTATTTTCGCCTGTACATATCCTTCATGGGCGGAACTTATGAGACTTTACATATTGCGCTAACCTTATCTGCAGGACACAGATTATTATTCAACATGACGCAGTGATATTCGTATTTTAAAGGCGGAATGTTCGAGAAAAACAAATACATACGTTTACGTTACAACCAGTTGACAATAACAAGTTAGCGATGAGGCCGACTGTAAAAAGACAAACCAAAAGAATTACTTTTTGCGGTTTCTTTGCTTTTCAGTTGTTATGGGAGGTGACCTTGTACATTACGTAGGTAATATTTTCATCGCACCGCACGGTTAATAATTAAATAGCTGTAGGTAAAACATAGCCACTATTTATTACCTACGTTAGACTTGCATGACGTGTGTCACGCTATGAAGTATGGTAACAATAAAGAAGCTGAGTTATTATGCAACTAGGCACCACTAACTAGCGACAATGTAAATACACACTGGATATGAACAGAAGGCTCGTTTAACTACAAATTTGCCTAACAAAAGCTGGCGTGTCGTTGATACGGATATATTTTTAACGTGCGACGTAATATGTTTTTTGTTAGAGCATTAACGCAGCTTAGTTTAGGTAATAAATGGAATTATGAGCGTGTGCGTGTCAGTACGTCTGTATGGGGGCCTCATCAAGGGCATGATGCACTTATGGTTTGCGATGTGCCATGTCATGTTGATCCAAACAAGGCTAAGTACGTTGAGCACGGTAATGGTTGGTATATTACGTTATTAAGGAATACGCAAGTGCACCGGCCCTCGACGGTCACGGTGAACCTCTCACAATAAAATGGCTTCGAGAACTAATGTCGGCCACCAACACCGATCTAATAATAAAGCGTCAATCATCGAAGACTGCATTAAAATGCATATACGGCTAACGGCACTGCTAGTTTTACACGCGTACGGTGAATAAATGAATTTAAATATGGTTAAACTGATTAAACTGCTGTTCTCAGACGTTCCATGGAGGCATGACAGGGGTTCGATTTGGCCTCCCAAATCGAGTCTCACAGGGAGAGATGCCGCTCCTCCGGCGGGTGGTTTGCGATGGAAGCCATGTGCTTATTCTTATGTGGATGTTACGCAATTTCCCTAATCGAGGTCTTTTAAAATTGGACACATATCAGAATGCATATACCTATGTAGGTAAAATTATGTAATTGTAGGCAGTACAACCAAACAATTCATGGATATTAGCATTTTACAATAATATTAATATTGATATAATTTTTTATTAATCTATGTTAACTGTTTTAGAGACCATCGAGTAAAGATCACGCAGTCGACTGCGATAATATAGTTATGTTTGTTATTGATATAGGTACGTTCTAAAACATATAAATAGTATGTAATGCATATATAATACTATTTATGTATTCTCTTTACGAATATGAAATTTTATTACTCCTGTGAGGATGAGCCGGATTAAGCATTTCCTTTACCACTCCACGCTGGCTTAATGCGGCTTACGCGAGAAAGCTCAACTGAAAATTTAAATCTAGGCTATTGCCACGAAATTATGCTTCATTTTGTTTGCATATAAGAGAAAGTTATGTTTGGAAACGACAATATAATTGAGAAAAAATATACAATTTAGCAACATTAACGTCGTCGCCACAACAAAAAAATTCGGACTCATCAAAATTCATGTACACGACTTTAAACGTTATACGTCATGAAAATAGTTAAGACTCTAGTGAACTACAATAATATAATGTTTTAGTTTCACTGATATACTCTGCGTGCCTTTGGAAATTCCAGTTTATATTGGTAAAATACCATTATTGAAACACGCAATATTTATACACTGTCCCACTGCTGGACACATACCTTCTCTACTACTGAGAGTGATTAGGCTTTAGTCCACCACGCTGGCCTAGTGCGGATTGGTAGACTTCACACACCCTCAAAATTCCTATAGAGAATTTCTCACGTATGCAGGTTTCCTCACGATATTTTCCTTCACCGTTAAAGCAATATTTGCTTTTGTAAAACATTTAATTGATTTATAAATATCAAAGTCATTTCTCAATATATATTTTATCTTTAACCTTTTACATTTTCAGTATTATCATTGTGATCAACACAGATCCGTAACACTAACTCGAAATGTTCATTACAAGACTTTACATGAGTCGTAGTTTTGAACATGTATGTTTAGCAGCACTTAGAACTTCGTGAGATCACGCGACAGTCACGAACATTATGTACATAGTCTATATTTAAACGTGAAACTACAATTGTGGCGAAGTCCATACAAAATCGTCCACTTGTTCGGTTTCTGAAATAGAATGAGGAGACGTCACCGTGACCGCAGATCAATAGCAGTGATTTCATGCAGGGTTTCCATTTACCATACTAGGCATTAGGTGAATGGAAACATTGAAGTTGAACGTGATGCATAAAACAATATTTCTTTGCCTTTTATGGATGATAAATAATTAAAAACCCACAAAATGCGAAACTTCGAAAAACGATGGCAAAATATTTTATGTAATTTAGAAATATATTTAGGTGTACATGATAGCCAAAATGAATTAATATCACATGCCTAATGTTGTTAATAAACGTGTTTATATTTTCTTTATGTGTAAAAAATATTCTGCATATGTTATGAATACAAAATATATTACGATGTTATTTTATGTATTTCATAGCTTTTACATTTTGTAAGTAATGCTTAAGTTTGATATGAGATAGAGCAACCTTGAAATACGTAAATAAGGTAAAATCCCTTATGCTCATATATCTTGTTACTATAAACAGGCTTTTTATAAGACTCGAGTAAGATTCAGTATTAAGTAGACACGCAAAAGCCTCTTGCCGCGGCGTAATTTTGCGAAGGCAATGTAGAGCCATGAGATTACTTTACTACGCCGCACTGTAGTGTTTAAACTAATATTGCTAAACATTCGAGTAAGTCATAAATACAGTATACATACATTATAAAAATATATATGTGATATGTTTAAATTGAAAAACTATTAAATCAACTTTATACGTTAGAATTCTAACTGCATTTTTTAAATTTTGAATACATCATCTAACCAGATAACAAATTAAACTGAGTAAATAGGTTTAAATGAACTATCCCTATATATACTATATATCCATCATTAGTTTTGGAACAAATTTACTGAACAGGAAAAATAATCATATGGTAATAATAGCATATTCTGGTTTAATCTTCTCAGGGAAATTATAAATTTGGAACCAACACATTAATAAATTGTATGTATGTATTATTGCAAAATCAATTAATAGAAATATTATCGATGTTTATAAAGGCTATCTACTTACCCACTTCGATTATTAAACAAGTGTGACATACTATAAAATAAAAACATATGTATAAACTACAGCGACATAATTACAATTTCGCCGCAATACTCTACATTCGAAACACTCGATGATAATGTAAACAAGTGTAATGCAAAATACAGCAAATTGTTTTAACACAATAACCTTATATCGGGTATTCGGTACGTATTGTACATCTAGATCACATAGCACGTCTGGTCGGTTAGCACTAATATATAAACTTGTTTACGATAGCACTTAAATTAGGTCTAGAATATAAGCACTGTAGTAAAATATTATATGAACATTTAATTTAGTCTTTCTATTATCAATATTGTGTTCGAGATATTGCGGTTAGTTAAATGAAGATGCCTTCTAAGTATAAAATCTTTTGGAATAGGTCATAGGACCAAAATTATGACACTACGTTAAAGCCAATTATTTCTTAACTAAAAATGTATCGTCCTATTTTATGGATTGATTGATGAATGAACTAAATTATTTCGATCTCATTTATTAAATTTAAACTACTATTTGTATGAAACAATAAGGGAAGACTATGACTATTGTTTGCGATATCATGTTATCACTAAACCTACATTAAAAATGATTCACAAGAACAAACACACTTGGTAAATAACGCACATTAGTAAACTTTCGTTAATTTAATTAAACATTGTAATGTGCTAATAAATTTTACGGGTGGAATATAGGGAATTTCAACGTAGGGTTTGTACTTACCGGAGAAGCTAATTCTCGTCTCGACCGGCATATTTATAGGATCAAACGCTTAGTCTTCAAAAATGCAGCCTCTCCCGATTTGAATATAATAATAATCCAGTTGAGTTTAGTGGAATGCGTATGCCAGTAGTGGTAGCGTGATGCAGATGCACGGCAGTGTGTTGAAACGCGCGATTGACTCGCTCGCCGGACGTGCACTGGCGCCTGGTGGAAGTGGCGGCCGGCGTGCGGCGGGCGGCGACGGTTGCTCCGAGCCCGCGCCTCCGCCCTCGGTGGCGCACCGAGCCCTCGATAAGGCTAAGGCTCTACTTTGTTTTTGTTTTGTGCGCGGCGGCTGCCACCCCAACCCTCGCCGGCTTCGCACAACGCCAAATTCAAAATTAAGCTCGCAGTGCGACGTTATTGTGTATGTTTATTTCAGAGTTAATGTTATTTATAAATCATCCCGCATTGCGAAAATATGAATTTTATGCTGAAATTTAATTATGTTAGATAAGTACCCAAATGAGTTAATGGTACTTTTGATTAATGTGTACTTAAATTAATAGTATTATGAAAAAGTTTTACGTAATACAAGAAAGGAGGTAGAGTTTATGATGGGATGTAGGCAATAATAAAATTGAACTAATAGCTTTTGGAGTGCCACATAATGCGACTCAAACAAATGTTGCGCTTCTCACGGTTTCGACTTAAAGGCGTTTATGTATCTTTTAATAGGTTTACCACAATTGCAATATACTTTCAAGACAGTAAACTAATAGTGACAGTAAGTACTTTAGTAACGCTTAAAACAGACAACTACGTCAAAGTTAAAATGAAACTATTTGCGCTCAGGCCTTACACACATTTACTTGGTGTTATCCCTTAAATGTGTATTTTACTAAGAAATATTGACATCACTTAGTTGACTTAACTTATCAACAAAACACAAGAGACAATGAATTTGCTTGTCTTTTCTATAAATAGTGATAAGATAACAGCGATAAGGTGCGTGCTGCGAATTCTTACATGAACGTAGGACAGTGTACTTTATCACTTTATAGGTATTACGTAGAACGTTAAATATAGCAAATTAATACGCTTAGTTTGTTTCGTGACGGCAACAACTGTCATGGTTGAACGGGGCACGATTCCTAAACCGGTCAAAGAAAGCGAGTTGTGTATCGTTTTAAAATGCGAGTGAGTCACATCGCCGCGATGTATTCTCATGCGAAATATTTCAACTCCTTTGTTAATACGCACATACTTTATCTTACAAAAGGGCAGACTCCGGCGGGATGTGGCCCTTAGGCATTATAGTCGGGAATAAATGGAACGTAAGAATTTATTCCAAAGATATAACAATCCACCCGTGACCTTTCTACGATCATTAAATCATGATGTACGATAATGCTGAGCCTTGAAAAATTGGGCGAAATAATTCTGCTGCCGCTATCTGGCATGCGAAGATAATTGTTTATGTCAAGAAAGACATTACATTGCCGGCGGGCGTTTTGTACCTTACAAGGGGCCTGTCGGAAACAACTGAATGTGACAAACAAGTACGCATCCAAGTACCTTTCACTCCATAGACCAAGAGTCCAATAGACCTAACAATAAGTTAATTTACAAACGGAAAGCGAGCTTGGACACAACGGAGGAACAAGCATCCATGTTTTAGTTCCGAACGGTCAGTACGCTTATGCAACGGCAGACAATAAAGTTCAAGCTTCCTTTCACTAAGGTGCGTCTAAGTTATGTGAATTCCGAACGAGTGAAGCGTCTGTAAACTAATATCACGTTTTTGCTCAAAATATCATCTTAAATTTAAAGGGCCATAAAGCTTGCACCTAAGTCGTTACTTTAAACTAAATGCCACGAGTGCATACATTAAAGAGGAGAGGCTACGTTTTAGGATTTTGGATATAAATGAGAATACAATAAATTTATTGGACAATATTATTAAATAAATTTACATTTAATTAGAGTTGATATCAAAATGCGTTAATATTTAAATAAAGTTAGTAAATGTTGTTTACATAAATATTAAACTGGTTAAAATTAATTTTACAATCAATCTTAGTCAGAAGTGACGTCATAATTATCATACATGATATATAATATAATACACGCATTATAAGGGAATTTTGAAAGACAGTAAAAATTAAATTATGTGTGTAGGTATATCGTGTCACAAAAAAATCATACTTATTTTACATAATAATTATTCTAGCAATAATTAGCTTTAGTACTCTCTAAATATATCATAGACATCTTAAATTAGTTTCGAGCACGAAAATATATAATGTTCGAAGTTTGAAAATGGTCAAGAAAAGCTTTTAAAAGCCGCGACAATGAACTCTATTACAAATGGAAACGTTTATTTCCGTTATAGCGGAATACTTCACCGATATTTTTTCCATTTTTTTGTCTAGGATAGGTTCGTATAAAACAGCGATACATTTTGTTTATGAACTGTTTAGTTTGTATTATATCGGAGTTGATTGTATTCGTTTTATGTAGTTCAAACATATAATGTTTGTCTACAACATTGTTTAACATTGAAATAAAACTATTTTTTTGGATTTTATCGCGATTTTTATATCATGTTTTTCTCCCAAAGTTTCGAATACTGCAGCCTTCATGGTCACAGGTTCATTATAATATAAAAAACCGCGTTAAAATCCGAAAAAATAGTTTTATTTCCACGTCAGACATTAGCGTAAACATAAGAAATCATTTAACATTATTTAATTTCTTGGCTTCATGATTGTATAGTTATTTTTATCTATGTACAACGTTGTCATCATAAGGGTCGGCATATAGATTTAAGATTACGAGTACTATTGATACTGACGGTACGCAGGAGTCAAAACGGCTTTTAGCCACGAGAACGCAAGCAATGATTTGGGAATCTTATAACTTATAAGTAATGACATTTTGTCGAAAATATACATGGCAGTTGTGAGTCAACATTTTAACACGGTAATAAAAAAACAGAAATTTAATTTAGATACAAGTATACTAGAAAGAGATAACAAAATTGTGAACCTTATCTCTTAATTGCTTTTTCAAATAACATTGTGGTGTACTTTTAAAAACATGTACGATGTACACATTCAAAGGAAATTAATTTTCGACAGACTTTTTATTTTATTTTTATGCAATTGAATTTCAAGACGGGCTATAAATGGCAACAAAACTGTCTAGAATTAGAATTTTAAAACTGTACGTGTTACTGAACTTTGTATATTGTCATCTAGATTCTGAGACATTCGATTGTAAATCCCCTGATGCCCAGTAATGGCTACTAATGACAAGTGCTTCGAATCTTAATACTACACTGCCTCCACACCGCTGTTCACCATTATAAATATATTTAACAATGGTAGAGACACTCTCGCATACGAAAGATCTACTGCCAATTTGTACACAAATGATAAAGTTAATTTTAAAATGACCTTTAACAATGATATAAGCATGTTTAAAAACAACTGGTTTCATAAAACATTCTGAGAATCTAAATACGACAAAATCAATAACGCTATGCAATATATCCAATAGAATGCGAGTTTGTCGTAGATTTATTCATAAGATATACTATCGACGGGCGCAGGAATTCGCCGACGGGAGGATATTGCTCTCTCTACCTACCTACAGGATCGTTCCCAGCGACTGAGGGAAGCTTTTTCAGCGAGAATGAAGTCAAACGGAGTCCCTCCAGGCACGTAGGGGGCTTTTGAAAAATCCACTCCACTGTAAAGCATCCTCTTGAAGAGACTTTGAATAAGACCGTTTTTAAGTACTTGGGTCTCTGGGTAAATAAGCCACGGTGTGATGTAAATATAATAGAGCGATGTTTGAAGCGAATATTGCTCTAGATTTACATTTTCACGTACAAGTGATCATTAATCAAGTTTTGAAGTTTGTATTCATTATTTTTAATTCATAAAATAGGTTTTTTGTGTATTAGTTCTCATCACTTAGAGATGAACAATTTGTGAGCATAAAGAAACTAGGACTAACATTATATTTTTTTTCTCATACATTAAATTGAGATTTTTTTTTATTATGAATAAAATCTTTATATAGATTAAAAATTATTACAGGAAGGCATTATAACAATACGCTCGTATATTTTTATACCAGTATCAAAACTTTTTAAATATCGCTATTTTTAGTAATTTTACCACGCGTTAGTCATGCCTCGGCTGAAAGTGGAATGAATTACACTTAATACGCTGTTGTAGTGCGAAATACAGATGTAAAGAATAACCGTGACCACTGAATGTTCTTGTGAAAGCACAATGTGTAAAAATACTATGTTATGATCACGGTTCGCATATAAATCAAATTCATTTTGCCTTGCGCAACTCTTTGCGGTGAGTGAGAATTTGTGTATATGCAGTTTCAGAGACACTTTACAGTTTTATTGCGCAACGCATCTATGCGGGGTACAGATATAATCTGTGTTTAATTTTTATGAATGTTTTCACTGGTAAGCATAATAATTAAAAAACACATGACAGTTATCATTTATAAGTAGAAAGTTAACAACCTTTTTTTATATTCCAAGTTATTTTCTCACGACATGAAAATCTGAAAGGTTTTCGTAGAAATAAATGGGATAAATTGCCTTATAAGTTTATTAGCCCGGTTTTACAATACATTTATTAGTCCAGGACACGACAAAAATATAATAAGACTTTTGGAAGAGGATGGCATTCTGCGGCATTTTATGATAGTCTGGTTGCCAAGATCAACTTAATTTACCTCTTACTTCACTAATGTGCATTACTGGGGAAGAATTGAACGATACCTTAAAAAAGAACATGTATACAACAAATCAATAAAAAAATAAATCTACCTACGCCTAAGATAACAAAAAAGCGTAAAACAATCATATTTTTACAAAAGTAGAGTTGGCGTTCATATTTTGGCAAGGCTTTGACCTTACATTTAAGCATTTCTGGCGGCACCAAAACTCCTTCGCCAAATAAAATTATTTACTTATATGGTTTTATATCCAACAACCTATCAATAAAATATTGTTTTGCAAAAATAAAAATGCTTCGTGATATAAAAAGGTATTTTAACCAAAAGAAAAATATGTATACGTTTATTATTTACTGTATATTATGAATACATTATAAAACACATTTCTGCTTTACTTGTAGCGTATTCTCATACACAAATCACGGTAGCGTCACTAGGTCTTTAATATTTATCACATTCCGTACAAGTACGTTTATATGAATAATTACAACAAAAGTATACGCTCTATTTGAACTATTAAATGCCGTGATTATGGGCAAATATCCAACATTTACTTATGGATGGGCAAATTTACATCCGAGTATGTATATGGTACCATTAGCATCTCTGTCGCTTGTCACGTGACAAATATTAATAATAGTTTCTTGTTCCACGCGGCACTGTTAAGGGATTTTCAGATGTAAAATAAATTATAATAATAAATTAGTAATAAACCCTAACAGTATAATATTATAGCTGAAATTTCAGTGACCAGAATCAAAGTTGCGATAGACTAGCCAGTAATAACTAAACATGCTATATCTCCACTTCCTATACGTGATAAAACCAAATGATAATACCTACGCCAAAGTTACACCGTCACAATTTATCATTAGGGCGACAGGGAGCTTCCCCGATATATTTTCTAAAAGAAATTGACAAATGTCCTGTCAAATTTCGAAAACTTTGACGCACAGTTAAGCTTTCGTCTCAGATAATTCCACAAGAGGGCGTTATTTTCATCAAAATCAATGAGATTGTAATTTCAATAATAATTTAAGTTCCTTTGCTTAATTTTTTTACTTTTCACAAATTCAAATTTGAGGTTTTTTATTCATTTAAGAATTGCGAAAATTTCAATCGTGGTAGCATTTTGAAACACAAAGGAATCATGATCCACCATTCGTGTTTACAAGTGAAGGCACGTATACAGTAAAGTTCGTGCTGTTGCAACGATGACGACTGATTTACGCGCTGGAACCATTTTAAAAACAATCTAAATATAGTACATGCCATGAGTAATGTTACGTAAAAAAACATCATGAGTCATCGAGAAATCCCCGAGACAACCCACCAACTTGAATATCGTAAAATAACTTACCTTATATAAGTGATATGAAATTATCAAACAGCCTTTCGCAGAATCAATGCTTAAAGTAAGTCATAAAAGAGCGGTTTAAAGTTTATTTGGTCTGATCTGGAACTGACAAATCAACGTATAAGGTGGAAATAGAAGATTTTATTACCGATGAAGAATCTATAAACCATAATAAAATGCATATTGCATTATATCACGCTTATACATTGAGTAATCATTAAACAGAGCACGCTAGATACGGGCCACGGGAGTTAATATTAGCACACCGTCATGCAAATACAATAAATCATACTCCAGAAATAAAGATAACGTTGTAAAAAATAATCGATTTGCCGTTTGAAATGATTGCATCGTATTATAAATAATTATAGTCAATTCGTAAGAACTATTAATCAATATATATAAACCAGCAGTCATTAGGAATAAATAAATCGCACTTAAATGCAAACATTACTTGGAATCAGATATATTTAACTGTAAAATATTTCTTAATGATGAACGTTTATGGGCAGATTAACATTAAGGTATATATTGAAGAGATGAAAACTGACGATAGATACGAACATGTTAATGAATAAATAAAAACACACTAAACTGGTATTAATCAAAAGTTATAAATGCTAAAATGTTAATATGACTTAGAAGGTCAAAAGCTTGCTAAATGTTGAAGGTACTGCTATTCTACGAAATATATAAACAAGTAGGCATATCTAATAGTTAACAAAAGCGGTCCAGCCCAACCTAAGATAAAAGGGTCAATAGGAGAATCCAGTGCAGCTGGTCATTGTGCTGAAATCTCCAATAACTTCGCATTCCATTCAACATTTGACGTGGAAATGATAAACTGCAAAGTTCTGATATCACAGTTGGAAAATAGTCTTATTGTTAAGACATTAAAAGTTCAAATTATAATAATTGGCACTTTTAATTTCCAATATTAGTTATGTGTTATGTCTGTACGCAATCTCAAAATATCTATTTGGATCCTATTTTGTTAACTCTTCATTGTATTAGGTTTCTTAGACAAGTGGCAATGATTTAATTTACAATAGATTTTATTGTCCACTTCAATCATTGCTCAATAGCAAACATTCGAATTATAAAACAACATTTATTAATAAAAGCTTATCAAAGATCACGATTGGGCAGTGATATTTTTATTTTGTCTCGACATTTAAGCGCGGTCCAGCGAAGTGTGACCGTTGGAATCCTGCTTGTTTCACGGCCAAATGTTATTTACTTTTCAACACCTATTACATTCATGTATTATATTAAACAATTGTTAATTAAATGTTTTGATTATTTCCTTATCAGTTATTTTAAAATAGCATTATAATATGTTAAAAACAGAACGATACAAAGTAATATCTGCCATTTGCTCAAACCTTGTGTTGCAATGACCTTTTTATTGCCATTTAAGGACAAGTTTCTAGACTTTGAATGAAAGGAAAACACGGGCAGTAATCACGCAAAAGCCGTTAAAGTCTGATAGATAGCTACAGTAACTTAAATATTATCTAAACATGTATTCATTAAAAAGCTTAGCTTTGCTATAAACTTGCTTGACGTACAATAGTTAGAGATAAATTTACAAAATATCAATAACTTATAGCATTTAAAGGGCAGAGTTTTTAAAACATGCGTATATACAAAAATTGCAATAAATCACATTGTAAAAATAACACTGGATATTACATCTAAGAATTTTTCCACAGCTGCGCGGACCCACCAGACCGGAACACTTTCCAGTAATGATTTCAACATACTAGAGTTACAGGAATATCGGATCACAAGGCAGGTAACACTCAGGTGAAAGACCAGGATGTTAGCAATGTAACGCAGAATTGAGTTACATCAGAACGTGATTTGCATCGAATTTTGGTTCCTTTTAACAAACTTTTTATTTCACTACTCATTTCCTTGTTAGGAATGTTCTTCCGCGAAAAGGAGAATGGTTGCAAAAAAAGCGGTAAAGGGACAAGAGGTTGTTGCAACAATTAAGTTTCAATGCAAACACAAAAACATTCTATCTAACTGGACTTATGACTTTGAAGATTGCAGCCACAAAGAGTTGACAGTGAATAGACAATTTTCTTAGTTTCCTTATTTCTAAAATACTTTTACTCTCTCATTGCACATTTTTATTCTGAATAGTCTATTTCATAACCACTTCATCAGAATACAAAGTAACTATGCCAACCAAGCCTAGAATGTTTGTCGTCTCTAGTCTGAAACATCAAAGTTATCGTAAACGGGAAACACACCAGCCGCCGGGGAATTCCATTCGTAGGCAACTGGCATTATAAATGTAGGAGCGCAACGCTTTGTTCGCGTACGTGGGATATCCACTATCAGGGTGGAAACCCGACAAGCGTCTACAGTCTAGCCATCGCAGGGAGGCAGACAGGAAACCGCGTAATGGTTTTCTGTTCTATTATACGTTGTGGATGTAGAGCGTTTCCGTCTACTGCCATAGAAATAGAGCGACTTCAAGTGATTCATGAGGGTAAGAATGCGATTATAGCCTGGTTAGGTATACTAATATTTAGTGTGACTGAATTCTAAAATCAGGGACAGTAAGTTAATTATCATGGGTTCCATTACATATAATAACGATTAGACGTTCCACAATTGTCTCATCTGGGATCGGAAGAAATAGGAGAGGGATTAAGCATAACTTATGAGTAATTTTATCAGTCAAACAGTTTTAATTATTATTATAATAAGGGATAAAATTGCTTTCCACTCGAAAGCGCATAGAGATTACACAATATCTATTGGAGATACGTATGTTAATTAGATAAAGTTTTTAATTTTAAATGATTATAAGCAGGAAACAACTTTCGCTCTTGTTATATCTGGCACTTGGATAAATAACTAATATGCGTCAGCCCTAATATTACATGACTTGGATTGTTTAACTATCTTGTGTACTTAACGGTAAATATTCTAGGATTGTGTGCGGCGGTTGTGCCTGACCTTCTCAAGTAATGGAAACTCGGGTCACGTTTAAAACACGATCGTTAGTAGGCTTGGCACCTTAAGAATAGATTGCATTCAAATACTTTGGATTAGAAATGCAACTGACGTAACGTAATCGAAAGTTAGTTACAAAACAAAATAAATAGTAAATTCTTCAACAGATGAGGCATAAAATGATGAAAATTAAAGACTATGTGTCTAGAGATAATGGAACCTTTCTTTCCTTGTTACATTAACTGAACACGTAGTCATTTTGCGCTGCCTTTTCCCTGGTAAGGGAGCGCGGGAGGAAGAAGCGCAGTATAATTTAAGAGAGACTTGGCTTTTGTAGTGGTCGCTTGGATTATGCTGGCATGTATTCTTGTATTTACATACATATTTAGTCTTTATGATGTCGATTTCACTATATAAGATAGTCGCTTGCTAGCCAAGTATCCTGCACATCAGTATTAGTAGGTATATTCAATATTTATGCATGTTGACAATAGAGCAAATACTGAGCGTCGTCAATGAGGTATTTTCTATATTCGACATTTTACTGGATAAATTGTTATGAATTAACATTACAAATCGATACCAAACTGTGTTAAAAGCCTAATTCCGTTGGCGTTTTAATACTTCGTTCTGGGAATGAAAACAGTGTAGGTACAAGAATGATATCACTAGCGGACATTAATAATGCAACAGCGACCTTGAATTGTTGAGACCAATGTACGTCACGATTTTCTTTAACTGAACCTTAGTAACCCATCTACCTACGGGTAGGTAATTATACTCAACTGCGTAATTCTAGAAACTTCAAGGATGGTAAACACGCATTCATCATTTAATAACATTCAGCCAGCATGAAAATTAAAACAAACGAATAAAGAATCCGCTGCATTCAAACACATCTGGGAATTCCATTGTATTATCAGCGAAAATCATCGGACGCCTGCAAACAAACTGGAATAAAATGTAAACATCAAACATAAACGATAAAATCGTTGTTTTATTTTTCTATAACAATGGAAAATAATGTGAAATTCCCGAGAAAATTTGTAAATAAATTATTCCAATCATCTAATTGCTTTAATGAACTCTCCTATTTAATTAATGTTATTAATTAAATTTGTATCTCAGTTGCCAAACCCTGAATTCCATATCCGAGTGTGATAAGCGGAATTGAAAAAAGAAAAAGGAAATCCGTACTAATGTGTTAAGTCACAACTCGATAAATTCGTACTTCTGCAATAAATTTTGAAATATTTTAATACAATTACTTCATTAAACAAGTTGTCCTTTATTACATATGTTTTGTAACTTAAAACAATTACGAATTATACGTCGTAAAGTAATGAACATAAATTAGTCTTAATGAATTCATTTAATGTTCCCAAGAGTCTCTATACATACACACATACCATATCATTTGCAATATTGTTTATGTTTGTCTTAATATGTAATATGATGATATGGTACCGAGACGTAGAATGCTAAATTATAATATGGATGATTTACTCCGAAAGTTGTTTAAAAAAGCGATAACAATATTGTTCTTTCAAGGAAAGGAAACTAAGGACAAACTCGGAGTTGGACCTTCGTTGCACAAAATCCTTACTCATGTGACCAGCTCTACACGTCAACTTGTCAAGTCTTTGAACTCTATTTCAGTTGCATCGAGAGAATTGTTACTGGTGTAGATTACGACTATACAGGACGGCCGGCATAATTCTGTCAACTGACGAGGGATAATCATCTCTCGTCAGTAGACACTCTATATCAGTGGTTCTCAAACTTTTTAAATGACGGAACCCTTTTGGGAAGCAAAATACTTGATGGAACCCTACAATAAAACAATTGTTTTTATATGCGCGCTCACAAGTATACTACCCGCTCGTTTTAAGTTTGGCGCTGGCGATAGGTATGATGTTCGAAAAGTAGCGTCAGCAAAATATAATATAAAAATATTTTTTATTTAATTGTAACAATAAAAATTGTGTACGTGCATATTTGGGTAAAACTATGACACATTATAAGTTTTGTTGTCACGTGGGGGAGAGTACGCGCATTCCACAGACCGGCAAACTTAGAGCGAACGGGTTGTACAAGTATAAAATAGTTGATACGAAACTTATAAGATATTGTAGCAGCTATTGTAACACATGTTTCTACAAATACAAATCAATAAATAAATAACGTTCATAGCGTCTTGTCTCCGCGCGGCCGCGGAGCGACCAGAGAGAGGTGTTTTGATTTTTTTTTCTAAATTCTTGCGGAACCCCGACAGAGATATCACGGAACCCTAGGGTTCCGCGGAACACACTTAGAGTATAGCTGCTCTATATCAATACTCCGTTCACCATCACGTGAAGTGAGGAAACTTTGTGATGCCTGTAAAAAAAACCCAAGCCAATGATAATATCACAATTCCGTGACAGTATAGAGAGCGATAAAATGTTGAGATTGTAGAGTGACATTTTTAATTCACACAAAAAAACAAACTCGTGAAACACATAAAAAATATATTTTCACACCAAAACTGCTTAATTTGTCCCCGCATCAAGTTCACATTGTTTGTTTAATTAAGCAACGCGATTCACATTAAACACGAGGCAGTGACGAAATTATGTCACTGTTATGATCTCACCTTGTTGTTTCTGGTTAAATCCGATAGCGTGACACAACTGTGATGGTTATGTAACAATTATCTTATGACTTAATTATGTCTAGATGTTAATAGATAAATAGCTATTTGAAAGGATTTCGCAAATGCCTTTTACTGACCGAGCGCTGATATTTGTTGCTACCGTTGTAATGAAATAATAGCACAAATGAGTAATTGTTTACTCGAGCATAACGTTTTCCATTTTATTTTAAGTTACGATAATGTTCCTTTTTTATTGTTGTCCAAAGTAATATTTTTGGACTAATTTGTGTACAAAAGCTCCTTTTTATTATAAATTTAATTACCTTTACCTTGCGGCTACGCCAGCATAAATTTCTCACATTAAAGGGAGGCCTTAAATCAGAATTGTCTTAAGTCAATTTGATTCTCAAATCATACATAACATTAAACTGAAAAGCCTTCATACAAGTAAATCTAAAGTCCATAAAAGACTATCTGTCCTATACACGAAGACGCAAACTGTAGAGTATCCACACCTTATAGAATTTAGTGTTATAACAGTATTCGAATTGGGCCACGAGTTACATCTAGAACAATATTTATACGATGTTTCCACTCACATTTAAAACAATATAACGCGAGTGGCACGTAACCAAACGATTTGTTCAAGTGCGACTGTATAATATTGACATTTTACTAGCCGGTAAAACAACGTGTGTAAACGTTTTCCTATCACAACTTAGAATGTTTACGATGGAAGCAAGGCCGACAACCTGTTGCAGGATTCTACACTTGGCGAAACTCGGAGGCATATTAGTATGAGTGGTCAGTAGTGATTGGAGTACTGACTGCAAGTACCATCCGCCATCTAGATTCTGGATGGATAGGGTTTCTCAACGTTGTCATTTGTAAGATATGGTACCGTTGAAACCGATACAATGGCAGTTAACCGCAATTATTGAACTAATTTATTATCAATTAACAGTACGCTTGATCCGATTTAGCTGGTTTGAGATAATTATAAGGAATGAGAAACGAATGAGGAATTGTTGCAATTTTTTAATGTTTTAGACACAGTTTTAAATTGTCCAGAGTCACTCCATCAACTTTGAAGGATTTATAGTAATTCAAATTTTAAAAAGTTTTAAATGTCCTCATTTAGAAAATTGTGTCGCCGTGTAATTTGACTTCTAATTAGACTACAAACCTAAAGCTATGAGCAAGCAATTATTATTAGAATAGTTATGACCACATCTCGAAACCACAATGTTTACATAGACGTACCGAGTGTAAGTAATTCATTTATCATTTTTAAATGACAAACTTGAACAATTGTATTTCATACATCAGTAATAAACAAAGGCGCAAAAATACCCCCTTTCCCTAAACCCACCATCTAAGAGTCTTCTTTGGGTTATAGGACAGAGATCTTCGTTTACTGTCAAGTGAGCCACTTACCCGTTATTCAGCTTTTTTATATTTACGTACGTATATAAAACAAAATAAAAACAAATTATACAAATAATTTTAACAGTATAAAGCAAAGGCATGCGTGGGTAACTTTCGAATATTTCTTTATAACAGCAATCTAACAGTTGACAAACCTAAATGCAACACCTATAAATCGTACAAGTGATTGATTGCACGCTAAAAGAGTTAACTTTTACTCGCAAATGGAATGTGTTTTCATCACGCACTTTGCATCCACGGCACAATAACGCAAATGGCCGGTGCCACCCTGACCCCCAAATGTCATTCACGGGAATTGATCGATGCGGCCGACTATAGTAGGTACTCTCACGAATGAAAGGAAATTAAGAAAAAATTTAATGCACAAATAATTCTTTTCAAATATTCCACATTTATGATGAATTTCGTATAGAAGTTATGCGAGTACTGATTTGTTGCTGGAGTTATGAGGAGTACTTCAGCCTTTATCACGATTAGTCTGTAACCCGTGTGGTTCATATTGTTTTAATTTACAATTGTAAGATATTTCATTAAACAATTTTGTCTATAAACATTGTTTAACAGTTACGAAAGACTATGCCAAGTTAAGGCTGGTTTATAGAACGTGATGAGTTTTGAGATTAGATTGTTCGGAGTCGAGCGTGCAGTCTGCATCGTGATATCCGAAGAATGTTACTTGTTTATAAAGTAACAATTGACACGCGATACATTTATCTATACTATATCGCGATAACAACGATGTCAACAAATAATACAAATTGCAAAATATCTTTATCCGTAATAGTTTCAATATTGTTCACCACTCTCCAGTTGCAATGCTCTTACTTATCTTACGGTACATTCTAGAAATACTCAAAGTTTTGTTTATACTTGTTTATCTTTAATTCAGTGGGTGCACATAGGTGGGTGTCAAGCCAATTTTCGTCGCGATGAATTCAAAACATGGCCGCTGAACTTGTCATTAAGTGGGGCTCAAATTACACGTTTGGAAATTGTCGTTCGCACGTGGGCATCCGCCGACAATAAGAGCTAACGTTCAGTCTTCACAACCAGTTCGTGCGATAATAGGCTAATGTAGAGCACCCAATGAAATTCCGATAACGATTACATAATGCTTACCGTTTGTAATTATTATAACATGGAAATTATGATCAAAATCTATTATCAATATTTACGTAAGTTTTGAAAGGCATATTACCTACGCAACTTAACTCTCTTGATAAAGTAATTATAAATATCGAGTGTTCTGAACCACCTATCTATTTAATGTCATAATGAACTGATGAAAGTTGATGACTCAATTACGTTTGCGGCGTTTAATCCCATTTACCGGATACGCGTAATAAAATAAAAAGCGATAAAAGATTGCATCATAAAATTGACTACGTAAACGGACAATATTGCAAATTGGCAAACGTCGCTCTTTATGACCCGTGGTCACGGGAAGCGAATGAGGTCGCAAAGGTAACGGCACCGCTTCCATAGAGGAAATGGCAGTTTAGATTGATCGCCGATGGGCCTACATCGTGTTAGGATTGCCTATTAGCTGTACAGAGTACTTCTATAGGGAACATTTTTATACCTATATGCAAGTTTACATCTATTATGAAGCCATTAAAGCACTAAGCCCAGACGCGACTAGACAACCGATTAGAACTTTATAGGGTGTTTTAACAGGATTACGAAATGTCGATACTATTGAACATACATTACGTGAGCACTCGCGTTTAATCGGCACATTCATTTCTTTCGAGTAATTGTGTGTTGTGTAATATTAGAACCGAAAAAATTACCTATCATAAAAAATAATAACCGCGCGCTTCTATCATCGTGATAGTCGTTATTTTTTGCTGTTATTTTGAAAAAATTATTACAGTAAGACGGTTTTAATCGACGGGGCAGAAAGACCAATGGCGCCAAACCGCGGTTGTACGTCACGCGCGCTCTACGGAGAAAGTGAATTGCTAACAATGGTTAAACGCATTCGTTAGCCCAGAAAACAATACACGAAAATGCGATTTTTGAGTCACGTAAAGTAAATTCCGCAATGTTACACGCTGTCGAAACTTTAAACTGCGCACCCTTGAAACCTCAAGGGAAATTGCTTAGCATTTAATTGCTTGTAAATGCTGGGTAACTGTTTGTTAATTTCGTGTTACAATTATAAATAGATACATCCTGTAATATTCTCAGGTAGGTATATTAAAAATAATGAACCAAGAAGCGACCATGCATAGGATTTAGATGCTGGTTTCAAAAATCTAATAATGAACAATCATTTTATAGATTTACATCTAAGCGACACCATCGTCACGACGATTTTCAAAATATTTTGATGCAAATCAACGATACCTGAGCATTCGCTATTTCTCTATTGATTTGTAAAGGCCAAGAAACAATTGCATCGCAGCTATGCGGAAATTGCTTGTTAAAACTGAGAGACTGCGAGCATTGCCTAGCGCGACCGCAATGCTGAAGGAAAGATAAATCTCTGCGTAAATATATTCCAAAGATTCGTGTTGATAAGGTCAAATCCGGCTAGGATTATTTTATTGGTTTGATAACCGGTAATAAATAACTATCAAAACAAATTGCAAATTCAAGGCGTTCTTCTTTTGATTGTAGAACTTGCAACAGCAAATATTGTAGAATATACGATTTAACCAAAATGTTGCTTCAGATAAATCCAGTACATGGTGCACCCACACTTCAGCTGATTTATTTCCGTACCTTGATACTAAAGAGGACGAGCATTAAATTAAGATTAAATGCGAACTCTTGGTCAATGCACGTATGTGAAGTTGAATAATCCGCACTTGGGCCTCCATGTCTTGGTTGTCGAACCTAGGGTCTCATTGGCTAAATAGTGTAAGTATAGCCAATGAGACTCTAGATTCGATAGGTCAGGATTAGACCAATGAAAAAATAAACAATTAAAACTTTAAATTAAATATAATTTTTAATTTCTAAACCAATTTTTTTATCTAATCGTATATACGCTATCTATGTTTAAAGTTTGTGTTCAAGTGAATATATAGCAAAGGTATGTAAAAGTTATTGTATTTTAAAACAGTTCGATTCGAAGTTCGATCGAGAACCGGTATACAACGTAACCAAGTAACAGGAGTCGAGTTTTTGCCGACGTTATGATCACTCGTAAAAACAATAAACAATGTTTACTTTTCAAAACTGGATCTTGGGTTATTAATTTTTTGCGAGAGGACCTGTGGCCAATGCCGACACACATACTATATTAAACATGTCAGGGTCAGCTCTGGTGTAACTGATAAGAGATAACGCAATTCTAAGAAGAGGGATTAGGCAAACATGCTTTGCAATGTTGTCAAACACTACGCATGTGTGTTTTGTTACATACATACTACACTTACAGCGGTATTCAGTAGTTATGTATGTGATACCCACCCGTCCGACAACTTTTCCTTTTGTCACAACTGCCGCGTTTTACGCCGCGACTGAAAATAACATTAGCCGTTTACCATTTGCATCACAATTGGAAGTCTTTTTAAATATTCTGTATTCGTTCGCCGGCGTACCAAGGTACATAAATTAAGCGGAATTTCGTTATCTACTAAGGAATATTTGTATAATTTAGCACATAAGTAGTCATTAAATTACTGAGTGCTATAAAATTATAATTTTGCCAGTCAAGAGTCCCGCACGTGTGCATCAGAATAGGCGAGTGTTCATTCGTCGAAATGTGTTTGATTAGATTGATTCGCTTTTTAACTAAACACACACACTTATGGCACATTAAATGTGCTATATCACGCAAGGTAAAGTGAAAACGATGATCATTGCAATGAATTGGACACCGACAATAGATAGTCTACAGTCACGGGTCGACACGAATCAACCATCAGACACAGTTTCAGGTGAAACTTGTCCAAGGCACAAGAATAAAAGTAAAGAATACGACAAAATGTTTTGGTTACTTTCATTCGAAACGCTTCAATGTTTCCGCAATAAAAATAAAATATAAACGTTACCAAACAAACGTTAGAAATCATGGCATCGACGAATGCTACGTTTATTCAACTAAGCACTTAGTTGATATACTTAATAATAATAATAATAACCCTAGAATCGGTATAATATAAGTACTGGCCCATTTCTGGAAACGAGCCTACTATACTAAGTGGACACCTCTAGGTATTTAATGAAACATAGTTTTAATTAGTCTAAAACTAGTTTGAATACATCCAAGGTCCAATATTTTCGTATATCTGGCACATAATCCAATAAAACGGGCTCAACTGAGGTCACGCGACTTGAGCACCTCATCGATATAATAAGCCGCGATGACCTAACGCGGCGCGCATATATTCCTAAAGTTGCTTTGTTACTTTCCTTATCTTCAAAATATGTTAACACATAGGGGAATTACGTACTTAGCATGCAAAGTGCAACATAATGCATTCACAAACAACCTTTTTTGGTTTGCGTGATGTAACACATCCTCAATTGCAATACAACTCAACTGTTTCATATTTGTGTAACATCAGTAATAAAATGTTACAGTTTCATTTTGTTACAATAATATTTTCGGTACATATTTAATCTGCTTATAAAATGATAGTATAATAGAATAGATTTTTTATTGCCTCATATCTAGGGAATAGATTTCTTCCTCAAGAAATTAGAATGTCTATTCATTGTAACTTATGTAATTGTAGTTTGGCAATGAAATAGATCTAGTAGCAAGAATGAATGAAAATTATTTGTATTTATGGCACAATGAATAGAAATAATATTGTAAGCACCAAAAGATTACAGTATATATATCCGATATAAAATCATCAATGCAATGTGATCTAAGAATAGTTTACGTTCCTTCTTAACCCATTTATATACATCTGTTCAAAGTGGATCATCCCACAAAATAATAAGATCAACAAATATGAGTGCAGGAACATTAGATCTTCTTATAATACTATAGATGAACTAAGTTCATTTAGCATTATAGATCCTTTAAATTAATAAATGTAATTTAGAAATGAACAAATCATTTAGCAAATTTAATATGTAAAATTACTAGTGCAGAATTTTTTTAAAGAGATAAATTTAGTTCATTTATCCAATAGCAGTCAATATGAAAGCTATTAAAATTGCAAACAATCCCAACAAAAATAATATGGAAGAAACATTTATAGTATTCAACATAGATGATTTAATTGATGCATGTAGCACAACAATATAGCTATTTATAAAGTCTGAAAGTTTGAAAAACACCCAACAAAGTATAATACACTAGCTTAACTCAAATGTAAAATCAAGTGCAGTTTGTATTATTAATAAAAATATTGTAATATGAGTTTAGAACCTAAATAACCTTATCCAGTGTTCTAAAAATGCAATGTAACATTTATTCAAGTACAATGAGAAGATTGACTCACCAGTTCTAGGAGAGATAGGCACGGCTGGCTTCGGTGCAGAGTTTGAACATAATCTTCCAATTTTCGTTGGTGGTTTTAACCCTGAGGGTTTCGGCAGAGAGGAAGGTCTTGTGGAGTCAGCCTTGTTCGTGGTAGCTGTGCTTGTTGTCGACGTGGTGTCGGAGGACGCCACGGAGGCCGGAGCTGGCAGTGGCGGTCCAGAATCCGGCACATCTTGCGTATCACTCATTTTATATTCACTTTTTTAACACTTAATAACCGTTCCGACCCGTTACGTGCGTTTTACATTATTTATACCAAATTATACTTATAGCGATATATTTTAAAAAACGTCGCGTCTCAAATCATCGTACGACTAATAGAGTACGAAAATATCTCAAGTTCCCGCGCAATAACACGATGGAAAATCTGGATCACGGCCAGTTCGTGTTATTATTGTGGACAATGATAAACAAAAATTGCAAAAGTCGCGCGTATCATATGTTCGTTTTTAATTTCATCACATGTGTTAATAAATCAGCACATGCAATGCTCCCTTTCCACATATAAAACTGTGTGTATACTTAAAACAAGCGTGTCATAATGCAATATTTAACGGCATACCTTGAAGAAATAGAGCACGAAAAGTGCTGCTTCAAAGAAAAACTCGAGAGATTTTACCGCTCGTTGATACCAGCTGAGCTTGACCGTTGACGTTATCACTATCACTGCACACGTATTATTTACAGTACATAAATTTATATTTAAACACTATTTTAAATTATTCGATACGATATACGTAGTACGTAAAATAACAAGCCCGCTATATAATTATAAACGAAACATAAAACAATCACAAATACACAAGAAACTGGAAGGCGACCGTCCTCTCATTACGTTCAAAACTTCAAAATTACGTTTCGTTTCGTTACTTGTTTCTTTTATTTTATAAAAAATTCGACATTATTTTTTTTTTATTTTTAAAGAAAACACGTAATAAAATTATTTGAAGAGAGAATTTGTGTTCAAATGTATTTGAATATAAATTTAATTCTGTAATTTTGGGAATGTATAAATCAAATTAGTGTGGGATTTTGCACACGTGTAAAACTAGTCCCAGAGGGCGCCACCAAAGTAAAATATTAGTCGTATAGAGGAGTGTAGAAAAATAAAATTTATGAATTGCTGTCGAATATTGACCACTGGGCGACCACTGACCACTAGTATTATTCATTGTAATAGTATTGTTAAACGTTGCAGTTTTAAGTTTCAACTTTATTTCAACTTTATTTAGTTTACAATAGTATTAAGTTATATTTAGAAACGCTTTAAAATGTTCCTTAGTAAGTTAAGTGTTGGAAATAATTTTAGTTATTTTGTTTGAATTTTATTTTATTGTTATCGCTGTCATAATATTGTTAGATTTAGAGTTAGATTATATTGTTAGATGTAAGTGTTTTGGCTAAGTGCTGTAAACTTTCATTGAATTATAATAATAAATAAATAAATAAATTTCAACTATGATTATTTTTTCGACTTGCCGGATTAAAAGTACATTTTTTTATTCTACATGTATGACGTCACTTAATATGTCATTTGTCAGTTGTCACTTCAAATGTCACCAGTCACGAAATTTCATGAAAGGAAAAATACGCGTGAAAAAGTCAAAGCGGCGCGGCGGTCTACGGTCAAATGTTTTCATCATGCAATAGACTGTGATAAACCAAGTGTCTTTCATGAATTAACAGATATAATGGAATAACTTATGGTATAATATATCATACAACATGAAGCTCATTTTTAAAAGCATTGAAAAAGATGGATGCGGGTAAGTTCTCTTTCACAAAGATTATTATCTCTGTACAATATGTTATATCTTTGTTATTTATTTAGGAGTATCGGGCTCATCCCGGAAGAGCCGGAGGACATGTGGCACGCGTTCAACCTGATCGCTGAAGGAGACGCTGTAACTGCATCGACAGTTCGTAAGGTCCAGACGGAATCCTCGACTGGCTCCTCAACAAGCAACAGAGTGAGAACCACTCTTACAATCACCGTCGAAAACATTGATTTTGACACGCAAGCATGTGTTTTGCGACTAAAAGGTCGCAATATTGTGGAGAATCAGTATGTCAAGGTATGAAATGGTTTTTCATGTTTGGTGTATTGGTTATTTGAAATCAACGTAGTTTGAACATAACACAATCAATACTAAAAGGCGTAGTTAGTTGTATATTGCATCCTTTGTATCATAATTTATTTTAATATTCCTTTACCCAAGTTATAATTTATTACAGAACAATGTGTTTATGACTGGAAAATCCAAATAGGTTTTAAGTGTGTGGGTTTTAATCATTATATGAATATAATAATATTATTGAAGTGTGTAGTAGATATTTGTTTTGGCTTAATAATTTCTATCTTAGTATATTGTGGTATAATTTTTATCAAAACTGGGCTTTCAGACATAAATTGAAAACAAACCATTAAAAAAATATTAATGACTTATTTACCTTACAGATGGGGGCATATCATACATTAGATTTGGAATTAAATAGAAAATTCACATTAAAGAAGGCACTATGGGATTCTGTGGCATTGGAGAGAGTCGACACAGCCTGTGATCCCGCAACAAATGCTGATGTGGCTGCTGTAGTGATGCAGGAAGGGCTTGCACATGTCTGTCTGATCACACCATCAATGACATTAGTGCGGTCGAAGATTGATATGAACATACCAAGAAAACGAAAAGGATTTGTGCAACAACATGAGAAAGTAATTGATCATTATCTTTTTGTTTTTTTGTATTCCAATTTCAATTAGCATTTTGATAATTATTGGTATTTGTAATACTAAATATCCAAATGAGTTATAATTAAAATAATAATAATTTGTGTTTTTATTACCGTTCTCTTTGCATATCAAAGGGTATTGGTACGTAAAGTATGTAAAAGAAACACTGCATACTTAAACTATGTTTTGAATGTATAACATAGATATATTATTTTTGGGTTTTTCAGGGTCTAAACAAATTCTATGATGCAGTTATGCAGGCAATACTGAGACCAAAAAATGTGGATTTCAACATTGTAAAGTGTGTGATCATAGCATCACCTGGCTTTGTCAAAGATCAATTTTTTGACTACATGATCCAGCAGGCCATCAAAACTGATAACAAACTTTTATTGGATAACAGAGGAAAGTTTTTATTAGTTAAGGCAGCATCTGGTTTTAAACATTCTTTGAAAGGTCTGTTATGCACATGTTTAATCAATGACACAATTTCTGTTAGAAGAATTTTTTTGCACTAAATCTATTTTGGTAAAGCTTAAGACAATAGTGTATGATTTTGTTTGCAGAAGTCTTACAAGAGCCTGCAGTATTAGCCAAGATTTCAGACACAAAAGCAGCGGGAGAAGTGAAATTATTGGAAAGTTTCTACACTATGTTACAGTTGGAACCTGCTAAAGCTTTTTATGGAAAAAAGCATATAGATAAAGCTAATGAGGCACAAGCCATTGAGACTCTGATGATTTCTGATAAACTATTCAGGTAATATTTTTCACACTTCTTACATTTTTGTAATTTTTATTTTTTGCACCAGGTCCTTCAAATGTGACATATTATTTTATAATTCCGATTTTTGCAGATGTCAAGACATTCAGAAAAGGAAAGAGTATGTAGCAATAGTAGATAGTGTCAGAGAGAATGGTGGAGATGTCAGGATTTTTTCCAGTATGCATGTGTCTGGTGAACGTAAGTTGTAATTGATATATGTATCAAGTTCTTAGTACACAGCAGATATAAATAATGGTTATTCAATTATTTCTGTGATGAAGGCTCTAAAAATATAATTGTTAAAGCAAGATTAAGTAAGGCCAGACTCTTTAGCCCATGATAAGTTGAAGTTTGAATAACATCATTCGGGGTTATACCTGTTTAGATAAATTAATAAAATAAAATGGCTTCAGAATGGATGGTCACTACACTTACATGGCTATAGTTTTAGTTGACTGAAGCATTGTTTTTAATTACATTTTTACATGTTGTTTTCAGAATTAGACCAACTTACGGGGATTGCAGCTGTGCTGCGGTTTCCTATGCCGGAGCTCGAAGACAGTGACGCTGAGGATGGAGATAGTGAAAGTGATTCCGATTAGTAAAATATAATATTATTTAAAATGACAATTTAAGTTACATACTGTAGTAATTATATTTGATCTGTATACTGTAATCGTTATTAATTACACAGATATTGTTACTATACTCATAGCAAAGTTGCTCTATAAGACTATTTATAACTTCAATTAGATTTCTTTTATTATTTTTGATAACTTTTATGTAAGTTGCTTAAGTAAAAATAATACAATTAATTATTCATGATTGACAAATGCTACATTTGATCCTCGTTGTTTTTGTGTTGTAATGCCCTGTCAGTTACTGTTGTATTGAATATGTATTTGTTGCGATTATGTAAATACAATGTATATGCAATAGCTCAAATAAAATACTATTTTGTTACAAATTTTATTTAATTTCAGGCAGTAGCTGCTTCAAATGCTTGCATCCTTTGCTTCTTTTTTTCTGCTTTCTTTTCTTCCTTGACCTTCTCGTCATGTAGGCGCCTCTTTTTCCTCAGCAACCATATTTCCTTCTTTCGTTCTTCCTGACCAGCCTTCATGCTCTTGTATAGTTTCTTGTGTTTCTTGCGAACAAGCTTTTCACGTAATCTGAATGCTTGTTTGTCTTCAATCTCCTTTTGATAAGGATGCTCCTTGTATGTGACGCCGGTAGTGACAGCCATTGATTTTTTCTGAAATTAAACAAAGTTATAAAATGACAAGTGAAATATGCATTTAAAAAATTTACAACTTCTCTTTAGCAAGAAATATCCTGGAATTAAAAAGATTTTCTTTCAAAATGTTAATATTGAATAAATACTTTATGATTTCAGTCTTAATAGAATATGATACTTGTTTTGTTTTGTATCTCAAACATCCTTTTTTGTTTCGTGTTATAGAAAAATCTATGCATAGATTTTTTAAAAATAAAACCTATACCTTTTCCTTGGCCAATTTCTTTTTCTGCGGATCCATATCATCATTATCATCTTCATCATCATTGTCTTCTCCTGATGGGGAATCCTCAGCCACTTCATCTCTGTATTGCTTGGCTAGAGCCTCATCAGCATCACCTTCTGAATCTTCTTCACTTTCCTCCTCCTTGTCCTCATCGCTGGCTTCTTCTATGTCAGTACCAGATTGATCATCATCTGTAATAAAATAATAAGGTGAATGAGAATGAGCACCTTCTAATAGGCTTCATGGATATTTTTGATATTATAAATTGATTTCTTTTCATTCAGAGTAAATTCTATTCTTTAGTATGATATTATGTGTTATGAAGTAATAAAGTCCAAATTTTACTTACCAAGTGGTTTGAAGTCAGGATTGTTCATCTGTGCAACTTCAGGTGGTATGTAAACTTGGTCCTTAATCTTGTCCACAAATGGTGATAAATGGGGAGGTAATACTGCACCCATCAAATATTTGTTGATAGGCAAAAGTGTTCTTGCATTAACACTATCAAATACCCATTGTGGTTGTACATAATACCGTGAAAGGTACTGTTTTTCCATACTTGGTCTATCTACAATTTGATATGCAATTGTCTCATCAGATTCGTCAAATGTAGCACCAACAAAGTGATCTTTGTCCCAGGAGCATTCACCTCCAAAACAGCGTATAATGAAGACCATTGGTTCTCTTGGCACTTCTCTGTTTATGAAGAATTTGAGGCCTTTGAATAGTGTTTTTAATTTTTTAACTTTTTCTGCTTCAAGTTTTGCCTCTTCAAGTTTTTTGGGGTCTTCATCTTCAGTGGGGAATACATCAATTTCAGGGAGTTCCTCTGCTTCATTTGCACCTTCTACTCTTGCTAACGACAAGTTCATGGCAGCTATTCTCTCTGCTACATAGGTATGTTCATCAATCAAATCCTTGTCTTTTTCAGCAGAGAAACTTGCTGGCAATTTTGGTGGATAAACCAAATTCAAAGTGTGAAATAATTTGAAATTCACAAAACCCAACATCATTGTGTAGAATTCAACAAATGTTGACATGATTTTAAAATCAACATCATTTTTGTTTTGTGGCTGAAATTATACATATTAGATGTTAATATATACAGTGAATTATATTAAATTGGTTTAATGTAAAAGAATCAATTTATATTAAATTTACCTGGAATGAAAAGTGATGTGGCACAATCCATGTTATAGTTTGGCCTTCCAATTCTACTTGATAATAGAATCCTTTGACAGAGACAAATACTTTACGCAGTGCCTTTGCAGTGATTACAGCATGCATGAACTCAACAGTGAGCCTTCTGCACAACATAGATTGGTCTCTTGGAACTCTTTTTAAGGATGGAAAAGTGCTGAACAAGAAGCAAAGGGTAAGACAGTCATCCAAGTCTCTCAGTGCATCCACAAATGTTGGATATCTTTCCTTCACGATGTGGTCAATGTTAATGTCTGGATAGTCACGGAAATATTTTCTCATTTTTCCATATTCCTTCATGGCACGAGCGCGCCGAATTTTTTGTTGGTAAACCTAGAATTTAATTATAAATTTAAATAAACAGCATTACACATTTTTGTTCTTAAGTAGTAAATAGAGTTGCGCTAGCATTAATTCTGTTTTTTTTGTGGTTCTTGATGTGCTTCAACCTTAGAATTTAACAATTCACAAACCAAGTATACCACTAACACCACTAGGACAATTATGCAATAAAAAATGAAGAGTTAAGGAAAATAGAATTGTTTACCTTCAGTTCGCGTAGTTTCCATATTATAGGCTCGTGTAACAGGAATTTTATATCTTTTGTGTGATATAAAGTTTTGATGCCGCCAGCACCTTTCTGCGCTCGTTTACGGTTTCGTGGCTCGCGAGGATATATTCCTTTCAATATGCAAATACGTCTAAAATCTTTTAAGGTTAGCTGTAGTTTCTTCAGTGCAGCCTTTCGTGTCATAAATTGCGCTCCTTCTCCGGACGAATACTATGGACAAAACTTTGGTTATAACCAACTCATAACACGTGTTGTTAAATGTAATGTGGAAAAGTTTACCTTCTTCTTCTTTTTTGAAACCATTTTGCGTTAATTTGTTTCTTTAAAGCACTTTAAACTAATTACTATGTTTTTTACTTATTGATTGTAATTTTTATAAATCTACGCAATAGAAACACGCATTTTTACACAGCTATCATTTTGACAAGAGTTTATTTGACATTTAACAAAAATGACATAAAATATTAATTGTTGCCAGATGATGTTTTGTATTATCCTCAAATTAGGTTAAGTAGTTACCAAAGTTTTGGGTTTTCAAGCCGCAAAAAAAATAATAAGAAAAAGCCGCTCGTTTTGCTCTGGAACGATTAATTTCTTATCCCCAATGATTTTATTTCTTCAAATCCCGTCCCATTTTTACATAGTATATTTTTAATATTGCACGTCTTCGTATGTACGAAGAGAAGAGAAGAAAACATTGAAGAGCTGAAATAGATATATATCTAACGATTTCGGCTCTTCAACTTGGGCCATTGAAGACCTTTTTAAGCACTTATGTTATTTAATTATTTATTTAGCGGGTCCCAGCCTCGATGATTTGTGATAATTAATATTCCAACATTTATTATCATCTCGATTCACACCGCCACTGATACAACTTGGGTCGACACCTGTTACCACAGTAAGTTTTTGAGTTTGATTCCTGATCGATAATTCCTAAGTACGGCGCGGCAGGGTAAGTAATTGTTTCCCACTAATAAGCTGCAGACACTTAGGTAACTGCTTCATGTAACTATAATCATATGAATACAGTAACAAAGTTTTATTTTGTATGCGATATTGTATGTGCACGCTATATTTACTATATGATGTATCTAGTACTTGTGCGGTGTTACTGTATAATGAGGCGGAGAAATATGTTATGTTGCTAATTTATATATCGCAAGGTAAAATATATTAGGTACTTACATAGCTGTAATTTTGTACCACTTCATTTTGGAACAGCCCGAGTCTTTCACACGTGCCACAAACTCCTGATGATCCGGATTCAAGGGTGCGTCGGGAGCAGCTCCCCCAACAAGGATGATGCACGCTAGGGTCAGGGACATTTCACTGACCAGCACATGACAAAACCTGAGTGGACGTGGTATAAAACTATATCTATAACTTTGGCCGTGTAATGTGAGCATGGGTAGTATTAACAAGATAGTCACTTACTTAAATAACGATCATTATAATATTAAAATTATTGCCACCTATAAAACATTTTAAAATAAACATACACAACCATATCCCTTTTCGCAGTACGTATATTTGTTTTTATTATATTATAATAAATTAATACATAATAATATGAATAAATACATGAGCAAAAATTTTATTAAGCGTTGTCACTGTTGGTGGTTGAAGTTGTCGAGCTGGATGGTGTAGCTTGGCTTTGAGCCCACGCACTAGGATCAACCATCACATACATGGGGTAGCCGTATGGTGGCCACATTGGCGACGTTTGGGACATTACTGAACTGGCGGTGTCATCGCTTAGACCAGCATCTTTTAGGATGCTTAGCGCATTCGCGTAAGCGGACATCATTTGTGGATAGAAATATTGAAATGGGTATTGTTGAATGTTGGCTTTAGCTGGATCCATCGTGCAGGTTGAAGTAGAACTCTCAGAGGAGCTTGACGTCATTGCTGCAGTCGGTAAGGCGTAGGGATACGGAGCCACTGCGCCGCTTTCACTGCCCGAGGGAACCGGCAACGCGTAAGCATATTGAACTGGAGGGTTCACCACAGCTCGTTTTTGGTTAAAACTTTCTTCATGAGGGTACCCTGTAAAAGGTACAGGAAGAGCTGACTGGTGAGATTGGGAGGCGGCAGCTGTTGGTAGGAAGTTGACTGGCTGGTCCGTCAGCCATTGAGACTTCACTCCGGTGTCTTCCGTCGCTGCTACGTACAAATCTCCAGTTGTTCCGTCCGATGATGGTTTCACAAAAAGTCCGTGAACTGGATGGAGTTGGTTGGGTGTATTCCAGTGCGCTACATGACTTTCTACTGCTGCTGCTAGGCAGATGCAGGTAAATAAACTTATTATTTTTGACATGGTTGAATGATTTGTTATTGCAATGATTCATTAAAGGAAGTGCCCGTGTATTTTATACCAGCGAGTAATTAAGCGGTCAATCTGGGAGGAGATAAGATGCATGCTCTTGATAAAATTGGCAGATGGATATTTTGAGGAAAGATCACGTTTTGGTGTACGGAAAATCTTTTTATCTTCAGATATCATTTGGACATGTCTAACTGATATCTTGAGATAGATGCATTCTCGAACATTGATTGCATTTATATCCAAGAAACTTTATCGGAATGAACAGGAACTGAAGTTGAATGATAAACGTTACATGAATCTGTTTGTTTGTTAGCCAGGATTTCGTAAAGTTAAATAATGAAAAAAACATTATTTTGATATATAGAAACTAAAGAGCCTGACGAATTTCAAAAATGAATACGTAATATACACAATATTTTAATACATATGTATACTTACGAATTATATGTAGGTATGTTTAAAAAATATAACTAAAATGTTTATCGATTAGACTGCACCTTTTAAAAAAGATATCGAGACTTGCAGAGTGGTAATGAGTAACTACCCTCATATTTAGTAACCTTTGACTTTTGAAGAAGTAAAAAAGGGGAATAAAGTAAGGTATTGATTTCTTTCTTATAGAATTCTTGAAATCTTAGGCGCTATTAAGGACGCTAAGCGCTGCATCTGCATGTACATAGTAAGTAGGATCGTTTTGCATAACTCATATAGAAATAAGGTTAGATATCCGTGGCATGCTCGACCCCTGGAAGCTTATAATTAAGTCTCAAAATGCCCTCTAATGAGTACTGATACTTATTGCGGAAAAGTAGATAGGTACAGCTGCCATATCCGGAACTCTTAATTAGTCTCTGCATCTGAAAATGCCTCATGTGAGTACTTATAAAGTATTTACCTAACTTATTAATAACTAGCTTTTGCCCGCGGCTCCGCACGCGTTATAAAGTTTTTCAGGCTAAAGTTTTCTGTTATAAAAGTAGTGGTTTCCCGGGAGCCTATGTTCTTCCCAGGGTCTCAAACTGACTCCATACCAAATTTCATCTTAATACGTTGGGTAATTTTTGAGTTTAACACGTTTAGGCAGACAGATGCAGCGGGGGACTATGTTTTATAATATATTTTTTACAACTTTTTAAGAGGAACAATCCCGTCATACATCATTGTTGCATAACTTTAACCGTTTACGCAGCGCACGCAACGGTAGCTCTCAAAACTAATAAATTGTCCCCGTGTTTGCAACATGTTTCATTACTGCTCCGCTCCTATTGGTCATAGCGTGATGATATATAACTTAGAGCACTCCAAAAACAAAGGGCTATTCAACACAAAAAGAAATTTTCAGTTCGAACCGGTAGTTCCTGAGATTAGCCATTACTGCTCCGCTCCTATTGGTCATAGCGTGATGATATATAACTTAGAGCACTCCAAAAACAAAGGGCCATTCAACACAAAAAGAATTTTTTAGTTCGAACCTGTAGTTCCTAAGATTAGCTATTACTGCTCCGCTCCTTTTGGGTATAGCGTGATGATATATAGCCTATAGCACTCCACGAACAAAGGGCTATCCAACGCAAAAAGAATTTTTCAGTTTGGACCGGTAGTTCCTGAGATTAGCCATTACTGCTCCGCTCCTATTGGGTATAGCGTGATGATATATAGCCTATAGCACTCCACGAACAAAGGGCTATCCAACGCAAAAAGAATTTTTCAGTATGGACCGGTAGTTCCTGAGATTAGCCATTACTGCTCCGCTCCTATTGGGTATAGCGTGATGATATATAGCCTATAGCACTCCGCGAACAAAGGGCTATCCAACGCAAAAAGAATTTTTCAGTTTGGACTGGTAGTTCCTGAGATTAGCGCGTTCAAACAAACAAACAAACAAACAAACAAACTCTTCAGCTTTATATAATAGTATAGATTACATTGTATTGATATTAGTAAACTAAACTATAAGGTATAAAAGTATCTTCAAATAAAAAAGTTTCAACTTAATACAATTTATTGTTATACAATACACGTTAAAGAAATGAATCAATTCCGTTTGCAGTTTTATTACACAAACCACAATAAATAATTCATATTAATTTCTATTTGAACATGCTGCGGCACTATGTTTTGTTATTATTTTACGTGAAAAACGTTGTGGATTACAGAACATCAATGTGTTTAAGAGACCATGAACAATTTTCATTGTGTGGATGGAAGTGTCCGCCTACTTGCGTGAATTTAATATTTCTAACTTCAGGTGAGAGTTAAACATACCAGTATATTTTGAAATAATATATTATAGACCCATTATACATTATAGATTTATATTTTTATTTATTTATTTATTCATAGATACAAAAATTTAATTATTACGAAAGTTCACGGCGCAGCGGTTCATATACCTACTATGAAAATTCATTTAGTTATTTAAATTAATAATTAAGTAAATAAAAATATTAACCTTGTGTACTGGTCCCACTGCTGTGCACGGGCCTCCTCTATTATCGAGAAGGATTAGACCTTAGTCCACCAAGCTGGTCTAGAGCGGATTGATAGACTTCACACACCCTCAAAACTCCTATACAGAATTTCTCTAGAAATTATTAAAAAGTAACCCCCTTATTCATAAATGTTTTTTATCTAAGGACGAAGTAAAGCTGTGATAACAAGCCTGTTTCTCAGTGCCCAACGGCACTGAGAAATAGACATAGGGCCGTTGTGATTGGTTATTATTGTTGTATTTCAATATTAGCCAATCACAACGGCCCTACGTCTACGCACTGCGAAGACTGCCATGCCGTCAGTACTGAGAAACAGACTTGTTATCACAGCCTTACTCGGTCATTAGATAAAAAACGTCTATGAATAAGGGGGTTAGTATTTAGCAACTTATCATAATTGTTTTTGTCTTTGTAATTTTAACTGTAAGTGATAATGTGTTATAGAGAATCATTTTGTTTATGTTTTTGATTGGAAATAACCTGAAGTTGCGTATTGCGCGGTATCTGATCCGATTATACAATAATTCTCTGAAAAATTGTATCGACATAATGTTATATACTATACAAAGATTTACTTTATCTAATGCTTTATCATTAGGCTTAGGTGAAATGTTTACAAGTTCTTATAAGTATTATTTTAAAAATAAACGCAATGAAAAACATAGATGTCTAAAAAATATTGAGATATTTATGTATGTTTACTAAATTTGTCATAACTAAGTAAGTATAACGTAAAGATTTTTATTTACCAAAGCAAATTGTTATACTAGTACAGTAGACGTAAAAGGGTAGGGAGGGAAAGTTTGTGACTGGTTAATTTAATTAGTATGAAATAACTTTGATGTAATTAATCTTGGTAACAGAAAAATAATTACACATTTTGCTGTTTCCTTAATTTTCATTAAACCATACATTCAGTTGTCGTTTTATCATCTTTCAATATTTTTTTTAAATATTAGAGCTTTGCAAGGTTAGTTAGTCTAAGCCTTAAAAAAAAAACGTTTTCCACATTTCACTAATTAAAAAAAACCTATATAGGCGATGTGCAATGTGCCTCATTATGGGACTGCCGCGTTGGCTGTCGGTGTGCTGCCGGGTACGTACGAGACGAATATTCCAAGAGATGTGTATTAGTGCAGCAATGTCCAGGTATGATAACCCATCCATCATATCATCATCATCATCATCAATCATAGCCTTTAACCTTTTGCTCAATCGAATTCAGATGCCATATACAAATGATCGTAGATTATTTTGTATCTATTTGCGACATATCGACCACCGTACAAATGGCATAAAACTTGCAATAGTGCATCATGAAGTGTCGTGTTCCTCAATCAGCCTGTGTATGTCCTGTTTCTAACAGGTCGGCATAATTGTTATCAGTAAATCAAAATATAGAAAACCGCGTTTAAATCCGAAAAATAGTATTATTTCGATGATAATCATCTCCTCAACTGATACTCTACCGCGATACCGCACCTTTTACCTTTTACTAGGTGGAGCGCCGCTTCGCCTTGCGTCTCGTCGTCAATGTTGTGCCCGTTTACAAAAATATTTTATGCAATACATATTGAATTACGTATTAAAATATACCATATACATTTCTAAGAAATGATTTATTAACAATAAATCAAACTTTATACTATCTTTACGAAGAAATTTTTTGTCAAAGATTAGCAGTTAGCGATAACTGAATCTTTAATTATGTTATTTACGATGAAAGTTAAGCTCATCCAAAGTGGTGATAAAACAATGCGTACTGTTTAATTACACTATTGTTTTGGTTTTGTTCGTTAATACGTTCGCCACACGTGTATCTATGCAATATTTTGTAACCAACCTACTAAGCCGTCTTAGTCAAAATACAAGAGCCGGGCTGTGCAAATCAGCCTGCGTCCTTGCCTATAAAAGGATACAAAAAATTTGTTGGCCTCTTTTTCTGCCGACTTTTTTCAGAACATGTGGCGACCTCCGCGCGGTGCGGCGTATGATGCAGTCGTCTTACACTCTTGCGTACAGTCGGCCTTCCACACGTGCAAAATATTATGAACAGCATCATTGCATGCAGGCCTCTTCTAACAGACTGACCTGAAAATCTTTAAGCCAGGGCTATATTCAGCAGTAGACTTCCTATACTTGACGATGGTGATGACGATGTGTATTGACAAAAAATATCAATTGTGTACACACTATAAAGACATACAACAATCTTTGTACTTGTTTAAAGTGGATTTAACTATTAATTTTTAGTAAGCTAGCTATCTTGGTACTATCTAGAACCACCATTTTCAATAAACGATCCCAATCTACGTTTTTAATCCAATTGCAAGAATGAACCAATCATAATAAATCGTATAAATGTAGTCATGCCAAAAAATCTTTATTCTGATTGGTAAATTTTTGAGATAGATCGAAAAAAGCGATTGGGATCGTTTATTGAACATAGCGGTAGGTGATTGAGTCTGGTGCCACTTATGTGTACGAAGTACCTACCTACTTTATTATTTTAATACATTGCATCACACGCAGAGGCGGCTTTACCTATTGTGCAGGGTGTGCTCTGCACACGGGCGCAGTCTGTTAGGGAGCGCTAGACACGACACCTTCAAAGAGACATCGCTCGCTACACTGGCTCTATCAAACAACCTGCGCCCGTGCTAAGGCCGGCGAGCAGCTTTTTTACCTTATACAATAACTTTTGATTTAACCTTAAGTATCAAATTTATCAAGGATTACTTTGACTGCTAGGGGTCGCGAAGAAATTGACTGCACACGGGCGGCACATGAGCTAGAGCCCGCTCTGATCACAAACGACGTCTGCCACATTTCTAAAGGTCGTGTTACTGTGAATATTTGTCAACCACAATAATACTTATTTCCTGCACGAATGTACGATACGGAAATATTATTATTAGATGTTATGAATGTAAATTTTGAGTTCAATTTTGATTATCTAGGTCATTGTAAAGTATGAGAAATTATACGAATTATAATTTTGTAACGTATGCTGTTTCTCATGACCTTTGTTTACATTAGTAAGTAAGCAAAATAACGATTTTATAAACGTGCCAATAATTATGAATTACATACTTAACTCAAAAATGAGTACACTTAAATTTATTTAGTTTTTTTGATACGTTCACGACAAAGTGACCTCACTGCACCTGATGGTGAGTGGAGTGGAATCAATAGAATGACAACTGACGAGAGATGATTACCCCTCGGCAGTTGATACAATTATGCCGGCCTGTTGGAACCGGATATACAAAGACCGATCCCAGTAAGCGACATATTTACGTGGGCCATTATGGCGGGTTTTAACACCTACGCTATCTGGGCGGGTATAATGTATATCCTACCACCAGTAATATAGTTATTTTTATAAGTTTTGAAAGAAAAATGTTATCATATTGATACTGTAAGATTTCGCTAAGCAAAATCAACGCTATTAACATATTATTAATTTATGAATGTCTGTCTTTCTCGAGTTCGTTCTGTACAACACTCTTGTTTTACAGAACGAACTCGAGAAAGATAATCTCTATAATACGAAGCAATTTTCCTCAGCATCATCTAACCCGTAAAAAAATTAATTGGCGCGTGTAAACATTATACGCGATGCAAGACTCAAATTTAAAACCGCTTCTTTTAACTAAGTTCCATAGTCACTAGTACACGATTGTATAAATTTGAAAAATCTATACTATTATATAAAGCTGAAGAGTTTGTTTGTTTGTTTGTTTGTTTGTTTGAACGCGCTAATCTCAGGAACTACCGGTCCAAACTGAAAAATTCTTTTTGCGTTGGATAGCCCTTTGTTCGTGGAGTGCTATAGGCTATATATCATCACGCTATACCCAATAGGAGCGGGGCAGTAATGGCTAATCTCAGGAACTACCGGTCCAAACTGAAAAATTCTTTTTGCGTTGGATAGCCCTTTATTCGTGGAGTGCTATAGGCTATATATCATCACGCTATACCCAATAGGAGCGGGGCAGTAATGGTTAATCTCAGGAACTACAGGTCCAAACTGAAAAATTCTTTTTGCGTTGGATAGCTCTTTGTTCGTGGAGAGCTATAGGCTATATATCATCACGCTATATTCAATAGGAGCGGAGCAGTAATGGCTAATCTCAGGAACTACTGATTCGAACTGAAAAAATATTTTTGTGTTGAATAGTCCTTTGTGGAGTGCTAAAGTTATATATCATCACGCTATGACCAATAGGAGCGGAGCAGTAATGGCTAATCTCAGGAACTACCGGTTTCAACTGAAAAATTCATTTTGTGTTGGATAGCCCTTTATTTGTGGACCGCTATAAGCTATATATCATCACGCTATGACCAATAGGAGCGGAGCAGTAATGGCCTAATCTCAGGAACTACCGGTTTGAACTGAAAAAATCTTTTTGTGTTGGATAGCCCTTTGTTCCTGGAGTGCTATAGGCTATATATCATCATGCTATAACCAATAGGAGCGGAGCAGTAATGAAACATGTTGCAAAAACGGGGAAAATTATGAGTTTTGAGAGCTTCCGTTGCCTGTGCTGCGTAAACGGTTAAAGTTATGCAACAATGATGTATGACGGGATTGTTTCACTTAAAAAGTTCTAAATAATATAACAAAGTCCCCCGCTGCATCTGTCTGCCTTAACGTGTTAAACTCAAAAACTACCTAACGTATTAAGATGAAATTTGGTATGGAGACAGTTTGAGACCCTGGGAAGAACATAGGCTCCCGTGAAACTACTATTTTTATAACGGAAAACCTTAGCCTGAAAAACTTTATAACGCGGGCGGAGCCGCGAGCAAAAGCTAGTATTATAATAATATTACAGCAATTTCAAGTACTGAGTAATAAATACGTGATTCTATGTAAGTTAACGAGGTATTTTCTTCAGCTGTGTGCGTACCTACACATATGACGTATAATAATACTTCCAAGTTTAATTTTGTTGGAGATGGAATATTTTTTAAATGTGTTTCTAATTATTTTATAATAAAATATAATGTCTTTCTTGCGTACAGATAGAATAAGAAAGGAAAAAGTTAATAACTTTTCCTGTATGCTTTACGGACAGTGATCGTTGTTATGAGAATATATTTATGTACTTATATTTGTTATGCACTTTGATTGTTTTGTTTTGGGTTCGATTTTCAGGTGGAGGAGCACTTTTTGGGTTTTTCTAAAACGCTTCGTCAGGAACTTGATGTTCTATAAGTAATTAACGTCAATCGGTCAGAAACACAACAGTTTAATAGCGGATAGACATTCTGGAGAAGGTGTTTGAGGCAATGTAAACTTTAATAAAAACATTTTCTAGTTATACCTGAATACGATAAGGCAGGCGTGTAGACCTGGGTGGTTACAGGTCTTAGCGACCATTAAATAAAAAAACGAAATATTTTTTTTCAAAAAGGATTTTGAAACATTAATGTCTTAGAATTTAGCATAAATCAAAATGCCAGGTCATTTAACCGGGTCCCAACCTTTGTCTGTTTGTATGAAGAAAATTAGCCCTATTAAATTGAGTAAAATTCATAATGCATTAGACAAAATTATAAGTGCAAAAATGAGAGCTATCCCGTTAGGTTCTTTAGACAATGTTATTAGTGAAGAAAAAAAATACTACAAAATATGTACTAGGTACATATTTCGTAGTATTTTTCTTAGACTTGAGTCCAATGGAATTTAGCATCCTTAAGGGATAAATTGACAATTTGTTTTCTGAGTTTTTGCAACTGTATTTATGGGTCTCGTTGAACAATTTCAAAGTGCTATAACCATAGGTCTAAGCTGTGTGGTTACATAGTTTACTCGCCTTTGTTTTCTGTCAGCTATAAAAAAAATTACAAATCTTTCAAAAACACTGAGGAGTTCACTCTGTATTAAGAATTGTATTATGTTGATTAAAGTATACCGTATTTGGATGCAGTAAATCACCACCTGTGTGCACTTTGGACCTTATAGAATCATCCAAACATGTAATAAAAATCATCGCAGATGCACATGAGTTTGCGGAATTATGTCGGTCAAGTTGTGTTTTATAAAAGTAGGTTTGCAACATAAGTACTTATTGTTGATCGTAACGACAGTTGCTACATTTGTATAAATATTGTTGTTAGGTCAACTTTAGTGGGCACGTTAGTAAATCATTTGTGATGAAGTTGTTAACATCGTTTGTAATCGTGGCTCTGGCTGCAGTGGTAGCCTCTACACCTACAGAACACGAAGCTCGGACAAATCAACAATACAAACAGGATTTGTTTCGAGATAAGCGCTCTGAATACGGCATCCAGTATGTTTCTCCGTGCGCCGCTGCCGCCGCGGCCGCGTCGCTGCCACCATTCGGGCCACCCTACCACCACGACGTACCGATACACGGTGGATACGTCGTCCCACACTACGGCTACGGTGGACCGCACTACCGCTCAGTGGAACCCTTAGAAGAGCAAGAACTACATGGATTTTCGGACGTGGACCACATTACGCAAGATCACATGCCGATGGCACGATATGGAGCGTATGGCACCGCACCTGCACATATAGGCCCCATGCCGATACCAGCGCCCGGTCCTGCAGCGTACGGAGTCTTCCCCAACGCGAATTCAGGCGGGTGTAACGTCCCGCTGCTATTCAGCTGTTCACCATCTATAGTCCAGGGTCGGATAGTGCAAGCCCAGCCGCATCAGCATGTATCATCGCCGTTCGACGCATCAGCGAACCTGTACCGAGTTGTCATGGATCCTCACATGGGAGCCCACGAGAATGGTCAAGAGGAAGCTGCCCACGATCATACAGGAGCCACGCACGAGCCCAGTCACATTAGTTTGCATAAATATTAAATAGATGTATTGTGTAGTTTATTTAATATCTAAGGTAATTTGTTAAATAAGTACCCATTAAATTATTTACCATCTATATACTTTTATTTTTAACAGATTAGAATCCCCGAATACCATTGCGGGAATTGAATGGTTGTAAAAAACTGAGCAATAAAATATATTAACGACATGACAATGTTTAAATTCATACTACTTATATGATAAGTATTTTGTTACTTCTTTGTTTTAAAACAATAAATAATTATGTAAATACATATTTTATTCATCAAAAAGTTGCATCATACTATATCCTGAAACAAGAAAAAAAATTACTACATATCGTTTCCAATAATTTATTTTTATGTAGACAATAATTATGTCTAAATGCTGTATCCGTTTCACTGTTTAATTATAAATCTATAATTATCATAACATGACTGAGATTGACTAGAAAGAGTCAAATAGATCATTAAAACATACTGGTATTGCATAACCATATACCATAACAATATATATGAAACAGATTTATAATGTATTACCGTTTGCTATCCTTAATAAATAGACTTTCCTGCCCTCACACCTTCCATTACAACTCCTGTAAGCCAGGATCAGCAGTGGCACGCAATTTATAAAACCGAGCGGTGAAGCTCGGCGAGTCTCAGGGAACACTAATTTGTCTTTATCCCGCAACGAAATTAGTCAAATAGAAAAATAGGGAGGAGTTGGAGAATAAAAAAAGAAATATGTCTTCACAATATCCAGAACCATCTCTTAATGGTCACAGAGGTCCACTGCAAGATTTTAGTCTACTAGTCTAGTTTGCCGGTAAACCAGAAATGATCTTTGAGGCCTGTGAGATGTCAAAAGTATTTTTTGCGAAAAAAACCATATTAATTACTATTTAGCGTCTTTGAATTTCCGTGAACACGCTAGCTTAAAATGCTATCATAAAATTTAACAAACAAGGCAATTATTCGATTTTTTTTAACCTACTAAAATTATGGATATTAATATTTATTTGTCGAGCAAACAAAATATTGTTTAATGAGTTGTATTGTGTATCGACTCAATATCTATTTTGCTGGCTCATTGCATTGTCTAGCCTTATAGTATTTTATTTTATGGACATTTTGATTCTTTGATAGTCACATCTCTAACATATACCTTCACCATACTATTATATAGTGATAATAAATGTTTTTGAATTAAATAACACGCACAAACACACACACTGTCCTTAAGAGATAGGTAGAGCTGCGAATCCTAATTGTTTATCTTGAGTTTGTAATCAAGTTGAGAATCTAGATGTAGTGGGTTCGATTAATTTATCAAGAAGACACCAACAAATTTATGAAAGATCGCTTTCCGCTATCTAGAATGTGAATTAATAAAAATATAATTGCGCAATTCTATTCTCGTTATTGCGCCAGGTTTGCCTTTTATATTTTTGTTGGATGAAAACAATGACAGAATATTCTTTTCTTGCTGATGGTAGGATTTATTTTATAACCGCCCGGATAGCAACCACCGTAAAAATTAAAGTTAAAATGAAACGAGTTTAATATATACTTATAATTATAATTATATGGATTTAATATATGTGGCGTAATGTGGGTATGGTTATAATCCTGCCTACCCCGTAAAGTAAATAACGCTATATTGTATATAAATAGTGACATGCATACTTCTACGGTGATTACTCACAATAATTATGCTGACCTGTCCTACTGACTGTCCGGATGATACCGGAACGCTCTTCCGACTGTAAGTGACTATTTTACATTCTCCGACATACAAACAAACAGTCTATATTTTTATGTATAATAGCTTAAGGTGGTAGCTCAAGGTCCATTTTCATACATTTTGTTTCGGCTTTAATCTGGGTAACTAAACAAGTATTGGCAAGTAAAGAATTTAAATTCACGTCTAGTTAGTGATTAGTTCTCGCAGTTGAAAGAAAAATGTAAAAATAATTAATAATCATGGATATTTCTGCCTTTAAAATTTCGTCATATTAAATTTTAAAGGCCGAAATATCCATGATTATTAATTATTTTACGTTTTTCTTCAACTGCGAGAACTAATCACTAACTAGACGTGAATTTAAATTCTTTACTTGCCAATACTTGTTTAGTTACCCAGATTAAAGCCGAAACAAAATGTATGAAAATGGACCTTGAGCTACCACCTTAATCATAAAACAATTTGTACAATGCTCATTATATTTTTTGTTATGCGGGCACGACAAATTAATCCCACTGGACCTGAAGGTAAATGGAGTGGCGTCCAATACAATGTTGATTGATGAGAGATGATCACCCCTCGGCAGTCGACACATTTATGCCGGCCTATTAGAACCGGATATAGGGGAGACCTAGGAAGGTTGTGACAAATTTTACTTAAATGAACATATCTCAAGAAAGAAATATACCACGATTATGAACTGTATGCCTCATTATAGCTCAGTCCTTACCGTTTTAAAAACAGTCATTAAAGTAAATAAAAGGTATATGATTTCTGAGAAAATCCATGAAAACTGAAACTACTCCCTTTGTCACAACTCTCCTAATACCGAGGTAAGTTGTGACAGGTACAAAGGTAAGTTGTGACAGCTGTGTATCTGGATTATATTTGATAGACAAGTACATTTACATACATGGTCATTTTGACAACGCTTTACTAAATGAAACCACATACTCATCTACTTGGAAATAACACTTTACAATAAGTTACTTGAGCCGTAGATGTAAAAATAAAAAAAGTATAAGTTTCGAACAAAATAAATATTAATAAAAAGCAATTCCAATTTTACACGTCCTAAAGCCACTACTACTACTCTAAGAGAATTTGTTGCAGCGGCAACATCATACTTCCAGTCAGAAATACACCCCCATACACGCCATATTCGCATTAAAGTACAAAATGATCAAAAAATCAGATAACTAAAACCAGGATTACTCGTGAAAATATTAGTTATTAATGGGTGATTTTTGGCACAATGTCAACAAAGATGAAGACGAGTACATACTCGTCTTCATGAAACTCGTCTGAAACCACATGGTTTCATTTAGTAACGCAATGTCAAAATGACCCTGTATGTAATATAAACAAAATAAACTTTTTTTTGCATAAAAATACTTTACTTATTTTTTGACAGAATTATAAGTACTACAATAACATGAAACATTAACATAACAAGCATTAAATCTTTTATAAGTATTTATGGCATATTTATGAGATCAGTCGTTTTAAAATCAGTCAAAAATCTTAATCTAGTCTGATAAGCAAAAATAAATAAATGACAGACATCGCAGCTCGCCCCCAATGCAATCTTCGTGAGACAAGCCTCTGCATTTCAGACACTGGACCCACTTTGCATTTGATCTGGTACTGAGCTACACTTCTCCTGCCTTCTCATTTTTTTGCCAACATAAAGGCAAAATACTTAAATACTTCTCGTTTCTTTTGTTGTCAGCCCATCATTGAATGCTGCACATGTCAATAAATAATCGCATAATATATTTTCTCCGTCTTCTGTAAATACCGTAGGACTGACATAACTCATAGACGCAGCCACATCAGTTGCATTATCTTGAAAAGCCTTTTTCTTCTTAATAAACCTATGTAAAGACATGTAGTTGAGATTGCAAGAGGATGCGGCATTTGGAAGACTTTGACCTCTTATTAGCAACTTCTTCAAAGGCCAATTCATAAATATTGACACTAACGAGGCCCCTATCAGTCTTTTGCGTGTAATTATTCGGCATTCTAAAACAATAAATAGATAATTCAGCATTCAACATTAAACCGCATACCCAAACAAGTTCCTAACAAAAAAATCATTTTAAAGACGAATTTTAATTATCGCATACTTTAAAGTCAAAGTAGGGTGTAAGAATTAATTAAAACAAACGAATTTATACACATAAATAGAAAACAAACATTGCAAATAGCATGTAAAAACAAGGTAATCAGAAAATGAACTTAGCCTAGGAGAGTTGTGACACGCTGTCACAACTTTCCTAGGTGCCAGAAATCGTGACCTGGTCAAAATAATATTGCTTAATTTCGAAACAAGATCCAAACACAAAAATACAGTGCCATGCTTTGAAACTTCATAAACCGCAAAATATAAGAAAAAATTGCAAATCCACCTGGACATAACATGTATCGATATAAATACAATCAAAATTTTGATATAAAACTTACTTTTCAGTTTTTTTTCCATGCGGACGTCGTACTTACGAAACCGCTGGCCGTGCGCCACTGGCGCTCACAGTATCGAGTAGTGTGTCTCTAAAGAAACAATCGTGCGCTGTAGCCAGTTCCCTAACGGTCGGAGGTTCTGAGAAATCGTCTTTGTCACAACTCTCCTCTGTCACAAACCTCCTCGGTCTCCCCTACACAGGCTGATCCCGGAACGCGACACACTTACGTGGACCAATGTAACGGGTTTTAATACCTCGTGTACGCTGGCCGATATCAGGGCGGATATAAAATATATTCTAACGCCAGCATAAATATTTTATTAGTGTGCCAGCAAATCTAGAAATGGATCATTTGACCAGGAATAACCAGGGCTTATTGATACGCACAACGCAATTAGTGAAGCCGGTGCGTTAATGAACTTAAAAGATGGAATAAAAATTAGTCTAATATTTGGACCTATTAAATTAATCACAGAAAAGCCGCTGGTCCTTATCCAATTTCTGGTGGCGACACCGCCCTGCTCATCCGAATCTCTGATGGTTTGTATTCAACCATACATACACGCTTGCACGTGGACGGAGCCAGAGGCAAAAGTTAGTTAATTAAGAAATAGTATTCATAAAATCATTGCCAAGAACAGAAAATACGATTGGAAGTATCGTATTTCCATATTTTAATAGCAGAACATGCATTTAAATAGTGAATATGCATCCCATTTTAATTATATTACTTCGCCGTTTAATTAGGAAATACTTTCCTGATAAAATTGTAGAATGGCACGAACAAAGACGTGATCCTATACATGTTTTTGTATATTTATTTACTAGCTTTTGCCCGCGGCTCCGCTCGCGTTATAAAGTTTTTCAGGCTAAAGTTTACCGTTATAAAAGTAGTAGTTTCCCGGGAGCCTATGTTCTTCCCAGGGTCCCAAACTGTCTCCATAACAAATTTCCTCTTAATATGTTGGGTAGTTTTTGAGTTTAACACGTTCAGGCAGACAGATGCAGCGGGGGACTTTTGTTTTATAATATATTTTTTAGAACTTTTTAAGAGGAACAATCCCGTCATACATCATTGTTGCATAACTTTAACCGTTTACGCAGCGCACGCAACGGAAGCTCTCAAAAATAATAAATTGTCCCCGTTTTTGCAACATGTTTCATTACTGCTCCGCTCCTATTGGTCATAGCGTGATGATATATAGCTTATATCACTCCACAAATAAAGGGCTATCCAACACAAAACAAATTTTTCAGTTCAAACTGATAGTTCCTGAGATTAGCCATTACTGCTCCGCTCCTATTGGTCATAGCGTGATGATATATAACTTAGGGCACTCCACAAACAAAGGGCTATTCAACACAAAAAGAATTTTTCAGTTCGAATCGGTAGTTCCTGAGATTAGCCATTACTGCTCCGCTCCTATTGGGTATAGCGTGATGATATATAGCCTATAGCACTCCACGAACAAAGGGCTATCCAACGCAAAAATAATTTTTCAGTTTGGACCGGTAGTTCCTGAGATTAGCGCGTTCAAACAAACAAACAAACAAACAAACAAACAAACAAACAAACAAACAAACAAACTCTTCAGCTTTATATAATAGTATATAGATTATAATAATTGTTTAAATGGTATGTCATATTGTCATACATATTACTTTTCGCTTTATTTTTTAAGGAAGTTAAAAATAATAAAGTAGAGTATAATAATAAATTTACTGTAAATTACGATCTATACTAACATAGGCATATCAATATTCTAGTATGTAAGTACAAGTAATGATAGAAGTATATGATTTATTTTTTTAATAATTCTCGAACATTTATGTGAGTAACGATACTACACAATCACGTTTTAGGAATTCATTTTGGCACAAATATTTCTCCGATGTGCTGTGAATCAAATGTGTCGGCTCAGCATTCGTAAAATTACTGTATGAAAGGGCACGTAATGTTGTACTTACTCGTATGAAACGTTTATTAAATTCATATAAAAGCCGCGTAAGACTCATCTCAACATCAAACGAACCATCGTCAACACGATGGAGACACTAGTGGTGCTCACTGCTTTGGTGTGTGGCGCCATAGCAGCCCCAGCACTACACGAACAAGGCTTTCAAGAATTCAAGACAACACAAGATTTTTCGGAAGATTTGACGCTACGTGAGAAGAAGTCTCCGGCCGGTAATCATGGATTTACTGAATTTTCTAATATCGACACATCACCAAGTCATGCTTTCGAATTGGATTCATTTCCTGAAACAGCTCGAAGTTTAAATTTTAAGAAGCCTATTATTGTCAAAAAGAAAGTTGGATATCATTTGTATCGGGATTCTGACGAGGAAAAAGAACAGGCCAATTCACGTGAAAGCTGCAAGGAAAGAGTCAAAGTGAAACTGTGTGACGAGAAAATCTTACCAAAATCTTCAGATTTAATGAGGACCACGACAATTGAAGATATCGGTGATCATGTTATGTCAGAAGATGAAATGAAGCACAGTCTGAAAATGGCTAAGGAAGCCATAGCAAACTTAGAAAGGGATTTAAGGAAGATGGAACAAAAACCTGAAACAAAATTAACTCAGAGAGAACACGATGACGTTGATGCTCACATCCATGAAGATATTGATGCTGCAAGACAAGTTCTTGAACATATTCATAAAAATTTTGGTGATATGGAAACAATGAGTATTCATACAACAACGGCAAAAGATTCAGATTCACTGCACAATGTTCACGTTACGATAGCAAAAACTGAAGAAGAAAGAATGGCTCAATGGAAAGAAGCTATGAAAAATATTCAAAAAAATTCAGAAATTGCAAGGAATATCGAAGACAGTTTTAAATCTTTCAATGATTTTCAAATGACACAAACTCCTAACATGAATGACAATATCGATAGCCATCCAATATTTCATGAAATGCGTGCAGGAAATATTGAATTGATCGACAAAACTCAAGATAAGCCCAAGCAATGCGACAGTAAATTGCTTGATGCAAAAGAGGCCAACAATCAAGGTGAAAGAAAAGATTCTACCGATGATATGAATAGTTTTGCTTCTACCATCGTAGAATCACACGTAAATGCAAACAACGATAACCTTGGTAGAAATAATAATGGAGAAACAAATTTTCATGAGAACCCTACTACAAATACGATGATTGGATCTTTAAATGAAGATGACAGTCATATCCAACGAAGCAAAAGTTCTGATATTCATTTTGATGGAAAAAAGCAATTTGACACCGCTGACTCAGAACAGAGTAAAATTAATTCTATGAGAAATGTGGAACAGGGTTCTGGAAAAGACCTTCATATTAATAACAGTGAAACGATGACCACTGATGGAGATATCTTGACTCCTAATTCAATTGTACCAGAGATTCATATGAAATCAACAGAACCAGATAAAACAAGAAATGCTGCCGACTGCTTGGACAAGGATGTCGTAAAAACTTTCAATGATGATAAAACCAACACAAACAAACCCGAGGATATGAACACATTGACTAAATCCGCAACAAATAATGATAGTTTAGATACTCATGAGAATAATCAATTACAAGCAGAACATGGTAAATCTGTTGACACTTTAGATACTACTCCATCAAATCAGCTTTTGCATCAAACCAGGAGTAATAATGATGATGCAATGACAGGCGAAACTCAACACGTGCAGCATGCAATCGCCAAACCTTTTGGTGATACGGAAATAAACCAGTTCCAGGGAAAAATGGGACAAAACGAACAGATGATGCCTAAATCTCAATTGACTATCCAAGGACAAGATTTTCAACCACTACACAAAGAATTACATACAGGAATGAAATCGTCTGATAATGATAATACACCGAAACAACCCTCAAAACATGCATTTAATATGCGTTGGTCCTCTGATCAGAAGACAAACAATGAACATAAGTTATCCAATGGAATGGATGATTTTCCATCGGACGTTCAAAATAGGGCTCCATCTTTAAACACGCACTTTATGAATGGGCCTCATATGATGCCTTCAATGACATCTTCGAGTAATTTTGATGCATCAAGCACTCACGCGCACATCCATACATCACATATGAATAGAATTCATGGTCCTTTGACTCATGGAAAATCGCAAGATATGGATAGCATGGCACAACCTAATTTTCATATGAATATGAGAGACGCAGGAGTCAATTTCGGTCCTGATAATAATATGATGCATTGGAAACCGACACATGAAAGTGCTAGAACTGCCTACGGTCCACTCGCACCGGTAGCTGGTTCTGTCGCGTCTCCAAGCGCGGTTGGGCTTTTCCCAAATGCCAATGTAGGGGGCTGTAGTATCCCGTTATTGCTGAGCTGTTCTCCATCAGTGACTTCAGGTAGTTTGGCGAAAGCATTGCCTGCAGGATACGCTTCGCCAGCATACAGAACCGAAGACGAGTTTAGTTTCTTCCCCAACAAGAGGGAGGTGAAAAAAATGAATGAAATTTCGGACACCACAAATATTAAAACACCAACAAACACGAAACAGAAAATCAAAACAAATTTCGGACACCAAACAGTAATGGATTTGGAACGGATAACGGGAAGATTATACTATAGCTTGACGATTTTATAATTTATTCAGTTTTCTATTAAAATTATTTATATATTTTATGCTGTAAGACATCACAAACTAAATATTTAAATATTATATTGTACGATACAATAGTGTAAAACATTTCATGAATTACATTTTTGTAGACTTTCGATTTACTGAATGCGTACCTTTATAATAAAGCGATTGTATTTGAATTGACCCAACATACTGCTGAACAGAGTAATATGAGGCGAATTGCAAAATAAACGACATTATTCGAAATTGACATTTTATTTATATCACTTGTGCTAAACTAATCATGGAATGTAGTGCAATTTTAGTGTCTATAATTGTAATCATTAGTTTTTTAACTTTATTCGATTCTGGACGGTGTACAGAATTAGTCAGTTTGCAAAAAAAGGATACAACGAACGTAGAGGATAATGGTAAACAAGCTCATAAACTAACATCTGATGCCCCAACGACACTTCAAGTCAATGGACCCTCGAGTAATTTACATAAAAAAGGAGTCTTAAACGATATTATATTGCCGTACAGGTATTCACATGATTCAACATTGCCTGAGGAGCCGCAAAACGTTTTATATAATGAATATCCGATTCCATCGAGCAAGAACATACCAGTGCCGACTATATGGTACAGCCAATGGACGCCATATACGCAACAATCACGATCTGATGTGGATATTTATCCTTACGTACACCCTTTGTATTCCAAGCTGCCTGTATCTATGATGAATTCTCTGCCTCCAGTTCATCTAACGCATTTTTCCAGTGTCTTACCCAGGCAGGAAGCTAACTTCAGATCCCATACGGATATGTCGGAAGAGGAAAGAATATTACTTCCCAATGACAGAGTGACTCGATCGAGTGAAGAAGATTTTATTGAGCAATTAGAACATGATGCCATAATGAATAACATTTTACCAACAATGCCATTTCCTTTTTTTCGTGAAAGCCAGAGGTCTTATCCCGCACCCATATCGCATCATTCTGGCAGCAACCCTTTTATGGCTTTGTTCCGGTCAGGAATAACTACTGATTATAATTCTATACCATTGTTATTGGGTTGCACTCCGACAATAACAGAAGGTACTATGGAAATCAATATCTTTCCTCAACAATACCACTACAATGTACACGAAAAACTAACGGAATCTTTGAATAAAGAAACGCAAACCGATATGACAAGCACACTTTCAATTAAAAGTCCTCAAATGGAACTTTCTAGAGACGTTTAGTTTTGCATTTATGTTTTTGTAAAAATGTATTAGTGAAGTGTTCTAAATAAAACCATTGTGAATTTGACTTTGTTTTTATCTTACCAGTGTATGTAGATATTTATATGTGTGTATTCCTACATAATACCTATATGTATTTATTTATTAATATTGGGATAACAAAGAGTTACACAATATGTATTAAATCAAATACAATACAGTTAATACAGTGAATAGTAACTGTGTAACCCACAACGTTATCCATTTAATTACTATTTATTGGTAATTGATGATATTTTTCTTATCCCATTTATGTGATATCCAAGGGATTCCATATAAATTTTATCTGTATACATGATTATTATCTTAAACCACACAGACTTTTTAATATCTCACAGCTTTCTCATCTGTCACCACTTTTCGTTTTTACGATATTTGAATGCTAACTGTAGCTTAAATAACGTACGTAATATTTTTTTGGTACAAACAGCTATGTCAACGTGCCCACCCGGTGAAGTTATGGGATCAAATCTACAATGCATAACGAGACGACGAACAACCAAAACAAATGAATCTCATTGGGAACACTACGATGATTGATAATACTGTTTTTTCACATCATAAAACGCACAATTGTTTGATAAAATTCACAAAGATTATTGTTCGTATTGATTTATTTTTACAATATATCGAGTAGTACAAAATCTTCAAATGTCAGAATAAATCATAATCGGAAATTATCAGATAACTATTTCAAGTTTGGCATGTTAATAAACGTAAGACGTCAATCTTTGTTTTTCTGTATATGTAAGAAAGTTAATAATGTGTTTGTTCCTTAAAAATAAATAAATAAAAATGTGTTTGTTCCAAGTGTCGTCTTATTACACGAGTTTTTGATAAAATAATGATTAAAAAAATTATTATTCTAATTTAGATATGTCTAGAAGCGATGTGTTAATATTTACCGATATTCTGTAATCCTGATTAATAATATGTACACGAGTCTTGTTAATATTTCAACCATTTAAGCAGTTTTTCTATTACAAGCAATAATTATAACGGTCAAGTAATTGATGACAATATTTTTCTTATCCCATTTACAAGATATAGATAATATTTATATAGTGACTAAAAAATTAAAAGATATTAATAATGGCCTATTTACCCAAGGTAAAGATTGCAGAATTTGCCGAATTGCTATCTGGGAATGTGGCAAAATAGGTCAATGTTACCAGACGTGTTAGATGCAGTATTCGAAGTTTGTAACGATAAAATCGAATGGCGTGATTTTAATTCTTAGAAGCGATGCCGGCAAACAAAACCATGTTTCCTTCCATGCGACAGGGTAAGCAAAGTAAACACTTGATTCAACGAATTCGTGTTAGACTTGTAACTATATGCTATAATACGATTGATTAGATATCAATATCGTTAGACAATAATGTTAGTACATTGTATAAATAAATGTACATTATGTAATTCTTACGGATGTTCTTATTATTTATGAAATTGATATGCTGGGTAGGAGGAGTCTGTAGATTTAATTTTTATTTTATTTATTTGGCAACAAAATAATTGTACATTTTATAAAAGTAAAAATATATAAATATTTGAGATAATTGTATGTAACTAAATTACGAAATTATTCACATTTTAACTAACTTTTAGATTGAAATGATGGCTAAATTGTAATAATGAATATGCAATTGCAAATGCTCGAGTCATCAACTTTGTTTACTTTCAATATTTTGTTGTGGGTTATGGGATTTACCCTCGCGTATCCCGTCGGACGGGGTCAGAAATCAGATTCAGAGAATATGGATTATTTTATTTGTTTCTAATTTATATAATTAATTAGATAAACTTAAGTCTTATATCCAGGTGTTCAAATATTTACTGACATCTATACCACTAGTTTTGACTCCTGTTGACACGATTCTAACAAGATCAAATTTTTTAATGGTGGTGATTAAAATTTTTTACTTATTCCGATAAATTTAAAATTAACTAAAGAACATGAGTAATTTGACACCGCCATTGGAGATGGCTACATGGAATACCCCATGGTATTCCATGTAGCCATCTCCAATGGAGTGTAGATTCTAGATGGGAAAATAGGAAGAATTAGGTTGCGTATGTTTCGTTTCGATACATTGAAGCTATAGACAAACACGTGCAGAATAACACATTCAAGGAAACAAAATATATATGTTTAGACATTTATATCTCCGGTTTCAATTATCTCTGTAGTGTTTAGTGTTATTGACAGGTCCATAAAAAGAGTTGAAAAGACGGTGCTGTTTATTTAGTATTTTCCTCTCTGTATATAGTAAAAAGTGAATAACCAACTTTTTCAAAACATTTTACATTTCATCAGCACATCAACTTCAAAGCACCTTGTCTTAGAAACGGTAATTCGAAAGCATGAATTATATTTAACTACCATTTATAATACGCACACTTTTTATTAAATTCAACGTTAAGAGGAATATTTTCGAGGACAAAGTTTCTCTGTAAGAGTTACGTCAAAACTACGTAACCAGACATCGTCAACGTTTTCTAAAAATCCTAGCAATGTTTGATAATATTGCATCAAATCCTGGGAAATCGAAAATACGTACACATAGATGACGTATAAGATTATGCACATCATGCCATATGTTCGGCAGTCGGCTTGGCACCTAAGCCGTCCCGTACTGAGAAGTCGTGACGTCAAGACTGCGTACTCCAGAGATAAGTTCTACATTTAAAAAGCGGCCGTGCATGTTTCGAGCATCATTCAGATACCGATACGCAAACGTGTGCATCTCAAGTCGTGAACAATGTCGAAAATTGTTTTATTGTTGGTGTTGTTGTGTGGTGTGATGTGTTGCGGGATGCACATCCACCCAAGGGGCGCAGTTCATACGGAAGGCGAAATGACGCATGATGAAATGAGAGAGCCGGTCACCTCGGATGATGGAATACCCATTGTGAGTTCAGTGTTTATATCTTTTATATTATAGATACATTTTAATATCTCCTAGTCCTTATCCCACTTAATTGTGCGCACGCCTTATCCCACTGGTGTAGGCAGAGACCGCAGAGACCACTGAGTGTCACAATCCACGACCCTGTTTCACCTCTTGCATCTTCCCCAATAAAAAAATAATCTTATTTGTTTAAGACAAGCCGTGCTACCATTTCCTCAAAGTCTATCTTAATATGTTTAAATTATGAAAATATATTCTTTTCTTCGAGTATAGAGTAGATACCTGAGTTCTGACGTACAATTCAATGGTTTTTATTAATTTCCAGGACGTTCTTCGTAATCTAAAGCCGACGCGGTTCGTTCCGATAAACAGCGTGCTGTTTTTCAAGTCTTATCCACCCTGCGAACCTGGATTTGAAAGGGATCTAATTGGAGTTTGCAGAGAAGTATGGGACTGATAAGAAGTCTCTATAAGCAATATCAACGTCTCGAGTTAAAAACTATGATAATATAGGTTTTCAAAAGCCTTCTACGTGAGATAATCAGACTGTTAAAAATTATTGGATATTAATATGTCTATTTCGGTATTATATTTATTCGATAGTAAAAAGTTATTTAATGATGTGAACTTATATAAAGGAATAAGATATATTTGTTAACAACAAAATTTTATCTCAACAGCGTTTTGGACAAAGCATATCCTTCGTATTTGTAATATTATAATGTGATTTAAAATTGTGCAGTGATATTAGCGTAAGACCCACTTTTAATTGTATAAGCTTAGTGTGAATGTTAGCCAGTGTTTCATTTTATGTAAAGAAGAGTGAGAGTTTTATTTATAAGGGATATTTATAAGTTACACAAAATAAACGTGAACTCATTGCTGATATATTGTTTTTTTTTTAACTTACATTATATACAACCACATTAATATCTTTTTTGAAAATTAAAACGAACTGTTCTGACGTACAACTTTATTTTTATCTTTTGATAAATTATACAAATATTTACATTAATGCAATTTTCCAATACTTTTTTCACACGAATAAAGAATTAAGCACAAAGAACTCTAACAACAGACAATACATGTACACCACAATTTACTTTCTTTAACATGACATCAAAAATTTATAAACTACAACGTTTACATATCTTTACTTATCATTTAAAATACTACGAATTATAATAATTTAAAAACTTTATATTCAGTTTTCGGTAATCTATTTGGAGCTTGTTTATCCAAATTCCTTTCCTCCACAGAGAAGAGTCTAGTTGATGATATTGTGAACTGTCGAATATAAAATTGAAATGATAAAATAAAACAAAATATGACAACGAGTATAATCTTTATGCTGTGATCTTAAATCTAAAGATTACGTCTAAGGTGCAAATGACAATAACCGAAGGCTAAATAAGATTCAACAGGGAGAAACGAAAAACTGAGATACATATTTACCCCTGCACAGTATTTACTCCTTCTGCCTTGAATATAGATACATTGGTCTACTTTATATACAGCGAACAAAAAGGCAGATACTACCACTGTTTCATTGTATTGTCAAAGTTATCCATCGGTTTAAACCGATGGATAACTTTTTTATATAACGCTCTTTGCATGATCTTTTCTTTCTACCCAAATATAAGATCAAGGACTCATGCAAAGATTTATAAAAAATGTAGCATAGATAAAATAGACAAGTGTTTAAGATTTATTTTTATGGGCGTTCATAACCACACAAAAAAATTCTATATAGTAGTTACATTGAAAGAGATAATTTATTTCGTGGATATAAGCACATGGGGCGTCCTTTTCTAGAAGGTCTAGGTCTGTCCAATTCTTTCAGTCTTACCTAAACATCCTGTTACATGAGGGAAGCCGGGGGTAAAGTGACAGCACCGTGCCCTGAGAGTGGTGAAGGCAGCGTGGCGACTCCTCGGATCCAAGCTCCTCGCTCGCAGCAGAAGGACTCTACGTTGTTCAATGCACGCATGTATATCGTGGTTACACCACCTGGACACAATATTAACATGATTGTTTTAGGTGAAGGTCTGTGTTTAAAGTAATTGGAAGCTGGTGTGTGGAAAGTGGCAGTCTTGCTCGTGCTGATAATAGCATAGTTTTACAATATAACTATCTCAAATTTAAAATTTCTTTATATGTAAAACATATATACAAGATATGCAAGTTGATCAAATATATATCTAACGCGTCCTATCATGTGTGGCCTGCGTCGCGTACAAATATCAATGATGAATTTCAAAATGTATTTAATTTTGTTATATGGATTAACTGCACATTATATTTATAAATTGCTCATGCGTTATAAGCTCTTTTAATAGACAGACATAACGATCTTTTCACTGATTATCTATAAGGTATTAAAAATGAAAGAATAATAATAATCATTAACTAAACTTTCAAATTTTCCATGATAAGTATTCTCGTATTGTATTAAGAATATATACTATACGATCATGATCAAGTACATTATATGAAAAGGTCAAATATAGTAAACAAGTTGTTTGCTCAGAGTGCGACAGTTCAATAGATATGTTTTTACAAACAATATGTATTTCAGAGAACAATTAAAAATGTTGTTTTATATCAACGACATTTATGGCACGTTCGCGAATTGTAATGACATATTCTTTATAGACTTATACATATGTATTTGTATGATTGACATAACTAGAGGAGCATACTGCAGCTTGTATTTGAATTTTTTTTATAAATTCCCTTTTAAATTATTTTCTAAATTATATGACAATAAATGTGTAAGTATTAATAACTCAAGTAGTATTAGAAGTTAAATCATTGGAACCTATTTGACACGGGTTCCTTACAAGGTAGTAAAGAATAAAGAATCGGCTACAGAAGGATTTACAAAAACTCATCATTAATTCAGTGCAATAGAAATTGAAAAGTGGTTTAATTCATGAAGGCGGAGTCGCGTGAAAAACAAAACATTCATTAAGTACAAGTTATCTGTATATTATGTTATGTCGTTTAATATTTTATGTTCATATTTTTAATGTCTAAACAGTCAAAAGTAAAAAAAAAACATGTACTTTAAAGTTTTACACCAAGGAAAATTATTCGTTTCCTTATCATTTGTATAAAGAAAACTTTCAAATACAATGGATCATGTTCTAATCTCGACGTGCAATTGTTTTATCTAATAAAATATGTAACCTTCTCAAAATTACGGGCGCCAGCGGAATCAATCTGATATCTTCATTGTTTGGATTATCGGTGTTATGATTATGGCGCAGACTGTTGTATTGCAAGATCAATTTAGTCACAATAAAATAATAATACCATTTCTGTATTATATAGTTATTTGTCCACTATAAGGTCTCCTGTACTACTGACAGCAGTTTTTATAAATTTTGTATCTACACAAATGATTTTGTAGTGTATAAATTTGCAACGCCTTCGCGTGTTTATACAAGTATCAAATCACCGAGTTAAATTCGTCTTAATTCCTTATGACAAATGATATAATACGGTAGACAGGAGTTAATAGGAGATGTTTTAAGCCATTCTAGTGTAATGATTTGGTGTTCGGATATATTATCCTCTAAGTAACTGAAGTTCATGGTAAGGTGTATGTAGGACTCTGTTAAGTATTCAATTCAAGGTAATGGCCTACAATTGATACTGGATTAATTAGTGTTTAATCGACTTATCACGTAATTACGATGCCTTGGAAATGTCTAATGTGGTAGTTTTTATTTTATTGCTTTGAATGGCGAGACGAGCTTGGTGTACGCCTGATAGTAAGCGTACGACCGCCCATAAACAGTAGAAACACCATCTAACACCTTGAATTAAATATTAAAGTAAAGTTTTTTTTGTTATTTCACTTCGCTTGCTATCCTGAGACATGAGATGTAAGTCTTATTATGTCCAGTAAATACACTAGCTACAATGTTCTTCAAACAGGAACACAGCAGTGTTCACACACTGCGGCAGTAATAGACATTGCGGTGGTACCTACCTAGGCGGACTCTCACATATGAGAGACCTACCACCAATACATATCATACCCTTTGATAGTGCTCGAAAAGTCGCCTCACCAATGATGATAAGCTGTGTTCCAAGATACGCCAGCGCATGCCCGTGCCGCGGCATCGACATCTCTGTCTCAAGCTTCCACTGACGGTCTTTCCAGTCCCACGCGTCTATTGCTCCCACGCTGCTTGCTGTCTTCTCCTGTTTCAAGAGAAGAAGTTGATTTCAAATATGAATAAAAGAAGGATTCAGTTTTGTCCCATTTTCTGGTTTTATTGATGAAGAATCATTACTCGAAATTTGTTTGTGGCAGAGGCCGTGCTCAGCCCAGGATGTTGAGACACAATATAAAAAAAAATGTGCAACACTTTTTCCTAACCTACAAATTACCTTTACAATTATAATGACAACATGGAAGACCATTGTTTAGTGTCCAGGTCGAGACCCTTTGAAAATAGACTATTTACTAGATTTATGTAATGAAGTATATTACCCTAGTAAGTACACGTATTAATACATTCGTTTATCAAATTAATTTACCTTCTCGGATACTTTACCGGCGCCACCGATAATGTATAACTTGTCGTTCATAGCGAACAACGTGGCGAAACACCTCGGGAAACGTAAACTGTGTATTTCGGTCCATCTGGGCAATGTCAAAGACGATTTTTAATGAAATCTATTAAGATTATTTGTATGAAATACAAACATTCGTTAGTAATTACTTGTAAACTAAAAATATAAACATAGTAGAGTCTGATATATAAATGAAAAAAAATAGGGGTATGCAGTGTCGCAACCAGGGCACCCATTTTCGCCAAGTATGTGCCGTCCCATGATGTGATAGGGGCGAGCCTATCGTCAAATCAGGCACGAATTCAAGACTCCGGGCTTATACTGAGCAGAAAAATCCAAATATCACTTTGCCCGACCCGGGATTCGAACTCAGGATATCCGAGCGTTGCCGTACCGCGCATACCACTTCGCAACGAAGCAGTCATATTAGGTATATTCGTATGTACTAGAATGCCTGTATTCACTCACTCGTTAGTTTTAGAGTTGTAGCACTCAACGATCTTGCAGACAGGCCGTCTTTTCTCGCCGGTCATGCCGCCCGCCACCCAGATGTAGTCGCGGTACTTGGCGCACGCGACCGCCATGCGCGCGACGCCCATCGATCTCACCTCGCTCCACGAACCAGATTTCGGGTCAAACCTCTCTACTGATCGTAATACCCTGGTATTCAAGTTAACTGATTATTTAAGTTTGAATAATTATTTTCAAACTGACCAGAACCTTACCCAACGCGACGCTCCGGTTGGGTACAAAAAACGGTCCCCGATTTGAATATATTTTTTATTTAAGTGGAAAGGGTGATGACCTAAAAAGGTCTTCAGCTAAGCGACTGCACAAGGCCTTTCATATAGCGTGAGGCTCTGGGTAATTGCCCGGTTCCTTACCCCTCGTCCCCTCCCCACATCCCCCAAGGCCACCATTGGGTCGTTCTCTTTTTCGATGCATTTAAACAGAAAAAGCACTGCGTTCTTCCATTTCCAATTTTCCATAATATTAATCTGAAGGAAATTAGATTTACGAATTGTAGTTGAAAAAATTGATTTACTGTCTAAATAAAATAAATCAGAAAAATACGTGGTTGAGCGTATGTACAAATGATAAAGTGTTAATCAATAAAATTAGTTTATCGAATAACATAGGGCAAAGCGATCTGGGTACTATATTTTATCTTTAATAACATTTTACTTTATCATGAGGGTATAATAGATACTTAAAACATGAAAACTACATTAGAGAGTCCCATTAATATTCAAGTATGCGACAGTAGTTATAGTAAATTCATTCTATTCGTATGATGGCAAAATAAAATTCCTAATGAATCACATGTCGTGACGTAAAACAAAACTTATTTTTGTTGAACTAATCAATATTGTCACATGAGCCGGGAAAAACCAGCTACGTGGTCAGCAGCAGGAATAACGTACTGTAAATAAAACCGAACTATAGAAAGACCGTCGATTACTCAGCAACATAACTCTACCTTGATGTGAGTGATTAACCGCCATTTTCACTAAATGAACCTATTTGCTTTTTTCGATCTATCTTAAAAATGGACGAATCAGAATAAAATTTTATTTGACATGCTTGTAAATGAGTTATTTTGATTGGTTCATTCTCAGAATCGGATTGAAGATTAAGATTGAGATCCTTTATTGAAAACGGCTGTGAGACGACCAGAGAACAACTATTATGATATGGCAACGTCCCACAAAAACGAAACTTTTTCTAAGGCCTATATTTCCTGCGGAGTATTGCATTATAATTTTTTCTCTTACTTGCCCTTCTTGTCTTGTCCACCGATTGCGTATAGCGCCATCTTGTGAACAACTAATCCAAAGTTCTTCCTTGGAATTGCTAGTCCAGATTCGCTGTACCACGATCTGGTGACTGGTTCATAACTCCAAACCGTGGATACCACTACCGATTTTCCGCGCACGTCGTCTTCTCGAGGATCGGCACCCCCTTTATAAAGTAATGATATTTATCATTTAGAGCTAGTTCATCTCTAATTTTCAGTACAGTTTTGGCCTTATGTGATTGTTGATGGATTGGTTAGTCGTATAACGAAATATAGAATTCTTTCTTTGATCAGAGATCATATTAAGCCATAAATTCCTAATTGCTGATGTCTACATTCTCTCCCAGTGGTCATCCTGAGCCTAGGTTCCCGTTATTGTTACGAGGTAACCCGTTATTGGGTTTCCTTCAGCATGGTCGCTTATTTTGCAAGGGTTGCGAGCGTCAAAAGCACTCACCTGAAAGTCCATTGTGTTTGTATAATCCGACCCTTGTCAGGCTTACAAACGTATCACACGGCAAAAAAAGTCATTAAACGGAATTTACAAAGTCATATTGGTCAAAGTAATTAAACTTGTGCAGCGGTCAGCAAATTTATTTTTCTTTATTCATAAGCAACGCACGCATATTTCTTTTGACTTTGGTGGTTTTCACAGGTATAAGTCTTTAGTTACATCAATCAGCCCGTTTTCCCTTCACTTTAATAATTATAAAAATCTTATTTACCAACTAAATATACTCTTCCTCTAAGAAACGCGACGGAGTGGTGATGTCTCGGCTCGGGAAGATCCCCCACGTACTCCCACACGTTCGTGACCGGATCGAATCTGTGACGTGAAAACATAAATACTATGATGCTAAGTATAAGGCTAGCAAGCGGTATGCGTGCGATTGTGCGTACTATTGAACTATAATAATTCTAAATATGTAATCATTTTAATTGTACTCAACTATATAAATGTATTCAGGGGGAAATTTTAACTAGTTAGCACACATGCAGTTTACGCCTTTATATCCGAAGATGGCAGGCAGAGGTGCAACCGTTTGACCAAATATGTTCCGTTCCATGATGGGTTAGAGGGCGAGTCTATCGCCATATCGAGCATAAATTCCAGATTCCAGGCTGATACTAAACAGAAAAACCCAATATAATTTTGCCCGATAGGGTTTGAATCCGGAACCTCAAAGCGGTATTATACCGTAATACAACGACCCGACCAAGGCAGATTGACATAATGCTTTGTGAAAATAACATATCAGCTATGATGAAGAGAGAATTAACCTATTTCCTATATATAGAGCTTCACCATTACCGCGAATAGACAAAAAGTGTTTGTAAATACCTGTATATATCTTTGCCAGTGTTCCGCCCTACTCCATAATCTGTGTGTGGGTCGATACCACCAAACACTAATACAGTCTCGCGATCCCAATTGAACAATGAACCCTCCGCTATATACTTCTTATTCGACGGCCCGAGAATGGATGTGGACAACTTATTCCTGAAGCAAAAATGTACGAAATTTAATTTATAACTTCTATAAATATAATAGATAAGCAAAACTCAGTGTGCCTGTAGTCTAAAGCCAATTAATAAAAAAGAAATGGGTTGATAAAAGAAGAGTACAAATCAGCGATTTTGACATTCATTTCTGTCTGTCTCTCTCTGTTTGTTAGCATACATCTTCGAAACTACTGAACGAATTTTCATACTGTTTTCATTATTGACAGATATTATAATTGAGAGCAGAATCTATATTCCTAAACAAACCTATATTTGTTTCATTAATATCGATACAAGGAAAAGTTATACAGGCGTAAGATGTTGCGGGGACAGTTAGTTATAGATATGAAGAAAAAACTTCAATAAAAAAATAATTTCAATTGTAATTATTAGCAAATATTTTTAAAAATTTTACAAAATATTGTAAAATTTTTAAAAATATTTACTAATATTATTATAACTATTAATTTTTTATACAGACGTTGCAAGGTAATAACCTTGCCACGTCTTTTACCCATCTACGACAAATAAATTGTTTTAAAAATGTTACTGCGGTGCAAGATTTTTCTGATGTAAAGTCAAATGCCGCTGCTGGAGATATTGCTCGCAATTACTATTAGGAACAGATTGTGAAACAAAAAAAAAATTACATGTTCATTCTGGCCAGTGACTCCTTCGACTGATTGAAGAGCGATATCCTGGGGCTGTGGAAATTGTTCTGTGACATGGGGGCTGGAGCGCGCGGGGCCGGCTCCGCGCGGGACGCGTTGCTCGTCGTTTGGGGACGAGGCGCTGACGATGCTTGCGGTGATCTGATGAATACCATAGATGTTGTCATCATTGAATTATTTGCTATTTAAATGCTAATAGCATCAGGCATTGTGATTTTATGTACCGACGCGAGGGCAGCAAAGAATACAAGGCTATCTACGCATTCTACATTTCAGAACAGCATTTCTAATGCGAAAATATAATAACTTCTTCAAAAACGAAGCTACCTTTTTCAAATTTGGAATAGGTAGGTAATTAATACAGATTTTCGAAGAACATTGTAACGGTCAGTTAAGTGGTATATATATATTTCGAAATTTGGTAGATGTATTTATCTAGTTTGCACAAAATATATAGCTAACTGAATCAATTACCACAACGTAGGACGTTCTAATAACTGATTCGTAAATACTTTTTCCAGATTCATAAATATTAAATGCAGATTTTACTATTCTTTTATATAATATATGAGTAACTGCGACTATAAACAAAGGGTAACTATGATTCGACAACTAAATATTGTAATTACTTGTCCCAAATTACTTCGTAATTCTAAGGGTATGGATATGGATATTGCAGATATATTATTAAAATATATTGACTTTTTGGAGTTTAAGACCTTTTGTTAGTTGAGTGTTCTATTACAATGTAATAGATAATATTGCAATATTTTTAGAAAAGGTAACAATATTATGGAGTTATTAATATTTTTGAAAAGAATTAAATATGCGTTGTACCCATACGCATCGTATATTGCTAGCACAAGTTTTTGAATATTTTTTCGTGAGATTTATTATTAGGAAAGTGTTACTGAAACAACTGCGGGAATTTTTTCTCAATAATATTAGAGAGGAACATGCATAATATCGTACACAGTGTAATTATCAGCGCTCTTACCGACAGCAAGTGGGAAAAAAGACAATTGTAGTTTTACGAAATAAAAATATTACAAAACCTTTGACATTCCGCCAAAGCGGCTGTGGCAGCTGCCAAATACGAAGCCGCTACACTATGCCTTCTTTCTTCTGTTTTTACAGGGTATTGATTCTGTAAAGCGTGTGTTTTACAGCAACTTATATTTATTTCTACTTTTCATTTACATTTTCAAAATGTCAAGATTTCGCAAAGAAAGCATTATAGGTGTCTGCGCCTAATCTTATTTTCTTAGCACCGATTACAAACTTTTTATTACAAACTTTAGTATTTCGATAACATTGAAGAAAACAGGCGAATGACAATTTTAAAGTTGTCAAATAAATTGGCGAAAGAAATTATACTCTAACCCCAATAAGTTTAGTCTCTATATAAAAATCTTACTAGCTAAAGAGCTATGTTTTTGTTACTAAGGTTTCTTTGTCTGAGTCATAAACATAACAATGGTAAATAATGGTGATTACCTTCTCTGTTACACTAGTATCAGCACTGCCACTGCTGGTTTCACTGTTCGTTGTATTTAAATCAGAATCTTTTTCAGGTAAATCAAACATTGGATCTTGTTTCTTCGTTGCGACCTATAATAAGATTTAATGGCAGTTATTAATAAATGATCTCAATTTGTTTTTTCGTTGAAACCTTAAATAAGATTGTCGTTTAATGGCCGTCAATATATGACCTCAATCTAAATTTTCGATCCGATTCCGAATATAAAATAATGAAAATAAGTTATTTTTCAATATGTCAATAAAACTTTGTCCTGATTGGTAAATTTTTGCGATGGATCGAACAAAGCTATTGGAAACGTTTTCAGAAATCAGTCAATCTATCTACTAAAATGACCAAGAAGTTACGCAATAAAATTGAAAGTAAATAAATAATTAAAAATAAATTACAGCTTCCGGCTCTACAGTGCACATGTGGATTTGTTGAATTTTCCGACGCTGCGCCTGAAGGTTTTGTAATTGTTGTTTCTGTAGTTCTAATTGTCTTCTTTGCTCCTATTTTTAAAAAGTAACAAAACGAATTTAATATTAAAATAGATTAGGTCTGGGGGCCCTGTTCCGTCTAAGGAGACGAATTCTATTTTTACAAGTATAGGCGTTCTAATCAAAGGAAAGCTATGATAGCCGTACGGGTGAATGAGCATTTCTCTTTTACCTATTTGAAGACGGAGTAGGGTCCCTTCGGGACAGTCCAAGACAAGCCAAGCCAAGACCCCTTTCTACGATCCTTTACGTTAAGAGAAACCAAAAATATGTATGAGTATCCTATCGACAGTATTATCGATTGGATATGTTTTTTCTATACACTTTCTGTTTTCTATTAGTATTAGTGATTGTAGAAAAACGTCTTGAATAAACCTATCCCAGAAAAGAATTATAACATTATTTTTTATTTTTTGATTTAGAGGATTTTTTATTAATAAGGAATAATTTTGTTTACCTCAAAATGATTCTGATGCTTATTGATTTCAGGGCTTCTTCTACGGTCGCATATCAAGGGCATTTCCATCTCTACTGGCGGAGATCTAATTGGCGATGGTGATTGAGTACCTTCCTTCGTCTGTTATGTAATGATTAATCTTTTTATCTCAATACTCCATTCGTATTTACTTTTAAACATTTACAGTGAGCTCTCTTTTCGTAGATCAAGAAGAACGTAAACAACAACTAATTATACTTTTTTTTTCTTTTTTATTTTAAAATATGGTTCAAAATTGATGGTAGAATTGTGACATTCACTTTTAGAACCACCAACACCTCAGTCCGCCCCGTGCCCATGAAGTGTTGCAAAGCTTTCGAAAAGTCCGGAGATTAAATAAAAAATCGCGATAAAATTCTTAATAGAAATAAAATAATAAAATTCGTAAAACTTATTTAATTTCCACACTTATCATGAAACTTAGATCACCTAATAGAAAAATATACAAAAAATAATATACGAATATTAAAAAGAAGAGTTTCTTAATTTGATTTGTATATATTTTTACTTTACCAGTTTGTGACAAAGGGAAAAGGTAATTTTTCTCATTACCTGTATATTCTAGTGCCTCAAATTCAATGAAATTTAAATGAATGATAACGAATCGTACCAGGTAGCTATCTCATGTCATTTGACATAATCATGCCGGCCTTATAAGAACCATTTAATTAGAACTTCTTATATACTATTTAGAACAAGAATTTACATTGAGAATACAAAAGGCAAAAAAAATCACCTTTCTTCTGCTCTCAAAGAATTCACTCATAGTAGGAAATGATTTGTCCTTATCTCCCGTAAGACCCTTTAATGTGGCCGGTAGAGGAAAGTCCATTTTAGGTCTCCGCATATCCATTTTGTCCATGTCTATCCCGCGTAAACTACCTGAAATATAATGCAATATGTACAAAATATTACGATAGTTATATCTGTAATTATAATTTATTTTTTTACCTTTTTTACTTGTCACGCGTATGTAGAATTTTTTGCTATTTATTTTATTTATATTACAAGTATATTTAAATACACGTTTATTAAATTAATGATCTGGTACTTAAAATAGGAAGACCTAAGCTATAAGTGTCAGCATCCTTCCAGACTCAGTTTAATTTACTTGTATAAAACAAAGTTTCAACAATGTGCGACTTAATCGCTCATATATAATGTTCCAATTATACATCTCTATTTATAATAAAATAAAGGAATTTGTGTAGAATCTAATTATCATTAGAACGCTTAGCAGAGGGCATTTGTGCTCATTAGTATATACAGGTTGTGTCGGGTTCCTTTTCGGAAAATTTCACCTTTTGCCACGGATGTTCACAAAACTATGTTATTAGTTTTTTAGTTCAACCTTACTTCTTTACAGGAATTGTTAACACTTTTTATTTGGTTAAGAGGCTGAACATTCCGGAAAATATTACTACTGTCAAACAGGCTGAACGTTCCGGAAAATATTATTACTGTCAAGGAGAAGTGGCGCAACAAATTCAAACTACAAACATGTCAATGACCTGTACTTAAGGGCTTTATCTTATAACAGGAATTATTAATGTACCGTTGTTTTCACTATTTCCTTAACATTCATTATTTATCAATCGTGAAATTTAAGGTTGTTTTAAAGATAATTAGGAATAAAATAAAAGAATAATTGAATAACAGAAGTCCAGTATTTTCACATCAATAATTAATTAATGAGGTTCGACTTCTGTGCGTCTGTACAAAGGAACTTTCTCAAAAGTTCGGTTTTCGTTCGTTCAAAACATTTTTAGTAATGGAATAAAAATCATGTAATAAGACACAAAAATAAAAAAAAAACCTTCAGTGTCGCAATGAAGTTACGACACAGATATTTACGAGTATTTATTATGACTATTGTTTAAACAGTCCAGGAAATCTAACAATTTATAATTTCTACAGTTATTATAACAAAACAAAAATTACAACAAAAATTTTATCAACCAAAACAAGAATACGTGCAGTAAACAACGTTCGATGACATGAGAAACATTTTTCCTTGGCAATAATGCGTTTAACACATTGTTTATTTAAGACGATTCAACGAATATTTTAAGTGGAAATGACGCATATAGAAAACAATAGATTAATGCGATCGTATAACACTATTTACCGGGCAAGTCATCATTTCTTCGAGGCGGTTGCATCATCGCCATTTGCTGGTACATCTGGTCTCTCGGTACCATAAACTGTTCCAAATATTTGAGGAAATCTTTGTACGTCACGTGGTTCTGTAAATTACAAACACATTCGCAGTTTATTTCTGTCGCCCAACGTACCATGTTATGTATTTTGACTAGAGAAAACGAAATTTAATATCACATTAATGTTATATGTTAATTATGCGAAAGTAAAAGTAAACGCGGTAACCAATGAACGGTTTGGAATGAAATTTCGTACACAGATAGATCATGTCCTGGATTAATGCTATAGGCAACTTTTTAAAAAAGTAATTGCGTAGTAGGAATTTTACACAAGAAAAGGTACATTAATTATTTACGAACATTGTTTTTAACAGGTGTTAGATATAGCCCAGTGGGGTGTTAATAAGTAATAACGGGTGATATTTATATTTACTTTAATCGCATGTAATTGCACTGGTTATATACTGGTCGCTCATATGTGAGAGTTCGCCCGGGCAGGTACCACTGCAATGTCTATTTCTGTTGCCACGCAGCAGTGTGTAATCACTGTTATGTTCCGGTTTCAAGGACATTGTAGGCAGTAATTGTAACTACTTGACATAATGAGACTTAAGATCTCGCCTCAGGATGGCGAGCGCAGTGGAAAACCAAACAATATTTTGTAATTCAAGGTGTTGGATGGTGTTTCTACTCTTTATGGGAGGTCGTATCGCTTACCATAGGGTGAAAGGCTAGCGCGTATCGTCATTCAAAACAATAAAAAAAAATACACGTACATAAATAAATACCTAAATACAAAAAACAAATCTGAGCGAACAAAGATATCGGATGTTTGATTAACTGATAAATTATAAAATCCCTTTTAATTAGTGTAGAGCATTTTTGAATAATCTAACAATGAGATAATACAATTAATTATCCACCTTTGATTATTGCTTTTGATCGATATTTCCTAGGTACGAAAATTTGAAAAATATATTAATTAAACTTTTTCATAACTGATGTTACATTTATCAGCTTTTTGTCTATTGCTGGCGGTATAGGTTGTAACACCTGCATGTGTGGGAGAAAATAAAAAAATGTTTACCTTATTTAGTAGACATAACATTAGAATTTCCAGAATTGAGAATTGTTCCCGCCATAGCGATAGGTTTAGCTAATATTTTAAGATAAGTACGTCATAAGACACAATATAATTTATTATATTTGGCAAAATTTGGTTGTGTTTCATCATCATCAAGATAGAAATATAAAAAAACATAAGACATTCTTTTTTCACGTTTGTAGCATTTTCTAATTTTAATATTGATGCATTTTGGGATACGTTTTCACAAAAAGAGGTAAAATAAAACACAGTGACAGTTACAATTACTGACCTTCTCTTCCCCAATCCAATTCCTCTCAGCGGGCTCGGAGAGTCCAAGAACGTCTATCCAATGATAATAATTCTTCGAATTGTTGCCGTACCAATACTTTATGATCACGTAGCTGAAAATAGTACGTGCACAATGTATGAATTACAAAATATAAATTATAGAACGTGTTCCTGTCAACGTATACATTTATTTGAGACTGACTGTAATGCTTCGGTGTAGTAGTTCTATTGGTTCCGCGGTACAACACCGTTTTGAGGTCCTGGGATCGAATCCCGACTCGGGCAAAATTATATTGTCGTTTTCAGCTCAGCCCGAAGACCGGAATCTATACCCGATAATTATCAATAGGCTTGCCCATCACATTATGGGACGGAGCACACAACGTGAAAATTGGGTGCCCTGGAATCATCTCTGCCTACCCTTTCGGAGATAAGTGTAAGAAAATGCATATAAACCGTGGAGGATAAAGTTAGGTCAATGACACTTATAATATCTTCCTCTAGGAACGCAGACCCGCTGTTCAAATATAACATCATTTTACCTTATTTGCTAATATTCATATAACGTAATAAAATTTCTTTGTATTTATATCACTTCAACCTGTGGGATTTAGTTATTGTGGGGTTTATGTTCGTTTGAGGAAAAAGTCCAAGTGTTTCACTTTAATATTGTCATTTGTCGAAAACGCGGGAAAAATTGTAGACACTTTGTAGTCATATACAGGTCTTTCTCGGCCGGGGAAGTATTGGATTTATAAAACGTCGCACTATGACGTTCCAGAAAGAATCCGAAAGATTTCCGACTTATTTATTAAACCAATATTACCTGTATACCACGAAACAGGTGTAGGCTACATTTTATTGCAAGGCCATTGATTTAATCTGTTACACATTATTCATTGACGTTAATGAAATCAGCTTTCACTGTCAGCAAGGTGGACTAGACATTTTATGTGAATGTCTGGATAAACGCCACCTTGTCTATTTCTTTCACTAATCCAGAATGTAAACATTGTTTTGTTTAGGAATAAAAATAACATTTAATGTCTCATGACATGACGACGAGCGTAGTTGAACACATTGCAGAGCTTTGTTATTATTTAATAATAAATTATTGTACTAGCTTACTCGAGGCTACGCTCGCGGCAAGTACTTTTTTCTGGATAAAAATTCCTCTATATATTTTTCCGGGTTAAGAGTAGCCCATGTGCTTTCCAGGGTCTTAAACTATGTCCATACAAAATTTCATTAAAATCAGTTTGATAGTTTTTGAGTTATTCGCGTTTAGACAGACAGACAGATGCGGCGGGAGACTTTGTTTTATAATATATTTGGATTTTGAATGACGTTGGTATTAATTAATAGTCATTATTCATTAACCGTCATCTGAGCGACCTTCTATTAACAATTGTCTATAAAATAATATTATGTAAGAATGATGATACTTATAGATCTATTTAAGTCATATGAAATAATATTTATCTCATTTCTAATAACTACAATATGTTATGAAGCTGAGTGCCAAGTTTTGTAATAGGTCTAGTCATATGTTATAGTTATTTTGGCATAATAAAGTAAATATTAAAATATTATTATATTCAGAGGAAATGATTTATTATTATTATGAGTTGCGACAAACTTAAGTTAACTTAACTTAACTTAACAACGAAATTAAGTTTATAGTGAAGACATTTGACTGCGCGGTAAAGGAGTTATTTCATGACCATCGCGTGGAAAATTTTGAATATTTAACGGATCCAAATTTATTTTACTTTTTTTTATTATTACTTAGGATGTCCCATTCAAATAATTCCATGCACTTAGGTATTTTAATTTAAGAAATATAATTGGTAAGTATATAGACTATAACAGGCATGGTGCACAGTAATACACACGCTTTTTATCCCCAAGGTCTAGGCAGAGGCGCAACTATTGCACCCATTTTGTGCTGCGCATATTCCATCCCATGATGTTATAGGGAGCGAACCTATCGTCATATCGGGCACAAATTCCAGATTCCGAGCTAACATTGAGTAGAAAAACCCAATATAATATCACTTTGCCCGAACCAGGGATCCAACCCGAGATCTCATACAGATACAATGTCTGCAATCATACCGTAATACAAATGCGACAGCCAGACGTATGTTATCGATTATAATTTAAAAAAAAACAAAAAAATCCTACGACCTCGGTTTTGCCCGATTTTCACGCGAGTAGTGTATAAACAAGTCCAATACATAATTACTACATAATTTCTACGTAGTTCTTTTAGGACAACATAGAATAAAGTAAAACAGTCTAGAACATAATTACGTACATTAATATCTATAAAACGTAGGAAAAACCTGCCTATAATCGATCAATAAGCGGATACAAAGCTTCGTCATTCTTGATGGCAGCGTGATTTGGGATTGTTCATCATATGTGTATACTTTGACGTCACACGACGAACGCATATCTTCCAGGCGGTTATTGATGTTGGCAAAGATGTACAGGTATAATACATTATATGTGTATTATATCTGTACAGGATCGATCAGTTTCGGGAATCAGGACTCGAGAACTAAGCTCGTGACCTATAATTACTGCACATGCGAACTGTAATCACGCATGATGAAGATAATATCTTGTGGTTTGAATAATTTCCTTAACCGTCAATTTATTACAATTATAATGAATACTCTGCAGCAGCCACATGACAGGGTGGAGTGGAAGCAGCTCGTCAGCACCACCATCAAGGCTTGCCGAAGCAGATACGACCTTCAGTCATGAAAAAAAAACTTCTCTTCAGATAATGTATACTCACGCGAGTCCGTCGTCCACCATCTGTTGTACTTCGGTTTCGTTGACGATCTCCAATATTTCAGAGTTATCAGGGTTACGTTTTATGTCGACAAGTTGCCATGGCGATATGAGTCCAAAACGCACGCAGCGCATCACTTCTACAGCCAACCGGCGGCGCGCGGGCCAGTCTCCGTACAACCATCTGACTCCAGCCATGAGGACTTCTATCTCGCTAGAAAAATGAATCGCACGTATACATGGAGATGTCTATGGTCATCGTAAATGGAAATTCCCGTGATTCTGCCGTGGTAATCGAGAAGGCAGTAAGTCAGTAAAGGCGGTTCTGCTTTATTCCGTGGTTAACTATTTTATCGTTCTTAATGCTATTTATCAAATAAGAAAATGCATTTCTAATTTACGTAGATGTATAAAACCTAAATAGGAAGAAAGTTCAAGGTTATAAGTTTAAGTATATGATCCAAATCAGTTATAAAACATTCACCGCCTTTGACTACTGCCCTCTTGATTACCACGGCAGTGATGTAACGGAAGTGATAAGGTTTTATATACAAGAAAAATGTACACCATAATAAATGCCGACTGATTAAATTATATTATAATAAAAATTGCAGCGACTTGCAACATAAAATTCGTTTATCGATTAATCTTGTTCGCAAACAAGTACATTAAAAGACGTACCTAATTATGGAATAAACATTCATCAAGGACATAATATATAAAATACCAATCATTTAGTATAGCCTCGTATGAGGGATGTTACCTATTCCAACTTATTTCATACAATATTATCTTAAGGATTTACAAACGTGCGTAGGTCTTTCCCAGGAAAACGCATTGAATTTGGAGAAACCAAAGTGGATTTCGAATGCTTTACTTATAGTATTGTCGAGTAGTTTAATATATTGTATTTAATAGTGAAATTCGAAGTTTTCAATCTTCCGTAATTTTGAAACAAAAGTAAACAGAATTTCAACCTTCATGTGTGTAAAAATCCAAATGAAATAATTTATTAAAAATAAATTTATTGAAAGTGATGTACATGGTCATATTTTAAACGGGCGTAATAACATAAGTACTAAACAAAAATGGATCCTACCAATTGCAATAGTATAAATAGTGTTTTGTCGTTGGATACTTAGACATAATAGCTTAGAAAGGCTGATTTGCATTTCAAAAGTGGCGTTACAGGTATACCTAACTATTAGTAGTAAAATCAAAATGAGCAAGCAGTAATTGCGTCGATAGCACTACAAATTGTACTGGAGTTATCAACAGAAACTGAGTAATTATCGTGATTGATCAATGGTTTTCATATACACGTCAAATGGATGATAACAGCACTTAAATGCTATTGCAGAATTCATTAAGGCTCAGCTAATGTGGTGTTTTATGGAGGATTCGAATCACTAACTTACATTGTGTGCAAAACCGTTTTTGCACGTGTCCAGAAATGTGAATCTAAGACCACATACCAGGTCATTTACGTTAAAATATTTCAATAACAGCTAAATAATGGATCTGTCAAAAGTAAACAAGGAAGTAACCTTGTAACTGATATGTAGTTAGACTTTAAAAACGTCATAACTTCCTCCGGCTCCAGTTCAAGGAAATCTTTTGACGCCACCAGAGGCAGAAAGAAACGCATCACACGAGGAACCTGTAACCATATCGTATTCTTGAATGAATGTTTCTTCATCGAATGTAGTTATAGGGAAAGTATCCCACCATCAAATCCATAACGGGGGTAATACCCTTCGATCTGGCTTCTTTGAACAACGCAAAAGCTGTGTCTTCTGTAAACAGATCTTCATTCACGATGAAGGACCAGCATTGATCTTCTAAGTCTGAAGGGAATGTTTTGTAATTAATTATTTTATATCAACAGAAGCTGTTGCTTGTTACTCCGATCGTGTACATATCTCTTCTTGTAATTAAAGTTTTATCGCAAATTTTTCAGGAACTTAAAGTAGTCTTTCAAGTAAGACTTCGTTTTACGTGTAGCAAATTTCATTCAAATCCAATAATCATAATAGGTGTTTACTTCTATTTCTAAAAGATATCCTAACATACGATATAAAAGATTACTAGGAATAACAGTATATAAGTTTGACTTTGTTATTGTTCTACCTTATTGTTTTGTCATTTTATATCCAGAACAAGTTTACGATGTTAAAATGAAGGTCACCTCATCACTCATATATTGTAGTGGTAGAGTACATAGACTGTAAAATCGGGGAAGTCCTGAATTATTGTTGAAATGTTAAAACCAAATTAGAGTTCACTTATGATATATCTACATATACAATGATGAAAATAAAATTGAAAATAAGACTTTTCGCAGACACAAACAAAAAGATTAAAAAAGGAAATAGTTTAAACACATGCATCGTTTATCCTGGAACTCGTTCCTTCGTATCCTGGAAATAGTTTTTTACATATGGCCATATGTAAAGAACGATTGAGCATCGATGGACATAGTTCTAAGAAAAAATACGTTGCACGACCGGCTGTTGTAAAATCGGCAAATATTTACACACGTTCAAACGTTGCGGGGCTCGTCCCATTGCGCAAAAATATTTCGGCGTATAGCAGCTGACATTACCTTTAATGGACAAATATTGCGCAGCGCCGAACAAATCAAGAATGTTTTCCCTCTTCAAAACCTTATTGCTCTCAGTACCATTGAAGATCATCCACTCGTACAATGTTTGAAAGGCTTCTGGTGTCACGCTAGTCTATGGAATTAACATCGATATAGCATCGTTCTTAATTAAGATTATCATAATGCTAGTTATTATGCTTACGGGAGGCAATTCAATCTCTCTGTAAGTGTTCATATCAAAAAATGTAGAGTAAACTTGCAAGACCATGTGATGACAGTGAAATTCTTCGTTTCCGATATGGATTATCGTGTCTGTGTTGCTGTAAAAGACGGACTCATTATTTCATAACTAAGCATAGCTAGCCCTGATATCGAATAGTACTTATCAGATAAAATATAACAAAGGGGACATTTTTATTACCTCTACCCGATATAACTATATTTATGTTTACTACTAGGTACATGATATTGGCGATAAATTATTGATAACGAAACTAAACGTATTGTTGTCGATTTAGATATGATCTAATGTACACGTACACGTGATTGTGTATTCGTCTGTAGAACTCTTGGAACATGTCTTGTTTCTTCGGCAGCTGCACGCGCATCCAGTCTATCGGTCCCGCTGAGGTGTATCCGAGACTCACGAGATCTTTCCCTTTGTCTTCTCTTGAACTAGGCACTTTAGTTTTCTGGCTGCGATCATTGCCTAATATATTCTTAGCTTGGTAATTAATTGTATCTTTCACACCACATTGTATTCTTGGATCAGAGTTTTCATTATCCTTATAATGCATATACATAATGAAATAGTTAAATTAGTGTTATAAACTTAAACAATTATAATATAATTATATTAATGGACTACAAACATTTTGCGACAGTTCATCGTCAGGGTCGTCAGCTGTTTTACCTTCAAACTTCACTTTTACTTTTGCCTGTGTGGGGTCAGCTAACAAAACACCAACTGTAGATGATTGGAATACAACCTGAAATTGAAATTAGTGATGAGGGCCTCAAGTTATTTAATTGTACATTATTTATTTATCAAGAATCATGTTACTTGATTTGACTGGACTTTCAGGTTACCGCTTGGTGTAGACTTGAAAGGAAATGTTGCGCCTCTAGGAAAATTTAATTGGTCTCCACTGCTGATACTACAATATATTTCACTAAGATTATTTATTTGAATCAAAACTTGAACTGCTGAGGATAATAGCGAATATAGATCTTATACCTTGAATTATCTACACCGGAGGAAAGATTTGGGTCTAAAGTACTCCTTTGAATGTTATGAATGTAATCGGAAGCAAGCTTTGAAGCGTAGGTTTCTGGCGCCATTTCTTCTTTCTTTGACCTTTAAATACGATTATATTATTTCGGAAAGAATACGAAAGTTACATTCCAATAGGATTGTTACTTACTTTCGTCTATAATTACAAGACATGTATCTATTGTGGGTCAATTTATTAGTGTGATACGCATCCCCTGAAGCTTTGGATAATAATTTTCTTTCGTGGGTAGATAGATAAGGGTATTTAGTAAAATCGAAATCTGAAAATAAATTATACTTTACAAGGTTTTCTAACAACCAAGTGTCATAATTTCTTCTGTTTAAGCGAACGTTATGACATTAAAATAAAACTATTTTGCGGATTTTATAGCGATTTTTTTTTTCAGAGTTGTTAGACTTTGTAGCCTTCGTGGTCATGGGGCGGACTAAGGTGTTGGTCACCCTAAAAGTCGAAGTTTACATTTTACAATTATATTTATTTTTAATTTTAGCTGTTGGTGATCCGATCTACGCAGAATGAGCATATAATATAAAAACAGCCATAAAATCCGCAAAAAAGTTTTATTTTAACCAAGTATCAATAAACGTAATAATTGTGTTATTGAAAATTAAACGAACATAGATTTATGATCAGAGGCTGTCGACAGTTTAGCAGGCCAAGTTTATTTATTAATAAATATAAATAAATAAAAATGTCGTCCACCTCCACCCAGATAAACCTTTTCGCTGTGCTTTAAAATTATATTTAATACATAAGCCATAAAGATTAATAACATATACAACATAATTAATAACACATACATGTACTTGTGACAAGCCCTCGGTAGCAGTCCACGATTATTATACATAGTTGCTTTATAAAAATTTTCGTAGTTATTTACGCACACATTTTTTTAAATACGCGTAGGGTAAAGTGATCCCTCTGTACCTGATAGTAAGTAGAGCGGCGCCCAGAGACTTTCCAGCCCTCACACCCACAACTACAACTCCTGTAAGCCAGGATCAGCAGTAGCATGCATTTTATGACACCGAGCAGTGAAGCTCGGCGAGTCTCAGGGAAATCTAATTGGTCAGTATCCCGCAACGAAATTAATCAAATAGAAAGATACGGAGTTAGAAATATTAATTGTCCACTTCCCTCCATAGCAAAGCGGGAGACAAAATAATGATGATAATAGAGAGGCGCCCAGATAGATAATGTAATTATCGATTGACAAGAGATAATAAGCCCTAACTAGTGTAAACAATAAGATAACAACACGATAAAAAGGTCCGCGTCGTTAATAATGATTGTGGTTGGTCGAGAGAGTAGCGTCTGGGTCACGTGCTAGTCTCTCCGCCAATAACAATGAAACGATACCTATCCTCGTGTCGTGATTTTTGGCACATGCAAAAGGGGCTCGATTTTTTAATTCGGATATACACAGACTGATCCCGCAACGTGACAGTTTTGTAGGCCACTAAGTCGAATTAACGCCTTGTGTTTGGTGGTCGGTATCCGGGCGGAATCAAATATCCAACAAATGTATCTTACTCGCCTAACTAAAACTTGGCTAGAAATAGACCACTGTGTATCGCAATTCCTTACCGGCCATGGTAGTTTTAAGGGTAAACTATTCTCATTTAGATTGGTTGATTCTCCTGCGTGCCCATGCTCTACACCTGGATACGAAGTTGAACAATCTGCTCATCACGTACTTTGGGAGTGTAATCTCTGGCATGAAGAGCGCAACATCATGTTAAACAGTATGCAAACAACATCTGGAGTTGTATACTACATGGACCTTGTAGAGACAAGACGGAATTTCTGTGCTTTCCGGCGTTTTTGCCATGCCTATTATAATCAAATCTAACAGCTCATGTGATAGGACGACTCTTTCTTTTAATTTTATGCGTGGTTCTTTATAACTAGCTTATCTAGTTGTAAATGTGATGATGATCTTTGAGGTTAAAACGCCTCCTTAGATCATGATTTTGTCACCCGCATTGCTATGGAGGGAAGTGGACAATTAATATTTCCAACTGCTCCCTATCTTTCTATTTGATTCATTTCTTCGCGGGATAATGACATATTAGATTTCCCTGAGACTCGCCGAGCTTCACTGCTCGGTGTCATAAAATGCGTGCCTCTGCTGATCCTGGCTTACAGGAGTTGTAGTGGTGGGTGTGAGGGCGGGAAAGTCTTGTTAAAATGTATCTTACTGTAAACTATACAGCCGATTTTATAAATACATTTAACGATATCGAATAAAATCCACAAAACATACTAACAAATAGTCACTCACGGATATCGCTTGTATTCGTGTTTAGGTCCGACAACGAGCTGCTTCTGTACAGTTTAGGCTTTATAGTTATATAATATTGTTCGAAGATGTTACCATAAGGCCTGTACCGTCTTTTCGGTATACTGAAATAAAGTACTGTATTATTTTTTTGTCAAAAAAACGATCTTAATCCGAATCTCCGGATCGATCTTGTATAATCAGAATAAAGTTTATTCGTCGCACTCACTTTAAACTTATTTAGATCGAATTATTATCAGGATAAATTTGTAGATATGCGTTGAAAGTAATAAACGATTTTTTTTATATAAAACATAGTTTATTCATTGCGGTAGTAAGTGGGTTGCGTAGTGGTGATAGCTACCCCCAAAACCCATACTAAGGGTAGATTTACCATGGTATCTTGCTAACTTTTAAAAAAATGCGGATATGACATTGATCGTAAAATATGCGACAGCGAAACCACGTCACTCTGATTTTCTGTGAAACCGTGGCGCCTCGCCGGTTGTACCGGCTATTTAATGTTTCAGGAAAACTTGACATTTATAGAGTTGATATTTAATTTTCTGTAGGAAGCTCTAAAGTTATTGATCAACTGTACCTTATTGTCTTTTTTCTCTAAAAAATATACAAAACATGACTAATATTCGGGAATCATATAATTTTGCAACACATGATAAGGAATTCATCGGCAAAACATCAAACGCGGCTGTAATTTTCAATGGAATTTATTTGTTGAGTTTTATACTTATTCATGCCGCATGTCAAGTGTAGGCACACCAATTTTCTTCAAAACTGATTAAGTCATACACAGAAATTATGACAATTTCTGTTTCAAAATATATTGCATTCTTTAACCATGATTATTATCAAGTAGCCTAGAGTACACGACTATTAAGTAGCCTATATCAATTACCTAAGTACTACTGTAAAATCCCAATAAATGTCATTACAATATATGACGTCGAAAATTGAGTAATTTTGTCAGTTTGTTTATTTGTTTTACAAAATAGTACTTTAAATAAATAGCCATACAAGTCCACGTCGAGAGTTACCAGAATTGGCTTAAGATTGTAAACAAAATATCCACAATTAATACCTATTAAAACCCATGCGTAATTTTCTATATACCAATATCCATATTTCTAGTAATACTTCCTCGTAATAATTTTGTTTTATGAGCAAAGACATGGTTACAACTAGTAAGTATTTAAACAATGGACACTTACTCGGTTTTATTATTAGTGCTTGTGTTATTCCTTGCATTTGATAGCGCTTCTATATTATTAACCTGAAGGGAGGCGAAAAGAACAGTCTTTTTTAAAATTTACACACAAAAAAACATCAAAATGAATAAAGTGTTCGCAGTTTCGTTCTTCTCTCTTCTTTTGGTGGTAAGTAAATAGCGATTACTTGAAAGTTAATAGTAGTTATTATGTTGCCGAATACGTATAATATTATCAATCGGAAACAAGCATCTATTTACAACAACAATATTCAGTAAAGTAGGTACTAGGGGATTCTAGAGACTCCAGAGAAACCTTAAAAATTTACGATACCATTATAAAACATCGTCTGTATATTAGGAACATTTGAATACATTTTTAGTTAAAATATATTTCCAGTATTTCCTTTTCAACAATTCCTTATGATTTTTATAAAATTTCTAATTAAGGAACTTTGTGAACTATATCGCTTCGTCCATTCTCTATGACCAGTGCCAACATATGTCCCTCTATATGATTTAAGAGTATTAAAGCTATTTAACCTGCGAGTAAGTAGCTCTCTTAGGTTTATACAACTATGAAGAGCTTTTGGTAACATCGATGACTGTAATACACACGAAACGTGACAGTGCAAACTGTTGCTAGTCGGCAGATTTCTTTGAAATAATACTACTACCCTGGCGGGGGCGGACCATTCATGTTGTGATAAAACTGAATTAGGCGCAGCCCTATCTCTGGTGAAAATTTATGATTAAAGATTAACCCTCTTATTCATAGACGTTATTTATCTAAGGAGGGAGCATTGCTGTGATAACAAGTCTGTTTATCGGTGCTGACGGCATGGCAGCCTTCGCAGTGCGTAGACATACGGCCGTTGTGATTGGCTAATATTGAGATACAACTTGAAAATATTTATTAATTATGGCGTACAGTTGGTCTCATAAAAAGTTGACCATGGCCATGGCATTGGGCCATGAAAAAAATATATGCTCCAACAAACTCTCGTCCAGACTACACTGACACAAGAAGTGATCTTCCTAGTATTTTTTGTACAACATTCGCATTAATTTATTTGTAAATCTTTTTGATCTTATTTCATATTGTAGCTTCCACCGCGGTGATTCCGCCAATGTCGATTAATAATAGCAGATAGTGAAAGACGATAAATACGAATTTCTAGGAATCATATCAATAATTTCTGGGAATTTGTCCAATTATAAGGAATCAATTCTGGTGTTATATGCACGTGATATTTTTTAGAAACACGTACTAAAATTATTGACTTACTTTTTCCAAACTTAAACTCTTCTGCATTTCAAATTCACTGAAACAATAAAATAGGAACATATTCCATATTGTAAAAATAAATGGTTTTAAGTTTATTATAAATTCCCAAGACTCGTATAAAATTTTTGACAGTTGATGTTTGTGTCGCGATATAAAATTTGTCAACATCAAAATTATTCCAAACAATGAAATGATAATGAAAGGTAAATAATTGTCATTGCATAATATTGTCTTTTTTATCAAAATAAACGTTACTTTTTGCCGCCAAGTTCTTTCGGTACCTTTACACTATCAATCTAACTTCAGTTCATAATAGTTCCATCACCTACCTTGACTGACTATCAATTCAAAAAGTGAATGAAGTAAGATTTATTGTGGAATAATGTATGAACTGATGCATGAAACCCCAAAATCTTAGAGCATTCATTTGCTCAATATTATGAATTATGGCGTCAATATTCGTTTATATTGATACATGATTGACTTCCGTCAACCCTTCACACTTCACCACTTGTTGTTATAAATGACTGTCGATGTGGATTCTGACTTGCAGAATTTGTAATAGTGGGTGTGAGGGCGGAATAGTCTCGTAACTTGTTTTTAAGTCCTTTCAATCGATAAACATGTTCTTTTTCAGACATTTACCATGGCAATTCCAGCTGGTCCGAAGCAATACGTTGTTCCTCCCGCACAGGTAGGTAGAAGAAGCATCCATCGTATTTAATAAAACCGTAATTTTTCATATCTTTACAAATGCAATCACAATAGCTGCTTACTATTCAAATGCAACTAAATTTGGGCAAGGCTGAAAGTGTTGTGAATTCTCTCACACTGCGTTTTGCAACGCCAGCAGCTCATAGTACTCTAATTGATAAATTCCTGTGCTTCAACACGTAAAAGATGGGCAAATATTATGTATCATTGTCAGTATCTGACTAACGCTGCGTTCGGCCAAGCGTATACTAGGTATATTAGTGTGGAAGGAAGGAAAATATCCAGAATTTAATGTCCATTAAAACCAATGCGTAGTTTTATGTGTATATTTATGACTGAAAATCCTCGAAATATCTTTGGATGCTTAACTAAATATAATATTATGGTTACAACTAGTACTTATTGGATTTATTCTCAGTTCTTACATGTTATTGATTGCATTTAATACCGTGTTAGTATTTTGCCTGAAGACAGTCTAAAGGAACGAACTAGGTAATATCGGTCATCTAAATTCAGCAATCAGGCCGATATATTTAGAAGCAGCACTGTTTTCTGTGTTTTTTGAACTTATGTAATAATTTTCGAATAGAATGTCGCTTAAATCAATGAACCTTTCACCCATCGACATATTATTTACGTTTAATGACTAATCAAGTATACAATATACTGTATATTACGACTTCATTGTGAAAAATGAGACCCTACCTAACCCACTTTCTTCGAAAAAGTAGGCAGAGGTGCGACTAGTGCACGGTGCACCAACTTTTCGGTATTCCGTCCCATGATTCGCTATAAGCTAGACTCATCACGTCTAGCTCATAGCTATATCGAACACCAATTGAAGATTTCGAACTGATACAAAAATCCAATATCAGTTTACCCGCGCCGGGATCGAACCCGAGTTCTCAACACGGGAGTCGCATCGTATCGTACCTTGCGACTGAAGCAGTATTTTTTTTTGAAACGGAAAAAAGGATGGGAAAAAAAGTTGGCAATACAGGAATATTGTTATGGGACACGGTTTATTATTTGTACGGTAAAATATCGATGGTAAAAACTAGTTATTTGTGTGGTAAAATATCGACGGTAAAGACTAGTTAAGTTTTAAACTAACGTCCGTCCTAAAATGAATAGACGTTCCCATAATAAGACGATGCATAAACTTATCTGAGGAATTGGAGGTAGTGTAATAGATCAAGGTAAACCCAAAAATCGCCTGTAGGGTGACGGAAAAATTACCTCCGCATATTGTCTTATAAAAATTATAATAGACTAATTAAAGAAAATGTGCCTAATATTTCCAAATCCGATAACTTGCAACAGTACATTTAATAAACAAGGAACTTTCGAGAGAATTGCATTGAGGACCTTAATTTCCCTATTCTCCTTTATTTCTCTAACACCGATGTAAATAAAACTTACCTTTTTTCAGACATTCACCTTGGCGAGTCCAGCTGATTCGATGCAATACGCAGCGCCTCCCGCACATACAGGCTTGGAAACCTCCAACACGTCTGATCAAAGTGAGCAACACATCTTTACAAATGTGATCATCGTACCTGATAACTGTCCTCCAGGATATCAAATGGCGGCAGACGGAGTGTGTCGCGAAGTATTCGAATAAACGGTTTACTTTGAATTCGTGATTTTTTCTACGGTTAAAACTTGCCAATAAATTGAATACGCACCAAGCTATGCAGTTTTCTTTAAAACCAACTTTGACTCGCCATTTTCAAATAGCGTAGAAACATAGATATATACAAGGCTATATATCTCTATATATTATCGTGTAATGCCAATGGACAAGTCATTACAAGCACACGGCATGAAATAATTAGTAATTTTGTCAGTTTCTTTATTTGAATGAAATGAGAGTACGAGTATATATTTATACAAAATGAATAAAGCATAATATGTGATTTCGTACATACATCTTTCGATAGAAAATATGTAGTACTTAATTAATTTATTTTTAAATCGTTATGCATTTCTATAACATCTTATATTGTGGTTCAATGACCATCAAATCAATATAAATATTTTAAATGATTTAAATGTAATATCAATATGAAACAAAAATACATTTTTAATGTGCATATAGACACGTTAAAGATAATTATTTTTTTGTTTGTAATGGTTTTTGAAGTCGGTTTACTTTTTTGGTAAAACTGTTTTTATATCAAATTATACTGTCCTCTTTGCTTGTTGTCAATTCAGTTCGGTGTGAGAGAAGACTTATATGTAATTGTGTAAAAAATAAAACATACTATAATCATCAAAAACTATTTTGACTATCAATTATAATTATTGTGGTAGTCAATGATTTTTTATTAATAGAGGTATAGAGGAAAGTACTAGGGGACTCCATATTTAATTAAGTCGAAACTGGGCTAGGGTTAGACTCGCTTTCCCTATCTCAATTCGGGCCCCCAGTCGAGCTTAGGTCGAGTAGACAAAAAACTCAAAGCCAATTTTAATTATTGATACGACCAAACAGAATACAAAATAATATAATAATTAATAAAAAAATCACCTGGCAAGCATATGGTTGCAGGTGGAACTTACTTCAGCTCCTGTATTATAAGATTCTAATTAAGGATTGACCAAAAATATCTAAGTACTAGTCTAATGGATAGAAATTAACTGTGGCATACGATTTTTGCTTGAGCAAAAATGACATACTTCGCGGGTAGTGAAGTTGAAAGCTTAAAGCACTACCCGCAACGGTGGCCTAAAACGGCACACTAACTGTATTATTAGAACTCATCTATTAAAAATTTATAATTCATATAGAAAAAAAAAACAACATATTTCAGAAATATATGATACTTTGGTTGTGTTTTTTTTTTTATAATGTGGATATTAGTTCGTTAAAAAATTGCCATTAAAGTTGTCGATTTCGTGCATCTCCACCTAAAGTAAACATCTATGCTACCAACACTATTAAAAAAAACAATTTAATATGGATAATTTGGTAGATTATTTTTTTTAAACGACCTACATTTATTTTTTTTAAAGATATTATTCGTAAATCTTTGCATGATACCCCGCCCGTAACTTGCGCGTCTCTAAGTGTGGAAAGTGTGCAATTGCTCAAAGTTGATTGTTTCGGGAGGGGGTTAATATTCTTTCGTTTAGGGCCCATCAATGGCCTAATATAAGCTTGATTAATGTAAGTAATGTATGTATGTAATGATATTAATACATTATATTCTTTATTTATCATTTATTTAATTTTCTATTAGGACATGTGTTATTTTCAGACATGTTACTATATAAAAAAATACTTTTTATTAACAAGAAGTTTGTTTACTTTATAAATTAATCCACACCTCTATATACAGACGTCTTAATCCATAATATCTTGACGGATATTTTTAGGTGCAATTATTACTGATTATAATTATTAGACATAAAGTCCCGCTTCGTATCACCTGACTATAATTTTGATTCTCAAACCGGGTTTATTTTATGAATGTACGGGCTTGGTAAAGTTTAAGTGCGTCATAGTTTTGTTGGTAATGATATATATTTCATATCCGGCCGGATCGCGACCAGCGTATACAAGGTGTTGAAACCTGCTATAGTGGCCCATGGAAGTGTGTTGCGTTCCGGGTTCAGCCTGTGTATGTCCGGTTCCTACAGGCCTGCATAATTGTGTCGACAGTCATAATTCTCTCGTTAGTTGACATTCTATTGGACCACACTCCACTTACCATCAGGTGCAGTTGGGTAGCACTGTCGTGTCCGATAAAAGAAAATATAAATTGATGAGAGATTACTGTCCCTTACCAGTTGACATCATTAGGTCTACTTATCCGTAAATGAGTGTACACAGACTGATCCCGGAAGCCGAAGCCTTTGGGGATAACTATAGTGCGTTTTACACGTCGTGTGTGGATTGGCCATGCAAGCTGATAAAAATATACTAGATTCTTAATTTTAATTATATTTTATTTAACCAACTGATATTTAGCGGTAATACGCCGCTACAAACCGGACCTATGACTGTCCTATTAAAGCTTCAATTTTTTTTCTCCGCCTCCATTTACTAAACTTAAACCCGTTTTAGAATCCGGATCCGACACGTCATTGTCACGTTACCACATCCGCAGTTCTAACGGTTATATTTAACCTAATATGAACTCAAGTAAAATGTGACTTGTGTGTCCTTAAACACCCTCATTTGCATAACTGTATATAGATTTGTTATCTTTCCAATAAACCACGCTTAGATATCGAGTGAGCGTAGTCTGGAATATTTTAACGTGACATCCTGTTTATATTAAGCATACGGAGTGTAAACGGGATTCTTTAGTATTCCACATAATTTCATGTTTACCGATCACGGTGTCCGTTTGAAAGAAATTTGTTAAACGAATTACTTTACGACAATTTGTATTATTTAAATAAAACGAGTCCGATAGCATATTGTACGCAGTTTGCATTCCAAGAAGTAATAACCAAAAGTATAATTTCGTGGTTTACCAATTGTAGCCAGTGTTACTACTAGACACAATAAGACTCAACATCTCATGTTTCTGAATGGCGAGCGCAGTGGAATACCAAACAATTCTTTGTAATTCAAGGTGTTAGAAGGTGTTTCTACTATTAATCGGCGGTCGTATCACTCATCATCAGGCCAACGGCAAGCTCGGCTCATCATTCGAAGCAATAAATAAAAATGTTCCCAAACATAGATATACCTAGCAGATAACTTTAGATTTCGGGTTAGGTACCTACTTACCTGATAATATGGCAAGCCCTAAAGACCGGCTCATAGGAGTTGTTCACTAAGCGTCTATTTCAAAGTGTCCGCATAAACATTCTAATAATAGGTAATATACAACATAACTCTATGTTTCCTTTGAAAAAGTAACGCAAAGATGAAACGAACTAAAATGTAATTATAATAGTATGTAGTGTATTGGTTGAAATTAACTTAGCGTTAATAAAGGGAACTTCTGGTGGGTTTAGTTACGATTTTTGTCTATTTAACCTTTATTATTATTATCTAATCTTATAATAAGACTTATTTTCTAACTTCTGGTGGAAAAAGAGGGGTGTTATAAGTATGTTTCTGTGATGGCATAGTAGCTCCCGGGTGAATGGACCGATTTTGATACTGTTTTTTATTATTTTATTATTACTTTTCAGATCAACATTTACTCTACGGCCTAAGCAGATGATCGCTAAATAGGTAATTCTAATAAATTATCTTTTTTTTGTAAATTTCGTTGTGAGACTTTGAAGTCGGTATGTCCTATCTTTAGAGTTTTTAGCGAGAATCAATATACAGGGTCATTTTTATATTGTGTTACTAAATGAAACCACATATTCGTCTTTACCCCTGTTAACATTGTGCCAAAAATCATCCATGAATAACAAATATTTTGGCCAAAAATCACAGTTTTAGTTTTCTTTTTTTTTTCATTTTGTAGCTCATTAAATATTGCATGTGTATAAGTATTTTTCTGACTGAAAGTAAATTTTATTTTCAAGAAGGCAATCGCATGGTTTCATTTATTAAAGCAATCTCAAAATGCCTGTGTAGTAGGTAGAGTGGCCGAAGAAAGCCCGGCTCTAACAGGGGCTTCCATGCATATTATTTTTTTCTATTTTTGTTGAGTTGTAGTGCAAAAATATACTACGACTTCTTGTTTGTTATATTATTAAATATTATATGTATATGTTGTTATGTGTTGTATTTCATTCAGAAGTTTTACTGTATATGTTTTCATGAAACGATTTTATGGACATTTCAAAATTACATGGACCTAGAAGGGTTCCATAATTTTATATTTTTATAGCATAGACCGGCAAACAATGAGCAGATCATCTGTTACCTGATTTTAACTGCCCATACAAAAGAAATAACAGAAAAATCGTTAATGCGCTGCCGGCCTTATAGGACAAGAATAAGTTGATATTAAGAAAAGTAGATAGGTAGGTAATGTACTACGTACGTATGTAGGTATGTTAAGTGTATGTTTGGGTTTCCGGAAATTTCTTACTATACGAAACACAAGAAAAAGCTGTGACTTTGAGTTAATTTGGTGTAGCATAGTAACACAACTCGTATTGTCGCTACTGATTTTAGGTAATGCTACCGACGATCTAATAATATGAAAAAAATTGTGATACTTCAAAATTGTACGATACATGATCCTTAATAAGTAGTATTATAAAAAAATAATTTTTACCTACTTAATCTATTTAATAATTGTATTAAAATATGCATTTAGTGATACAAAAGAAACTCTGTATGCATCAGAAATTGTTACAAACTTGTGTGAAATTAGGTCATTGATTGATTTAACTTATCCGTGCTTTACCAGGAAGTCATATCAGCTCCATTAAGATTATGAAGTAGTAAATGTGTCACAGAAAAATATTTTTATCAATGGGGTGTGTGGACGATTGGCGTCGGTGCTACAATATGGAATTATCATTATGATTTCAGAATTGTTGATAAATCTATCTATAATTTAACATGAGTCAGTAAGACGTCAAAGGTTCGATAAAACCAAAGGGGTATTGTTAGTATATAAAGTAAAACCGGCCGGTGTCTGCATCAGTACAACGCGAGCGCGAGTCGAACGTGCGTGCAACAAAATTGTGATTTTAACGTATTAAATGTGAGTACATTTTATTATTACAGTTGGCTTTAATAGATGCCTGATTCATCGACTTAGTGATTATATTAAGATTAGATCCCTTGGTTTGATTCCCAAGATCATAAACCCTTCACGTAAGTTAACCTGGATTAGAATTTAATTTGATCAAAGTATTATCTTTTATCACGTCATAGGATAGAATAGGTTCTACGAAGCGAAGTGCACTTTACCTACTTCATTATGGATATAATTATGTGTGGCAGTGTGTTATGGCAGATACCTAAATATATTTCGTTATCTATATTCCAGAATTCACCATTAAAAGCATGTGCAATATTTTAGTATACAAATTATATTGTAAACAAATATATTATTGGATTATAAGTTCAGTTTTCATAAATATTGTACTGGTCTTAAAAAAATTTTGGGAATGTAGAGAAATTTGTCCATGAGTAATGGCATCTTTCCATAACTGATCGTAAGTAGAAAATGCAACAAAGTAATATTCATTTTAGATCAAACTATTGTGAGAGAATGATAATACATACTACCACCCGGATTTTGTTTTATTTGTATTTGTTATCTCTACTTAACTATATCGATAACGAAAATACGTGTTAATAAACAAAATAATGGCAAAATAAATTCTAATCACGCATAATCTTTTTTGGTATACAATCAAGTATTTAGCTCAATAATTTATCATTGAGAATTGCACAAATTGTGTTACGTTATTAACAATTATTGTAACATCATTGAATTATTACGTACATGTGACTTAGGCGTAACAAGGAAATAATTTATAATACAAAAAAATAAATGTCATTGACCCTGGCGAGGCCGACCTTCATCTATCGTGATAAAATATTTAGTTTTTGTGAATTGTAAACAGAGTAATTTTTTGTGAACATTGCTGCTTCCGATTAAGTTCTTTTTTATATTTTTTCGCTAACAGAACATTATTGCTTATTGCTATTTTAATTCTTCAATGATTTTTGTTTTATGAAATCTACCTATGTTGTATTTATAATCAGGCAATAAAAACCATAATTGTTTCTTTGGATTAATAATAATGCAGGACTTTCATTATTGCTGATAATCGTTAAAAAATGTATATGTTTTAATATTTTCCACATTTTCTATCGTGATTTTTCACTTGTTGATTTATTGTTTTACAAAATTAATGAATTCATAAATGTTAGTGTCAGTTTCAAAATAAGTTTTAAATGAGTAGTTTTATAACTTAACGCAGGTTTTAGCCAAGAATATGTTTTATACAGAATGTAGGAGTTACTTATTGGAAAAATCCAAAAGAATGCTTATGCTAAATAAAGTATGAAAATGAAAAAGATGAAAATGAAGTATGAAAATTAAGTGCAGTATACCGCACTTAATTTTCATAAAGGTCTTAATATACGTTATTGCTTTGTTATTGAATGATCAAATTATCGGGCATTATTTATCAAATCAATGTTAATCAGACGCTGTACAAGGACGAGGAAAATATTAGCATATGTAGACATATATTATTATAGGGAATTTACAGGTCTTGCGACAAGCAAGCAAATGTAGATATATTATAAGTATGTAACTACGATGGTCCGGAGGGTTCATGCTCTTCGGTCGGATCCAACTGTGAATCTAAACTATTCAGGGACCTATCTGAAAGCACATAGAAAATTTTCGTAAATATCGGTCCAACGGTTTAGGAGAAATCTGTAACACATTCACAAAGAAATTTTAAATATGTTTTATATATTTATCCAAAAAAATAACAGCTGTCCGCTAAATTCAAATTCATCAAACGCGCCCAGTTTTCTTAATGCTTTCCGCAAGAACCTTATACGAAGTATAAGAAAATTTATAAAAAGTTGGAAGAAATCAGCTATGTCGTTCTAATGTTATGACATGACGAAGGGTAATAGAAATTAATTAGGCAATTATATATAAAAATTTACATTTTGTTTACAGAATAATGGCTGACAGTAACGCTATTGTGTTTCCTGATGAGGTTGAAGCGGCGAAGGAAGCCGCTAAAGCCGAAGTAAAAGTAGAAAACGGAGACAGCAACACCGTTGAGGAGGCTCCTGCGGAACCCGCGCAGCCGCTACCGGAAGTGGCACTACGGAATATGATCGTAGTGCCACCAAACTGCCCGCCAGGACAACAAATGGGCTCAGATGGAGTGTGCCGAGTAGTCTTTAATTAATTCTTACTTTTAAAACCATAATTTATATCCCAGTCTTTAATGTATGCTTTTAATTTTAAACGTTGTGTGAGTGTGGTCATTGTGTGAGTTATACAAACAGTATTATAGTGTACTAATTGGTTTCTTTTGACATTTATTGTGTTGTATGGAAATATACTATTATTGATGTAAAATATTCGTTTTAATCGTGTTAATGGCAAATATGAGTTTTAAGAATAAAAACACATAATATTTCTAATAATTAACGATCATTTACTTTAAAATATTCATTATAATTACATAATAATCACCTAAATCTGTCATAATGAAAACACAAGAGCTAAGTTAAAAAATTAAATACTTCTGTTGCTATATTCACTGTGTAATAAAATATTGTTGATATTCGTCTACAAAATTATAAATAACCGAGTGTAGCGTAAGTTTTAACAAATGGAGCATCACTTTCACACGAATTCCTGAAACAGAAAAATAAACGTCACATTTCTAATAACAGATATACCATCGGCAAACAGGTTTATTTTAGGGTCCCTATTAATCATATAAATCCATATCAGATATTTATTTCCATATCAAATACAAGTTTTTTTTTAAATAAATAGTACCATGAATTATAAAATTGTTAGATATATCTTGTTTTGTTTTTAGATTTGCAGCCAGAGTTTACTTAACCAAGATTTTAATGATTGTAAATATCACGTAAAAGTCACGTCAGTATAACGTATGTTTTATGAAAGAGCTAGGAAAAACACTAGACAATATGTGTTAACATTGTATTACAGTTCTAATAAAAGCTATACACGAACACATGGAAGATTGTATGAGACTGCACGGTATTTCTAACCTAGATGGCCTTGATATTAATATACAAATAACAGGCATTTGATTGATGGCAGTATACACAGTTTGTGTTTTTACCTCGAACAAAACACGTGCGATCTCTATGTCTGCCAAATCTTTTAAGTTATTTATAAAACAGGATATGACCCCAATACGTCATCGTATGGATATTATTTCGGAATATTATTAAGCTTCTGAGATATTACTTTCTGTTAATATATGTCAATAATAAATTAAATAATTATAAATTATAAATCTGACTGCGTAGAATATAATTAACTAACTACAAATTAAATGTTTATAACAGTTTTAGGTATTTCAAGCGGGAATAAATAAAATTGCATAAAATATATATTGGTTACAGGTTTGTCAGAAAAACAAAAATATCATGCACACAGTATTAGGCAAACTTTACCTTCCTGTTGGCGCAGTTAGGTAAAAACGATTCAAAATATCTATATTTGAAGTCCATAATAGTATAAAAACAAATAAAAAATAAATGAAAACTGATCAAACCGCAATTGGTTTACCGCAATAGATTGATATCAAACACGTCAAATAAGAAACCAGTAGCTGCGTAGAAGAGCGTAGAATATAATTAAATGAATGTGTCGGCCATATTTGGGTGCCCTAGGCGAAAAAAATTCGGCACCCCTTCTTCTGGCAGTGACCTTTTTTAGGTCCTAATAAGGCCAGCTGGCCTTATTATGTTCATGATGACGTTCAAGTCAAAGCCTGTGGCACACGTAGATCTCGACGCCCCAAGGGACCGACCAGCTCGTCCGTCGCTAATGTCAGTACTGATTACTGAGTGTCGTAAATTTTCGTATTTTCTGAAGAAAATTTTATTTTTGTTGTCTACTATCTACTTATATGAAATCATATGGGGATCTCAATATTATATACCTATATGCTATTATAGTACTTGCGAATTTCCGATGATAAATAATGCCGCAGCATAGGTATTTTCATAGAACTATTCAGGGTAGTGTCCTCAGTAAAACGGCACGCTAACCATTTTTTTAATCAAACTCCGTGCATTACATTAAGGAGGGGGTATGTGTATTGGAAAGTGGTGATAAATTCGTTGGACCTCCGGGATTTACGGACATGACTGAACAGAATTTTGCTACACGCTTTTTTTTTGTCAGACAGTACTTAATACCGCCTTCGTTATATCGGCTCATTTGTGCTGGATTTTTGTTGCTAAACAAGCAATGTATTAACATTAGAAGTTTATACCTAGTCCCCCTTATGTTTCCTTTGATTGAGTCATGCCGTGTTAGGTTAGATCTATTATTAAAATTATAATTTCATATAATTTAATGCAACATACTTTCGCTATTCAGAAGGTAGTAGGAATATAGCTTGCTTCCTAACGTTGTCCAGTTTTCAAAAATCCTAATAAAACTTTACCAAACCATGTTAAACTACGTGCGTCGCATCTGCGACTGATAGTAAAGTTTTCACAAGATTTTACTGTACTTAGGTGCAGTAATACAGTTATGGCCCACCAATGTAAATCTTTCAAACAAGAAATCAACCATGTAATATTGATCATATTTATTAATATAATGTTCCTAAATATGCTAATTTCATTTTTTTTTAGAAATTATTTTATCCTATATTATATCTAACAAATTACATAGGTTAACGTTAATGTAACTACTAGGTTGAGCCTGTATCTTATCCTGGGTTATGGGGGCATTTAAAGATTTTCGCCATGCTATCACCTACCTGTGATAGCATGGCGCCATGCTACCCCCCTTCCTGTCGTAAGAGGTGACTAAAACGGGGCTATTAGGAGTCATGACTGCGTAAGTGCGGCCTGAGTTCAACGAATGTTGCCGCCATTAAGGAAGGGGACTTCTGAGCCCCAAATGAGTTGAGCCACAAAGCTGCATTGTGCGGAAGCGGCTCCGGTGAATTCGGATGTATCTCAACCTCCGGAACCGTCTCATGCGCGCAGAAGCAGGCCACCGCAGATCTAATCGGTATGCAGACATAAAATTGGTAGAGACCCAACCCAGAGGGCATTTACATGTCACCTAGGTCGGAAGACCGGAGACTCCTACATAACCATTCTTCTGCTCCCCAAATTCAATGGCATACATTACATAGATTATACTGCGGGGAAAAAAGGCTGAGTATGGCCTGTGTCGCCGTAACCTATCCAATTTTGTTTTTAATTCGGTGAGTTATTTTTGCACCCATACTAATTGGGCCACCGCCAAGGCTTTAATTGATTTATTCATTTATAAATATAACTGTCTGTTAATAGTATTTTATAAGAAAAAATAATAGCTAAATGTCGATACATACTTACGTAAAATAATATTACGGGAAATGTTGCACCCACGTTCCTAAGGGGCCGTTCAACTATTACGTAACGCAATTTGGGGGGGGAAGGGGGGTCTTGTAAAATGTTACGATGTGTTACAAAGGCGGGAGGGGACTTTCGTACAGAGCGTTATGTAAAATGTTTTTTTTTATTTTAAAACAATACCGAAGGTATTTTAGCGACTTTCCGGTATTTCGCGTAAAATAATTGTGAATATTATAAAAAAAATTGACACTTTCGAGTTACATAACTTTTGGAAGGGGGGTGGGGGCGTACAGGAACACGTTTCGGCGCGTTACATGGGGGAGGGGGGGACAAAAATCTTCAAAAATTGCATTACGTAATATTTGAACGGCCTCTAACATGGCTCACCGTCCATGTTTACAAAAAAAAAAATCATGTGTTCTAATGCAAAATCATACAAAAATATTGCATATTTCTTTGATCATTAATGTGTTGCAATTTAAATAAATATTCCGAATATTTTAGATTTGGCTTTTTTATATTATTCAATAAGAATCACCCCTTAAAATTTATAATCGTGTTTTTTGATATTTGTATTGCCTAGCGTTATTATTATCGTCGGTATTTTGACAGTATCGATATTGTATCGGCATTCGATACCTACAATTATTTCGTCGACTCTTCATGTCGGATTACTCAGATAGTTGGGCTTAATTTTTTTGACTCTACATTTTGTCCTCGTATCTACTTACTGCTCGTGCAAAATACTTACATCATTTTATTATAAAATCAAAAATATATATTTTTTGTGTCGCTCGTGATGACTTTTAACTGATTCTTAATATTATTCATTCTCATTCTGATTATAGGGGTCCTTTAGGAAAAAAATGTAATTGATGCCAAAATGCCTTGAAGCTTTCATTCCCTGACAAATGCCATGCCATCAAACATTCTTATGAAAATTAAATATTGCGGCGCTGTTCGATAGCACTCCATTGCAAATTAGGTTATGTGTGACTAGCACAAAATAATAATCATACCTACTACCATTCTTGCTAATGTGCGGTGACAAAATAAAAAGAAAAAATCCATAATGAATATTATATTATGAAAATGTTATAACCTATCTACATATTTATTCTTTATATACAAAACAACTCATAAATAAATAAAAACAAAACAAAAAGTTAAATTAAATTGTCTATAGACACAGCTTAAAAATTTTACGAATATTTTTGTATAGTCAAGTAATTTCGTAACCATGTTAAAGTTTCTAATATACCGTGATTAAATGGCCGTACGGCGTTAATAATTTTATGATATTAACTATAATGTTCAAATTATTATGAAAAATATAAAATAATGTGTAAAAAATCATCGAGTGACTTATTTTCGATGTAAAGCAGGCAAAAGTAACACGAGGCACTAGGAGCAAGGTGCATGTACAAGTACGCAGCGCGAACTACTGAACGCACAAACTAAACTCACGAGTACTTACTCGTCCTCCCACGGACATATGTCGTTCCGCTGCTTGCGTTCACCGATGCCACTTTTATTATCACGCTTAACAATGTCGGAGTGCGAGCCCGACGTGAGTTCGTCACTGTGAGCAATAGTTTGCGTCGCGGCCGGCGCGCCGCTCTCCGACACCCGCTGCGGGGGCGTCGAAGGCACTTTGTCTACGTGGTCGTCGTCGACGCCGATGTCCTCGCACACGGCGAGCGGCGCCACCGGCACCAGCGGCACCGCCGGCACCACCGGCATCACCGGCATCGCCGGCACTAGCGGCACCACCGGCAGCTTCCAGGCAACACAGTCGGCGAGCGACGGCGCGGCCGGAGCGGGCTCACACTCCGCCGCCGCGCACGTCGCTGCCGGGACGCTCTGCACGTTCTCACTCACCGCCACCACTTCAATCGCTACATTTTCTGAAGCGGCCACCTGCTCGGGGGCTTGGATCAAATGCGAAGCAGTGTCTTCAGTATCAACATTCGTTGCGTTATCGTTAACCTTATCACTGATTGCCAGTTTGGCTAGCGGTGCGACTTCCTTCGTGATAGATGCTTCTCGCGATACAGTCCGTCGCAACGAGTCGACTTCATCTTCGGACGATCTAGTGCGGTCAGACTCTCGCCGGTCAGATACTGCTGCGGAGGCCGTCGAGTCGTCGCAAGAGTCCTCCGACGGCACAACAGTTGCGGACTCGTTTGCCGCCTGTGAGCGTACGTCTGCCGCAGCACTCACGTTGGCTGTTTCTTCATAGGTGACCTCTGGAGGGGAAAAACATCCGTCGACGAGTCTCATCGGCGGACGAGACGGCTCCGTGGGTGTGGCGTCAGCCGACGCAAACACTGAAGACGGCTCGTCAGAATGCGCCACCGAGCGCGGCTCCTCAGGCGAGCCGGTGCACGGCGGGGAATCAGCAGACTCGTCATCGGGTGCGGAACTGACGCTGATAGTAGGTGTCGGATGCGGAGGCGCCTGCGGGGCGGGGCGAGGGGCGGGGGCGGGGCGCGGTGGACGAGGAGAATGCGGTGGAGACGCCAGCGGCGCCAGGTGCCTCGGCTCCACCGCCGATAGTCGCCGCAAGGGGGGCGGAGCGCCGCGCAGCCCGCCGTCCAGCGTGCTCTGTTGCGGCAGACGGCGCGTCCGCTCCGCGACGCACACGGCCGCGCTGACGTCCGATGAAGAGCTCCCGGAATCCGCGGCCGAGTCCTGACGCCGTCGCGCGCCGTACGCTCCTTCACGAGAGGAACATTCCCACGGCAGCACGTCCGCAGTATCATCGTCGAGGGGATCTCTGCAAAAATATTGTTGCTTTCTTTAAACATTTTATATGTGGCAACAGTATAGAAGGTTTGTTTTTTTAATAACTCATTTCATAAGTAAGCCCTTTGAAATAGATTAAACTTAAAATTTTTATATATGTAAAAATGTTAAAAGACAATTGTTGGTTCCCCCTTTATTTATCTTTCGAGATATAATATAATTTAACTAGCTTTTGCTCGCGGCTCCGCCCGCGTTATAAAGTTTTTCAGGCTAAAGTTTTCCGTTATAAAAATAGTAGTTTCCCGGGAGCCTATGTTCTTCCCAGGGTCTCAAACTGTCTCCATACCAAATTTCATCTTAATACGTTAGGTAGTTTTTGAGTTTAACACGTTAAGGCAGACAGATGCAGCGGGGACTTTGTTATATTATTTAGAACTTTTTTAAGTGAAACAATCCCGTCATACATCGTTGTTGCATAACTTTAACCGTTTACGCAGCGCAGGCAACGGAAGCTCTCAAAACTCATAATTTTCCCCGTTTTTGCAACATGTTTCATTACTGCTCCGCTCCTATTGGTTATAGCATGATGATATATAGCCTATAGCACTCCAGAAACAAAGGGCTATCCAACACAAAAAGATTTTTCAGTTCAAACCGGTAGTTCCTGAGATTAGCCATTACTGCTCCGCTCCTATTGGTCATAGCGTGATGATATATAGCTTATAGCGGTCCACAAATAAAGGGCTATCCAACACAAAACGAATTTTTCAGTTGAAACCGGTAGTTCCTGAGATTAGCCATTACTGCTCCGCTCCTATTGGTCATAGCGTGATGACATATAACTTTGAGCACTCCACAAAGGACTATGCAACACAAAAATATTTTTCAGTTCGAATCGGTAGTTCCTGAGATTAGCCATTACTGCTCCGCTCCTATTGAATATAGCGTGATGATATATAGCCTATAGCTCTCCACGAACAAAGAGCTATCCAACGCAAAAAGAATTTTTCAGTTTGGACCGGTAGTTCCTGAGATTAGCCATTACTGCCCCGCTCCTATTGGGTATAGCGTGATGATATATAGCCTATAGCACTCCACGAACAAAGGGCTATCCAACGCAAAAAGAATTTTTCAGTTTGGACCGGTAGTTCCTGAGATTAGCGCGTTCAAACAAACAAACAAACAAACAAACAAACAAACAAACAAACAAACAAACAAACTCTTCAGCTTTATATAATAGTATAGATTTGTCCAACTTTGACTGCCTCGGTGGCGTAGTCATATGGCTTGCGTGGTAAGACACCGCTGTGAGGCTATGAATTCAAATATCAGGCAAAGTGCTATTGAGTCGGAGCAAGTGTGTATGTACCTGAAGGGTATGTCGGTGAGGTTGGACTGGCTGTGGCTGTGCGCGGGCGGGTCGGGCGCGCGCGGCGGCTGCGCGGCGCACAGCGCCAGCTCGTGCGCGGAGCCCGACAGCGAGCGGTCCGAGCCGCGCCGGCGCGACAGAGCGGCGCCGAGGCAGCTAAGTGTTATGTATGTACCTGAAGGGTATGTCGGTGAGGTTGGACTGGCTGTGGCTGTGCGCGGGCGGGTCGGGCGCGCGCGGCGGCTGCGCGGCGCACAGCGCCAGCTCGTGCGCGGAGCCCGACAGCGAAGCGGTCCGAGCCGCGCCGGCGCGACAGAGCGGCGCCGAGGCAGCTAAGTGTTATGTATGTACCTGAAGGGTATGTCGGTGAGGTTGGACTGGCTGTGGCTGTGCGCGGGCGGGTCGGGCGCGCGCGGCGGCTGCGCGGCGCACAGCGCCAGCTCGTGCGCGGAGCCCGACAGCGAGCGGTCCGAGCCGCGCCGGCGCGACAGAGCGGCGCCGAGGCAGCTAAGTGTTATGTATGTACCTGAAGGGTATGTCGGTGAGGTTGGACTGGCTGTGGCTGTGCGCGGGCGGGTCGGGCGCGCGCGGCGGCTGCGCGGCGCACAGCGCCAGCTCGTGCGCGGAGCCCGACAGCGAAGCGGTCCGAGCCGCGCCGGCGCGACAGAGCGGCGCCGAGGCAGCTAAGTGTTATGTATGTACCTGAAGGGTATGTCGGTGAGGTTGGACTGGCTGTGGCTGTGCGCGGGCGGGTCGGGCGCGCGCGGCGGCTGCGCGGCGCACAGCGCCAGCTCGTGCGCGGAGCCCGACAGCGAGCGGTCCGAGCCGCGCCGGCGCGACAGAGCGGCGCCGAGGCAGCTAAGTGTTATGTATGTACCTGAAGGGTATGTCGGTGAGGTTGGACTGGCTGTGGCTGTGCGCGGGCGGGTCGGGCGCGCGCGGCGGCTGCGCGGCGCACAGCGCCAGCTCGTGCGCGGAGCCCGACAGCGAAGCGGTCCGAGCCGCGCCGGCGCGACAGAGCGGCGCCGAGGCAGCTAAGTGTTATGTATGTACCTGAAGGGTATGTCGGTGAGGTTGGACTGGCTGTGGCTGTGCGCGGGCGGGTCGGGCGCGCGCGGCGGCTGCGCGGCGCACAGCGCCAGCTCGTGCGCGGAGCCCGACAGCGAGCGGTCCGAGCCGCGCCGGCGCGACAGAGCGGCGCCGAGGCAGCTAAGTGTTATGTATGTACCTGAAGGGTATGTCGGTGAGGTTGGACTGGCTGTGGCTGTGCGCGGGCGGGTCGGGCGCGCGCGGCGGCTGCGCGGCGCACAGCGCCAGCTCGTGCGCGGAGCCCGACAGCGAGCGGTCCGAGCCGCGCCGGCGCGACAGAGCGGCGCCGAGGCAGCTAAGTGTTATGTATGTACCTGAAGGGTATGTCGGTGAGGTTGGACTGGCTGTGGCTGTGCGCGGGCGGGTCGGGCGCGCGCGGCGGCTGCGCGGCGCACAGCGCCAGCTCGTGCGCGGAGCCCGACAGCCCTCGGTCCGAGCCGCGCCGGCGCGACAGAGCGGCGCCGAGGCAGCTAAGTGTTATGTATGTACCTGAAGGGTATGTCGGTGAGGTTGGACTGGCTGTGGCTGTGCGCGGGCGGGTCGGGCGCGCGCGGCGGCTGCGCGGCGCACAGCGCCAGCTCGTGCGCGGAGCCCGACAGCGAGCGGTCCGAGCCGCGCCGGCGCGACAGAGCGGCGCCGAGGCAGCTAAGTGTTATGTATGTACCTGAAGGGTATGTCGGTGAGGTTGGACTGGCTGTGGCTGTGCGCGGGCGGGTCGGGCGCGCGCGGCGGCTGCGCGGCGCACAGCGCCAGCTCGTGCGCGGAGCCCGACAGCGAGCGGTCCGAGCCGCGCCGGCGCGACAGAGCGGCGCCGAGGCAGCTAAGTGTTATGTATGTACCTGAAGGGTATGTCGGTGAGGTTGGACTGGCTGTGGCTGTGCGCGGGCGGGTCGGGCGCGCGCGGCGGCTGCGCGGCGCACAGCGCCAGCTCGTGCGCGGAGCCCGACAGCGAGCGGTCCGAGCCGCGCCGGCGCGACAGAGCGGCGCCGAGGCAGCTAAGTGTTATGTATGTACCTGAAGGGTATGTCGGTGAGGTTGGACTGGCTGTGGCTGTGCGCGGGCGGGTCGGGCGCGCGCGGCGGCTGCGCGGCGCACAGCGCCAGCTCGTGCGCGGAGCCCGACAGCGAGCGGTCCGAGCCGCGCCGGCGCGACAGAGCGGCGCCGAGGCAGCTAAGTGTTATGTATGTACCTGAAGGGTATGTCGGTGAGGTTGGACTGGCTGTGGCTGTGCGCGGGCGGGTCGGGCGCGCGCGGCGGCTGCGCGGCGCACAGCGCCAGCTCGTGCGCGGAGCCCGACAGCGAGCGGTCCGAGCCGCGCCGGCGCGACAGAGCGGCGCCGAGGCAGCTAAGTGTTATGTATGTACCTGAAGGGTATGTCGGTGAGGTTGGACTGGCTGTGGCTGTGCGCGGGCGGGTCGGGCGCGCGCGGCGGCTGCGCGGCGCACAGCGCCAGCTCGTGCGCGGAGCCCGACAGCGAGCGGTCCGAGCCGCGCCGGCGCGACAGAGCGGCGCCGAGGCAGCTAAGTGTTATGTATGTACCTGAAGGGTATGTCGGTGAGGTTGGACTGGCTGTGGCTGTGCGCGGGCGGGTCGGGCGCGCGCGGCGGCTGCGCGGCGCACAGCGCCAGCTCGTGCGCGGAGCCCGACAGCGAGCGGTCCGAGCCGCGCCGGCGCGACAGAGCGGCGCCGAGGCAGCTAAGTGTTATGTATGTACCTGAAGGGTATGTCGGTGAGGTTGGACTGGCTGTGGCTGTGCGCGGGCGGGTCGGGCGCGCGCGGCGGCTGCGCGGCGCACAGCGCCAGCTCGTGCGCGGAGCCCGACAGCGAGCGGTCCGAGCCGCGCCGGCGCGACAGAGCGGCGCCGAGGCAGCTAAGTGTTATGTATGTACCTGAAGGGTATGTCGGTGAGGTTGGACTGGCTGTGGCTGTGCGCGGGCGGGTCGGGCGCGCGCGGCGGCTGCGCGGCGCACAGCGCCAGCTCGTGCGCGGAGCCCGACAGCGAGCGGTCCGAGCCGCGCCGGCGCGACAGAGCGGCGCCGAGGCAGCTAAGTGTTATGTATGTACCTGAAGGGTATGTCGGTGAGGTTGGACTGGCTGTGGCTGTGCGCGGGCGGGTCGGGCGCGCGCGGCGGCTGCGCGGCGCACAGCGCCAGCTCGTGCGCGGAGCCCGACAGCGAAGCGGTCCGAGCCGCGCCGGCGCGACAGAGCGGCGCCGAGGCAGCTAAGTGTTATGTATGTACCTGAAGGGTATGTCGGTGAGGTTGGACTGGCTGTGGCTGTGCGCGGGCGGGTCGGGCGCGCGCGGCGGCTGCGCGGCGCACAGCGCCAGCTCGTGCGCGGAGCCCGACAGCGAGCGGTCCGAGCCGCGCCGGCGCGACAGAGCGGCGCCGAGGCAGCTAAGTGTTATGTATGTACCTGAAGGGTATGTCGGTGAGGTTGGACTGGCTGTGGCTGTGCGCGGGCGGGTCGGGCGCGCGCGGCGGCTGCGCGGCGCACAGCGCCAGCTCGTGCGCGGAGCCCGACAGCGAAGCGGTCCGAGCCGCGCCGGCGCGACAGAGCGGCGCCGAGGCAGCTAAGTGTTATGTATGTACCTGAAGGGTATGTCGGTGAGGTTGGACTGGCTGTGGCTGTGCGCGGGCGGGTCGGGCGCGCGCGGCGGCTGCGCGGCGCACAGCGCCAGCTCGTGCGCGGAGCCCGACAGCGAGCGGTCCGAGCCGCGCCGGCGCGACAGGCCGGCGCCGCTCGACCCGCCCGACCCGCCTGAACCGCTCGTCGAGCCCGGCTTCTTCTTCACTTGACCGCCGAAGTTGAAAAATCTACAATTTTTTTTTGTAATATAGTTACTTTACTTTTTACGGTTACGTGCTTCAATATCAGTAATCAATCAATACCAACTCAAACAATAGGCTCACTTTGTTGTCCATCTGTCGGTGTGTCAAGAAACTTTTTCTCAGCAACCCGTAGAGGTTTCAAGTTCAAATTTATATGATATACTCGGGTTCCTTCAGTTGTTAAAAAAAAAAACTTGAAAGTCAACGCGATCAAAAGATATGACCGTTCATGTCGCATATTATGCTGTGTTGTTACAAGGGAATCAAAACTAACTTCCCGTTGACTAAGAATCGTAATATTTGGTAAAATCAGACAACCGTTAATATGTACTTTAATAACAAAAAATACTAGTTTATACGCAACCCTTGATGCGCGAGACCAACTCGCACTCATCCGGATCTTGTGTTGAGTTGTATTAAGTAAACAAAAGTAAATGAACACGTACTTGGCTTTCTTCTGATGAACGTTTCTGCCCTCGGCAAGGAGCCGTTGGAAGTGATCGGAGCGGATGAAGCGCGGGTAGCAGTCCTTCTTGAGCAGCAGCCCGTACACGTGGTCGGCGGCGTGGTCCAGCGCGTACCGCGAGCCGGTGCGCAGCCCCTCCGCCACGCGCTCCGCCGTGGCGCCGTCGATGTTGATCTCGCACGGAGCTCCCGGCTTCAGAAATTCTCTAGAAACACCGACAAATTCAACTTTAAATAGAGGTGTAAAGGTAGAAAGGCATAACCTGCCACTAGAAAGAGATAATGCCATACTAAGTCAAAATAATAATTTGACTGAACTTGGCTCATCTTACGGAGTCTGATAACGTTTTTTATACAAATGTTTAACCACGCCATAGGTCACAGTCACTGATGTACACTTACTCGCATATTTCCTCCAATTTCTTCGGTATTTGTTTGGTGCTGCTCCGGCGCAGATCCATCACCGCCAACCAAAACCGAATGTTCTCGTGCGAATACTCTTTTCGAAGGAAACTCGTGAACTCTTGCAGACCCGTCGGGTCGGACACTAGTTCCTCGATAGACAGAGCCCATCGCTGGACCCGCTTTTCACTTGGCACCTCCACTCTGTGCATATAAAAGATAATATGAACAGGCTTGTTCCAAATGGCTTTGATAAAATTCAAAATAGATTGTTTTTCTTTGGATTTAGAGCACGGATAATTAAAATTCGTTACAATAAAATTAAGATAAATATAATCGTAGATGTTAATATGTATGTAAGAATAATATCATAAATGGATAAAGAACACCTAATATACAAACAAGCATAATTATAGATATCAAAGTGCGAAGTGGCTTTTGGAACAATACAGGCTACAAAAACTACTATTTTGGATTTAAGTGCGTATATAAGATGTATTATACAGTTTCACTCTTTAAGTGCTAACACAAAATACAATGCAGGAACTAACATATACATTACACGGGTAAAAAAAGTAAGGAAAAAGAAGGTTCAACTCACAGAGGGCTATTAATTTGCCAGAATAGGGTGTCGTCGCTGACCCACGGGTTGGAGGGCTGCGGCGGAGTGAGCCAGGGATCGTAGGGAGCGAAGGTCTCCGAGTAGGCCAAAAGGGCTTCAAGGGCAATTGAAGTCTTCACTCGCGTACGGTCCAGGCTCGCTTTTAGATGTTCGATCTAGAAGAGTTACAAACGTATGTGAAACTTTGTATGGAATGTATGATATTATACTACTTAATTTAGTTTTGAATATTGTGTATGCAGCTACATGAAATATAACAATGAATTATTTATTTGTTATACAGCTGTGCAGTCAGTTTATAATGTTATACAAGTATATATTATATGTAAAAGGATAGTCTAATGTGGGTATTACGATATACAAGAGATAAAAGTAGAAAATGTATTATGTAACTAAGATTTTTTCTGGTAATATAGTTAATAGTCTTAGTCTCTGGTCGGAACATACAAAGATTTTTTATAAGATTAATTATATCAGACAGGCAACCGATCGTATAAACTGAACCAAGCTGATGCTGCAACATAGAAAACCATGTTGCTCCGTCCGCACATTGAAGAAGCTAGCAGAAATTGATGAAATACTCCCTAGAATCAAATAACTGCCTCGGTGGCGTAGTTGTATTGCATGCGCGGTGCAACAGCGCTCTGAGGTCCTGGGTTCGAATCCTGGGTCGGGCAAAACGATATTTGGGTTTTTCTGCTCAGTAAGCCCGGAGTCTGGAATTTGTGCCCGATATAGCGATAGGCTCGCCCCTATCACATATGTGGGACGGAACACACTTGGCGAAAAGTAGGTGCCCTGGTTGCGCCTCAGCATACCCCTTCGGGGATAAATGCGTGATGTTGTGTGTATGTGTGTGTGTGTAGAATCAAATAACGGGACTCCTCAGTCTGCCCCATGCCCATTAAGATAAAAAAGCCTTCGGAACATCGGTATTAAACATAAACAAAAGTCAGAAAATGAGTTTAGTTTGGAAGTACCTCTCTCGTGAGCTGCTGCACAGTCCGCTTCTTGGGCTTGGGTTGCCTGGAGCGGACGGGCACGGGGCACGGCTCCAGCGCGCTGGGCACGCCGGGCGGCGGCCGCGCCACGCGCCAGTACGCACGCTCCTGACTGTCGCTCACGATTTTGTCGCCTTTCTTACGCTCTTTGGCTAGGCGAACCTGCATGAGCAGATTTTAGTTTTATTTCTTCAAAAGTCGAGATAAATAGGTAATATCAAAGTTATATGAATGCTGAATGAAGCGTAAAGATATATAGAACTTTGATCGATCGATCTGTCCACTATGAATGTTAATTCATTATTATCAATTGAAAATGTTAAAACTAGTATTTTTATGTTCACCACGATTTCCAAAATACGCATTAAAAAAATCAGTTGCATAAAAATGTAATAGACGTATTATTAAGAGCCATTTTATATTTGAAAATTATGAATATATAGAAAATACTCGTTCAAATATTTGAGTTCCTACATGGAGATTGGCTGTAACCCATAACTTTAATAAAAAGTTGTACGTTGCAATTTATAATATAAACAATAAACATGCACCGCGAATGGTTCGAAATCGCCTTGACCTGCTTTAAGACGCATCTTCACAGTATTCGGCATTCAATAAAGTTTAGCTGGACAGTGACTAATGGAACAATCCCCTACGAAAGAACCTTTTGTGTACTCAGATTATGTATGTGTGCATCATTTTCGGTAATCGACTCAGCATCGCGTTTTGACATGTTAAAATGTTAATATCATGATGCTCCTCAATTAGATATAATACACTGCCTATGCCATTGGCGGCGGAAAAAGAATACAATGATAGCAGACGAACTTTTGCTTAAAGAAATCTTACCCCTGTGCCAAATTCGAAAAACAAAAATGAAACATTTAAATAACGCCTTTATTCGGTTTAGTAAAATATATTGTTGGGATATAGTTTATTTTATTTCCTAAATGGTTTAGTTCTTATAGTTTCTTTAATGACTTCCCAATTATGATGTTCTTGTACTGGTCTGAAAACAAATGTTATCGACTAACTTGTTCCTCCGCCTGCATGGTAATGAAGTCCCACTTGGCGGAGAGGTTCTTCCTGAGGTTGGCGAGAGCCTCCTGCTCGTACTCGTCGAGTCCATGCCGCTGCTTGTTGCGCAGCGTGCGCTTCACCAGGTAGATGGCGTACTCCACGTTGTCAGGGCCGAGGGTGGGCGCGCCAGACCCACTGCCGGCCACACGTGGTGCTTGCCATGGCCAGTAGTATGGACTCTGAAACAAGGACAAGATTTATTTAGGAATTCAATTAATGACAGATTTTCATTCCTCGCCAGTCGTTATAATTATGCCGCACTGTTCGGTATTGTTCATTATAGTTTAGTATACATTTTAAGTTGTGTTCTTTAATGCTTTTCAAATGGATTTGACACTAGCTAAGACAAAACTGAGTAATCGATGTAGGGATACATTAATATTTTTTTTTCTAAATACTTAAGTATGTAATTTTTAATATCAGGTGTAAAATACTTACTTGAAATCTATAGAGAGAAGAGTCATCTTTTAAGACAAGATTTTTCAAATCGTTCACAGGAAAGAAGTAGCCATACTGGCATAGCTGATTGGCTAAGTTTATTGCTTCAACTGAAATGAAAAATATTACATTATTAAATCTAATCACTTACACTAAAATATATAGAAACACCAAAGGCGTGGAATATTACGACATAGACTGAGAAGCAGAGGTTGTGTATGACCAAACAACAAGCAAATTCTTAATTTTGACGTGGTCTCAATACAGAAGTCGTATACCCGTAGTATTGTTATTTAGCATAGGTTGTGCAAAGCACCAATAATTCGGCAAGTGCAGAGGATACAAAAATATCTGATCACATTAATGCGGTCATATCGAGTCTGACGGCATCACACAAGATAATCCCGCGAATAGCACACGTCAGAGCGTACACAAACATGCGAACGAGTGTGATGGCACTACCTACATATCAACACCTGAGGGTACTTGGGCTTCTCGTTATAGCTAGAATCTACTGGGGTGCGCCGGCGGGACCAGGCCCACGCGCCGCCACCCACTACGCAACACTCACCATTGCTAGTCTCGTCAAGATTAAACCGTTCCATAAGCCATTCGACAAGATCGTAACCTGAAACATGAACGGTAGTCAAACGCAATATACATATACAATTACATTGTTGCTGGTTGATTAAACATCCTGTTACTATTGTCTAGGAAATTAAAATACTGAAGTAACATCTTAGTATATGTGAGCAGTAGATCTGTTGTCTATGACAATGGAAATGGTGATGGCGAAGGTAAATTACCATCTGTCTTATTATCACATCTTTTGCTCTAAGGTTTTCTACTTTCGATTAAAATTTTAGTTCATATATTTTTACGGAGTATACGAAATTAATCTCTTTCTAGCAACAAACAGAACCAATCAGATTTTTAAGTAGTTTTTATTGTCATAAGAATTCTTTATAAAATTGCCTACGTAATAAAATTTGTCTATTAAATAAAGGAAGTTCATTTCATTTCTTTTAAAATATACAAATGAACAACTGAATAGTGAACCTGAATAACCTATCGGATGATTGTTCGTAGTGGAACACGTAAATACCTTAGAATGTACACGATATTGATTTTTCAATCAACTTCTTCAGACAGGCTGCATAAGGAATGTTCGTAACAACTAACCGCTTACTAGTTCCATGGTTTTATTACGATGTAAATTGTGCATATCTAGAAATAGATTACTTTGTACATGATTAGATTATAGATTTATATATTATTTCTTCCCTTACCCATAAAAGCAGATGGTATCACGCTGAGAAAAAGTTTTTGACTTCTTACGGGTACACCTGTTTCTGGGTCTTGCATTTCCTTTATCAAACTTTCCATCTGAAAAACAAACATCTCTAGATAATCTCTACATTATCAAAATTTCTATGTCTTCCTAAATTCTGTTAGCGATTTCGCTTTTAAAATCATTTCAATAATCTAAAAGATGTAGAATTAAAAGATACTATGCAATTTTATAAAATTTATTTATTCACAAACGACAGAAAAATACACAAAATAAAATATATAAAAATTATACGCATTGATGCATTCGAAATAACTATTGGAGATAAATGTTTAGGTAGCTAGTTTTAGGTTACGTTTCCTAAGATAAGTTATATTCTCCAATTTGATACTCTTATATTTAAGCATAATTCTTCTCTATTAATACTTCAACAACTTGCTATTATAATTGATTTGTACAATTTAATCTAAATAGCTTTTGAAAGTACGACTCTAATATCCAATACTTAATATCCCGCTTACGTTACGTAGGTAGACACTATTGCAGCTGAGAGTTATAAAAAAATAAGGTTGAGTTTCTCGCTACATTCTAACGAAGAGATTTAAAGTTGTTATGTCATCGTCGTCCAAGGCTTCTCAGATATGAGGAGGCCTCACTCTGCAGATGAGTGTTGTTAAGATCTATTTTTAAGTTCTGTGGCACAGATTTGTCTTAGTTATTCGTATATCTTGCTGTAAATCTTCATACAATAACCTAAACACTAATCTTCTAAGTATCATACTGTCATATTACTGTTTGTTCGTAATAAGTGTATTTATGATGTTAGTACATTTTTATTTGGTAAGCATATAAGAATAGTACTGTACTTAAAAAATTAATCAATGTTTGCTATGCGTAAACTGTTGATGCTCCAATGAATAATAAATGAATAAATATAAACACAAGCCTTACCACAAAGGGGAGAAAATAGAGGTAATTTCTGAAAAATTGTTGCATTAATATTGCCTTTGAGAATATTTGACCGAGGTTATATTATTACATACTACTAACCTTATTCAATAAACGATCCCAATCTCAATCTTCAATCCGATTCCGAGAACGAACCAATCAAAATAACTCATTTGCAAGCATGTTAAAAAAACCTCTGTTCCGATTGGTCAATATTTAAGATAGATAGAAAAAGCGATTGGCGTCTTTATTGAAAATGACGGTAAATGAAAACCAAGTAGTCATTACTAATTTCCATTAGTTCCAATACGAGATAAGCCATAAATTAAGACAAGGTACATGATATCTGGTGGTATTTGGTGGTTTCGAGATTGTATAGCCACGAAAATACAAGTTTACGTAAAATATTTCAAATCAACTCACGAAACAAATAATTACGCTAAGTGTTTGAAATTGAAGAAAAATGGCACTATGGAGTCGGGTGCGTGTGTAATTTCATTGGTTTAATTACATTCCCAGTGAGAATGTTATGAATTTTCATTTGAAATAGCTTATGGCCGTGAAATGGAATTATGTTTACAATATTGTTCATTGAAAATTTTGCCTTACACTGGCAACCGCGTAAGGGGGTCGCCTGGGCCCTTATTCTGTAAGATAGTGTAAACGCGTAACGCGGCCGTGTCATGTTATCTTCGAGAAATGTGCGTGGAATGATGTTCTGTAAGCCAAATTTCTATAGTCCTAAACATGATGCGTTGTGTTACGTGCTTGTTACGCACTGTCAAAATAACGTGCGGGATAGAGAATAAGGCCCCTGGTGGGAAATTATAATTATTACCTGTAAGTTTAGGCAATGACAGAATTATAGGTCCTTTGCCAATATGCCAAGAACGGAATGGGCAACTCCTAATATATATCAGCATTAAGCTTACATACAACATAATGCAGAAATTCTATTACTTAATTTTAGTTTTCTATGAGAAAAATGTTCGAGGTGGTAGAAGCTTTGTATAGGCTGACCAATAAAATAAAACTTGCCATTTTGCGGTAAAATGTGGCAATAATTCCTTATACTGACAACGCATTAAAACGTAGAAGCAAAAGTAGCTCCCGTAAAGCAAATTATTTATTTTATTTGTGGCTCTATACAGGGCAGGCAGAGTAATATTTTTAACTAGCTTCCGCTCGCAGCTTCGCCCGCGTGGATTTCGGACTTCAAAAATGGAGCCGGTCGCGAACGTTCGAGAATGTTCGTTTTACGAAGCTACTCGCTAGGTGATTCGCTAGCCTCTAGGTGCCAAGCAAGCCGCCTGCCTGTGCGTTCGCGACCTTATATTTATACAAAAATAATCCTTATAGCATGATTCAGTATTCACGCATGATGGCTTATTATTAGCGTATTTCATGTATAACTTTGGTGTTTCTATACCGATTTCTATGATTCTTTTTATGGAATATTTAATAATGTTAACTTTTTTTAATTAGGGATGACTAAGAGTGTTATAAACGTAAGAGTAGACAAATATAATGAGAAAGCTTCGAACTGCTAAGCTATCGGGAATTACACGTGTTATTGTGAGTCAACCATAAAAGATAGACATATGCTGTCGTGGGATATTTTTTTACATAATTTTAAGGAGAACATTTCCGTCATACATGATTTCTGTGTAGCTTTAACCATTAAGGTTGCACACGCGACGGAAGCTTAAAAATGGAGTAACTTCTCCCGTTTTCCCAACATTTCCCTTCACTGCTCTGCTCCTATTAATTGTAGCGTGATGAAAAGTATACTATAACCAGCACAGGAGTATGACAAATAATTGTACCAAGTTTCGTTAAAATCCGTCGAGTAGTTTTTGTTTCTATACCGGTTATACAGACAGACAGACAGACAGACAAAAATTTTACTAATTGCATTTTTGGCATCAGTATATCGATGTGATTAGGGATCGCCCTAATCACCCCCTGATAGTTATTTTGGAAATATATTTCATGTACAGAATTGACCTCTCTACAGATTTATTATAAGTATAGATAGATATAGATAGATAACATTGAAGTTGTACAATTGACAGGTAACTACGTCAGCTCTATTTTGTATTCATGTACTATTTTGTATGTTTATAATATTTAATAAAGGATTTAGCGACATAAAGAATATTAGTAAATTGTGTGATAATTTTTCTGTTACATAAAGTATTTTAAACATTTTATAAATAGCAAGCACAAATTGTTTACAGCTACGAAATATTTTAAAATTTACATGAATATACTCATTCTATTTGCTAATATACGTAATATCCAAGAGCCCGAATCTTGTTATAATGTGTTTTAAATGTTATAAAAACATTTATGTTAAGCTATTTTAATCTTAGTAAATAGGGATTATTTGATAAGGAATGTGTAGGAAGTGAAAAATTAGAATGAAATCAAATTTTCCATTGAAATAGTATTCTCGTGTGTCTCGTTCGCATTTTATCAACACTGACGCTTTCATTATTCTTTTACCGCATTATACCTTTATCAAATTATTGAAATAAAATTTACCTTGATTTAAATGAGAAAAATTATCATTTTGAAAACTGAAAGATGCACGGAAATTGATAACAAGAAAATTAATTAAAATAATTATTATAATCATAATTAATTGTAAACTGAGGTCAGTTAAGAAGACAACAATTAATTGTCAATAATATTTGGAGATGTTATCTCCCAAACCAAATTATACTATCTAATTAATTACAGACCGTAATTAAAATAATTTTGTATAAAAATCAAACGTGACGATAAAATTTGATTTAATCTAAACCTTATTCGTTTACTACGCTCCTCCAATCGCCACGGCAATCTCAGCAGTGATTACATAAGCTCATCAATGTTAAGTGACTTAATGCTTCCATCGGTAGCTTCAGATTCTATCGATTGCTTATGACGTCAATGTCCTTTTAGGTCAACATGCTCTCAAGATCTCGGGGAGAGTGTCGAGATCTCGGCGAGTGTCGACAGTGGAGGGTCGACCCAAGTGGCCGGCCCAGCGGTTGTCAGCGGAGTACCCTCGAGCCAATAAAGAAGGCCTAACCATCGAACGCTGATCTGCTACTTAGTCGAGATAAAATTGAGTGCGCTGCAATATTATTGTGATTTTTTCTGTTAATAAGTGGGTTGTGATGAGAGGGAATTGAAAGACTCGTAGTCGGATTGGTTTTAAAAGACATATTCTCAAGGTTTTCTGCATTGGAGAATTGATTTTACGACACAAATTTTCTTTAATTTTAATTTCACGAGAATGTTATTCTAAAATTGTAATAATATAATATCTTATCTCAGGCTTCATGTTAGTTATATAAAGGTACATATCGTGTCCACGATTCGTTCGTCCTCGTAGTGGAAGCAGGGCTGAAGGCTAAGGCGGTGACGTCACGGGCACAATCGATCGCCGCCGGGCGGGGGTAAGTCACATCTCGCATCTGAGCGTCTTCGCCCTCTCCCTCCGCCTCCCTCACCTCTACCGCACCACCCGCGTCCCTCAGCACCCTTCACCTTACGATTCATTACACCCAAAGATTGTTTGTTTAGTTCATACATATACAGTGCATACGGCTATGGTTGATTAAGATTGAAAATAAAATATGCTACTTGGCAAGGGATTCTGAGTTTGCTGCGTCGTTTTGTAACCTCAATGAAACGAAATGAAAAACGAAAACAGGATAGTCAGAAATATGCCTTTGAAAAGGATTAAAATGTACGTTACCGATAAAAATGCACTGAAAATGAACTATAACCACACTTTTACTATTATTTTTTTGTTTGTCCGTATCTGCACAGTCTCACTATGAATTTGTAGATGTATTAAAGCACTATCTTAATTAGAAGCCGCATTATTCATTCACATTCATCAAAATAAAACACCATTATTGGAATCTAAAGGCGATGTAGAAAGTTATTTCCGAACCAACTAGATAATGTGGGCGAGCCGTCGATAGTCGAGACAACCTCCCTATTTCGCCAAATTCTATTCTGTGAAAACCGGGAATTCCAGGAGAAAATCTACACGTAGGAATCTGTGCATTACCATTTACCCGCTCAGCGGGATAAGCCTTGATAATTTTGAAAACAGAATCCATTAAAATATTAGCTTTTGGCAATTTTAAAATCGGGATCTGAAAAAATCTATTTGGGAAATTATTGTGAGTTGGGAATTAATAATGAATGATGAAAATCTGAAGGTCTCTATTTATTTAGTATAATAACCCCTATTGAAATTAGACCCCAAGTCAAAAAGGTCGTAAATATGATAGAATATTAATAAAAAAATATGCTATTGAATCACTGGTGTCATAAGTCTATCTCGGATATTTTACTTTTTGTCAGAAACAGAACGATAATTAATTATTCAAAGTGCAGTCATGCTGTAGTCTGAAGTCTTAACCAGGTGGATGATGCCACTGCTTGTCTCACAGAAAATAAGTATGACTTTTCTTCTGAGTCCCCGTTTCTTTTAAAGCTTGGCAACTCACTGAAAACCTCTATGGCAATAGTGATTACTGATAAGGAGTGCCGATCATAGGCTCCTACTTAACTCTATTGTCTATTTATTAATTATTTGCTTTAAAAAATCCTACATTCCTAATAATAAGTTTATTTAATTATTTTCACATTCGTTAAGATTTATGATAAGCACATTTTCTAATTCTGACATAAAAAAGTGACTTCACTGAACCTGCTTTTCAGACAATTCTAAAGCGAGCTGAATTATTTATAGCAGAATGCTTTACAGACTAGTTAAATGCGAGGATAGCAGTCGGGGAACCGAACCTTATTGATTTTTAGACGCGAGTAGAAGGGGCTGGCATCGGAGTGTAAAAATAAATAATTAAAAGCATCGAGCTGTTCAGCAATCTGAAAGCACGGTTCAACGATACCCATTGCTGCTGTATAGTAATCATAAGATTCTAGGCTGCAGTTTTGTCTATAGCGAATAATATGGATAAACTAGATCGTAATGAGTACCACAATATTGATAACCAACACTGAATTAGAGCAAAAGCAAACGCGATGTCCAAGACTGTTTGAAATGGAGACTCACTGTTGAAGCCTGCCCATCTGCCCCATCCAGGCGAAATAGGACCTTGATGATGAATAATTACCAATGTTTACTGATAACTGACACGAAATAATAAATAAGTTTGTGTTTTGTGTTTAAAGTAGGTAATTAGTATAATTTTCGAAGATCCAAGATCTTCCCAGTCAAGTCCTTGAATCCTATTATACGTAAACAAGTACATTTATTAAAAAAAATCGTCAACGTGCAATAACATTTAAATGTAACATTTTATTTTAATTTTGAATTTTAATAGTATATTTCAAGATATTTAAGTTTTGATTATCACCAAAAAGAACATCAAAATATCTGAAGCAGCAAAGAGTGATGAGAAAATCTGTATGCAAACAATAAAATGGACAGTCTATCTACTTGTCATTGTTCTTCTTCTTTTATATTGTGGCTGCCACCGTTTATTTATCGGTGATTTTGCCAATAATCGAGATCGCCATTTCCATCCACCTTGTCATTGTTCTGAGACTATCGGCTAGGCTCTCAAGCGCGGTAAATTATGCCAAAGACCACTGGCTCGTGTCAGAGCCGACACATGTCAATTACCATAGAACACATAAAATCAGTCAAAGTTGAGTCCACTGAGCAGGAAAGTAAACCTTAACTCGACAGGCATGACACACTATGTAGACTAATTCATGTTTATTGAATAGTTTTGCGCATGGCTTTGTTCACGTGGAATTTTGTTTGGAACTAAGAAAACATTTGGTTATATTCTTGCTTGAGCTTGAATCTTACGTCGAATCAAATTTCATAGAAATCGGTGTAGTTGTTTCGCTATGAAAGTTTAACAGATGGACAGAGTAACATTAACAATTGTAGAAAATTTTAATGAGGTGACTATGGAATAGGTAGTTATTTGAAGTAGTAATTTATTCCACCTTAGTATTTATTAATTTTTTTCAGATGATATATGCATTTCTCATGAGTAATTGAGGTTGAGTATGCCAGTTTAGGAATTACAACGTGCACCGATTTAAATTAGAACCACAGCTAAACATTTCATAATATATTTCCAATATAAGTACCATTTTTCAAGTTTCTCAAAGTTTGTGCGTTTATATTTACTTATTGCAACATATTGTTTACTTCCGATTTCCACGCGGGCCGTATAATTAAACAGTTCAAAACAACTTGTATACACAGTGACAGATGGATATTTTATCAGAAGAGCTATTTCAGTAGCGTTCCACAAAACGTGGGCGTACTCGTAAAAAGAGCAGGTAAAGTGCTTCAATAACATAAATACAGAAGAGAAATTAGACAGATCGCACTGAGTATTTTAGGAGTTTGGGTAATTTGCGACGAACTGCGTGCGAATAAGGTTTAAACAGTTGTTACAATTATTGCTTTAGATATTTTCTGGCACGGCAGATGGAATTCCGGCGCAGACAAATTAAATCTGATTACATTCTTATAAATATTTGTCTTTGTTATGACTATGGGAAGTATCGGATTCTTTACATGGTTAAAATACATATAAGGAGTGTAGTTTTTAATTTAATTTTCTTTAGAATAAAGTTGTATGGATACGAGAATGGTGGGAATCGCATCTTGATTAGATCATACACCACGATTTAATTATAGTATTGAATAGTTTTGAGTTGTTAAACATTTAGAAGTTCAATATATTTGATGAAGTTGTTTTGTATAATAATATGGGAGATGGTGATTTACTTACCTTATCGAAGGCGAGGGGTCGGTGTCGAGGCACGTCAGCGAGTTCCATGGGCTTCGGTGGGGCGGGGCGGGGGTTGCGGGCGCGGGGGCTGCGCGCGCGCCGCTAGCCGACCTCCATGGGCGTCTGCCGCCGGGGCCGCATGCCGCTCGCGCCCGCGCTGCGCCCCCGACACCTGCGCCGCCGCGCATCGAGCGCCGTACATCAGTCAACAACCAAACCACATACGTCTACTACACAACTATGATAAATAATTCATAAAAACGAAACTAGCTTTCCCTGTGTGAACACGTCTGTCCGTTTACGAGATCAGCCCGTAAAACAGTTAAGCGTAAATGCATTTAATTAATTATGCATGTACTGCGTAAGTAAATGCAATAGGAAGTTACCGTTGATGCTAGAACATTGTGAGAGCATGAGTAATTGGTGGTTTAATCGCTCCGGCGCAGTAAACCGCGAAGTTTTATAATTCAATAAATGTTGCATTTTATATACAACTTTCATTAATGCTCATTTGCTCGTTTTTATGTAACTAAGAATGCTTTTCCTATGTTGCTCGCTAACAATACTATAAACATCAAGATATTGTGTTAATTAAGTGTCTAAGGTCAATATTGCCGAGTACATTTTAATGTAAGGATACATTAGAAGTAGTCATTAGTAATATTGTGATGTTATACAAGGCCTGATTTATAGTAGAGAGATTTTTTTCCAACTATATCGGGAGAGAAGCAGGCACGCAATAAACGTGACACTTATAATGCAGTTTCGGAAATGCACTCAAAGTGTTGAAAGACAAAGTGCTACTGGCATTTTACTGCGCGCGTCACTTTACGATATTAAATATCACTGGCTTGATTTTGGACAAACTGGACTACAACAATTTTTGCTCACTGCTTATAAAAAAAACAAAAGGTAGTTAATAATATGTCATTAGCGGCGACAATGCGTACATGTGTGAACAGGCCTCAAACAATTCTAATACGAATGGGGTTTACAATAGCTCAATAAAAAACATTATGACATCATAGATGTACAATATGACGGTGATCTCACCACGACCAGATGGACCTTTTTAATGAACTATTGATATCATTACATTTGTGTTAGGAAGTAAGGTCCAGGAATGATTTTTTTGATTTCAAGACAACGTATACAGTTGTATTATCAACACAAAATAAACAACCTAGTCTAATATCTTCGACGGCAAACTATTTTAGATTGTAGACAAGAGATCTAGTTTAATCAACGGGTTAGATATTAAACTTGCAACATAGTGCAATGAAACGGCTTGGACTGCTATCTTTGAGATACAATCGCATGTCAAAGAGTAGCAAATCTTAGTTATTTTGATTATTGTAATTCGCATTGAGTATCAAAATTGGCAAAAAGAAACCAAAGCCGTTTCCAATAACATTGCTAATCGAAACCTTCAAGTCGATCCTGAGAATAAACTAATCAAAAGTAGTCATTTGTAAGCATGCCAATAAGCCTAGTTCCGATTAGTCTATTTGCGCGATGTATCGAAGTAAGTGATTGGGGTCGCTCATAGAAAAGCGGTAAGTGATCTAAAGGTACTCTCAACACGAATATGTAACAACTCATTATAAGAAGTTAGAAAAGGGGTCTCAAAACTTGTATAATTTTCTCTCAGCTTATTAATTCCAGCAAACAGTATTTTCTCAGAGCGTTCGTTCTTTGTAACCAAACGTAATGGCCCATAAGGCATCTACTTTCTATGGCCAGGGCACTAAAAGAGAAGTAATCGATTTACTGCTATAACCAGTTGATCACCCGCCATTTGCACGGCTCTACCCAAGCTGTGGCATAAAGAACATAGAGGACACTGGCTTTGGCACCAAGCTATGATAGTTCCAGATCGAAAAAATTGCGAGGCAAGTGACTTACTACATCACAAAAATGTTCGTAATAAATATTACAATAATCGGTTACATGCAATTAAACATTTAACTATTCTACAATTAGAGACGACTTTACTATACGTCCGGGGAATTTTAATTAACATAAATAAATGTCAAATCAAAGTTTATGAACGATAGTTGACACGATGTATCATGATAATTTATTACAATGTTAAATACTGGCTTAAAATGCGTGTTTGTTTTTGCTTTTCCATGGTTATTAAAACTTGAACAGCCGAATAAGTTTTGATGTGAATATTAGGTCAGGTTTTTGGAATTCATTTTTTGTATAGCTATAATCCGACGTATTTAAATTTTAAAAACCATACATGCAGAAATTAAACCTTAATTTTTTTGAAGTCAGTTAAAAATAAGTGTTTTTAGATTTAAATTTTATTGCATATATTTGTTCATGAATCATCACAAGATGTCATCTTTGTATGCTAAGATCGTTGGTCTGTGTAGATATTTGTTTTAAACTAGGTTGATGAATTTGCATGTTGCATTAGTATCATTTAAAGTTCTTGAGGTAGGTTTGTGTTTATACTGAACACTAGCTTTTGCTCGCGGCTCCTTCCGCGTAGTAAAGATTTTCCGGGATAAAAAACAAATATTCTTCAGCTTCATATATTAGTATAGGTAACTCATGTTTTATGTGTACAAAGTCGAGAGTAAACGCTATAAAGTGACTTATATACTTTAGAATTAATATTATGTATACTTTGTAATCACTCATATAAAAATAAACATATACATAAAAAAATTACAAAATTTCGTTATATTTTATTATAATTACTCCATTGAAACGATTATTCGGTCAGCAAAATTCATTCTGATACAAACACAAGAAAATATTACAGTTAGTGAGATTAATAATTTTTACAAAATATTAACATACTTTGATAGTTTTATATTCTTTTTAGGGGCATAAAGCATGCAACTTTTCATGGATAAGCTTTAACCGATACGCCTCGACTTTAAATATGGTAATAGTAAATAAAAAATGCTAAGCCCTATGTACCTTAGCCAACCACGCAGGTGAGATGACAAACTCATCCACAGAAGACATTCCTGAGGTTATTTTAAACTCAACTATTTAAAATACTAAAGTCACCATTTCAATTTAACACAACGTACTAATCATACGTGACTCACAAATTACACGTCTCATTGATGACCATCGCAAAATCACTCTAAATACAGATATCAATAAATCTGCAAATCATTAAACACGACACAAATAGGAACAACACGACACATTCACGGTTTCGGACAGAGTCAGCCAAAGTAGCGCGTGCACTAGACAAATTGCTATTGTCAAACGACAGACGCGCACCAACTCACAATATACTCTGATAAAACAGATAAGACAGCGTTCGCTAAAATCTTCTAGTCGTAAATTTCAGTCATGGGAGAATTTTGGGAGGCTTAAGCACCTTAAGATAAGTGAGATAAATCGGGCGCGTCGTATGAGGCCTGAGTGGTTATTAACAGAGGTTTTAGATGGACTTGATTATAAACTAGCATGCTATATTGTGAGTTTGAGTATACGATCTGAAAATAAGGAAACGATAATGAATTCAAAGATCTTAGAACAAATTATTACTGCAAATCATTAGCTTTTCAAGAGCATTTGCGACGTTGAAGTAATTAAGGTGCAGTAGATTACTGAAGATGTTGCTGGTCAGTTGGGTTTACTAGAGCAAGCACCCTTTAGTGTAAAACTCTAGTAGGAATGCTTTGCGAGGTGCTACGAAGGGCGAGTAATCATAATACTAACACAATAGATACTGGCGATGAGTTTCTTCGGCGCAGCGAGTACCGGAAAGTAGATGTAAAGACGATCTACATGAGATAGGGCCGACGTAAAGGGGAGGCGTTTATGATGTGATTGGAAAGACTAGTTAAGAATAATTATCATAAAGTAAATAATTGCTTGTCAGCTGTTTGATAAATGTAGGTATCAAGCATGTAGAATGTAAAGCCCTGATTTATGTTAATGCCTTTGGCCCACAATATTTTCCATTCAGTTTTGTTTTGTATGAATACAAACATACAATTAAACGACATTAATTTGAATATTTAATTAATTTACCAGTAATAATGCTCACACACTTTCAATGACTAAGATTTCAAATGGATGTTGTCGACTACGATGCAATATCCAAACCCCACTTATTTAGATCGAAGTTGCATTTGATCTTCGAATTTATGCTAGTTTTGGACATACAGCTTCTCAGCTATAGGTCCTTGGAAGGATCAACAAGCTGTCACTCATTGATCGAGCATCCCGTTTGCTGACATAAAATTAGAAGTATTATAGGCTTACAATATCAAATAGCAGCTTAAAAGAATGAATTAGAATATTAAAATTATTCCGACTTGATTTTCTCAAAAATGAACTGAGAATTGCTCAACTTGAAAAAAATGCTACTGTTACTAACTCGTCGGATACACTTCAAACGGGAACTTTACTGTAGAAGGTCACTGACCATAACAAATACTCATAATAACAGATTTACGAATGGAATGATGAACTCACCCATGAATCGAATCAACTTTAGTGTGGCATTGTTATTTCTTTAACATATTCAAAATTGGGTAACCACCAAGATTTACAACAGTATGGCCTATTTAAGGAAAATAAATTTCTACTGCATAGAAAGAAAGAAAAACGATTTATTTAACAGTTCAGCGCCAAAGTTTATTTTTAACCGACTTAAGAAAAGACGAGACTTTTAATTGAACGGGGTACATGTATTTTATAAGGTATGCGCCTACTCCGATCGATACTTGTTAATCAAATTACTGAATTCTAATTTTGTTTAGTGGAAGCTTATTAATTCAAAAAACCTAAATAACTTGAGCACATCGAACAAAATCGTTAAGGTTTAATCGAAGGATGATGTAAACGTAAACTTAATATTATACTAATGCATGGCTACATATACCGTTAAAAAATTACACGTCATGAAAATATTGTAAAATCATTGAAGTTATATTACGACTAGGTACAGTAATGAATGTGCGACTTCCCGACAAGTCATTGCCCTATGAGAATACAAAATGCACCAATGAATAATCCAATCATTAAGATCATGCGATAGCGTCTCTGCAGAAATAATCTGAATTATTGATGTTGAATACTTTGAAGTCAATTAACAAAGCAAAAGTATATATATGAGATTTTGCTCATACACTTTCAACGATTTAAACGACATTTTCAAACGATGTGATTATATTAAAATATACTTTTAATATGATATAAAATTTGATCTATTAAATATTTTTCTTTGGTTTAATAACAGCCGACACCGTGACTATTCTATATTACATCATTTCATTCACAAAGGTGTACGTTAAAACAGCGTCCTAAATGGAGAGTAAATAAATAAGAAGATGCAAGTACATGAACACGAGTCCGGCAGCTATTTAGCAACATCAAAAGTAACCGGAAATCTCTGCGCCGCTGTAAAAAGAAAAGATATAACAATCGTAAAATCTTGCCAAAGGAAACGATAGTGTAGAGTTTTTAATGTTACATTTTAATGTTTTTAATGTTTAATTATCTTAGTGTAACGGAATAATTTCCTTAAGAATGGAAAGATTTCATGGCGGTTTCAAAATTGCTGTCTTTTGCTCTATACATTATAAACATTCTAACTTCTAGAATTACTTACTATTTTTAAAATAAGAGCATATAACTTTTCTTCCTTAGCGGTGGTCCGGGGATAATTTAGAGTTAATTGCCGTTTAGTTGTAGCTATATTATTTGCATCAGAAGAAAAGATCAGTATAACGGCTGATAAAGTAGCAGAAAGAGAATTGCTGAACAGTAGACGGATAACGTATGTTTATTGTTTGTAGTACACCTAGGTGCTTCTAGCGGTATACTTTTAAAAATAATGATATTTTTATTGACATCGTTAATCAATCGATAAACCTGACTTGCTTTTTTGGATCGTATCAGTTGCATTTCAATAACTGTATATATTAATATTATTGCAAGCCTAAAAGCCGTTTGCATTGGCCGTGAATAACAAGGTCCATGTTTTATACCATATCAGCTAAACCTCGTGCTGGAATTAAAGATTTTTTTGGGGGTTCCATTAAGGTATATTGACTGCAAGATTAACTATAACTTGTAGTACAACGACATGTTATTTCGATTCCATAAAAGGATGTAAGGTCAGAATTACGAAACGGCAACCAATATCACCTATAAAGTAAAAAGAAAATAAAGTAACACTTTGTAAGAAATTCAATCATAACTCGTTATGTTTACTTATAATTTGTTTTACTAATGAATAAAGCTGTGCCAGCCAAGTAATCTGCTTAATTAGTGTTGATGTAGCAACTGCGCACTTCTGTATCTAGGAACGCAGTATTTAGTTTAAATTTGGCGACCTTGGGTTATATCATACTTTAGCAAATCTAATAAATCAACAAAGCTTAGGAAAATTTGTTGTATGATTTTTATTAATTAAAAAGGTAATTGCCGTATTAATAAAGCTTTATCTTATTAGTCTGTGAATTAGAAAAATATTGATTATAATGTTAAAAGAAGTATACCTCACATTTTGGTGGTTTTCCGACAATCCCACATAAGGACAGGCGCCTCACCAGTGAGACGTCTCTTTCCATGAACACAGACACAAATCAGTCGAAAGTTGGCCCCCGCCACCCGGGCGCGCTCTGCGTTCGCTCGCTTTGACTCAATTAACACTCATTACTATCAGCTCGACCTCCACAATTGATTGCTTCTCTCCATCTTTGGACTTTACCGAACTATATTGTATCTGTATGCTTAATAGGTTTTTCAACATTCACAAGGTCAAAGCTAGTTTCGTTGTATTTAAACTTCAGCGCAAAATATTACAGCAAATAAAAACAGAAAAAAAGAATCTAAGCAAAATGGTAAGAAGGAACCCAACGAACTACATAAGGAACAGAGAGTGTTGTGTCGTAACGTAGGTGCCCGGGTAACGAGCAGCCGCTCGATGAGACGGCCCGATGTTCCATTATGTAACAACCGAGAACCGCTATCTAAGCACTAACTCGCAACGGCTAGCTGGCGACTAGGAAAATAATCTTTAAACTCATTAAGCAATTACATTCTAGTACACCTAAGAATATAGAACGTTTTAATGACTAACCGACAGAGCATCGGAGCAGTCGGACGCGCAACACACGACCGTCGGTTACGGGTAGACACCGAGGTAGAATTTCCAATCGGGATAGAGTCCAGAAAATCAAAGGTGTGGTGAGTGGTGAGACAGATCCCGGCCGGATTATAGCGACCGTTTCGAGTGTGATAACGTTACCTATGTATCGTCATGAACGTGGGGCAGAGGGCGGGCGGATAACGCGGGGCGCGAGGCGCGGCGCGCGCGGCCCGAGCCGGCTCCCTAGCGCCGCAGACAAAGCGCGCGCCAGCACCGGACCGGCGGGGCTCGGCGGAGCTCAGCGCGGCGCGGCTCGGCGCGGTTCCGGGCCGGATACTTTACCTAGCGTGAGTCGCGTGAGGCGAGCGGCGGTGCGCGTCGGTGCGCGAGGCGCGGCGCGGTCGGGCGCGGGCGTCGGGCGCGGTCGAGCTGCGGTCAGCGGTCGCGGCGCGGCGCGGCCATGACGGCGGCGCGGCAGGCGGCGACGACTCGCGCACTGCCGCCGCGGCGCCGGCCTGCCGCGCCCGCCGCCGCACACCCGCCCGCGCACGCGCGCTGCATCGCCGCCGCGCGCCGCCCGGCCACCCGACCGCCCGCCCAGCGCCACCGAGCGAATTGATCAGCCGGATCCTCGATTGCAATGAAATTTATGACAGGTCGTGGATCTATTATCGACGTGATACCATCGAAGCCGCGGATCATAATTGGCCCGAGAGTCGATAAAGGCTCAGATTTCGTAATTGGAAGTGAATTACTTTCCCGTTTTCCTATCGATGTTAATTGGCTTTGTATGATAAGCACGCAGTGTTAACGTGATAATTAGATTTTGAAACGGCTTATCAGATGCAGTCGGTTAAATCATGCAGTCGATGCGATTTATTTCACACACCATTAACATAAAGCAGACATGATACGAAACTTCTCGTACTTGCGTGCTTTTAGCGTAAACACGTTACATACGTGTGCATATCGTACTGGCTATCAAGATATTATCTACCGAACAAAAAATAATTCTAAAACTAGCTTTCATGAAATTACCGACCATTCATCACGCTCTTAATTGTTGGAGTATTCGTTAAGAACGAACTTTAATAACATAATTGCTAGCTAACCGCAAGCACTTTTGCGAGGTAGTATCCCTAACTGCAAACAGATGTTGTATAAGGTATGGTTTCACGAGCAATATACACACAAATGATAGACATCAGCTCGCAGCGGATCGCGTCGGGCAATTTATGCAAGCCGTTACATTGTTCATGCCGGCTGAGCAATCCGATTTGTAATACCTATTACCTATTTCTATTCAAAATATACTACTGTAAGATATGACCGCATTGATATAAAATGTTAATGAGCTTAAACTATTATCAATTTATAAAAATTGATAAATCAAAACTGTGTTAAGAATGCTTGACCCAAGAATCGTAGAAGAAATATTGCACTAGTGCAAATCGTGATAAATCGTTTACACCAATGGTTTACACCAACATCTGTTCTGTTGCTAAACGTATTTTAAACTACTCTAATTATGCATCGTTTCGCGGTAAAAGTAACCTATATTATTCCAAGATATGATCAAGATGTAATCAATTGGTGTATAGCAGATTAAACAGTTTATTCAAATTAAACTATTTTTCGAATTTTATCGCGGTTTCTGTATTTAATTTTCTCCCGACGTTTCGTAGACTTTGCAGCCATGACCACGAAGGCTAACATTCGTGTTAACACAAGAAATCATTATTTACTAAAATTTTCACAAACTTTAACATTAATTTAACGATTAATAGGTATCAGTGGCGAAAAGTCCATATACTCCGATTCCTGTCGGCTTTCCTTTCGTAATTTTTGTGAAATCTAATTATCATTTTCTAATAATAAATGCGTCTTGAGTTGCAAATGCATATAAGTATCTAAGTATATATTATGTCAGCTTCCATTCGAAAAAATTCACCCATCAGCACTGATAGGTATTGCGTTATATAAAAATTATATTAAAATACATAAAAATGGTACACTTCCTGTGCTTTGGGTATCTGGTGGATTCTGTTTCCCATTTAGATTAAGAAAAAAAACTGCATAAAATTTTCCTATAATAATACACCTATCGTCGAAGTCTTCATATTGATTTGGCATCGAGAAAGCTAAAACTATACTTACCTAAATAATTTTGGCACTGAAACAGTTATTGGCAACGATAAATCTCAGAAATGGTATATTCATATCCCGGAACCAAATATGTATACCTACATATATAAATTTGTAACAGGCAGATGTTTGTATATTATAGATATTGAAGAAATGCTAATGTGTGAGGTCTTTATAAAAGCTATAGAAACGAAAACAATTTTTTTTTTAATATTAGTCTATCTGCATATTTTTAAATGAATCACGCAAAAACTGTTGCATGGAATTTAATGCAGTTTCCACCATTGTATTGCTAGAGGTCTAATTTAAAATATATGCTCCATTTTAAAACTTTTTCACACTGGTGGAACCGCGGGCATGAGGTAGTATTAACAAACTTTTGGACATGACGCCCAAATACTTATATGCTTATCATTATTGAATATAAATTTAATTTAAACTATTTTTCTTTATGACATTTTGCAAAAATCTTATTATAAGTACGGGGCCTTTCAAGTATTACGTAACGCAAATTTTGAAGATTTTTCAAACCGAAGCGTTTTCCTGTATCCCCCTCCCCCCTTCAAAAGTTATGTATCTGTAAAGTGACCATATTTTTGTAATATTCACAATTATTTTACGCAAAATACCGGAAAGTCTCTAAAAAACCTTTGTTATTGTTTTAAAATAAAAAAAAAAAATGTTACATAACGCTTTGTTCCTACAAACAAGAGACCTCCCTCCCGCCCCTGTAACGCATCGTCACGTTTTACAAGGCCCCCTCCCCCCTAAACTGCGTTACGTAATACTTGAACGGCCCCTAATATTTAATTACCGTCGTCTTTATGCTGCAGTGTACTAAAAGAATTGAAGTTAAGTATCTACTTGCATTGAATCAGGTCTACTTGTCTATGGTTGGTATCGTTTTTGGCCGGTTGCAAAACTTTGGAGTTTCATAACTCATAGTGGAAAAATAACATGCGGGACACCTTTATGACCTATTTTAATGTCCATTCCTATGCATGCCCATTTTATGCAGTAACAGAATACAGCTCTATCATTACAAAAATAGACGGAATTAAATTATATAAGCTCCCGCGGATGCACACTGTCACAATTGCGATGACAAAATGTCACAGGATATTCCGACATTTGGTATTACTGTAATGTCTTAGATATAGTGGGCAAACCCAATCAATATTAAAGAAATTTAGAGACAACTACACGCAGTATAACGTAAATGACTTATACGTATCATCGCTGAAAACAGGTTGCAATTGCAATTAAATCGTGGATAATTTTTTTATAAGATTCAGATAACAAACTTATAATTCAAATATTACGTAAAACAATTTCTCGATTTGACTCAATAACAACAGATACAACTTAAAGTCCGCGGATAACCGTAGCGACTTATTAAAAATTAAAAAAAAAGTCGACAATATCACAATTGATTAATAGTTATAACTCATAGTACTTATTTGGAAACTTTGTAAAGAAAAAAGCGTATAATAAGGACCCTTTACTGCTGGATACATTAAAATATAGGAATTCTTAATACTCCTTTTTAGATTTGCTGACAAAGCGAAAGAGGTTCACAGAGACATAGCTCGCTGCTTACTGCATTCACATAATTTTTTTAAGAGTCCCCGTTAATTATAACGAAATGGAATTCAGTTTTATATAAAATAGTCCCTTAACTTCGTGTTGATTTACTTATTTCTATATAATCGCCTCCTTTTTAAGGAATAATACAGTCTTTGAGTCTGAAAAAGTTCTTTCATGCGCAAACTGCGTGCAAAGCTTTAATTTGGCACATGGATAAATCATGTTCTGGATTGAAATAGTTTTATTCGGGAAAAAATCACACCAATCTAGGTGCGAGCCACACCAAATAATTAATATGTCAACATCCTAATTCTAGCAATAGCAAAATGCGACAATACATAATCTATATAATATTATAAAGAGGATTTTTTGTACAGGCTAATTTCTGGAACTACTGAACCGATTTCGATTTTTTTTACATTAGGAAGCTACATTACTCCTGAGTGCTATTAGTATACGCAAAGTATTGAATCTGCAAAATGCAATTTTGCAGATTCGATAGCATACGTAGGGACCGTCGAAATATTTATCGGACGGAGTCGCGAGTTAAAGTTAGTAAGCAATAAAATAACAACGATCAAAACAACCCACCGTTAGTTAGCCGATTTGTAGGTAAGCTAGCATACAATTCGTGTTCATTATTCACAGATCTGCAATTAAAAGATAAACATTAGCACGTATTCGCGTAGTAATTCACAGCAATGAGCATTGTAAACACGATAGTAAACATAACATTCGCCGACTACACTAGATAAGTTATAGTTTTGCTTTATAATTTAGTTGTAAGAACTCAACGATGCTGGGAAATACGTTGAAGCTTTAGTGATTATTTAACGCATCAGATGGGAATGATTGTCAATATAATTAAATATCTCTACAGACAAGTTTGTTGGGGGTAATTTTGCAGTGGTAGTAAATTAAGTGCCTATTTGTGGATAATAATATTAACATTGGCTTAGCAGTGTTGCGAAAACGCTATTACCTCGATTATATCCATTGACAGTTTATGACTAATATTTATTGAGAAATCAGTTTCTATGTTATTTATGTCTATATCCTTGAACGTTTAGGTAGGTAGAATGGCCACTAATGCAAGCATATATCCTGTGCAACATATTATGGTATATAAGTAACTACACATACGTATGTCGACAGATTTTACATTGAGCACAAATCTTAATCCCAGACAACAGAGGTATATTTAAAAAAAAGTAAAACAGCGTACCCGAATGAAATATAACCCTCTAATAAATTGGGAAAATCTAAAAATTGAACGTTGACCAGCAAATATAACATGGAAAAAGGTAATGATTTCTAAGAAACTCATAAAAATGCTTAAACTTGACTCTCGCGTGTCTTGAAACGCCCGTCGTACAGAGGTGTTTCCTAAAACCTGAGCAAATGGAGCCGATGTCACGCAATCCGGCTGTCTTGATCGATACGGAGTCATTCGCCTCGGCAGACGCTTACTACATTCGCCAGTTTTATATTTAGATGTTGTGGCTGACTAGTAACCGATCGGTGCCGCAAAACCTAAACTACGATTTATAGTATCGTGTTTACGTACCTGCGGTGAAAATATTTACGAATCCTTGACTTTGAGTTTTATACAAACACGGACGGTAAACACTTGGGTTTTAATTTAATTTTATGAATGAATATCAGTTTCGTAGCTTTGCACGCAAAGTAAATACTTTTGGAAATGTACGATGATTTTATTGGAACTAATTTGACGAATACTCTATCGACAATTACGAAAAATTACGTAACGTTGGTTAACAAATAGATGCTATCTGATTAACAATTCGCTATATGTGACTACCTGGATAGTAGTCGAGTAGATATCGAACTACAATATTGTGCATTTATTATTATAAGGAAAAATTCACCTGATTTATTTTGCCTTTGTTTAATTTATTTAATAACTTAATAACTAATTTTAGCGTTTTATATTTTTTATATAGAATGTGTGTGTAAAGTATGTGTGTATATAAGTACGTGTGCATTAAATTTTTTTGTGAAAATCTTCATCTATCAATTAAAGTATTGCGATGTATAATTCTTTGGAGAACCAAAATAAATAACACGCCTAATTAATATTTGTTAACATAATATATAATATCAAGCCCTGGACAGAACAACTTGGCGTGTATTTCAAGAGACTTACACTTGACTACTTATGAATTATCACGATTCACTCATATTGAAATAACAGCTTATACACAGAGGTAACTCAATAAATTGTTTTTTTATATCAGAGCTCGGCAAAGCGGCTTCACTGCACCTGATATTTTAATAATATGTCACTGCCTTAGCCTATATATCGGTAGAATTTAGGTTTAATTAGTGAATATCTAAATTATGTTTGCCGGTCAGCCATTCCTAAGTCCGGCAAACTCAACATACTGCACCCCCCCCCCCCCGCGGCAATTTGTCGCGGCCCTAGGTAAATAGTTAAGTGTGTATTCCCCAAGGTTGTAATAACACATAGGAGCCTATGAGGGACTAGTGAACATTTCCGCTCCACTTCACTCCGCCTCTCCTAACACTTCCTCTTCCTTCCCCTTCTTTCCTCCCCTATTTCTCCTCTTCCTCCAGGGTCCCGCAGTCGTCGAGGGGAACCAGTATACCGTTCGTAAGTTTCCCTCGGTGTTGACAGCGGGGTCTGTACTTAAAAAAAAAAACAACACACTGAAGCCAGCCGCCCCCATGCAGGTTGAGTGGTAGTGGTAGATCACTTTCTGTACGAAAACAAAAAAAAGGCAAAAGTGCTTTGCGTCGCCTTGAGACCTATGCTTAGGACTGGCGCCCAAAATTTTGCCGCCCCTTGACGCTCTGCGCAATTTCCCGCCTGTCACCCTTAGATCGGATTCTGAGTAGAAGAGGCTTGTGCTCAGCAGTGGGTAGTATATAATACAGGGCTAGTATTATCATTATTCAAATTGGAACTTACGGAAAAGAACCAAAACACAAACTATGGTCCGACTCTCTTTTAACCTGATTATTTTCAAACTTTAGTCCCCTGAATTTGGTTCAAAATTTTCGCGAAAGGATCCGACGGGAACATAATATTTGCAAGTATCTTGCCGAGAAGAGGGCAACTCTACACTCTTGACTGGCAGATTCATTGTAAATAATTTGGATTTCTGGTAAGAACACTTAAAAATCTCCATTATTATAATAAATAATTATTTAGTTTTCTATAATCACAAAACATCTGTCATATATATCACATCTAGGAGAGGACAAGCCGTGGTCCATACCCCAGGCGACGAATTCAGAGGGCGGCAAATTGAAACTCGGCAGACAAATACACAACTCACTAACGCAAGTTGGACTTCTGAGACGTCCAGTACATTAAACACATAAATTATTTTCCGCGGGGCGCGAATTGATGAAAAAGGTAAAAATATAGGTAGGCGAAAGCGGCACTTTCCAAAATTTTCTCTGCCTCGAAAAAGTTCAAGATCCGGGGCTGCTACTGACACGGAACAGATACGATTTACATGACTTGAGACAATGGACGACTTAGTACAAATACAAAAGAATTTACGTCTACCCTTTCAATTCGATAAGCCTAATAGTTTCGCCGAGTATGTGGACTGGATTTTCCTTGTCCATTGCTAAATTTTTTATGTTCTCATTTCAAAAATACAAATCATTTTTATTGTCGTATTTATTGTTTAATAAATGAAACAAGTCTATTGTACATCATATAATTTATTGTGATATACAAACGTACAGCATTTGCAATACACGTGAACAATATAAGTTTCACATAAATAACATTATGCATAAAATATAAAAATTATGGTAATCTCCACTATTTGTCTACTGGAATGGTCTATAAATTCGTTATATTGCGTGGTTCGATTAGTATGTTCTACGGAGTAATATTATTTACCAATAATCGAATTACAAAGGAATTCCGCCATATTCAGTTTTTATTAAATTAATTATAATAAATTTCTGAAATTTCGTTATGCAATGCCACCTATTTATTTGAAGCCTTTCAATTTTAAATTTATTTTAAGATCTCCGATATAACAATACTAGCTTAGTTATGGCTACTAGCTTACTAGCCACATTATTGGGATTTAATGAATAGCGTGGAATAAACCCATGTATTATTAAGGCTGTCAAAAAAATAATTTATAAAATTAGACTTAATTTCATGCCAGTAAGGTCGCCCTTAAAGAGCTGCTGGTAAAAATAAATGGGATATAATGGAGTATTTGACTGGTATAACTTATAAGCAACAATTACTATTAAAATACTTTCAAAATACATAAAGCAGTTAACAAAAACATTAAGAGCTTTTAATTCAAGAATATAAAAGTAGAATAGTCTTCGTGTGATAAAAGTAAAAATATGTTAACAAAATGTGCATTAGTACTGAGCAGAAACTCAACCAGGTTGTACCTGGGTATAAACATTTTAAGACATAAACCAAAGAATATAGCTAAGTACCCTTGACCAAAGCGATATAACGTGACAAGTTTAAGCCCTCGACTTGTCCGATTTGATGAACTTGTCCAACTCGGCATCACTCGCCGGGTCGACTTGAGACAGTTGCCTGAAACTCTCATCGTCCACGAAGCAGATCTCGTGACCGTCAGGGTCTGCCAGGATAATGACGCGCACCGTCGCCTTGCCTGGCGTGTCCAGGGAAATGAGAGGCGTCAGGATAGTCCCCTTCGCTTCTTGGATCTTGTTGTCTATTATCGGCTGCTCGTCGAAGGGGCATGAGAATGCAATGCGGCCATATGCCTTGGCGTGGTTCACTGGCTCGCCTGGAAATGCATAAATATTTTATTGAAATTATGTATTTAAAATTTTTCATTTATTCTTCGTAATTAATCTGTTACGAGTAAAAACAACTTGCTTTTATATTTCGTAGTAGAGTTGCAGTACAGCTACTTTTATGTGCAGCACGCAAACCGACTTGGTGGGCATAACTATGACGTTCTAGCTTGGCTAAATGTTCTCTCTTCTAACTTGTATTCAAAACTTAGTTCGCCAAAAGTAAACTTCAGCAGAACACACGCGGATTCTTTTTTGTATATTCAATATCTTCGCTAACTTACCAGGTGACAAACTCGTTAATTTATTACATTTATTATAAAACTAAGGTCTCTCAAGATTTCCCTAAACTTCGGTCTTCGATATCAACAATATCACTAAGAGGTTTTGTTTCTTGCTCTTTGGCTTGACTTTTGTTATAATTGATGTTTAGTGCCTATGTACTGCATAATATACAGCCAATAAATAATATAAGTTTCCAAAAATATATACTTTTGTATTATTTTTAATGGATACATTCCAATGAAATTATTAAACCAAAATTTATAGTTAAATAAGAGAGAAATTATGATTTAGCATACGACGCAACGTGAAATTGAATTGATTACCATATTTCACGTTGCGTCCTACATTAGTAGGAAGTCCTTTACTCAATGCCTTCACTATTAGAAGATTGCTATTATACAATGTGTTGTTAAAAGTGGGTATCAATAATAACTTGACATGGGTGCATGATTTACATAGCTACAAAAAGAATTACAAAAAGAATATTGGATTATTTTTGAAATATTACTCTGCAGTTATGAGTATACAGAAATGAGTATCTGTGTACTCGTTTCTCCTAAATTGGAAGTAGTATACATATTAAGGCACTGCAAAAGTACGTTATGAATATTTAAACGTTAATTTAAGAGAAATTAATATTTGTTTACACTTTTTCTCTAGACTTAAAAACCAATAATACACATTGTAGTTGGGTTATTGTTGATACCCTTATTCTGCAACACCTTGTACTATATATTTATTACTCTTGTTTTGTCTAAGTCTTATCTAGAAACTCATATAAAAGTAACAAATACGTAGAATGGTGAATTGTGTGTTCTATTGTGCTTGACAAAATCTAAAAACGTTTAAATTTGCTATTCAACCAGCAGTAAATAAAACATCTAACAATAACGAACAAATTTGAGACGGTCTATTGTCGCATGTGCAAAACATTTTTAACATATTCAAATAAGTATTTAAAAACGATGCCCTGGTATTATCGTATGTCTGTCACGTTGCATATTGATGTTTGAAACGTTTATCTTATCTCACAAGTGGTTATTCTTTAGGAAGAAACCCGCGCAAATCGCATGGTTATTCATTATAATAAATCTTATGTAAGTAGACATGGTGAAAAAATGATAGTAAACTGTGTATACTATTTTGGGAATGTTAATTTAAAATTATGTCAACTATGTGTCTGTAAGGTCAATGAGTTTTTATTTGTTTCTTAGTAGTCCGATCATAAGTAAAATTTTATATGCTTTACAAATAACATGATATAAAGATAAGATAAGATAAGTTATCCAATCAGATATAAGCTAAAGATTTTAAGATCTGATGCGCCAAAAATGTACCCAATCAATTTAGCCACACTACCTACATTGCCTTATCTATAATATGTTAATTCCATAAAAATGAAACAAACGTTTTCTTAAATAAACGCCATACACAGCACAATCTGCATTAAAATCTACATATCATCGAAACTGTACTTACCAATATCAATTAATTCAAGTTTCGCTTGATCATCGGCGAAACCAAGCAGCACTGATTTCTGTTTTTGTTCGTACACCTTCAGTGTCAATAGACCGTTCCAGTAGGCAATAGATCTCGCCAAGTTTGAGCTTGCTAGAGACACTTTTAATACTGGGTCTGAAAACAAAGAAATAGAGTACAAATTAGCACTATGTCGATTTAAGATTATTTAGGACATGATCAAATAGCACTATGATGATATATGACTAATGTCGGAACAGCTACCACAGTAATATTTATTATGGCGCATTTTCTGGAACACCAGAGGGTCTATTTCGAAAACCGAAATCTGTCGTTTCGGATGACGGATCACACGTTTTGTTACTACAAAGTGTTACATATCCGATGCCGGATTCGACGACGAATCCGATCCGTTCATCGCAATATTTCAGGCGTGGAATTTTTAAGAACTTATAGAGTTTCGCCATCTTTTTTTTAAAATCATCTGCGAGGATAAAGTTCCACTGCTTTCTCAGAAAAAAATATACGGGGAATTAATCCTACCACTAAGGTAAGCTACAGAACGGTGACAGATCCGAAGTAATTTGGTAGTGAAGTTAAATTCGAAGTTCGTCATTTCTTCGTTTCAGAATGACGTTTTGACGTTCGTTTTTCGAAGTACACCCTCTGTTATTTGCTATAGGCAATGAGATTTGCCGCTTTGCTGTTGCTCAGTTTTACACGTAGTGTGTGCGTGTGCCTTCAGAAGTACGTAGATTTTTTTTAACACGACTGGAGGTGATTCTCACGTGAAGAGATTGAATTCTAATACTAAATATTATGTCGTAATAAAATGATATCTGTCGTACAAATATATTTAATATATCCGGCACTGTGTCGTTAAGACATAAATCTTTACTCGTGAATATCATTCTCCTGGCGTGTGTCAAAACATAGGATTAGTGTTGTGTTAAAAACATAGATATGCGCTCCACAATTAACGCGTTATAGCCACGATAGTCATTTACTATCATAAAAAAAATCTTTTTGATGTTATTTCTTTATGATTACAATATTTAAATAGTTCAATTAAGGATCAATCATATGTAATCTTATCGGCAATATAGTAATTATGATGTAAGTAGGGATATCCAAAGGGTATTGAAAGTAATAATTCAACTACACAATTACTAAATTAATTATATTCTGTACTCAAAAGGGAATTGATAGGTTCCGCACCTTCAATTTACTTAATAAATTGAATGTGTAATGGATGCCTTTGCTATTTGTTTTTGGAATAACATACGAATAATAAAAGAAAATCCGAATTAGGTCTACATTAATATCACAACACGCACGCAAATAAATATTGAAACAATTTAGTCAGTACCTATATTTTGTATAGATATTAACGCGTGTATATGTTTGTAGTAGATTTATCTGAGGTTTATGCTTCTTTTTATTTGAACGTGTCAGTCTAACATTTTTGCTTTGTTTGAAAAACCATGTAGGTAAATGAATTAGAGGGAGAATAGACACTACCAGTATTGAAGAAATGTTTGGTCTATCAAAATAATAATTGATTCAGTCTACTTTTACTGTTGTGTTTTTGTAATTCATGGTGTTGGATGGTATTTCTACTGTTTATAGGCAGTCGTATCGCTTACAATCAGGCGAAAAGCAACCTGTCTCCTCATACAAAGTAATAAAAAGAAAATACTTTTTTCTTGGGGTAAATACGTTTTCGCTTTCAATATTGTGAGGTCTGTTGAACGGTTATTTTGGTCTGAACGGTCGTATGGCCTTTTTTTTTTCGCGGAGAAAGTGTCTTATGACTACCGCTCAGCTTTCGTGGGGGGCGACTGAGCGGTTATTTTGGGGTCACCGTGGCTTACGGACCCGGCATTGCGCCGCCCGGATTTGATGTCGACCTTCAGGCGACCGCCGGGCCGAGTCCCTAACCTATATATGTACAACGCACCGCATACCAACTAAAACTCCGCGGTGGCCCTCTTCGGCGCATTAGGGACGACTGCGAGCTTCCTCTGACGGAAATGTCTAAGTCTACTTCCACAGCCGCCCCTGCGCGGTGCCGCCTAGTGCGGCCAGTCTCCTGTGGAGGGAGGGGCTCAGGAGCCCCCGCGCACCGAAGGACGCCCTCGGCGTCTACGGCAGCATGAGGCCTATTGCACACTGCCGTCCATCCGCACAAAAATGCACTAGGACGGACAGCTCCCTGCTGCCCGCCGACGACCCCCATCGTGGCCCCTATTAGTCGCCTTTTACGACAGGCAGGGGATACCGTGGTGAAATTCTCCAAACGCCCCCAATCCACAGGGCGGAACGGTCGTATGGCCTAATGTCGACTCTCGTAAGCATCATCTGAGAGAACACTGGACTGAGTCCCTAACCCTATGTATACTCTACACCAAACCCGCGGTGGCCTTCAACTCATACGAGACAGTCGGTTTCTTGTTACACTAAAATAGGTGCGTGCGACTGCCCTGCGCAATGCCACATTGCGACGCCTCTCTATACGAGGGGGCTGCCTAGGGCGTCTTGTATTGCGTGGGCGGTATGATACCGCTCAGGTGCGGATTCGATTCCCGATTCGGGCTATATGATATTAGGTGTTTCTGCTCGGTATCAGTCCGGAGTTTGGAATTTGTGTCCGAATGACGATGGGCTCGCCCTCTATCACATTATGGGACGGAATATGGCTTAAATGCGTGTCCTGGTTGCATTTGTCTTCACTTTCGAGGACTTCGTAACTTTTTTTTTAGTGAGTGCACAACAAAAGAAAAGGGCTAATGACACGTGTAGCAGAATAGCAACTTCATTTCTATTTTCATACAGATGTTACATTGTAACAGCGATATCTTACAATAACAATACAACAATCACTCTGAGATCACATGACAGACACAATCATACTTAGCAACCTGCTAGTCAAGTGGCTACACACCACTGTATGCGATAAACATCATCAAAGATAGAAATGTTTATTTATCAAAGCATGAGAGATGATCTTATCGCACCTCAATATTTAATTTATATTGTCAAACGATGACGTAAGTCTTCATTAGCGGGACTACAATACTTAGTATATTCTTTTTGTTGCAGAGCTGTCATGGTTATCACCGGGAGTACCCTGCTAACGGGGTACAGGCGATCACCCGGCTTAGCAATCACGGCAGTGCAGATCCAGATCCAGATTTAGTAGGCCCTATCGTTATCACTAAGGGTGCCAGCGGACGGTGCGTTGGCGACCCATAGCTATCCGGTCACAGGGCCCGGGAGGAAGAAGGGAGGGGATACAGGGAAGGAAGAGAAGAGGAAGGAGAAGGAGCCCTCTCAGCAGATCAGAGAGGGAGGGGAAATGTTTGCAAGCCCTTAGAGGCTTCAATGTGTATTTAGCAACCATGAGGTACAAACACTGAACTGTGTGCCCAGGGTCGCGGCAAATGTGCCCCGATGCATGGGCGTGCATTTGGTGTATTCTTTTATGTGACCTTCCCACCTATTGGACCGTGGGAAATATCTTAAACTCCTTTACTATGAGATTATAAACAAAGAATTAAGACCACGAGGTAAAACATTATTGCTAAACAAACATCCAAAAAATTATGAAAAATTTTGTAACTTCCTTTGAAGTCGGTTCAAAATAGATTTCATCATGGCACGTTTAAGTGACTTTTTTTGCGGGGAAAAAACGCGTTTTCTCTACCACGACTTGGAGTCAGGAGTCAGTGGAATGGTTATGTTGGTTTCACCGGTTTTACGGCCCAATGTCGACACTCGGGAGTATAACATAATCAGAGTGAGCATTGGACAGAGTCCCTAAAAAATATTCGTTATCTTAATCTTAATAAATAGTACCTAGTCATAACGTCTGCATGCCCTTTTTGGTTAATAATCGCCAATGTGCGAAATTGTTTGCGGTAGATTCAGTGGTTGCATATTATTATATATTTACGAATGGGAACGATTTTTCCACCTTAAATATGTATAATGAAATAAATAAATATCATAACATTTTTTTCAGACTAAAATGCATAAAAAATATATAATATTATAAGCTCTTTCTCGCAGCTACGCCCGCGTAAAGATATTTTTCCGGGATAAAAGCCCCGGTTTATTTTCTCGGGATAAAATAGAGCTAGCTAGCTATATTTTAATTTAGACCCCTGCCAATACTTGGGTGAAAACTGCCTTGGATTCCATGCAGTAGTTTTTACGTGATAAATGTACAAACATACAGACAGACAAAAAATCTGTTGTTCTAATAAAGACCCCCTATATATTTTTCTTTCCTTCAATATCTATAGTGTGCAGACATCGGACATTTTTTTTATATGAAATAATAAAGATATGTATATTTTTACAATCTAGAATACGACAAGATTACTTTTACGCAACACTAAAGACATTTCATGAACCGGAATACCGTTTCTGTGCATTCCGGTTACTTTGGACTACTACGTAGAAAAGACAATGTCATAAGATTTTACCATATTAATATCTTTATGAGTGTTTTTCATAATGCTTTGTCAGCTTAGTAGAAAAAAATAACATGCTTCTAACCATGACTTGCTATTTGCAATATATGTCAGACAAATTCAATGGAATATATACTTAGATGTATAAAGTGCAAACATTTGTGGTCAGACACAAGGATAATGACAACACATATTCTGAAGACATACAGTCATAAAAATAACTTAACAAATTCAAAATTTCAAATCTTTTTTTTTTTCAAATAAATCAATAAAGTAGTTTTTAATTGAAGTCGAATATGTGAACAGTGTTTCGCATTTGGGGGGCGAGGTTCCGCTATTTGACACATAGTTCTCGCCTTTAGACTATTGTCTCCGTATCAAAAAAAGTTTTTTTCTATTTTGGTGGAGAATGCCTATTAGATTTATTAGTAAAAAAAAAAGTAAAAAAATCGGACCAAATGTTAATATTACATATTATACTAAAGCCAATATACTAAACAACCTCTAAAATGTGCATAAAACTGTTAAATCATTTTTAGTTCAAAATTATTAGAAATCATGAAACAGTCAATAAGTTTTGCAGCTCATTTTAAAACTAAACTCTGATATTAAATAATTTTAAGCAGACCTGAGGCTGAAGCCTAGATGCCTTCCTACAATTGTTGATGCTAATAGGAAAAAAAAGTATGATAAAATATGAGAATAATGTGTCCTAATGGTAATTTTATTCCTAGGATATGTCTTTCTCTTCCATTACGTAAGCATTAACAATTGTAGAAAGGCATCTTGGGTTGAAGGCTTCCGGGTTATTTCCGAGGATAAACAATTTTTTTTTTTTAAATCCAACTCACCTCTGTTAGCTGGTTGTGGTTTATCTACTATGTAGAATTTGTAGCCACCAGGCGCTTCAACATATTTCAAACCATTGTGCTCCTTTACGGGCCAGTTGTTAGCTGCAGCCCTCTTCAAACTCTCACTTGACTGGATTGTGAGACCAAGGAAATCATTGCCTTGTTCATATTCTGTTATTCCATAGTTGTATGTAAGTTCAACAACAAAATGTGTGTCCTCGGGCCCATAGCCAATCATGGTCTTGCTCCATCTGTTTGCATAGGGTCTGGAAAAAAATATTTTGATGTTATATTCATAAAAAAATTACCCTTTATAGAGCCTTTTTAGTACCAATTTTTTAATAAAAATCAATGTTTCACATTTCTGTTGGCTACTTTGAATTTGTTTCATAACCTAATAATAAATATTATTAAAATAACGGAAACTGATGTAATTAATTTTTAAATTTATATTTAGAAGATCATGAAATCACATTTCTATCTTACCCATTACAAGCTGCCTCACAGCCTTCACTGAATTCCTCATGACGGAGAACCTATAAAAGAGTATTTCAATTACTAAAGAAGGTTGTATTTATTAAAATTATGATTTTCACATATTATTTTATAAATACTTTCTTGTTTCCATTTTATAATAAATCTATGTTGAATGGTTAAACCTAAAAATTTACAGAAATAGGTATTTTCTTTTTAAAAATATCGGGCTTGAAAAACCGACTTGTAAATTGTTTTAAAATTTAGGCATAGATAATTAATCTATATTAATATAATAATTAAAATATTTTAACTAAATCACACCAGAACAGCTGAACAGACCTTGATGAAATTTAGCACCGAGATGCTAAATGATGAGTAATATATAGCAGAAAATTTCATCTTCAAACCAAATTTTTTTTAAATTTGTTTGGTAGTTTTTGAGTTTATCGTGTTCTCATAAACAAACAGATGAGGCATAAGGATATCTATCTCTAAATATTTTGTGTAAATAAAAAAAAGTTTTATTGAAACAAAATACGACATTCCAAATAAATTAATCTTTAACCTTATTACCCTTTATTTGTATATAGGGTCACATTATGTGTGAAAACTTCAACATAAGTGGATTTTGATTTCATTAATAAGAATAGTCGTAAACTCCTATCACTAAAAGGTATTCATATTTTCTTTCATAAAATTTTATCTAGCAAATCTAGGTGCAAAATGAATCCTTTTTTTGTGCCAATTTTGTCTTTTACGTAAGCATTGTAAAAATGTATTTTAACCTACCTGTACACATTTTAGTTATCATTTATTTAACAATTGTATTTCTCATAGATTTGAATTGCTAAGTAACCGAAACACAATAAACGAATTCAGAATACAAGATTAGTTCTTGTCAATTATTACTGCCATAATAATTATTTTAAGTAGGTACCTAGTCGATTCACACTGTAAAATATAACTGCTAGTGAATGGACAAGGCGACCTTGGCCTTCATAAAAATAATATTAAAAAAAAAGTAAAATAGATCAGGTAAAACCACCTTACCTTCATACCCAATATTTCTCTGTAGAATTTGGCCGTGAGGGTTCTATCGGCAACTTTGAAGACAAAATGCAGGGCGCGTCCAGTAACCATTTTAATTAGTTAAATACTTCTACTGAGATTACAAAACTGAATAAATTTTTGCACGAATGTTTATGCCAGCGCTAATTTATGAACAATATTTTTAACACGTTACACAGCACAGACGAATATAAATAAAATTATCAAGTAAGTGCCGAAGATAAAACTTTTTTATAAAAAACGTCAGCGGTCAAATCAAACGTCAGCAGTGACAACTGGTGAGAAGCTGACAAGTGACAAACTTTGCTAAGACTGAGGACTGAGGCTAAGACCTTGCTTGATAACAACTGGAAACTGTCAACCTCAACTGACAACTTACAAACTCAATGGTGAATCGTGATTGGTGAGCGAGTATTGTAACTTGTAAGTTGAATGCATCAAGAATATAGACTGTACCATGGATTTTTTATGTTTTTTAAGTGGTTATATTGTTTTGTTATGTACCTACATATTACGTACTTATCACATGACTGAACTGATAATTAACTTGGTTCCATGGCATTAACAATAATATTGCTAAGATAATGACAAACAAAGAATATAAATTACAATGCTAGGTTTATATTCTAGCTATATGTCGGCAAATATTCACACTTTTTATATTATATACTTATATTATTATTCTTTGGTCCACATGTACAAGCAATGAGTAAAATAAGCTTATGAATACAGAGGTTTGAGTTGCCTTGCGTGAGGTCAAAAAGAATTATAATTATAATTGTTTTTTAACACCTTACAAAGAGCGTCGCAAATTCACACATTTATTAGGTAGGTATTATTCATTTGCTGGCGAGAGGTGGACTGCAAGTAATCCTCAATGGTAAAGCGGTACCAAAAGGGAACAGTGTTTATTTCTTTTTATGGCAGAAGGGTTGCGAGCGCCTAAAGCGCTCACACAAAATTCTGATGTGTTTGTATTAGCCAACCCTTGTCACGCTACACAAACGTAGTCATGCCAAAATATGCAAGCAAATTAATAAGTAGGTACCTAGATCATCTGATTTTGAGGAATCCTTTCTTATCGTTTAATCTTACTTCAGGTGAGTGAACCCCCGTGAAAGCGAACGTGCGGAGCAACATGGCCGTGAAAATAGGACCAAGATCCTCAAATAAAGAAAAAAAAGCTTACTTCGTATTAAAATTTTCTAAAATCAGTTCAGTGGTTTAGTCGTGTACGCGTAACAGAGTTACTTTGGGAGTTATCAATAATATAAGTATAGATCATTATTAATAACAAATATTATAATTGTTTGATTGATTGCTTCAAAATTAAATAGTAACTTAAAAACTGAAGATGATTTTACTTATGATATCCATCTGAAATCACCATATCCATCCTCATCATCCATATTGGTCCTGACTTCTCTTATACATTATTAATCATACGGCATACTTATTATTACACTTATATATTTTCACCTTTTAATTGCGGACTTATCTTAACGATCGGCATTATCAGTGTTATGCATTAGGTACCTTATACCTGAACCTCTATGTATTATAATCGGGCTGATCGCCGAATTTCATACACCACATATCGTGGTCATTATCTTCGACAGACCTGGCAACATTATTTAGGAGACTTGGAATAACCTACCAGTCCATGGGCGTAGATATGGAGAGAGGGGGTATGGTAGGTAGCCTCCACCCCAAAGATTAATTTGCTAACCCTAGAAAATGTCTTGTGCTTACTTGGGCTTTGCGTAATGTAGGTAGTGCCTTCGTTAATTTGGCTTCTGCCAGCCGGTCCGCATTCGAAAATTCCGTATTTACGTCAATCCCTAGCAACGCTCTGCCAAAAAGTACTTATCCACATTTTTCCACTGGGAATTGGATTAATAACTATTTTGATATTTTTATTTTGATTAGATTTGTGAAGCTTGAGATATAAAAAGTAGGTACTTATTTATCAAGATACGTTTCCACAGAAAAACAGATTTAAGTGCTAGCTGCAGTAGCGTAGCTTGCCATAAAGGTGCCCTATATCTAAATTTGTTTGGGCGCCTGCTTAGTTTAATGTAGGTATGGGTCAAGAGGCACCCCAAAGCTCGGTGGCCCCTATCACTGATACGGCTGATACGGCGGTAGCTACGCCCCTGGCTACCTGGTAGTGAAACGTAGATAAGTTATTTAAAAATAATACGATTGTAAATGATATACTATAAGGTATGGTGCACTATGATACTTTATGCATCATTTATAGTGTATGCAACGGAACCTTCACTTACCGGTGCAAAATATTGTAATTACCTCAGTTATTGGCAGTTACGTTTGGCATAGTTATCCGTCAACAGGATGCGAGGAAGATGGCGCCACGTGATCGACATACGAGCATATCTCAAAATAAGCGGTAGAAATTACCAGGATCACGAGCATCACATTTGTTTATAGATCTTATCTTGCCAATTTCATTTTTGATAACGTCTGTCACCTACATTTGAATATTTGAATATCATCTCAGCTACATAGGAGTGGATAAAGAAAGGATTTGTGTGTCTTGGCAATCAGGATACTGTCACATTCCCTAAAACAATTTAATCAAAATCCATTATTCAATCATTCACATAAAAACTACATATAATTTCATACAGAAATACGGTTAAATATATTTTTCTCTTAATCTAAATCTACTTTTATAATTTCGTAAGTAGGTATTTTTTTTACATTTTCCCATAATATGCAGTAAATATAATCTTATATAAATATCGTACATAAGATGTATTAAGTATGTACCCTATTATTTGCTACTAGCTTCTGTAAATATTCCTTTTCACGTTATATAATGGCTGATTATTTTATTTCAGGTATTCCGTTAATCTCAGGATATGATTGGATAGACATAATATTTTGCCCTGGCTCATTTAAGTTAACATTGCTAACTCCTAAATAATTAAGTAACAAAGACTGATTGTATAACATATGTTTAACAAGATCTAACATGACACAGATGATTATTAAAAAGCAAGAAAGAGTAACACAAGGGTGCATATTTTATACATGGCTATGGTTGCTTTGGTATGGAATCTTGAAGTTAAAATGCCACAAGCTGTCTATATCTATTACGTAAATTACTAAAATAGGCCTCATCGACCACGATTAAAATATTATATTTTGTAATTAAATCAACGATAATATTGACTAGATCATTTCATAAACTAATGCGCATTTTATGCTTCAAAAGGTTGTTATTTTAAAGATATAACAAGTCAATGTCAACATAGTACCATTTGGAGGAATATATGAATGATATTAAGTCCGTTGTACATACGATTGAACAGTTCCAAGCCGTACCCAGGTTCTGTTTATTCTAAATATTTAGTCTTCTAAACTTAATGAAGTGCATAGATAGTTTTCCGCAAATAATATTATATGCAGGTATGTCGGTAAAGATAAAGACACCTTCACAATTGACTACATCAATTTCGGACACAAGCTAGACAATTTGCATTATACATACATATATAAATAGTCTGTAAATGTATATTACATATTACATGAAAATAACTCATATGAAGATAAAGCTTATTATAAAAATAAATGCTTAGTTTTGCGAAAGACTCCATATATACTTAGTTATGATCATTACTATGAATAATGCTCTTTTTGCGGTTTACCTTTCCTAACATAAATATATTATGCAAGAGCGTATAAATCTAAACAATCCGAGTCAAGAACTTCGAAGCGGAAAGTAATATATATCCAAATGAGAAACATGAATGTTTGATATAAGTATACCTATAACGAAATTCTCAACTAGGAGCGTAATCCATATTAAATGCCTAACATTATCTTTAACACAAATATTTCAATACATTTCGTGTGAGAGCTTAAGCGGTGCGTAGTTCAGTTAACGGGTTTCTTGTCGGCGCCATCTTTTTCTTTTTCTTTTTCCTTCTCTTTTTCTTTTTCCTTGTCCTTCTTTTCCTGCAGTTGTTGTAAGTGAGCAGGTAGAGCCTTCAGGATCGCGTGTACCTAAAAATAAAATAAACATTTATCAATAAAAAGCATACTATTTTCCGCTGGTGGTTTTATAATAATATCTTTTACCTCTTTCGAGTACTGATTGTCCAGTTGGTTAATAATATATGGTTAAATTTAGTTTGATCGCTGGTTATTCTATTAATAGCGAATTGCCCTTCCACTTGAAATGAAACCAAATCTCCGGTTCTATAGGCCAACAAGGTGGAAGTACAGGTTCATCTAACTACAGTAAAATTAACGGAGGATGACTTGCTAATGGTTGGGCTAACCTTTTTACACCGATAGTTGACCATGAGCACTATCAAAGGTGGCTTTTTTATTAACATACGCATTCAAAACAACGTCCACTCACGTTTCCTACATTTTTATATTATATTTACATCTATTGTTATTAGCATGGAGATTTATGAATTTATCATCATAAAATCATGTTTTTGCAATGTGTGCTTCGTTACTCACCTCTTCAGCAACAGCCATGAGTACAAACTCGAATTGCTGCTTGGTGGCGACGGTGCGGGGTCGTTGATCGCGGATGTGTTCCAGGGTGGCAGCGATGTCAATCTCCTTAGCGCCTTTAGCCATGCGGTTCAGTACCATATCAATCAGGCAATAGGTTCCAGTTCGGCCGGCTCCGTCACTGTTTGCATAGAAAATATAATAAATGTATATTTTATTTTACTTTTATTGATTAAATTAATTGTAAGACGTGTATAAAAAGTAGAGTACAAAAATATAGCGCTATTAATAAAATTGTTTACCTGCAGTGAACTACGATCGGGCAAGATCTTCCCCTATACGACTTATTCACCTTCCTGTAAAAGATTTTTAATCAAGTCAGATGTAATTTTAATAAAGAATCTTTATAAAGAAATGTAGAGTCAGTTTTGATGCGGGCGGAACTGCTTCGCTATTGCGCATATTGGGTTCAAGGGGTAACTTTTTAGGCAATAATTGATCCGTATTTTATAGGTCAGTCACATTAACGAATATAATGTAATTTTAATAAAGAATCTTTATAAAGAAATGTAGAGTCAGTTTTGATGCGGGCGGAACTGCTTCGCTATTGCGCATATTGGGTTCAAGGGGTAACTTTTTAGGCAATAATTGATCCGTATTTTATAGGTCAGTCACATTAACGAATATCTGTTACAAACTTATTTATTAAAATGTTAAAAAAAACGTAAGGTATATGTGTTACAAATTTGTCCTATGCCTCATTCCGTAAAATAAATCTTAGTCTCTAAATGTTGGCCGTAACACATTCTTCATTACAGCACTAAAAGTGATAGAATTTCATTCCAAAGTATGTATATAAAAGTTAAGGATTAGAATACCTCCTGAATTCAAGCAAAGCCTTGGTTGAAGATGGAACGCCGTTCTCTGGCCACGAGAGGAAGTGGAATTGGGTGACCGTCCGAGTTTCGCCGGTGCGTTGGTTCTTCAGGTAGAAGCTGCGGACCAGGTAGTCGTCGCACCAGATGTGCTCGCTCACTAGGTGAACCTAGATAAAACCAATGTATCTCTTAATTCGTAATTTTGATGAAGAAGTGAATTACTTCACTCGGAAATCGAGAGTAAAATATAATAAAAAAATAAATTAGATCAATTTGTGGGCATTATTTCTTAATATTTAATGTCAATAGCATGTAGAATAATTTCTGAATAAGTATATTCAAGTATTATACAGATTTATATCAATTGCTCTTTTGTTGATTGGGTTTTATTGACACTACTATAAATTAAGACGTGTTTATAATCTTTTACAGGACTATAAAAACCTACCTCGTAGATATGGTAGAGCTCAGATCCCTCCTCAGGCCAGTAGCGGTGGCAGAGCTGCTGTCCATTCTCTGTGAGGCGGGTGAGCATGACCATCACGACAGAGCCTTGTTCCCACACCATCTGCCAGAAGTCGGGAGCAGTGTGGGCCAGCGGGCCTGCTGCTGCGATGTACGCCGGGTTTCGAGGGTCATGGTCGGTCTGAACAAACAAGATAAATTACAGTGTGATGCTATTGGTTAGTGATCGTTTATTTTGTTTTATTAGGATTTGTGTGACGTAAACGCAAGTTGTGATAAGTAATTTACCTAAATAAAAATATGCCAAATCGAAATGAAAACTTAAGTAGGTATTTTATTAATAATATTGTACCATCGGTACATAATGAAAATAACGTAGAACAACTCCAAATACCTTTTGCGTTAAAATGTCATTATATTTAGATAAATCTTATTTTTGATAATAGAATTTTTACTATAATATTTCCAGTACTTATTGTAAAGGCAATGAAACACAGGAGCTAGCGGCTGACTGCAAACACTAACCTACCCTCCACCGTATGAATATTATGCCCATAATCTATATATATAAAAATGAATTGCTGTTCGTTAGTCTCGCTAAAACTCGAGAACGGCTGAACGGATTTATCTTATCTTGGTCTTGAATTATTCGTGGAGGTCTAGGGAAGGTTTAAAAGGTGAGAAAAATTCGAATAATTGCCGGGAAAATCCTCAAAACAGCAAATTTCTATTTCCCATACAAACGTTTTCTAACTAATACGTAGAGTCAATTTGAGCTTTATTGCTATTGCATAAAGTTCACTGTTGTCTAAGCAATGTTAGTGTGTTCCTAACATCAAAGCAGTGTGCGTTGGAGCACAGAATATAATAATGTAATGTCGCGTTCTGAAACTCAACAAAAGTGATATCGCGGACCCGACTAAATTGAACAGTCACAAAATTTAATATATCATTAGTTATTTGGTTGGCTTCACGATATTATTTCTTTTGTTTTACTTTAAAATGCATGTTTTCGGTATGGACAATTTTTGAGCTACTTTTGCATATCTATACTTATAATAAATCTGTAGAAAGGTCAATTCTGTACATGAAATATATTTCCAAAATAACTGGGGGTGATTAGGGATCGATACTGATGCCAAAAATGCAATTAGTAAAATTTTTGTCTGTCTGTCTGTATAACCGTTATAGAAACAAAAACTACTCGACGGATTTTAACTTAACTTGGTACAATTATTTTTCATACTCCTGAGCTGGTTATAGTATACTTTTCATCACGCTACAATTAATAGGAGCATAGCAGTGATGGAAAATGTTGGGAAAACGGGAGAAGTTACTTCATTTTTTAAGCTTCCGTCATTTCGTGTGCAACCTTAATGGTTAAAAGTTCCTTCGATTTCACCAGGATCCCATCATCAGACCCTGACCGGATAATCGGACCACCTGCATACCACCATAAATTAAAATAACATCCCGACAAATTGAGCACCTTCTCCATTTTTGAAACCCGAAATCCACGCGGGCGAAGCTGCGGGCGGAAGCTAGTAAAATAATACAAAGATCGATACACTCACGATAGTAGAAGCGTTAATATAGTCAGATCCAAGGTGGTTAGAGAGCGTATTCAGCGTGACCCTTGAGTGGTCATAGGGCAGGACATCAGCATATCGGTTCTTGCCAGTGTTGTCTGCCTTCAAGGCGGCGGAGGTGGCACAAGGCTCAGCTTCATATGCGCATAGAGCACGCCATTCCTGCTCTAGGCGGTCCTTGTTACGGAGATGGTCTTCCATGTAAGCCTGGCGAATTTTAATATAATTAGTGTAGATACAGTCGTTGATATGGATTATATAAATCTAACCGTGGAAGTGTCTTGGGAAAATACGGAGTTATTAATATTCAATGGTATCTTTTCATTTGAATATTGAGAAAGTTTGATAAGTATCTCTCACTAGATTTCTTTCTACAGAATATTTTAATAATAAGGAAGTTATTTCGGTGAATAATATTTAATATAAACTGTTGATATTTTTTTACCAAAACCATGTGTCCGGTAGAGATGTCCATGTTGGTAAGGGCTGGTTCTTCACTCCTAAAATGAAAAGAGTACTTAGTCGCAATATTCACGATATTAATTATATTGAGATTGATTTCTTAAACATCAGACAAAACTTATTTATTCATACGATCAACCTATTTTAGCATACAATTGCAATTTTTATCTTATAGAGAAGTTTATTTAATGAATCAATAGCCTCATATGATGGCTAGAGAATAGAGATGTATTACCAAGAAGAAGTGCTCGATCTTGTAGAAGGCGAGTTGCCGTCAGGGTCGCGGGACAGAGAGGTGATGCGTTGTGCCGGCTCGGCAGGGTGGGGAGGTGCTGCAGTTGTCTGCTGTCCAGACCACTTGCCAGACATCCGTGCGCGACATAATTCCTCAAATTAGAATCAGGTGTTGTTATTTATTATAATAAAGCAATTATTGTATGTTCGGAACAATGTATTACTACAAACAAAGTGGTCCGAAATATTCTTATCTTACCTGGTAATCCCTGGTTGCTTCTGCATCAATTTCAGCGGCAGAAGACAATCCCCGCATCTTTTTAGCATTCATATCTCTTTTCAACAGAATAACAAAGACCACAGCGCCTACTACCAGGACCGAAAAGCTCCCTACCAGAGCTAGCAAAACGGGCAATTCCAAACCGAAGATTAGTGTTTCTGGAGATTCGGCGTGTCGGATAACTGGACGTTTACTCTGGAAAATGTTATATTATGAAAGTACCTTACTGAAGAACATAAGAAATATTGTTTCTGTGAATGAAGACCACCTTCACCTTTCTAATATTGAACTATATAATGCACTCAGTACTCACTCTGTCGCCCACTCCCGTTGATAAAATTTGCGCGCCCGTCTCTATACGCAGCGCCTCTTTTATGTCATCTAAAAAGTTAAATTTAATAAATTGCATCACAAAATATTTGCATCATAGCTTTTTTCTTATCATTGGATATAGTGTATCCAACGTAATTGATAGAGGATTGGGAATAAATTAAAATATTACTTACTGACTCGTCTAGCAACGTCAACAGCATCGTAGCCTTTTTTATTTTTCTCCACTTTAAAAGTCACTTCACCGGGGTCAACCCTATAAGATTAAGATTTAATTATTTTTTCCACTTAGTAGTTCAAATCAATACCTTCATTTGAATATTCAATTAATAGTAGTAAATTCGCAATCTTTACTACCTTGGGTTTGTAAATGTATTCTTCTCTAATCCGAGCATTTCTTCCAGCTTTGATATGAAGGAAACTCCCTTGTCCCAGTCCGTAAGAATTCTAAGAAAATAATTTAATTAGTGTAAAAACAAATAGTTGCTTTTGTAATTATGACAATTAATGTTGAGCGTTTACCTATTTTTAAATAATACATAAGCATAAGATGGGTCATAATCGTACTCATTGTGATCGTGATCTCCATGTTTTACAGCTTTTTGTGCGTGTGGGGCTCCTTGAGCTGCAATATAAGATCAAAAATTCATGTTAATCGCTGTAGGTGTGTTCCAAACCATTCCACAACATCGAGAAGGTAGAACATGCATCACATTATTTTATAATATAGGCAAAATTCATAATTAGTCGACGAAACAATTTAGCACGTAGAAAAACCATTTTGCTGACAATAATTAATATTTTTAATAATTATCCATAAAAATGTATATAGTAAATACGTAGCTATGCTCAATAATTGAACAAAGCCGAAAATAAATAGAAATTGAAATGCATGACCTCGTATTTAATGATACTGATCATTAATATGATTTGAAATAAAATAACATCAATCACGATATTTACAAAAATATAAACATAAAATCAAGGCCTGTAAAAATAAATAAATATTTGTAAAGTAAGACATTTAGATTTATAAAAATCACACATAGGCAATATATTTGGAGGGTTACAGCCTCATGCTATTGTGGTGTAAGAAACCAAATGTGCTATTAAGGGAAACATATAGTGCAGTGTTCTAAACAAAGTTTTGAGTGCGTGTAAATTCCAGAAAGGAAAAATTTGAAAGCTGCGACGCAGCGTTAGCCTTTCATCTGTATCTGTTTGAGGGTACATTGATATCTAAGTAAAGCTACCTCAGGCCGCCGCGACACTAACCTGCCACTGATTTATTGTGGTATAATATCTTTAACGTTTTCGCGTCCACACGCGGCCCGGGCTTTTTAACATCGTCTCTTTCCCTACGTTTAAAGCCCCATTCGTTATTAAGTATATCTTGCAACTCTTCAGGATAAAATTTGTAATTTTCACCTGAAACATTGTCGGTATCTGTAACACCTTGATTGTGGTGCGAGTCGCGAATCCGGGCTGAATCTCTTGAATTTAAGGGGCCTATGTGAAACAAAATAGGCGAACATAAAAAACATTGGTTAACTGAAAAATGTGACTGAGAAGAATGATGTTAATGTTAGTACGTTGGGTTTATAACATAATGAACGAAATAATGTTACCACCGTACCTACAATGCAAATAAAGCAATGAAGCAACACAAATTGCCTTTTTTGCACGAAGGCCGTCTAAGAACATTTTAAAAACTAAGCTTGTCACTCACCTTGCAAATCTTCAGCTCTTAGAGGACCGCCTTCGGCGTAAAGAGCACCTTGAGATTTAGCTTTCGCATCTATTACATCCTGCCAGTAATTCATCAAGTATTCCATATTTTTTGAATGTTTTGCTTCTCCTTCTACATTGTTTTTTTCTGGAACATAAATATATTTCATTAAGATTACCTTAGTATTCTATTTTACCAAAAAAATGCAATGTACCTTTTAGGTTAAACGAATCCAGCTCACCACTTCCTGCATCTATAGGGAAATCTTCTGATGAGTCTTCGTCGTAATAAATTCTTGGTTCAGAAATATCGACTGGATCTTCATATTCAAATGGGAAATTTTTGGCAGCAAAACTTTGCTTGTAATTTTTGTACGCATTTGATCGAACTTCCTCATCAAGAGGCGAAAATCTATTCGTAGTTATATACTCTGCCGTATATGGAGGGACCTTGTTTTTTAGTTTGCGAAAATGAGCTCCAAGTCGTTCTTCATCGGAATATCCGACATTAGGATCGTTTTGCGTGATAATGTCAGACATACGAGTAGATTTCTTTTCTTTTTCAATTATAGGAGATGACATGCCATTGCGAGCTATCGCTTTCTCTTCTGCTTGGAGTCGTTCTCTAAATCCTTCAAAGGGCAATATGACGGGAGAGTCTTCGTTATCCGTCATTAGCAGATCGCGTAATTTATCGCTCGGAGTTTCATTATCAAGTGGGACGTTATCCTCAATTCCTGGCACTGATAATATGAAATTTAAGTATTATTTTGATATTTAATCGTTAAAATAGAAAAGATATAATCATTTAAATATTTAAATATTAATTAATACCTCGACTAACGTAAACAGGTGCATTTCCTGCTGGAGAAAATGGTGGATTGTAAACTTCATTCGCAAAGTCAGAGTCGCTGAGGGCAGAATTTGGTGTAAATCGTACAAACGCTGTTTCAGCTGGCTCAATCTAGAATAAACACAAATGTACATAGTATTAAATTATTTCTTAACAAACCAATTTTATTACTTACTTTATCACTTACACCAATATTTTCGTTTGCCTCTTGCAATATGCTAGAGGTCAATTTCGGGTCAGCAAAATGTTCACATATTTTCGTGTTAACTTGTGACGGATCTCTGAAATATAAACAAATTATTAAATTTTTTCCCACTATAAATCAATATTGAAAAAAAAATTCCATTGCGATACTAACAAGTTTTGCCGTAACGTGTAGAGCATGGCTTGTAAGACGCACTGCGTGTATGCCTGCTCCCATCGGTAACCACGCGTAGCAAGCCGTTGGAGCTCGCCCTCGAACCACTGCAGTTGCTCTGGTCCCATGTCATACCTTAAGGGGAAGTAATGAGGTCCTACTTTAAATTGGCTATAAAATGTCACTATTGATCACGAGTGTTTAACTTACCCTTATATTCAAATAATCATTAGTCAATAGTGTATAATAAATTTTAGGAAGTTTAAAGGGAAAAGCTTACCGATAGAGTGCTCCTTCTTCAGGTTCCTCCTCATATACCGGTATGCATTTCCCGAATGCAAAATCTATTGACAATAAATTATATTAGAGATATTTACATAAATGACTCAGAAAATTATATTAGTAAGTAATATTCATACCATCGTAGCACCATTCCACCTCCTCTACACACAATGGTGCACTGAATAAGCAACCTGTATAAAAAAATAGCAATGTTAAGCCTCTCATTCGTTTATATCATGTTTCTAAACGCAAACAGCTCTACATGGAGCTATCAAAACGAATGCGTCCACACAATTCGAAACGAGAATGGAAATGCTTTCAACATAATTGGATGCCTTCTATTTGTCCTAGCGAGGTGCACTCACGAAAATCTAGACTATTGAGTTTCCGAGACGTCTCACTACGATTTATGATGTTAAATCAAAATACAGTGATGACGAAGAAGCTAATGTGTGATCTAAAATGTATATGCTTTATGCAGACACAATTTAAATTGAGTCATCGAAAAGACGACTTAAAAAACCATATCCTCGATATATCAATGGGGCCGATCAAATGTGGCAATATTATAATTTACTAAGGCCCTTGAATAAGTTGTGTACCAGATGACTCGAGTAAGATAAGTTAAGTCAGGCATTTTCCATAACCGTATACTTAACCATCAAATAGTCAAATATTGGATTCATCGTCCAATAATTAAATACTTAACACATTTAAGGGACCACCTAATCTGATCGCAATGTGCGATAGTCGTTATAAAAAATAATACTTTTTACATTGAAATAAACATTTGATTATACTTGTGGACTTGTGGTTTGTAAATAAAATGACAATAAAATCTAATACAAAAAGTTTATTGCAAAAACTGCATAGTCACTCAGGTTCTAAAGATGACAAAACGCGGAAAAAAAAACCGTGCCTAATACCTAATACTAGATCATTCTATGTTATTATGGCTTCTCAAATTAAAAATAAAGATCCAAACGATATTAGCTCAGTGACATTGGTCCTTGTAGCCAATAAATTCCGACGATATTGGTCGCTGAAACCGAAATATCGATTCATCCGGTATCGTTATATGCCGTTTGTTTTGTTAGAGAGTGTTTATATACAGCTCTGGATAGGACCTAGCCATTTGGTTGTTATAACAGGTATGTCGTTATAGCCGATTTCTACTGTATTTAAATCATAAATACCTATGTTCCCATCGGCGTGCGAGGGCGCCAGCGCATTCAGGAGCGCCAGCGCCCATAGAGCCTGCCCCAACGACGGGCGGCACATTACATCTGTAAGAATCATATCTGGTATTGACATCTGAAGCTAACAGGACAGTTGTTTAAAATGTATTTTTAGACGAGGGACCTTTATAAACACTCGACAGTTTATGCTTGCATGTAACTAACAAAATACATGCAAAAAAATGATACACGGCAGAGTATATCTATATACAGTAAAAATAACGAAAATGTCTCCCAGTCGTATCTTTTATAATATTTGGGACAAAAATGGAATACTGGATACCCTCCTTTAACAGGTCCCTCGACTAATCTTATATACTGTAAGTATATGTAACAAAATTAGAAACCAACAGTTTCAATATATATTTATTTAGCATTTCACGTTTAAATTCGGCGTTTAATTTTAAATTAATAAAATTTTTAAATACCGTAAAAGATAACCTAAAATGATATGTAGTGTATCTGGTATTATTATTTTTTTATTGAGGAGCGATTTATACTATTTACACCGTAATGAAAACATTTGTATGTCTGAAAAACAAATCCTGTAGGTGCGTCACGGCTGTATCGTAATATCTATAACTCATGATTGTGTCTCGATTATCTCATTGTCTATAGTAATATGGAACGCAACAGAACAACTAGCATTTCACGATATTTTTCAGTGAAACAATAGCACACGTCTCATCTATACTGTAGACATAAAAAAAAAATCGGCATCGCTCTACCGTAAAACATCTTCTGCCTTTTACGAAAAGATTTGTAGGAAGGTCGAAGGTATGTGTACTTTATTTGATATAATATTCATCGGCGTAGCTTCAGTTTTTCTCTAGGGGGCGGGAGCAAAAAAATAGCTCGGCGAATTTAACGAAAAGCCTTCACCACGCAAGACCCAAAGCGTATGATTTTTCATAGAGCGGACAAAGATGTTTCTAGGTTGGGCGCTACCCACCCCAACACTTTCTCCTAGCAACGCCCATGATAATAGCAGTTACATACAAACATTACCTTTTTAGATTTTATTGTTTAAAATAATTTATCTACGTAAATATTATCGAATAAACATCGTCCGTTGATGTAAGTACATTTCTAACAAACACTGTATAACACGGTACATTAAATTTATGGTTAGACCCTACACTGTACACGCTCCTAATCTGACCCACGCGACGTAATATTTAGAATTGATAACTCAATACGTGTGGTGAGTAGTAGCGTTCCGTAGACCATAGAGGGTGACCAAAGGATAGAAAGAGCGTAATATACTCATATAGGACAAAAAGACTTGATAAGATTTGAAAATTAGTACCCATTTTAGTATTTAATAAATTAAGAAATGATATCTTTATGTTGCGAAAACGACGTGATAAAAAATAAAATTAGATAATATCAAGACAAAAAATGATAACGCTTTGAATGCAACGGCACAATTTTCATTTAAATAAGTGCCATTCCATTTCAAAACTGATTGTGAACTTGTGAATTTAAGTGACAAAAGAGGCAGCGTGGGAGGAACATAGCTGCATTCTATTACATGGAAATCTCGCAACTGCTTCGTTCGCAAGTAAATGAGAACGAGCTACGAGTAAATAAATTACTTAGATTCTTATAAATTAGCCCGAAGGGACGGACAGGGGCGCTCAGAGTGTTATTTATGTAGAAGAAACTAACTTGCAAGAAATTTCTGCAATTTATTTGATACTTTAAAGTTAGTTGAGTAACTTTTCATCTTCTAGTTTGATTAGTTTATTTATAAAGTTTAAAAGAGTCTGAAAGGTATATGCGCCATCACGTAAGAGGGAGTGCATTATGAAGGACCTCAGTATAATTTCTTAAATGCATTTTGCATGTTCAATGCAGGTATAAATATCTAAAGGAAGAATTTAGTTGTGAGGAGATATTTGTTCCAGAAATGTACAAAAGGCTGTCATGTCATGGGATCACAAAAGTGGTCTTGCCGGCAATCTTTTTGAGTGCGGCAAAGTGTAAGTCATTATAGTTTTAAAGACTACAATTTTGGATTACTAGCAAAAAAATAAATCTGAGGCAAATTATTGCCTCAGATTTATTTTTTTGCTTTCGCCTGGGGCCTCGCGTCGGTTAAGGCCGCCATTGTACGCCAAAGAAGGTAATTTCGGTGTTTCAGTTCGTATTGCAGTACACAGGATTAAACACTGGGTTAGAGACTCGGCCCGGCAGCCGCACGACGTTTTTCGTTACACCAGGCGTCTCAATGCAGGCTCGAAAAGCCAGTGGTCCAAATACAACCGGTCAGTTTCCCTTTCATGCTGGACGGTAGTAGTAAAGAATACACTTTATAAAAAACAAAAAAGGGACCAAGGGATATCAGGCGCATTCAGGCGCATTGCTTTTAATGCAGGTGGAACTGTAGTAGAAGCACTAGAACCCATGGTTGGTATATTAAATTAGCGCCAAACGCTGGTTTGGTTAGTGGATTATCCAAAAAAAGGAGAGTTCAAAGGAAACAAGAACAGCATTCCATTGCACGAGTACAAAGAACTCCATGTGCGTGCTTTTTTATCCCTGATTTAGATACTTCCCGAGTACAGTCGAATAGTTACGGTTACAAGTGTGTACATTTATTCTGGTGTATTCATTACTCATAATTCATGGTTATATTCACGCACAAATAATTTTTCACCAAGTTCTTCGGCGAGTTCGTCACCAATACTCAAAATGAGGGATTAGATTTTTTTGCTTAATTTTTATATAACAAACCCTTATAAACTTTTTTTTGTACGTTTTATCTCAACTACGCTGATTGTTAATATTTTTACACATAGATACGGACCCAACCTACATTTTGGCTTCTTTCCACGGTTCTTTACTGTAGGCTATCGGAAGATTTACGGGACAAATAAACAGCGAGGGCGGACAGCTCGTGGGCGAATTACCTACATAATTGTATTAAGAGTTGCTGACCTTTATCCAAATATAAACTAAGGGTAAGAAAAAAGAATTCAATAAATAAATAAGATTCTTACACCGTAGTATTTTTATCTATAACGCTATCTTTATATTAATATACTTAGACCTCGTATGTGAAAAGGATCTCTAAGCTAGTAGGTGTTTATCATATCTTATTAATACCTATCAAATGTATTTATAGATACTTAAGTATAGATTTCCCAGAACGTAAAAAAGTAAGAAAAGTAGGTATTGCTTAAGCTTGTTATGATTTTCAGTATATCCAAAAAAAAAAAATTATTATATTAGCTATAAGGTAGTGTGAAGAAAGCCCGGTTCCTAACAAGGCCCGCCATGTTTTTGGTATTTTTTGTGTTTTAGTGTGAAACATGCTACAGTTTATTATTCTTTTATTCGTTATTCTATAATATGTACTTAGTGATATATTACAATTTAATAATGATGACATTATTTCATGAAACAATTTTATGAAGATTTTAGAAATTAGTTGAGCCTTCAAAGATTCCGTTATCGTACACGGTACTGTGCATATTAACATTTTATAAGAATACCTAAAAAAGTGTAGAGATATCCTTATGTTATTTTTCCGCTGTAATATTACAGATTCTTTTTACATCAAAATCTTAAAAGCCACTTTAGGTAAATAGACAAAAAAGGCATGTAAAATAGAGAATTACATACATACATATTTTTTCCTTATAATATAATTATTTCTGTAACCGGGCATAAAAACGGATAAAAATAGGTAATTTTTCTAAACGTGTTCCTAACACATCACGCCTGGATACGAAAATCTAGAACACTGCAACATGAAAAAAGAGATAAAATGATACAAGTGTTGAATCAAATATGGCAAGAAATAGAAAAAAAATATGTAATTAGTAAGGCAGGCACGTTCTCCGATTTTAAGACAATAAAAACGTATACCTATTTTTTTTTTGTAATTGTTGTTCTAATACCATGCTCAACAGACAATATTTTGCTTTGGTTACTGTTATTTCAATTATCTGCCAAGATTTCCTGAAGACACTACAATAAGAAAAGTCTTTTTCCAAAAACCAGGGTCCGAAATTTTATGAATATCGCTGTCATTGAACATTACAATACACTTTGAAATGTACCAATCTATGTAAAGTGTATGCACGCATAGCTTATTCACTAACGTAAGCAGTAGGCACCCCTGCCCTTTACACCCACGCGATTGGTTCGTCCCATTATAAATTAAGATGCGAATCAACGATACCTTTAAACAAATCTATAAATAGACAACCCTAAAGGTAACTCTATTCTTTCATCAACGGATTAAATGAGAAAAACCTGCCTATCCACAGAAAATCTACAATTATTTTGATTATATAAATAGCACATCAAACAATAAAATACAGGGGCAGCACGAATATGAAGCACAGGATTGTTGCTTACAGCGCCAACGTTTATTAGTTTATTTTATCATAAAAACCTTCACCTTCATTTGATAAACAAACAAATTTCCACCGCACTAATGAATTGTTATTAGGTGTCGTGTAACAGGTTTCACGTTAACGGCGAGATATGGCGGCCGCTGAAAACTGCGGTACGACTATCAGACCTCTCGCAACTTAAGTAAAATAATGGTGTACGAACCGTTTAGTGCCGTCGCTGCGAGCGGAGCATATCCGTGACCAAATAGATGCACTAAAATCGTTCACAGTAGGCACTGAGACACTGGTTGAGGCGTTTTGATATCGGATGCGAAGCGACCAGCTGTATGTCAGACGGGCGTGCGCACTCAGCTCTATCGATCCCGAACCCGTCCATTCACGCGCTGCCACTTCGCCGCCTACATAACGACGCTCGACGCAGAGCCTCACTGTTATACAGCGATCATCATTAGATAACGCAATATTAGCAATACTCTCAGAGCTTCCACACTTCAAGCACTTCACTCGGACATTAATTACAGCTAACGCGTTAACGGTTTAATGCCATACCACAATTACAGCCGTCTCCTCGCGATATTAATTCATTAAACGATGTCTGTTTCTAGCCTAGAGTCTTTTATAAGCAAGATCTATATAGACTGATGTTCGTAAAACAATACTAGTTACTGTAAAGGATCGAGGTAGTGAAGCTCGTCCCACGCGTCAAGTTATCGCGTATACCGTCCTGCATTGTAATGGCGTTGTTACGATAACGTAGTTACGAAGCCATGACAGTGTCGATACCTATTAAACGTTTAGATATAAACTAATTACATTTTCGTGAACAAATAAATGTTCCTAATTGGAATTGCTTTGTTCACTCGAAATTGATTTGATGAGCAGGTTTATAGTTTATGTAATTATTAAAGTGCTTTATATAACTAGGAATGGAATTAATAAAACACAACTTCATAATAATTGAAAACATTAATAATTTTCCATAATATAATCCCCTAGAGTCCTTTAACTCCTGCTGTCACCAAGGTACCCTGCGTCGCGTCGTGAGGGATATTAATACGACCTCCCCAGACTTGACAAAATATATCTAATTCCATTATGTCTTCGTTTACATCTAAAATTTACAGCGACTTGTTGACTATAAAAGTAATTTTAGTGCTTTTATTGTTATCTTGTATCGACGTATACTTCCTAATAGCTAACACATGTCATTAAGAGTGAAGAAACTACTGGCATATAATCGTCGCCTGAATAAAGCGGCAGGGGTCACGGAGGTCACTTATTGAAAGGACGTTAAGTAGGTTATAGCGAAGCCCCTAGGATGTTGGGGAGGTATGTTAGGTCCTTAATAAACTACATGAGCCACGGGTATACCAACTTCGCCAAGACAGATTTAATATATAAGGCGGTAAAATAAAAAACTAAATCGTTCGTTCTACTCGTTCGTAATCAAGTACGATAGGTATGAGATAGGAAAAGGTAGTAAACAATCTCATTTAATTTCCCTTGTTATGTATCTCGATATTATTTACAAACTACTAGGCTAGATAAGTAATATTAAAATCGACCCTCAATAAACAGTTCGATTGCAAGACTCACGTTTCGTCAAATAATAACATGGTATAAGCTTCATCCATATTCTTCTAGGTAGGAATGTAGATTTATTTTCAAAAAAAGTCTTCGTTTTGCTACGATTAATATTAATATATAGGTATCTATACTTGTACTTATACTTCTACTACATAATTGTTTCGAATACGTAAATCCGAAAAGTCGATATGTGTGGCAAAAAAGTATGTATCTCGACCTAATATTGCATACCTGTTAGGCTATCGCTGTAATTGTATTACCTATTTAGGCCACCCGTCGTCCTATCCAGTTCTCGTTTAAATACTATGTATCTTTATATAGCATCGAGCGCATCAAGGAGTTACGTAAGCCCTAAGCAGCTAGATACATACGCTCGTCGAATATGAGAATAGCTAGATGACACACCACCCCGGCGAGATTATGTAGAGAATTTCATAATGCACATGTAACATGAACTTATTGTCTACCCACTACTATGGGATCATAGGGCTGTCACTCGTCCTAGTTTCCACCGATTCGTCCTACTTCAGAAATCCTGTGCCGATATCTGTAAACAAAATATTCCGAATGAAAAACAAATCTCTAAATAAAATTATCTGCTTATAATTGTTATTTGTGTTTTCCAATATTTTTTTACGATTTTATCTGTTATTGCACAATGGTACTTGAATATTATCATTGTAAAATGCTTACAAACATGTTAAATATACATTCTATTTTGAAAAGAAAAAAAATATTATGCAACATGACATTTACTTTTCCTGTTTCAGTTTCCAATTTTTTTTATAATTTAAGCATGAAACGCCCACTGTGAAGCACCCACCTAAAGGTCAAAAGTCATGACGCGGCATTAAGGCAGAACAGGGGCATACAGCATACGTTACTTAAAATAGATTCAATTAAGAATTTAAAGTATTAAGAGTGAAATAAATGTGACCTATAAAAGCCTATAAGTAACTTTTAATTCTATGAAATCGGACACTTGTTCATTACGAGAGTGAGTTGCAATTTCCAATCTCTGAAAATGTTTAAGTACATAAGTAATACTTAGGTATAAAACGGGACGTCTATTCCAAAGAATGAAGAATAATTTTTTGCTCGTTGTTTTTATCAATAACATAAATAGTCATAGGCTTGTACAGATCAATAGCACATCGTCCATATATCAACCACACCACGAAATATTGTTTACACTTTTCATAATGCTATGAGAAATCAATATGGCGGTTTACTGGCGTGTGTGGGTAGATGAAATATTACAGGTACGTTATTGAGTATTATATAGGCTTATAATGCCCAGTAATTTTACAACAGCAATGTTGTTCAAGCCGATATATGATTCTCACACTTACCAGCCTGCGATATCACAACTTTTGGCACCCATCCTCTAAAATATATTTCTCTACCTGAGTTATTTAGTTCAAACGTTATGCATTACAATTTATAGTGTTAACTCAGTGCGGAGCCTCGAAACGGAACAAGGAATACATATATATTGGCAGCTTATAAGTTATAATATAATTATTGTCAGGGTCTAAGGAAATTTTGTGTAAGTATCTACATTTATAAAAAAAATATTCTGTTGAGATACAACACATGGTTACCTCGGTTTCTCATAATGATATCAATCAACTGTTTTCAACAAACGATCCCAATCTCAATCTTGAATCCGATTCCGAGAAGCCAATCAAAATAAGTGATTTGTAAGCATGTTAAAAAATATTTGTTCTGATTGATTCACTTTTGGGATAGACCGAAAAAAACGAATTGGGTCGTTTATTGAAAATAAGGATGACAAGATAAAATTCACGCGCAGTACTTTTGGACTGGCGAAACTGGGCTCAACAAAAAACAAGATTTTTCAAAATTTCTTGATATTCGTGTTTTTGTTAGCATGGATATCATTATAAATCTATTGCATCTTGGTATGACTATGTTCAGTGGTCGAACATTTAATATAATATTGTAATCAATTATATTTATTTTGTGTTTGTTACATAAGTAGAAATAAAAATCAACATTAAGCTGCAACAAGACTTTTATTATCATTTTACATGGCTCTTTATTTACATTGAATCTTTACATTTATACATTTTCACACTTATTTAAGTAATTGGAAAATGTGGTACATAGTCGTCTTTTCAGTATTACACAAAAGTTATAACGTTTTAAACAATGCTAAATTTAATAAAACTATTATATTTCGTGTTACATTAAAATATTTATATAAAAACAAACAGATTTCGTGGCTCAGAAACAACAATCATACAGAATCATTTTTCAATGGCGGATCCAGACTAGTTATCAAACCGCTGTTAATCAAGACTAAAACATATTACAATATTCACAGCTGAAACTTGGGCCCGCCTTTGAGATTTGCATTTACTCTCGTAAAAATGTCCTGTATCAATTAGGAACAAAATACCTGACCCGAATCCACTAAATACAATGATGTTTGCAATATTTCCATGACATTTTCACATCCCGTAATATTTAAAGTCTTAGGACAAAACGAGATGATCATTACAATAAAATAAGACATGTAGTATGACTAATCTTACACTTTTGTTTTTTAAAGGTTTGAAAGACTGGCCAACAAAAAATAAATATTCGTATATTTAAAAAAAGGAAAAAAAGTATGTGGATATCAAAATGAAATTTTTAAAATTGATATAAATATTGCCAGTCTAAAAAAACAAAACAATATTTTATATTTGTAATAAGCGACACTGATGCAGAGTTTTGATCAATACCTACTTATCGAGATGATACGACCCTGCCCATGATGGCTACATACAATTATACTCTAAACATGAGTTATAAAGTAAAATGTGCGCAACTAATCTACCAGGTACTTATAGGTGAGGCACCGTGTGATGTTCAGAGTATTAGTTCACTAATTACTTAACTACGTAGCACTCGATTAGAGTTCTAAGACTTCGATCGCATAAAACGACGCTAAATAAGTGATGGAGGAAAATAATACATTATAGCACTGGCATGAAATTAATTACACTTGTAACACGCACTCGTACACAAGCTCGATGACGCATATAGATTTGGGTGCCAATATATGCAAAATTGGGAGTTCAAAAAATTACAAAGCATTAAAACTAACTTAGCCTTACATTGCTAAAGAAAATAAAAATGCGGCAATCTTACGCAAGTTCGTAAAAAATCATGTTATATTTTTTGAGAAGTTACAAAGTTTTTATTTAGAAAAAAATATTAACAAAATATAGGGACATGCACAGTAATGGTTTAAATAATTCGAAATTAATGATTAATCTTACTAGTTATCACAAAACAGACAAGATTTTGCTATACATTGAAACTTCTAAGCTAAACTCCTTCAAGCACTTCCATGCAGTGCTTCACTTTTTCACGCATGAGATTTAAATAGGGTAAGAATAATATGACATTTAATACGATTGATATTTCATTAGTGAATTTAATGAAAGCAAAACATTGAAATCCTTCATTAATAGGGACAGTTACCATGTGTCTTGAATGGCATATGATCTCTGTTATAAAGATTTACGTGAAAATAACTCAGAAATGCTTAGAAAATACTTTCTTTTGTATATAATAAACAGGCAATTATATACTCAATTGCTTTATTCTTAAGTGACGTATTTTATGCATATAAATGATGACTTAATAAATAGTGACTAAACATGTCCGCCCCCTTAGGATGTCACAAAAAACGCGACTCATTAGTATAATTTCGATGTTTTATAATATTGTGACTGAACGAGCGACCAATGTTTTAGTCACGTGTTTGTCTCTCAGCCAATCCCTATAAAACGACACGGAATCGCGTCGTATTTTTTGCGATATTCTAAGCATACAGGTGTCCATAAACATAATTATATATCAACGGTTGAATGGCTAATTGAGGTAAGCGACATTTTTATTCAAAAAAAAATTAACTAACTTAAAACACATGGAAAAAATGCTGATTTTAAATATGTATGAAACTTAGTGTTGCAAAATGTGGCTTAAGTCAAAAAGCTTTTCAACTGTCGTTATTATTGTTATCGTTTTCTTTAACTCATTTATGAATCGGATCTGATCAAAAGCTGACTTCTTGAGATCTAGAACCATCAACCTATAATTAAATGCTTACGTCGAAAATATTTTTTTTAAATGACCCGCTAATGAATTGGACATTTAATTTTTTTTATAATGAGATTGTCTTATGTTACTAGCGGATTGGGCCTTAACAAATCACCCATAGTTTTTAATACATAGCACAATACTTTTACGAAAGATGTAAAGGTGCCAAAAAAATAGCCAATCAATGTATCAATTAATTGATTCCCGCATCGAAAAATAAACACAAGGAACAGATCAATAAAGAAAAATATTCTTGTGTAGTGTCGTTTGCAAGTTCTCCACGAAAGTCCACGACTGCTATCTACTAGCCGAAGATTTAAATAAACGATCACATAAATCGATATCGAATATTTTTTGTCTGACATACTGAACAGACGCTGTGCCTATGGACGAATTATTAACCAAATTCAAAAGGAGGTAATCAATTCGACGTGTGTTCTTTTTGTATATATATTTTTTGGCATTATATCAAAATCAACGAATGGGATCGTTTATTGAAATCATACGTAAATCGATTCGTCCATAGGTTGACAAACTGAAGGTGCTAGTACTGCTCTACGTAATTTCTTTCAGTCTTATAATATCTATCTATACTAGTCTAGCAGGAGCGGCCAGCGTCATATCACAGGATTTTAATAGCCAAACGAAGACAGCAGCTTTCAATAATAAGGCATGGATATATTTCTTAGTTGACATTCTGTATAAAGAATCATTCGAACAAATAAATGATTTCGAGGGTTGAAAGGCTAATTGACTTAAGCGACATTTTTTTCGAAAAATTTAAATTAAGTTAAAAAAACATAAAAAAATCTGATTTTAAATATATATGAAACTTAGTGTCACAAAAAATGTCGTTTAAATCACTTAGCCTTTCAACCAACGATTTAGTTAACTAACGACTAAGGATTAATAATGACGCCACGTTTATATCCTTTTGGCTTAAAATAGGTTATAACATGACATTCTGTCATAGTTAATAGACTAATCAAAAATGTGTTGTTAAATAATTTCACCACAAATATCTTTATGAAACAAAACACACACACTAAAATTCATTCGCGTTCAGAAAATAGGGAGTCATCGTTGTCGGTTAGCCGACAAACGCCCTCCTATTACTTAGGATAGTTAAAATCAAAACAGTCAAGTTGCCCGTGAGAAGTTGAAGACATATGTATGCAATCTCATTGGTTGGGCGTATGTCGGCTGACGGCAACAGTGATTACTCACTGTTTTCTTATTGCGAATGAACTATACAGTACTACTGGCTTTTTAACTAAATTTTTAAAATGGTTTCTTTGATATTGTCTTAGTACTGTAAGGAAATATATATATATAAAAATAAATATTGTAACACACATATATATATATATATATATATATATATATAAATGTGTTACAATAAATAAAAATATATATATGTGTTACAATATTTTTCGGCGCTTTGTATTTTAATAGAATTTATTAAAAAAATATAAACAAATGTTTTACTCAATATTTCACAAACAATTTGACATCCAAATAGGGTTTAAAGCTAAATGAAATCAACACTTCAGTTTGTTTACATTTTATGCAATTTCTATTGAAATAGATATTATGTTACAGTGCTGAAGCAGTTTTATTAAAGCATTTTTCTCTATTAAATGACAAAATGTTGAATAAATATAATTAAATAGGGCATTTGACTGTACTTCCGAAACTGTTACTCGTTTTTTTTAAATAAATTTGTATACTTTTCTACTTAATTAACCAATCTATGCATTTTACATTTGTATACTCTTCATTTGTTTATTATGAAAGTTCGATCAAAATGTCAGGACCAAAACCAAAGAGTTTTGATCATATTGTGGTCTCATTATAACTCGATGTTCCAAATATTATGAACATTCGACCGCAAAAGTAGTTGACTGAACATGTACCATTTAATAAAGGTATTTTTAGTAACACTTTAACATGCTATATTTAAAGAACAACGTCACATTTTTCCAGTCAAATACCATATCATGAATACACTAAAATTAGATAGTATTAGGCCGCCCTTACACTATCAGTTTCCAACTCACCATACAGTTACAAAAATATTTTTATACAATTTGTATACAAATAAAGCATCGCTAATATCATGAGTGATGTGTAACTTACGTGATATATTTCAGCTTAATTTACTACTGGACATAGAATACGCACCTTGTTATATTAAATATACAATTGCATACTGTTGTATTTAACCTAATATAGTAAAAAATCAGTATTATCCACACTAATTCTCGGTTTAATCTCATCAAATGCATTGTTTCTGCTTTCTATGTATGAGTCAGCGCCTCATTAGTAAAGGCATGAGAATATTAGTATTGGTAACATTTTTTTCATCCTCGGCAAAGTGTACCCACTAAACTTGATGGTAAGTGGTGTAGGGCCCATATAGTGACTGTGGAGACGTGATTACCTCTCGCCAGTTGACACAATAATGCCGGCGTTGCGTGTGAGTCCGTTAGTACGCCTCGTGGCTAGTGTGTGGTGTGCGTGGTGTGCGTGGCGTGCGTGGAGTGCGGGCGCGGCGGCGCGGGGCGGTGCGGGCGCGGCGCGCGCTCCTCCGACACCTCGTCGTACAGCGAGTTCGAGTACAGGCGCTGCGACGCGCTGTATATCGGGTTCAGTGGCTCCTCAATCTCACTGTAAAAATTACTCGCCGTCTCAACTTCGTCGTATCTCACGTCACGCGACGTCGACGCTAAATTCGTATTGTAATTACCAGAATAACTCGCATAGTTACTGTAATCGACATTCTGGTATTTTAACGCAGAATAATTCTTAGAGTTCTCCAAGCAGTCACTGAAATTCTTCAGTTTTTCGCCTTCTTCCTCACCCTTGGGAACGTAAATATTTTTCTCATAATTGTCTCTGACGGTCTTCGACGGCGTCGATAGTTTTGTGTAATAATCTTTCGTCTCCAATATGAATTGCTGTTGCGCTGGATTTATATCAAAGTTATTGTAGAGAGGAATGTCGTTATATCGACTGTCGCTTACACTATTATTTGCCATCGATGTCGATGGTTGCTCAGTATACGCACTATTCGAGTATATATTATCACTATTAGTATTTTTAGTTCTGAGATTCAACGATTCTGAAATTCTATCATCGAGAGACATTTCGGCTAGCGACTTCGAGACGTCAGGTACGTTTCTTTCCATAGAGAGCGCGTTAGCGTTCGCGTACGTAGCGTTCGGTAGAGCGTACGTGGAATTATTTTGACTACTATTATTGACTACGCTATTATTATAACCGTAGGACCACTCGGATCCAGTCACAGTATTATAGTTACTAGCTGAGTACGCTTGAGATTCATTATAGTTTGATTGTGATGTACTAGATTCGCCTAATTGTATGTCATAATTGGGCCTCGTTTGTTTGTCTTCTGGCCAGTATTGTGATGTGTTGAACGGGTCTAAAGACATTTGGTTATTGGCACTGGTGCCGCCAAACACAGCTATATTATCTAATGACTTAGCACCATACATGTTTGAAACGTTTTGCGAATTGCGCGGGCTGAGTGAATACGTAGGAAGACTTTCGGTACTTTGTTGCCCCCAATCTGCATTTTGTCCTGAAATTTTGATATGAACTTTTAGTCCTCATATTTTACTAGAAATAATTTAAAATTAATAAGGAAACGTGCAATGTTCATGTAAGTCTTATTGCGTTAGAAGCCCCTTATCACATCGACGGTTGAAAGGTTAATTGTCTTAAGCGACATTATTTTGCAACACTAAGTTTCATATATATTTAAAATTAGCACTTTTTTCTATGTTTTTAATCTCCTTAAAATTTAAAAAAAAAATGTCGCTTAAGTCAACTTTTTTCTGTTTTTTTAATCTAGTTAAAATTTAAAAAAAAAAGTCGCTTAAATCAACTTTTTTCTGTTTTTTTAATCTAGTTAAAATTTAAAAAAAAATGTCGCTTAAGTCAACTTTTTTCTGTTTTTTTTAATCTAGTTAAAATTTAAAAAAAAATGTCGCTTAAGTCAACTCTTTTCTGTTTTTTTAATCTAGTTAAAATTTTTAAAAAAATGTCGCTTAAGTCAATTATCCTTTCAACCGTCGACACAATTAAAAACATTTATGCCAAGAGCAATTAGGCGTTTTACGCGTACACGGTAAAAATGTTATGCGTTTTAAAGTATAGATTAACTGTACGAGGCATAATTGCGGTATGTTACATTGTTTTACCATTTTATCTAAACATAAACTAAATACTCACCAATTTCAGGCACGTCTATCGGCTCATCGAGTATTGAAACGTTGCTTTGATTGGCTGCAGTACTAGAATTCAATTTGGTAACCGGCGGTAAATCCAAATCAATTAATAAATCTTCTTTTACTGAAAACATATGCACTTTGAGTAATTTGTTACATAAGAATATTAAATAACAAAAAGGAAATTGAATAACTGTCTATTACTGAAGTAATGATCTTTACGGCTTTGACAATTAAATAGCGGTACGAAAAATATTTAAGGACAAAGATAATAAAACAGTATTAGGAGTTTATTTATTGATAGGTAAAATAATAAATGCGTTTCTATGATTGAAATAACTGTGCCAAATGCCGGTTGTCATATTTTTATGTTTTTTTTAGCTTGTACACTTTAGCGTGCCTTCGATAAAAATAAGTAGTCAGGGTTGTGACAATGAAACGGCATAAAATATTTAAGAGCAAACGTGCATGCGTGTTGAAAGTTAAATTGTTATGTTTCATTACGTGACAACAGAGAGGTTGTCAAGTCACAGGAGACTGTAAACATTTAATGCAATAGCAAGGCGAATGCGAACTAACTGTGCAGTCTATGTAAAAATTTAAAGCACATCCATATATTTTGAAATCCACCAATTTTGACGGAGCGCGCACCACACTAAAGCTTATCGAGAAGTTATAAAATTAAAAATATTTATTATTCATAAAGGATCATAGTTCCAACTGATTACAAAAATTATATTATAAATAATATTCACTGATAATCTTCACTGTGTCATTCATTGCTGGTGGTAGGATATATTTTATATCCACTCAGATAGCGACCACCGTACATAAGATGTTAAAACCCGCTATAGTGGTCCAAGTAATACTGTCACATTTCGGGATCAGCCTGTATATATCCGGTCTCAACAGGCCGGCATAATTGTGTAGACTGCCGAGGGGTAATCATGTCTCCTCATTAGATATTCTACTGGACCCCATTCCACATACTAGCTGGTGCAGTGGGGTTACTTTGCCGTGCAAAATAAAAAAAAAATCAGAGAACGAAATCGAACTTTTTTGTTACGCCAAATATGTCGGAGAACAAAATTTCATCGTGCTACACCTCTGACTTTTCTAAAAATCACGTGTGTATTCTTTGTGAATTTATCGTTCGCTTTAACGGTGAAGGAAAACATCGTGAGGAAACCTGCACACCTGAGAAGTTCTCTATAGGAATTTCGAAGATGTGTGAAGTCTACCAATCCGCACTAGGCCAGCGTGGTGGAATAAGGCCTAATCCCTCTCAGTAGTAGAGGAGGCCCGTGCTCAGCAGTGGGCAAGTATATAATACAGGGCTGATATTATTATTATTATTTGGTGTTTAGGCTAACTAGTTTAACATGACAGACAGTTCTAGAGACATTGCCAAAGGGAAATCCCAACGAGCCAACAGCTAGTCAGATTAGAAAATTACAAAGATCCCGTCCCTGCACTGCGATTAATTTCTGATTTGTACTAGTCCGAAATAGAACTTCACTGGCATTCAGTGTTTTAAATGTGGCTAGGATCGGAGTCGTATGTGTGGAATGGCTGCAAAGTAATTCCATTGCACTTACGCGGGCCATTGATGGCGGATTTTACACATTGCGTACGGTGGTCGCTATTCGAACTAATTCAAATATCCTTCTACCCTCAATACTTGTATCATAGTAACTATATTTATCTCGACTGTCCCGGTGACGTAGTTGTGTAGTGTGCGCGGTACAGTACGACTAGAGCTATGAGGTCCCGGATACAAATCTCCGGTCGGGCAGTGATACTGGATTTTGTGTCCGATATAGCGATAGGCTCGTCCCCTGTCATATCATGGGACGGAACACAAGTAGCAATGCACCTCTGCCTACCCCTTTGGAGATGAAGACGTGATTTGTATTTTGTGTATGTGTGTCTAAATGTAGTATTGGATAAGATATGAGTATGAAAGAGCTGCAGTAAGTCTGAGCCGGTTTACCTTGTCTAAGGGTGTGTGGTTGTCGGGGCGGGTGCGGCGGGGGCGGGGCGGCGGCGCGGTGCAGCGCGCGCTCGCGGTCGTTCACAAGCTTATTGTAGTTAAAGTGCTTACTGCCTGTGTTGCCCGCGCGCGTGCTCGCCGGCTGCGTCGACTCTATCGTCTTGCGCTTGCGCAGTATCACTGATGCCTCGTCTGATATGCCGTTTTGAGATATCGGTGATGTATTTTGACTTGGTTGGACTGTAACAAATATACAGAAATGATTAACAATATTATTGACAACTAGGTGTTGCTCGCGACTTTACCCGCGTTAAAGTCCTTTCTCACTACAAAAGTTTCTGCATCACGTTACGGATCCATAGCGCCACGAGTACGACGCCAGCACCATCTTATCATTCATCATTAAAAAAATCAAAATAAGTATTTCCTAATAAGTTCCCCATTAAGTTACCGAGATAAGAAGTAGCCTATGTGTCAATCAAAGACATAGTATATGCGTGTGACAAATTTAATTCAAATTCGTCTAGCGGTTACTGAGTTTGCTTTTAACAAACATCCAAACATTCGGAATTATAACATTGGTAATACTAAAAGTAAAAAAAAAAAATACGTGTATTATATGCACTTTAGAGTCTAAGCAGTGATACTATCACTAATTACAAATCTAATCAGTATTTTGACTGACTTGTTTAAGTAAACGCAAGCCCATTTCGCATGTAGTGTTCACATCTAGAAGGGCACAATGCTACGTACCCTATTATCGCATGTACTACTTTATATGATTTGAAATTAATATTGTACCCAGTTTTGTGAACCAAAAATAAAAAAAAATAAAAAAAAATGTTATAGTCCTTTCGATAAATACACATTTTAATAAAATATTAATTTTTGTTTTATTTGTTAATGGGACATCACATTTAATAATCTGTTTTGATTCATTCACGCAATAAAAACACATAAACCAAAAATAGTAAAATCCATAGACTTATTTTAATTTAGAAGTGAAATAATTTAATACTTAAATAAATGGCCTGTCCCAGGAGATAAAATACTTTTACATAATAAAATGTTAAGCCTCATAAAATGTAAACACAACTCCATGGATACTTTATGAGTTCAGTAAACTTTCATAACGTGTAAATATTGTGCGCGAATACCGCTGCGAATATTATACAAAAACACGATAAACGGTTAGCATTACTAATTTATGTTCATTAAATATTAAAGCGTATTAGGGGATATTGTAGTGACAACAAAAATAATATTTAACCAAATTGATTTTAGTTCATAAAACGTGTTCAATGACAAAGATTTTATTTATAGTCACGGAGTCCTATTCCATCTACTCGGGCATATCCGTATTTTTGCAATAACTGGCATTTTAATCAAAGAACAGCTTTCTTAGCCGTGTAGGTAAGAGTCAAAATCCCTTACTGACTTTACTACGACTATCAAAGCTGTACTTCGATTAGAATTCCTGTAATTTCACTATTCGCCCCCGTAGACGGAATAGGATCCCGTGCCTACATATCGGCGGTTGAAAGGCTAATTGTCTTAAGCGACATTTTTTTGCGACACTAAGTTTCATACATATTTAAAATCAGCACTTTTTTCTGTTTTTTTCTTCTTCTTAGTCGAACACTCTTGACAGAGTGGTCGTGGTCGTCATGTAGAGTTTTCCGGAGCAGATGCAATACGCCTCATGATCTTACGCCATACCTCTCTGTTAGAGGAAATTCTGGTGCATTCATGTACGGGACGGTCCACGGCAGATTTAACTTGATCGGTCCAGCGCATAGGAGTCCTTCCTCGCGGTCGAGTGCCTTCAACCTTGCCCTGGACGACAACACGTCTGTTTTTTTAATTTAGTTAAAATCTTTTGAAGAAAAATGTCGCTTAAGTCAATTAGCCTTTCAACCTCCACATAGCGATGTTTTGTTCAGGATGACATTAACTACATCGCCATATGCAATGCAGTCGATGAAAAATTAGAACCAAAGTTAGACTTCGTATCTGGCTACAGTCACCAAAACTATGTTGATCGGCGTATTTACTATTTCGTCCTACTAAAATTGTCACCACACCTTGATGAGAATTCATTTTGTCATAAAGAATATGACACGTACATTAAATAATATTATCGGTTTACTCAGAAAGCCAAGCCTAATATAAAACTTAGAAATGCGTTACACAATGTTTATTCCTTAATAGTAATATTACCGATAATTCGAAACAGTCTTAGTATTAATCATTGTAATTTGTTTTGATTTCACGCTTTAAAATGTGTAGAGGAATAAATGCGTTGCTTGTTTCTAATTTTCTTTCCATCCAAAAAATATTGAGCTATCTTTACAAAATATACCTCGACAAAATCGAAACGCCTGCATAATAAAAATACACGCGCTATTAATAAAAATATTAATATTCGAAAGGCCACCCATCAAAATTCTTTCTAGGCAGTATATTAAACAAATTAGTTGGCTATAAGCAATAGTACAGCGTTTATTATAATTATTTTTCTTCAGCCTATTCAAAATTCCGATCAGAATTTATGTATATCCAAAAACGATGTTGGTTTTTTTTTAACCTCTAGACTGCTTGCCCCCAACCTCCCCTGATTCTACATCGTATGATTTACGTACTAGTAATAATGAACGGGTATTATTCTGGTAAAAAATTACACTAGAAATAGGCGAAAAAGTACGCAAGGACAAATAAGCTTTGCCCTGAGTCGGCCTTCATGGTGTTCACGCAACACATTTTCCTAAGGTCGTCGGCATTGTTTGAATTTCGCTGACACCTAACCACGCAATGACTCATTATAACATTAGTTTTCATTTTCTTAAGACGTAGAAATCATGACACGAGGAAAATCCAATTGTACGTTATGAATGCGAAATGAATTCACGTAATACATTCGTGTAGTACGCAGGTGGAGGGGCAAGGTGTGTCTCATAATGGCGATAACTTGTACACTTAGTCACGGATTAGCGATTTTCAATGTTAAATATTTTATTTGTGCGACGCGAAAATAGCTGATAACATGTGTATATAAGGATAGGCATTTGGTTCATGTAATATTTAGTACATATTTTATTACAAGTCATATTATGCGTGCGTTCCTTTCATGAGATCAAATCGGCGGTTGAAAGGCTAATTGACGTAAGCGACATTATTTTTCGAAAAATTTAAATAGTTTAAAAATACACAGAAAATGTGCAGATTTTAAATATGTATGAAACTTGGTTTCGCAAAAAAATGTCGCTTAAGACAATTAGCCTTTCAAGCGCCGAAATATTTGGAAACAATATTGTCTCTCTATATATAGTTATAGTGAGTCTATATACACTCTGAGTTATGTCTATAATTATGCTCTCATTCCTAGGAACTTTGAAAGACAAGTAAATAATCTTATTGGGGTTGACTATTCCAAATTAACCCTAAAATCAACCTAATTATTAAGAGCCCCACCTCCATGACCGTCGACAATCGCATAAACTGTTAAACTCATATAAGGTCTATAAAAAACCGAGCCATCAAGACGATGACAATAATTCGTAGCTCAACGCGCGGTTTAAATGGGAGGGATCTGCGCTAGATACTAAAATAGACGAAGCGTAATGAATGAAAGCGACGGGACTCGCCGCGGGGCCACTCGATAACACCGCTATAAACTAAACGTGGGACACCCTCGCATTGCATCAACCAAGCACGTCATACCGATGTAGATGGTATTACATTTGCGATATCGATACGTGTTGCAAATGCGTAATTAAATTAATACTGTGACTGAAAGGCGTGAATGTTTGAAACGATAATGATTAGTATATTTATAGGCGTCTACTATGGAAACTACAATACATTTAGTATTCATACTAAATCACACGTGCTGAACTAAAGTTTACGTAAACACTGAATGGCCCTAAGACAAGTTTTAAAAAAAAATCATTTTTTTTTTCATAATTAGAATATTATTATAAATATTCTGTAAACAATAATCCGTCCTTTCCTGCCAAAAAAATAACTTTTTTTCACCATACAAGTTGAGTATTTTGAAACACCCTCTATGTTTAGAGGTATAGATACCGCCATACATAGCCTTGCAAACAAACTCACCCTGTATAACGGTATTACATAAAGGAAAAATACCAATATCATAAGTGCAGTAATCACTTTCGCAGCAGAAAATGACGTCTACATCTATTCGTGCGCCTTATTCCACTCCACGTTGTCATAAAAGTGAATGCGCCCGTATAAAAGTATATTGCATATAATGACGAAACAGACTTAGGCAGATATGGAGTGTGCGTATTTACAAACATTACGCTCGCGCTGCGACTCGGCTCGCTTGTAATTCTTACCGCTATTTAGGTCGCTTGTCTACTATTTACGTTGGCCAGATGTGACGTTACCGCACCTATAGAGTTATGGAGACCTAATCCAATATTCGTTTTTTTTAATGGGTCAGATATTAGGATCTCCTTTGTTCAAGTCTCTTAAATCCTGAACGTGTCATATTTCAATTTGTACCAAAAACGTGTCTAACTAACTTAAAAAATATCTTCTTATTTCAATCCGTTTACTTTATTGTTTGATGATGTTATCAAATCAGTCATAGCAATATTTCTCATATAATGTTCGATAATCATATTAAAAAAAATAATTAAAATGACAAAAATCATACGAAAAATGGTATAATGATATTTAAAAATATAAATGACTCACCTTTAGAGGATAGCATGGGCGATTTTTTTGTCGGCGCTTGATTATTTTTCGCCTTTCCAGTCGATATTATATTGCTGAAAAATTTTAACTCATATGAATGTGCAATAGTAGAAGAACCGAAAAAGTTATTATAAAGAATTCAATGTAAATACTTATTGGTTGAGAACAGTGGAAATTAAACATACACACATAATTTTCCGTAATAGGTCATTACAAACATAGTTTCATCGGCTTCTTAAAAATAATAAAAGAGAATCAAAAAAATTAAATACCTGGGAAACAGTCCAACTTCTAACGTCCTTTGGTTTTGTCCTTTCCACCAATGTAATTCTGGCCTTTTGTCAATTAACACTATTGGATCGCCCGCTTCTACCGTCATTTGTCCTTGTTTCCTATAGCTGTTGGGGAAGATAACATTTATTTATAACTTATAAATTATATTATAAGGCATGTGTATTAGAAGTTGCATGTTTTATGAATATAATATAGGCCCCATAAATTTAGATAATATTATATAAACGTGATATAAATATGTCCATGATAGGTCTATTCGAAGTTCAAGAACAGATAAAAATATTTCGTGAATGTATTTAGAATAATCAAAAACTACATATGTATGTATTCAGTTAGTGTTGTCCTTCACCGCACAAGCTGCATGCACCTAGTTAAGAAATTGCCGAATAGTGATCGTTTTTTTGCGAACGCAAACAATCCGTAACATTTTTTAGCAACACGATTACATCATGCAGTCAAAATTCCCATTAAACTTTTTCAAATTGGAATAGAACACGGAACTTATGGCCATGCTTTGTTAAGGTTGACAAAATGATGCACAAATATTTATTTATGATGTTTTATAAAACAGTTGCATTAATGTAACGTTTTTTATGCTTTTAAAGAGAATAAAATACCTAACTTAGGTTATTATAATTGTCAACAAATTATATTTTTGCCTTACAAAATTCACCCAAATTTACTGGAATAAACATAAAATTTAGTAACTGTATGAAAACTTTAAATGATACAAACAACAGTAAACAGCACTAGATTTAAAAGAAAGTAAACATACCCTAGAGCAGAAGTCGCAGTTTCAAATTTGTTCATCTCTAAGTACCGAAATATACCGGCGAAAGTAGGTCTCTCCTTAGGGTTCAGGTCCCAGCACTGCATCATCAGCATGTATATGTCAGGAGGACACGCGGTGGGAGCCGTTAATCGCTGACCTTCGCGCATTATCAGCCGAAGTATCTCAGAACTATTCAAGCCTGAAGGAGGTCAAGTATCTTGTAAAATTTTGCATGACCATACATACATACGTAACTTCTTTTTCTATACAATCTTTTGAAAGTGTTTTGTGCTGAACCCTTCTACATATTAAATTAAAAAGTAAAACAGAGACACAAGAGTCATAATAATTTTTTGGTGTCATCAACTGAAGAGTGTAAAGCTGTATTTTAAATGTGACAAATAAAAAGAGTCTTTGTCTACCGGTAAGCACCATTGCGTGTACACTTTCCTTCATTGCCTACTCTATAAATTGTTTAATTGGCTCGTCCTCAATATTGCGGTAACACGCAAATGTTAGTCAAAAAGATGATTGAAAATCACGCAGCCCGTTTAAAATAAACACTCAGTCAAGGACACACAAATTCCTGACTTTGTTATTGAAATAATAGTCATTTTTTAAAATTCAAATATTTAAATTTTTCTACATAGTCTCGCTTTTTTATTCCCGAAGGAGTAGGGAGAGAAGCAACAAGTGAATCCAATTTTTGTCATGTATAGTTTATCCCACGACGTAGCAGGAAGCTTGCCTAAATATTTCGCAAATTTTTATTATGAAAATAAAGACAAATAATCTATATACGTTCATCGCTTAGATAGCTTCCCTATGATTCGATTTGTCCAATGGCATCATAGTGTGCACTTAAACCAGACTTACCAATCCAAGGCTCCTCGCCGAAAGTATACATCTCCCATAACGCGACAGCAAACATCCAAACATCAGAGGCGTGCGAAAACTGCCGCGTGCGCAGCGACTCCGGCGCGCACCACGGGAACGGCACGCGTCGACGCTCCGTCATCACGTAGCAGTCGTCAGTGTCTGGGAGCGCTCTCATTAGACCAAAGTCACCTATTTTCACCTAATAAAAGACAAGGGAATAAATGTTAGCAGTGAAGTATGGTTAATGTTGGCCTGCTAATGTGTTTTCCAACTTGCAGGTTTGTATAAGTTATTGAAGTTTGTAGGATGTAATAGGGGGACAAGTAGAGATGGAGTATTGTAAAGTTAATGCGGTCATAGTTTGTTTTAACGAATAGCAACAATGTTACCAAAGTCATAGTAATCACACATAATACATCAATTAATAAATAATAAAAAACAACATTGATTACCAATGGTTGGTGCGCTAATTGACATAAGTGTGATTTTAGTGTGAAATTGAGTTTTATACATTTTTGGAGTCAGCACATTTTTCTCCATGTTTTGAACTCGGTGTAAAGTTTTTGAACACTGCCACTTACCAAATCTAAAGTTGATAACAAAATATTTCTGCATGCCAAATCTCTGTGTAAAAATCTATTTTTTTCTAAATGTGCCATTCCAGCTGCCACTTGCGTTGACCATTTTGATATGTAATTTAATGAGACTTTTCCATTTTGGGCCCTTATGTAATCTAGTAAAGCACCCATAGGGGCCAGTTCACACACCATCATCAGTGGATGGAACACTACACCATGTAGTTTGATTAAATTTGCATGTTTTAAACTGTGCATAGCCTCTACTTCTCTTCGGAAGTCATCATAAATGCCCGGTGTTGCAAATGCATCTGCCTTGAGGACTTTTACTGCCACCGGCACAGTCTGTCCTTGCTCTGATATTTTCCATTCTCCTCTTTTGACTACTCCAAATGATCCATTACCTAGTTCATTATGTAGCCTACAATACAAACAAAATATAATTGGAGATTTCTGCAGTCCATAATTATAGATATTAATTATAGTGCAATTTTGAGTGAATTTAAAAAAAACACAACTTATGTAGGTTTAAACACATTTATTTTTTATGTTTATGTGAATTTTGGACATTGAAATGAAGCTATTTTTCATATTTTATCACAGTTTTTTATGTAAGAATTTTGTCCTGATATGTTAATAAGCTTTTTAAAATGAAAGTATTGCAAGGGAATAGTTGGCTACTTACATAAAAGAGTTTGTTTTGTTAATATAAAATCAATCAAATCAGCAATGAAGAATATTTCAAACTTACACAATGTCTTTCTCCAGTATAATACAAGTGGTGCTATGTTCCGTCTGTGTTGTTGGTCTTATGACGGCATCAGGTTTTTCCTTCACTGAATTTGTACCAAACAGTTTGTTCCAAAACTTTCTGTTCCATAGCTGCAGTTTCTTTTTCCTGACAGCATCAAATAGCCTGCGGACGCCAGGCTTACTGATGCCAATTCTTTCGAGATCGTCAGTGTGGACATAGTCAAAATGTGCTAATCTTGTTATCTAAAAATAAATTTGCTATGCATCTAACAATCAACAGCGTATATAGTAATTACGTATAGTTACAGTGAAATTTACGCACATCGATCCATACAAATAATAAAAATATCACGATTAGTTATGTAAACAAATAGTTTCGAGTATATTTACCTGTAACTGATCTCTAATCGGCAAATAAAATTGCTCAAGCTGCACATTCTGTAGGATTTCACACAGCCAGTCGGTTCCTGAATCCATGTTCTACTCGTTAAAGTCTATATTCAGGATTTGCGTACAGAAAAGGTGGCATCTCGAGAGCAGGAAATACAAGTTAAAGAGGATGTGAGAGCGACCAACTTGCTTTAACATAAACGTTGTTGGTGAGAAAAATAACACATTACATACGTTAATACACATAAACTTGCTTTTAAACACTACGTTTTTACTTACAAAATTGAATATTCTCTATTAATTTACACATAGAAAAACTGATAAAAACGTAAAACAAGAACAAGACAAAAAGACACATTTATTTTCCCGTAACTGACATTTTAATATGACAATGACAGCAACGGATTTATATTTTTTTATAGTGCCTGTCATACAGGCAGTGACCAAATCCGTACAGCCTATTGTCCGATTGATGTAATTGTTAAAGTTTAGTGTCCACCAGACTAGAAACTTTTAAACAGAATATTTTTATATCAAAGTTCTTCGAGTAGTCAATACAGACATATTATCAGAATAAGTATTTGTCCTTTTATCTTTTTTCTAGGAAAATATTATATGAGATAAACCTATTCGCACAGTCTATTTATATTTTTGATCAGTTGTCATTTTTGTCAATGCAATATTGATTACAATTTGGTTTATAATTTATCTCTGAGAATTTACCAAACATAATTTATTATTCCTTATAGTTACTGTTATAGTATAATAGTACTGTTATTATTACAATAATAAATAATAATAAGTTGCCATTTTCGTTGTTAAAGTATTGCGAATAAGTTGAAATGCAGGATTTTTCGGACGAAAGCGTCTCTGATACAAAAACCATTGATTTTGGTTACATGCCAATAGACTCGATATCAGAGCAATATTTTTTCGTTGATAATAATTCCGATGTTAGTGCTTTTCGCTTACATTTATTTTAGTTTAATTAGACAATGGACAGGCGCAGTTTACTGCACATCGAAATATTGTGGTCGAAATCTCGCTCCTTCTAGTAGTAAGTAGCGTAAAAAGAAAGTAATGACATGAGCTAGACACGTTTAAAAAGATTGACGGCAATTTTTTTATCTAAAGCCGGTACGGAGACCAAGTGCCCTTCGGTGAGCCATTATTAGCTAGAAAAAGTATTTTGTTCCCCAACACTATCCTGTAGATATCAGTGTAATGTATTGTAAGTACCCAGTCACATTTATGTACGTATTACATACTAACTTTACGGGGTTTTCAACAAACATCCTTCTAACAATATACTAGGTCGGTATACTGACAAATAAATATTTTCAGAAATGCCTGACGTACCGTGTTTCATTGATGTATATTTTGAACAACATCGATCGTGTTTTTACATTATCAATTACATCTACCCCAGTTAAACCTTCTGAAAGTGCAAAAGTTAAAATTATATTTAGGGCTACAATCCCAGGGCAGTCGTACACAGAATATTACATTATTGACGACACTGCTGGCAATACTTATAGACTAACCGTTACTGGAAAATGTTTTGGTAAGCTTATCCGTTACATTTGAAATTATCTATCTCGTATCTACAGTCAAACCTAGTATTTTGAGTAGCCACTTTGTAGGTATCTTAAGTAAGGACTACCTACTGTAATAAGCTATAAAAATTCCAGGGCCCAATGTAGTATTGAGCCAAAGAAAACTTGTATTTAGAATCTGCAAAAACGTAACAGAACAGAGGAAGGAGGTTATTAACATCCTTAACAAATCTGGCGCGGAGACAACATATCAATGGTTCGTACCTGCTTGCGGACAAGGATATTTTCAGGTAAAGAACTAATAATGCATTTAAACTAAAATGCATCCAGTAACTAAACGCTTATTTTGAATTATGAACTTAGTATAGTTAATAATGGAGATGGGTCTTTTGCTCGGGCAGCCAGATTAGAGCGAAAACTAATAACATGTAAATAGCTGATAAAGCAACTTTAATTAGAGTATGTTACTTTTATCTTTTAGATTTCAACAGGTAATTGTGGACTTATTAGAGCTTACGAAACGATCAACACGACAGTGATCTTTACTGGCACCTCACTTGGTATCTACTCAGCCGAACTTGTTTGCCTTATTCTAAATCAGGTAAAACCATGATAGTTTTTAGTTTGTTACAAATTATAATTAATGGTTTGTATTATTTAGGTAACTAGTAAGTGCTGTCGCCAGGAGGTAAATGACGTTTATTCATTTTAAGCGGGGACTTTTTTAGATAGGTATATCTCGTGTTACTGGTTGCGAATATGACGTGTTTAACTGAATTTAAAAAAAAATTACATGTACGCCTCTGTACGCCTCTTTTTCTTATGACAACAGAGTGGTGTGCGAAATTTCGGGCTGGTGGGTCATTACTCATTTATACACAGTTATAGTAACACAGCTATGTTATGACCTATGCATAGGTCTAAAATTAGATCTCATATGTTAAGAACGTATTTAATTTAATTTTCTAAGTTATCTTGTCAATAGTTTTATTTTCTTAATTTTGATGAATGCTCATCAAGCAATTACAAATGATACGATATTTAATTTGTAATGGTATCCCAAGGTACAGGCACGGCCTAGTTTGGGTACCACTGGTAAATACTTTATTTTTGTTTTTAGAAATTTGTTTTGTTATACCACTGTTTTTTTTTAACTGTAAAACACATTATGTACTTTTTAATAAAAAAACTTATTAAACTTATTATTAAACTTATAGGTACAGACCTAGGTAGGTTCCAACAATTTATCGGGCCTATTTCAGGCAGAAACTATCAGTGCGTGATGCACTGCCATTTTATTCCAAGTTTAAAGAAATAAGTAAGTCTTTAAATATTTAAGTATATCAGCTGTGTACACAGAATTTTCTACGCAGCTGGTCTTTTGTACCTATGTACGGGGGCCCTGTCATGTTTTAAAGCTAGTGCCTACTTGATTGTGTATGTTTACAATGTTTTGATTTACATATTTACCACAGGAGCCGTTATTCCTCAATGTCTTTGCAAGTGTTGTTCTTCCTGGAAATCCATTATTTAACATCAACGATCATGTTTTTGAGAAGAATTGGAGACGAAAAAATCGTTTCACTCATTTGATGGAGAATAGCCTCAATCGGTTAACTTACATACCTTCGGCGTCCGTGTTCGAAAGGTATTTGGATTTTGGCACAGGAAGTGTGAAAGACGTCACTAAAAACATTTCGCAGATTCTATGCGTGACCAACCACGAGCAAGAAGATGGGTACATTCAGTGGATGCCAGGTTTTATATTTCATGGTTTTCTTTCCAATTATTTTTGCTTCGCTTTGCTATGCTAGTTTTGGATTGGAAAGAGTGTTTTCGTATTTACTATTTTCCATTGTAGTAAATATAGCTAGCAGTTTAAATGCTATTATTTGTTATTCGTGGAGGGGATAGTTGAAGAAACCAGACATCAATAAATTGTTTTTTTTATCACAGATCCAGACTACGTTTTCTTAATAGATCCAATGGCAGCTGTCATTCCCCCAAACGAATCTAGACTGTTTACTATACGATTTAGGTAAGAAATTAAACTATAAGTAATGTTCTTTTGATTTTCCTGTGTTATATTCAAGTTCACACACCAGGCCTAAAGTTGATAATGAAGTTTACTCCTACCTCATGTGCGGCGATTATCAATTCAAGAGATTTGATAGCGAAAATTGTGACCAGGTGAAACTGAAGCACACCTGGTTTCGTATTCCTTGTATTGGTAATACGTGGTTTCCTTGCACGGAATGGATATCCGAATTGGACTGTCCTACCGACGTAAGAATGTATAATTTTGAAAACATTGAAACAAATATAGCATATACAACCATTTCATTTATTCGAGTTTTACACTGATATAGGTAGTTATGCCGCCCACAGTGCCAGCCAGGACAACTTTTGCAAACTTCATGCTTTGCAACAAACTTGAGGCACCCATGTATTACAAATTTATGGCACCCCATGGAACGTAAGTTTTTTCTGACTACTTAGTTATTATATGTGACATGAAATCTATAAAATTTCCTGATATTCAGGAACTTTGTTGTAATGCCCATGTGCGGCATAGTTCAAGGCCGTGGATGGCAAATAATATCAGTGGCATTAGAACCGAAGGCTTGTGGAAATTATTATGAAACTTGGGATGTGCTTATCAATAAAACTCAGAAGGTAAGTTAGTAATGAAAATTTTATCTTCGACCACTTTTATATCTTGGATTGCAGCGATATAAGAACAATAATCTACATATCCCAACCTAATATAAAAGCGGGGCGAATAGCTAGCTACTGAAAAATTACATGCGATCATTTCTTCCATTTTGTAGACTTACTCATAAATGCCTAGGCTGGCTTATAATCGCAACTATAGTTCCAGTAATACTTATAATAGGAAAGTATAAAAACAATAATTTATTTATAGACACGTGTATGTTTGTGCGGCAATGCTGATATCAGTGAAGTGGAAGTAATGTCGCACGGCTACAACCCCGCGACGCACGCGATGTACGAATTCCCACCAACAATTACCGGCTGCACCAATTACTGCACCGCTTATCTACACAATCTTACACGAATGAATATTCAGTTAGTCATTTTACTGCAAAATATTACTGTAGCAATCAACCGTTACATAGTCATTTCTTGGTTGTTCTAATTATTTGCCGTTTTTCTGGAGTGTCTACTGATATGTCAAGGTATTGAGGGCATGTGATTCCCAGATTTAAAGTTCTGATAGTGTACCTACTTTTTTATGAATGGTCGTGAGGCTTCCCATGATGGACATCTCACATCATGTCTTCTTTCCATCTATTGTTCATAATATGATTCGTTGCTGCCTTCGAATTAATTGGTTATACCAACTTCGGGTTATAATCATCATGATTTTTTTTTTCAGTATGAGGGTACTGACATCTGTTCCATGGCTTGGTGCTGACGATAGTGGCTCGATAGTCTTACCGCCTAAAGAAATAGTTCGTTATCACTGGTGGTTCTTTCCAAAAGCAGCGAATAAAGTGTATGAGACAACTATAACGTGTTCTTGTATATGTTTGATTGGTGGCAGGTTTGTAGAACAATACAATAAGAGAAACAGTATGGAATAATAATAGATTAATGGGAATAATCGTAACGTTTGCAGGCCCGTAGGTGAACCTACTGAAATATTTATCCACATAACTGGTTTCTCAGAGTTGCCAGATCTTAGGGTAAGCTTGAAAATGTAAAGTTCAGTCAATTTTTAAGTGATTTACTTGTGAATGACAAGATGAAGCTTTAATACAAAATTAATATTTTTAAGGTGTTACCTAAAAGTACAAATCTTCACGATATTGCTGTAGGGGAGAGTTCAATATGTACTGTAACCCTCTATAATTATGGTTCATGTTTCTTTACATCAAAATTATACCATCTTATTGACGGTATGGGAGATGATTTTAGCGGCGACAGGTTTGAAATTGATTCTACTGTGGTAAGTAAAGATATTTATGTTTTCAATGAACACATCCGCACACTTCGGCCTTTTATCCCCGAAGTGGTAGGCAGAGGCGCAAACGGTCCACCCACTTTTCGCCGTGCGTATTCTGTTCCATGATGTGATAAATGGAGAGCGATATTGGGTAGAAAAACCCATCAAAATACATCTACGCCAACAAGATAGTGATTTCAATGAAAATAATAAAAATAGTACTATTTTTTTATGATAGAACAGTTTAAAGCCATCGCACCATTGTGAAGTAAAAATGACAGCAACACCAGATGGAGCGGGGCCTCGGCAAATTGATATAAAGTATACAGTACTCTTTAGAACTGAAAATAACGAAATAGAAGAAATACAACCTATAAAGAAAACTATATGCATTGTTTGGTATGATGGCATTTATCCAACAATAAAGGTAAGAACATAAAATCATTAATAATAAATTCTAGATAGTACGTACCTACATGTTAATTATGGCCAAAACTCAAAATTTTTGTATCGTCACTGCTTTGTATTTTTACGGCAGGTCTTATCTTTATTTATGAAAGATTTTATTACCTACTGATATTTATTGTTTCTAGGTGAAACGCACTATATCTGTAAAATGCCCTGTTATCCTTAGCAATCATTGCGTTTGGAATATTGTTAACATCGATAAGTTCGTATATTTATTATTCTTCAAAATCTAGCCGTTTATTACATCACACCATAGCAATATTTTTTTCGCAGGCTTAATAAAGCTCTGGATGAATGCCGTCCCAACAAGCCATTATCGGTGGACATATACGCACCTGATCTATGCGTACGCGCAGGTTTCGTGGAGTTGATATTTGTTATTGGTTGTGTTTATGCTCTGCCCGTACCTTGGAGCCTTCGCAGGGAAAAGATATGCGATTGTGAAATGGTAGAAGTTCAGATAGGAATATCGACTTATGAAATGAGACATACTTGCACTCATAGATCTTTGGTGGAATTGTCACCGAACAATGGTATCGTTTCGGTAGGTAAAAAGCTTTAACTTGAGTTTAATGAAATGAATAGGATTTGTAAAGAAAGTTTACATTTTAGCCAGATAACCCGGGACTATTGCACTTAAAATTTAATTACATCCAAGAAGGTGCCAACAAATTGTGTTACATAATGACATTGCCTAACCAAAGGACTATTTGGATTTACGTCAATATTTTCGCAAATTTGAACACAAAGGGGATATTGACACCTTTGCGTCGTCCTGTAGACATACCGGACTATCTAGCCGTGCTAGATTGCGGCAGAGTTCCGATAAATAACTTGGATCCAGTCATAAGGGTAAGATGACGTTTACCACCGATATCAATAAACGACCCTAATCCCTATTTTTGGATCGATCGTGAAATTATATAAATAAAAAAAGTGCTCAAGTAATTGTAATAATTATTGTGATCTATATTATGTCTTTTGTTAAATAATAATAAAAAAATAAAAAATATCAAATTGGAGTTTTGTTTCTATGCTTACAAATTACTTACTTTGATTGGTTTATTCTCTGGATCGAATCGAAGATTAGGATCGTTGTTTGAAATCGACCGTTAGAGAAATAATAGTGAGTGCATTATAAGTTGAATTCAATTCCAGATTGTGTGGTTATATAACCCGACTGACGTTTTCACGACATGGCGACTGCTACGCGGTAACACCGTACTGCCTGATTCTGTTATTCGATGTCTACTTTATTTCGCTGAGATACCGCCACTGGGCAAACTGGCGATACCATTCGCATTCATGCCTACTGAAATGATTGACTACGAAGTGAGAATCGGAATTATAATAATACATACCCTGTATATACTGTCCCACTGTTGGGCCACGAGCCTCCTCTACTACTCAGAGGGAAATTTGGGAAATTTTGGGAGGGAGAATTCGAATTATTGTTATGTAAAACTGTTATATCTATAATAGATTTTATGCTATAAATGTTCCAGGTGATATTTTACTCTTCGTTTGGTTACGACACTGTTAAGATATTAGTAAAGGGACAAGGTGGACTGCCAAATAGTATAGCGACAAGACTAGATATACCAAGTTACGTCGAGAGAGTCATCAGAGCTGCACACAGGAAGGATGTTGTAAGTAGAAACTGGAAAATCCACCCAACCATCCAACGTACGCACGCCTTTTATCCTCAAAAGGATGGGTAGAAGCGCAATTGGTGAACCTACTGCCCGTCGTGTATATTCCATCCCATGATGTAATATATCGGACACAAATTCTAAGCTCCAAGCTGATACTGTGTAGTAATATGCAATATCACTGCCCGACCATGGGATCGAACCTATGATCTCATCACTGCAGTCGTATCGTATTGCAGCTACTCCACCGAGGCAGATAAAACAAAACCAAATGATCTAAGAAAGACAGCGTTAGAAATAATAACACTCTATTTCAGATATATTTATCGATGGAACACATAACACTAAACATGATGCCAACTCATTCATTATCCAGAGACATAATTGCTATATGCAACGATACGGACCATGTGATGCGATTTATTTGGCTACCGTAAGATCAACACATACATTAAATAAAACTTAAAAAGAAACAACATAGAATAGAGTAATTGTTTCAGGGAGAGAATAGCAAATATTGTGAACATAGTGATGACGCCATGTTGGGGCGTTATACAACCTAAATCAACCGAATGGATTACTATGACAGTGTACACACTTCAAGAGCCAGCCACATTCACGTAAGGGCATAGTTATGACTGGTGACAATAGACATAGCTAGGTAATAAAAATATTTGTTTACAGCACAACAGTCGCTTGTGAAATACTGGATTTGACTGAACGAAGACGTTATCAACGCAACGAACTGCTAAGAAGAAATAAAATTGAGAAATGTAATCAAGAATTTATTATAACCGAGGAGGGACTGTTTCATCCCGTGAGTCAGATTTCTTCTTTACCAGATTTTATACATACAGAGGGGGTAAACACTGTTCGATTAAGGAGGGAGACATCACATGCAGCTTTGATAAAATAATGGTAATGTGGTTTTATTAAAACTTACGCGAGACATGTTCAATTTATTAAATTAAATTAAATTAGTTGATAGCAACAAGGTTTTACTCACCTATACGTAGTCGGGATCGCCCCTATGTACCCTGTATCAGGCGATGAAACGTAGCGTAAAAAAAAAACACACACACACACACACACACACAGAGAGACACAGGCACACGCACACGCACACACACACACACGCACACGCACGCATACACGCACGCACGCTCGCACGCGCACGCACACAAGTAAAACCGTGCTATCAACCAATGGTGTTTTGACGAGACGAATAGGAAAAGCACACCTATCTTCTTCTGAACCCTCGCTTGTAAATTTTGCGAGCTTGATATTTCAGGGTATCAACGATGATCCACCTTACGTGTTGGATATTGAAAAACCTCAACCGTCCTATCTAGCCATGACCGTGGCAATATCATCTAAAGGCCAGCGTGATGGATATCCTAGAATGCTGTTGAAACAAATGTGGGAACAGGTAAGCTAGAATCTAGAATAAAGCCGACAGTTGTCATCGGGATTTCGTGACAGATAAAATAAACAATTGTTTACGGTATAGTGTTGATACAAATATGACCTTTGACGAGTACTTATTAGTAGATATGGTTATTTTTAAATTGAATTACTAAATGAAACCACATATTCGTCTTTACCTCTACAAACATAATACCGAAAATCATACATAAATAATAAATATTTTTGCCAAAAATCCCGGTTTTAGTTTTCTGATATAGGTATATTTCTGACTGAAAATATAAAGATGCAGCTAAAATAAATTCTTAATACGTTGTTAGTATCTTCGGATATGTAAAATTTAAATTACGTTTTAGCAATATTTATTTTATTCGAAACTTACTCTTTTTTGTTTTACATATTTAGAATAACTTATCGTCAAGTGTTGTTTTCAAGAAGACAAGTATATAGTTTCATTTATTAAAGCAATGTTAAAATGACTGTATAGACGATATGTCGCTACCTTAAAAGTGTTTTTAAAAATCTCATGTTGTGTTTACCAGTTTAGAAGTATGGTAACTGATACCTAATTTTTACAGTGCAGTAAAAGAAGAAGTGGTGAACAGAATGTTTATAAATTTCCATCTGTTTTAGACACCGCCGTATGACTTATTATCTTCGGATATTACGGATGACGGTGGCTCAGAGAAAACATCCAGTGCTAATAACATGACAATGGCAGACATTATTAGAATTATTGATGGAATACTATGGTACGTTATGTTAACAATCAGTCTTACTTATAAAAAAATAGCAAAGCTATGCTTAATAAAAAAATAATGCTTAATAAATAAAACACAAATTTACTCGATCAGCTGTAAGTCAAAGTCGGCCATCTTGACTCTTAATAAGGTTTAAAGGAAACCAGTGATATTTTTGACAGGTTTTTAAGCAATTCTTAACCACCTCCTAACGCTCAAACAAGTTTATAATTAAGGCTGAATATTATTTACGAGTTTTTTTTTAAACATTTTATATTTTATTACATTTAGGGACGCTCTACACAGTAAAATGTTCAAAAACCAAATTGAATTTTACGCCAAAGAGGAGGTGCCTACGTATTCTCAACTGATTAAAGTCATCGAGACTGATACGAAACCTCGGTTAAGTCGACGGTAAGGTTTTCTTGATATTTACAATCGATTTCACGACTTAACGTATTTGCAATCAATTTCAAACAAAATTACGTATTATATTCAATATCAACTTAAAACGCTCTTTGCCAATGTCTATTGATACTGATTACCTAAGGATCAAGCTAAAGCATGAGGAACGTGTTTAAAAAGCTAAAAAGACATACAAAACTTGCTAGAGGAATTTTAAGACTTCGCAAATACAGATTAAACATAGTTGTCTGTCTTCAGTTATCACCTGTTTACTAAAATAATAACCTACCTAGAAGTTTAAAGTACAGTAGATTGTCGATTATCCGAATTAATTGCGCGACATGGGTGTTTGGAGAAACGGTTCACTCTGACAATTGAACTACATACTTTTATGTATGTACCAATATACTAAAAAAATATTCGTTTATAATATTATGAATCTATATCTATATCCGAGTATTAAGTCTCAGTTAGGAAATAAAGTACAGATAGTTTAAGAAACAAAACATGTTGTGTAATCAATATATTACATGCAGATGTATTTAATTTTGACCTATCGAAGCGAGCCTAGTTGGTCGGTTAAGCAGTCGTTCGGGTAATCGATCGAATCGATGTTCGGTAATCGATATTGAAATAATCGCCGCTCTACTGTATGTATTAAGTTTATGGACCTTTAATACACTATTTAAAATATAAGTACTGTATGTTCAAATTTGGGAAACTAACAAACTCTTTGGTACTCAATAAAGAATGGTGTCGAATACCTTTATAAGTAGTATTTATTTCCAGGGTAACATCTGGTATATGCGATGCTATAGTTAACAAAGCGGTGTTCCATATTTACGGACTAAACCCGAAGCACGAAGTTTCTATACTCGAAGCGGAATAAACAAGACATCATTCGTGTTAATTGTTTATTTTCTTAATTAATAAACAAGATTATTTTTACAATCAATGTCAATTATTACCCATTAGCCTTATTGAGTAAAAAATAGATATTAAAGAACAAAACAAAAAATGCGCAAAATAACAAAATACATAAAAAAATATGGGCTTCTTCTCAACCTATATGGCATTTTGGTGGAGTTCGAATTAGTCATTATAAATTAGCATTTATACCAACTGCTTAAGGTCCTTAATCGATTTTAATCTATATCACAATAATCATAGCGTTACCTAAAGTAAATCAGTCAAGTATTTTGTCAAGTCTTAACTGTAGTTTCTTTGGTTTGGGCGAAGCGATGACAGTGACGGCGACTCTATCGCCAAGCTTCGGCGTTTGGTTCCCGTTCAATTTACTTCTGTGTATGAGTCCATTGTCACCCACGCCGCAGTCCACAAAACAGCCGAACGGAACTACGTTCCTTACCACACCTGAAAATTCGAAAGGGATTTATTATAGCTTTGGTAATTTATGACATTTTTTGTAATGACCATTTCCAAGATCCCAACCAAAATGCAAACAAATTTTCCAATTCCATCCTGAGAATTAAAATCGTTCTAATTGGTCCATTTGAGCGATGAATCGTAAAATCGATTGAATTATTTATGAATTTGAATGTAAATTATGTATTTCAATATTATGAATCCTTGTTAAGCAAAATTAATTTTGAACAAAACAGTGAGCCTGACCAGAGTAATAAAAACCCACTTTGAAGACGCGACTTTTGCTTTTTAATTTTAAAATTAAAGTTAACGTTGTCACTACAACTAATTAGTTTCATACATTACCACAACAGAGAAGTTTCTTATTTTTCTGAACAGGCATCATTATGTTACAATCTTTAATATAAATTTATACCTGTCAAAGACATTCCTTCCTGGATTTGTTCCGTGGCTTGAATCGAAATAGAATAAACAGGTCTACAGAACGTTATGATGCTATCTTCATGAGTCTTCTGCTTGAAAGCGTTTATTATAAGTTCTAGTGTAGAATCGTCCGTCTTTAACTCTTCGCTCATTCCATGAACATCTATTGATAATAACTTCCTCTCAACTAATTCTGGGAAATGTGATTGCGAGAGCTCTTTTAAGTCAACACCAAGTTTTTTTGCGAATCTAAAAGAAGTTCCAAATATCAAAATGATAAAGAGGAAATCTTGTAGTGTATGATTCCAGAGAAGTTTTAAGTTCGATTCCACCGAAGATGTGCGAGGAAGCTGAACTGTGCTCTGTGTGGGTATGAGAGATCAAGAGAGAGAGAGAGCAGAGCATCAGAAGCGACGCTGGGTAAATAAAATTATTCCATTGGAGATGTTTTGCTAGCGTAACGCTTAGCTTCCCCGCATATCTCTAGTGGACACGCACCCTTAGCCGTGGCCTAACAAAGGCATACAAATGTATACTCACGTTTTCGCAATTTTATAACTTTCCGGGTGAATAATCGTAGCATCCAAGATTTCCGACCCGCCCAACACTTTGAGAAACCCAGCGCACTGTTGGTAAGTTATCTTTCCTATGCCGGTCACCTTTAAAATCTCCGCTCTGGAGTTAAATCCACCGTTCTCTTGTCGATACGCTATAATCTTTTTCGCTCGTCCCTCATTTAACCCTGAAATACGTCTACAGAATTGTTAACATAGGTTTTATATGTCTAGAAAAGATTTAATATTTTCCAAAAAAGGCCATTCAATTTGCTATTTAACTTTCTGTATAATTGATTCTACCCCAAAAATAATATTTATAACTGAATATATGTATTTTATACTTATCAAATTCCAGAAATAACAAAATCGAGGAACATTTTTAAATGTATTTAAGGCTTTTTATTTCATACTAGCTATTGCCCGCGGCTCCGCCCGCGTTATAAAGTTTTTCAGGGTAAAGTTTTCCTTTATAAAAGTAGTGGTTTCCCGTGAGCCTATGTTCTTCTCAGGGTCTTAAACTGACTCCATACCAAATTTCATCTTAATACGTTGGGTAGTTTTTGGGTTTAACACGTTCAGGCAGACAGATGCAGCGGGGGACTATGTTTTATAATATATTTTTTAGAACTTTTTAAGAGGAACAGTCCCGTCATACATCATTGTTGCATAACTTTAACCGTTTACGCAGCGCACGCAACGGAAGCTCTCAAAACTAATAATTATTCCCCGTTTTTGCAACATGTTTCATTACTGCTCCGCTCCTATTGGTCATAGCGTGATGATATATAGCCTATAGCACTCCACGAACAAAGGCCTATCCAACGCAAAAAGAATTTTTCAGTTCGGACCGGTAGTGCCTGAGATTAGCGCGTTTAAACAAACAAACAAACAAACTCTTCAGCTTTATATAATAGTATAGATTATATATGGATTTGTTTCAATTCGCTCTCTTAATAAAATAATTACCTATTCCAAAATTGTTAATTACTGGGAATCGTAAAAAAAACTCATTTCTGTTTGCGACCTTATTTTTAAGTTGCTATAAAATTGAAATTGTTAGAGATAAGTCAAAAATGAAAGCTATAGCGTGAAAAAAAAGGACAAAATAAAAAAGTTCGCAAACAGAAATTATTTTTTGGACGTCTCCCACAAATTACAAATATCGGGGTAGGTCGTTATTTTATTAAAGAGAGCGAATTATTTTCTAGATTGGAAATACAAATATTACCTTAACATGGCTTGAGATGCGGTGTTCAGATCCACACCAACTAAACTGACAATCTTTTCAACAGCACAATCTAATGCCGAGTCTAGCATTTTCGGTGGAATGTCATGCTGATACAGTCCAACGCCCAAATGTTTTGGTTCCACCTGTATAAGGACAATAAAAACTAAAGTACTGAATACAAGTAATGTATTTTTTATTCGTTACATTCGTTGACGTATATTCTATAGACATGAACGTCCATATAAATTATTTGTAGTAAAGTAAAGTAAGTAAAGTAGTAACTGCAACCAAAACGTCACTGTTATAACCTATTTATTCACTTGAACAACAAATAATTTTACTTATTTGACTAAAGTTTATATTTACATCCAGATTTTCACTTAGACACGAGTTCTTATATAATGAATGCCACTCCGTACATAACCACACAGTGTCAATGTTGAAATGATACTAAAGTAAGGTGTACAGATTGCAGTACAGTTGGGTCGAACACAATGAGTGTACGGAACGCCAGATCTAGGACGTAGCACATATATATCGATGGTTACATTACTTTAATTATAATACACTTTTTCTTTCATATCAATATTAGTTAATTTATTACTAGTTTTACTGCATACTAAATAGTTACATAGCACATAAGTTACAAAACAAACATATTGTAAAAATATACTGACCTTTATTAGTTCACCCAAAGGATCTAAAACTCTTCTCGCTATAGACAACGCCGATATTAAATTAGGGTCCATATTAGGATGTTCCTAAAAATTATAGATGAAATTATTGTTTTATTAGCAAATCATCTGGGCTTCGCACGGTAAGTACAAATTATTATTATTTTACTTCTTTGAATGACGAGACGAGCTTGCTGTTCGCCTGATGGTAAGCGATAACACCGTCCATGAACAGTAGGAACACCATCCAACACCTTTAATTACAAAGTACGGTTTGGTATTACTACTGCGCTCGCCATCCTAAGACATGAGATGTTAAGTCTCATTATGTCCAGTAGTTACACTGGCTTCTATGTTCTTCAAACCGGAACACAGTGACTTCACACTGTTGTTTGACGGCAGACAAAGACATTGCGATAGTACCTAGTACACCTACCCAGGCGGACTCTTACATATGAGAGACCTTCCACCAGTATCTATTAAGATCACTTCTTCGAGTCCAATTATTACAAAACTTCACACAATCACTTGCAGGTCTAATCTGAAGATTACCTAAAAGCCTAAATTAAAATCGCTATACCCGTTTTGGAGGCCACAGGGTATATAATACATATTTTGCTGGTGGTAAGATATACCGGGATCAGCCCGTGTATAGTCAGTACCACCAGGCCGGCATAATTGTGTCGACTGCCAAGGGATGATTATCTCTTGTTAGTGAACATTCTTTTAGACCCCACTCTTCTTACCATCAGATGCAGTGGGGTTTCATTGCTGTGCCGTATGCCGTTTAAAAAAAATACATCCACATATTTAGTTTTTATACTATATAGAATTATAGATAAATTAAGCAAGAAAATATTATTTAATAACAAAATAAAAAAAAACATAATATTAACCTTCTGAGCTTCTTTACTGACGGAGTATATGGACGCGCCCTGTTCAGGCACTATAATGACCGGGATGTCTTCAGATATTTGGTGATTTTTCAACCAAGATTCGGTTTCGCGGCACGCTGTCCCATTTCCCAACCCTATTAAATCAACTCTGAAATATGAAATTACTAATGAAAAACTCGAATTGTTACAAAAAATAAACATGAACAATCGTGATTTACAGCCGATTACAATACATGAATCAATCTCTACCTGTGGATCAATGATATGATCCAATCAACTAAATCATTTCTCAGCATGCCAGATTAACTATCGATGGCGAAACGTCCATACAACCCGATTCCTACCGGCTTCCCTTTTAGGTTCATTTACGATTGCCTTAGTTTTTGTTTTCTGTTAAATTGGCCGCGATATGTTAACTAAGGCAATTGTTTTTGCCTCGGGTTACCTTTTGTAAAATTTCAACCTTCGAGACTGCGAACTATTCTGAATGACCTACTTTCACAGTCAATCTAAAGGTAGCGGGTTGGGATCATTTAAAAAACACCTGACGTTTTCATACTTATGTTTCCGTAAGAGGTGTTTGAGTTGGGTGGCTGCCGGATCGTTAGCATTTTTACATCGTAAATCTGGATGTAGAGTGCATATTTCCAATTTGTCCCCGGTCGGACTAATAACGCCTACCTGAAAAAAACGTGTGTGTCTACTTATGTACGAACTTAAGAAGTTATAGGTACTTGTTTGGCGTAACAAGATGAAAATCTTTCTAAAAATTTTATCCTTCGCGTTATCCTATCGCACTCTTAATAAAATAATGACTTATTTCAAAATTGATAATTTGTAGCAGTCGTCGAAAAACAATTTTTTGTTTGCTACCTTTTTTTAAAGTTGCTATAAAATTGAGCTTATTAAAGATAGGTAAAAAATGAAACCTATAGCATGAAAAAAAAATGGGAAAAAACTAAAAGGTCGCAAACAGAAATTGGTGGTTTGACGATTTCCACAAATTGTCAATTTTGGAATGGGTCATTATGTTATTAAGAGTGCACTATGTTAGTAGAGCAAACGACACTAATAGAAAAAAAAACGTATTTAATGCATTGAATGAAAGTTTTATTATAACACATTATCTAGTAAAAAAAAATACTATCATCATTTTTCCCTAACGCGTCAATAGAAGTATAATTTCAAAAAGTATTACAGTTGATCGCAATCAATTATGTTTTCAACTAAATGACTATTTTTCCAATCTTATCTTACTTCCTACAATAAATGCGAAAGTTTATGAAAATGTTTGGATGTATGCTTGTTATGGATTGACACACAAGCTAGTTTCGATCCTGGTAATTTGCTCCCATGGGAGATAATTCAACTATTTAATCAGTTTTTTGATGGCGCCAGTCGCCATCGCCGTCGTACTGCGTTTTAGGTACTTTTTAGCGGAAAAGTTTCTTCACGCGGGTCGCAAGCAACACCCAAATTGCTCATAAATATAGTTTTAGTTATATTTATGAAAGAATTAGATGTTAAAAGAAATAGGTTTGGTAATATATTAAGCAATCTATAGATTTTTATTTAACATCAAGAGACAATACAAACAGGGAATTGGACATCATAAATAGTTGAATATTAAATAACATGCATATTTTTGATTTAATTACTCACCTTACAGCCAGCTTTGAATCCGGGATCTAAACCCATAATAACCCGATTTTTAATAGGTTCCGTTAAGAGATATTTCTCTAGATTAGCTGTGAATGTTTTTATGGCTTCTTTTTGTGCGGCAATGGTTAAATCATTTCTGACTTGTCGCGACAACCAGGGCTTTATTAGACGATTATACGCATCACCAAGTCCTTTGCGAACCCAATGACCACTTTTCCACAAAGATAGGCAGAATCTGAAAATGTTTAAATTTATATAGAATAGACATATTATTTTTATATTTTACAGTAGAAAATTTACAATACAATTTTAAAACAATTACACTTAGATGTAGCAAAAAGCTTGCTAGTTAATAGGGTGTAGTAAAGTTTCAATACATAACTTACGGCTACCATAGTAGCAAACAGGCTAATAGTATAAGTTTTCATTCATACAATGTATAGGTATTGCTTTATAGATCTAATTAAACTAGATTCCCAGTATAATTTAAAAATAAAAAGGTATAAAAAATACATACTTCTCCAATTTATTGTAAAACCAATCAGGAACAATAACTTTAACGGATAGTATCTTTTCATCCTCACCCCTGTTTAAAGCTAAAGTTTGGTGTGGTTTCACAAAGTGGCTCGGACATTTCCAATCAAAGTAAATTTTATAGGTTTCTGGATTCGATTTTTGATCTACTTTTTTGTTTTCGGGTTCTTTGCTTTCTTTGGTTGAACTTTTAGTTCTGCTACTTTGTATTATAAATCTAGTCTCTTCTTTCCTGAATGAAATAAAATAGGATAATTAAATGTCGGCTGTAAAAGTTTTTATTATAATGTTGAAAATGCATTGTTCTTTAAGGTGACTTTCCTCTATTTACAATGGCTGAAGTGGCAGATTTCCTTTAGCTAAAAACCTAGCTATACATTTTACAATAATTTCATAATACTTACAAACTCCTCATTGTCTCTAGAACTCTAGTATCCTTGTAAATAATATCAGCAATAATATGAGTAATATGAGCATCAACTTTATCAATGCTGGATAGGTCATCATCACTGCTGCAAAGCATCTTCATGTCAACATATTCACCATTCAAAGCCCTAATGGAATGAGGTTCTAAGCCTAATTTGCGTGCCCTCTCAGCCAATGATAGAGAGTGCGATTTTAGTGGTGCATACTAAAGAAAAAAGAATATAATTTAATTTTAATAGGGTAATAAGAAAATTATTATTTAAATAAAAATTCTCATGTAGTTATTATTTGGCTATTAGGTTTAGGAAATTAATAAAAAATAAAACTGATTGAATTTATAAACTGATATGGGGGCTTGTTTTTCTTTTTTGGAAAACTTAATTTTTTTGCTAATTTATGTTATAAATGTCTGTTAAGTACTTACCACAAGTTCAATTTCAGACAAGTTTTGTGCATTTAAAATACTTTTTTCAACCTCTGGTGTTAATTTATTTGATTTTTTAAGGGTGGCTAAAACTGTTTTTACTTTTTTCTTCAACTGGACCACATTCTGATAGCTCTCAAAGAGATCTTGGAGTCTAAAATACACATTTTCACAAGATTATAGGACATTGTACATTTTGATGAAAAATATTACATCTAATCGCATGGCCAGATATACAACAACTGCATGAACTTAGCTACTTAATACATTAAAAAATATGATAGCTTAGTCTGCCCCATGACTAAGAAGGCTGCAAAGTCTTTGAAATGTTGGGAGAAAATCATAACATAAAAACTGCAAAATAGTTTTATTTCAATGTCTAACATTCACTAAAAACATAAGAAATCATTATATAAAAAACTGCATTTATATGAACATCATAGATAACTATTTTCTTGTATTGTGATATTTTGCTTTTTCATTTTTATTCCAAATTAAATGCAATTTGTTATAAAATACTGGTACTTTATGAAACAAATTGAATTGGTGTTGTGTGAGAGGTGGGAGTCCCCCTATAAACTTGCCAAAAAAAAAACAAGTAATGTTATTGTTTTATTTATATTAAAGTTGAAGGTAAAAGTTCATTGTATTATGGGGTGAAGTGAGATAGCAGGGGTGAAGAGTGGTAGTGGAGTGGAGTTTTGTTACCAGAAGTGTTTCTGGGTGGTAACAAAAAAAAAACATCTTTAATTAATTATTTCCCACTTTCATTTCCATTTTCTTTAATGAATTTGCGAAATGATTAAAAGTGAATTAAATACATTTATTGGGCACTCCGGCAGGCAAGATAGAATTAGAGGTTTTGAATCAAGCCCCTAGTCCTAAATTTTATTTGTCTGTTCAATTTAAGATATAACTCTTAAATACTTACCTATCAGGCATCAAATTATTTACTGCAACTTTCCGGTACCTAGCAATAAATGGTAAAGTGCATCCTTCGGTCAAGAGACCTATAAAGTTTTTGGCTAACCCATAGGGAATTTTTTCAACATGCGATAACATCTCTGATTCATCCCAAATACAATCATTTTGGTCTTCATCTTCATTAATATTTTCTGTCTCAAATTCTTTATTAACTTCTATTTTTTCCTTGTTAGTTTTCGTAACTTTATTTACTTTACTGGTAGAACCTTGTTTGGCAGTAGTCTTTGGTTTTTTTTTCGGTGAATCATCTTCAGACAACTCAACTTTTCTTTTTCTAGTAGTTCTAGTGGGTTTATCCATTGTATTTGTAGTGTATTTGAATTTTCAACTTACAAAGGCTGATAAAGACAATACGATACCTTTGACGATACCAAATCAATACAGCTGTTTTCTTCAATTTTTAAATTGTGGCTCTAGTATGAAGTATCATGCCTGTAGCGAACCGTTATTTTCTTAGTAGTAGGAAGAGGCGGCACTTAGTACAAGTTTGATTTTGAGCTCATGCAAACATCATGAGCCATGTTTAGATGAGATTTTACACCAACATTACGCATAAAAATGACGCAAAGCTGCCAACTTACTATAAATCTCAATGACTAAATATAAAGAGGACAGGCCTCAAAAGTTAGCTATATGAATAAGTTATATTTATGTTAGGGAAATCGACGCAGAATTGTCAATATATATGTCTATCTCTTTTACTCAAAGCTTATTTGGAACGCAACAAAAAAAGACAAAAATAATTGCTTTCTTCGCATATGGCACTATTTCGTTTACTTCAACACACTGGGACCGCATTGCGGCCGAAACGCCATTTTACGAAACCTAGTCAGCAAGTACATGTAGTGTCAGACGATGTAAACAAATCTTCATAAATATTGAATTTAAAGTAATATAATCATATTCTCAATTGTTTAGTTTGTTTATTAGTGTATTTGTTAAGTTTCGAAAGTGACTCAGTGTTGTGTGAAAGGATGCAAATCGAATTCACGCAAGAAAGACCCCGAAATATCTTTTCATAGGTTAGTAACTGTTTTACCGAAAATTAGCAAATATCTTTGTATATTTACTTTTTGGATTTGTTTTATCAATTAAAATGATATGTGGATCTGGTTTGTTAAGCTTTGGACCCTTTTAGGCGTGATTTATACACATTAAAATCATTATGTTTGTTTACACACGAGCTTAGGGATGGGTGGGTGGATTTGTTTAGAAATTATTGATATCGATATTTTAACAGACGCCCGTTTATCAATTACGGTTTTGTCTTTGAAAGAATGTTAGAGCACACATCAATATTGTATTATTCAGAACGACAAACTAAGTGAAATTAGAATATTTTTTAAGATAACCAAAAATTTAAAAACCAAGGCAAAATGAATTGAGAATATTGAGCGACGTGATTGGAATCCTACACCAAATACATATTTCTTTACATTTTGAGAAGATAGGCATAAACCACACGTTTAATTAACGCGAGTAAAGATAACTGTTTTCCAACAATATTCCCGATAAGTAAAATAGTAATGATTATTATACTTCACCTAATAGTAATATTACTTTAATATATTGCTATGAATAAAATTAGAATTGTTACATAAAAGAATAGATAAACATAAAAGAAACAACATAAAGATGAAATGTAAGATATATTTTTACAATTGGCGGTCTTATGTTTCGAACAACCTTTGCATGCACGGAAATAGATACATAATCATATTGTTGTTATTGCAAATAATTATTATAATTGATTATCTTAACCACCATTTTACGGTCATTGATTTTAGTTTGCTGAACCATAGTTATGTTTCTCGATCAAAGAGCATAATAATAAAATAAAATAAAACCAACCAAATAATTGCTGGCTACGCTATCTTATTCCATTTATCATGTATTAAATAAATATCTTAATCTGTAACTTAAATTTTTAGCAAGGAATAGTGCAACATACAAATATAGATCAAACACAACTGGATGTTTGTCACAACAGGTACTGCTTTGTTTAACAATTGTTACTTATAAATCACTTTCAGTTTGTTTGTTTACATTATGGTTTGTTATATTTATATTATGGTAGTTCCTAACCCCTTTCGTATTTGATCTTTTTGGGGCTTGTTTGTCTCTCTTAATTCTTCGATGTCGATACAAAATTTTCGGTACTAGCATATCACTATTGTAAGGGGCGGAGTCGGCGCCATTTTGTTCAGGAAATGTGCCGCATGTCACGTGACCGTATTACCCATCCTCTATACTTCTTTTATCATTGATAAATCTGCTCCTATCTGGGGACGTTCCTTATTCTATCAATAACATAATATTGATAACTAATTTATTACATAGATATTGATAATAAACATTGATGACCATAAATTTTATACAGATATAAATGATGTTTTTATTTATAATATGGAATCATCATCATCATCATCTCAGCCACAGGAAGTCCACTGCTGAACATAGGCCTCCCCCAAGGATCTCCACGTAATAATAATATGGAATATTAAAAGTAAAACGTCCACAATTTTAAATAATTTCCTTTATTTAAAAACAAATATTATTACAAAATATACAATGGTGTTACGCGAATTTCTTATGTATAAAAAAAAAAAATAAAAATGCTTTATTCATCACGTAGGCGAACATAGTTGCACTTATGATAAGTCAAGGTACATGAGAATATTCAATTATTACTTAATTAGATTAGCTTATATAAACAAAGACAATAAAATAAATGAAAAATATACTTAGTAAACAAAGAAGCCAGCTCGGGCTGGCAGGGAAGAAGAAATAAAATTATGTATGTATGTATTTTTAAATAAGCAATAAGGGAGAAACGCGTCGCGATCCTCACCGGTGAGGACAATAAAAGCCCTAACCTAGCTAACCTACCAGCCTTTCACTAACTACCTAAGCGATGACTACCCGAAGAAGAAAGGCAGAAAGAAACTCCGGGCTTTATTTTTTGTCATCAATTGTCTATTCATTTATAATATTGTTATTAAATATATATATATTTTTTTAATAAGTCTTTTCTATACAAATTCTGATTAATTATATTAGCTAATACACGCACATCACCGTAAAATTGCGGAGAAAATCCACATAAAAGTATTTAGCAATAACTAAAAACTAACGAAAAAAAAACAATAATACTAAAAAAATTATAAAAACTATGAAACAGTCAGTGTACAGCGTGCATACGCCTACATTTACAAACATAATATTTTCATTTCATATTTTGTCGCAGATCTTGGTCAATATAATTAAGATTATAAATTTTAAGGCTGGTGCAACAAAATGATCGGTCGGTCGTCTATTATACATTGATAATTCAATGAGTCAATATAAAATAAAATATGTCACATAAATTTAAAACTGTTACCCAGTATAATGTCAAAATTGTAGAAAGGTACACATGAGACGTTTATGTAGTTAATTTATAATATTGGCGTTAACATAGGGTTGGACAGGGTGTGCAGGACTGTTTTTCCAAACCGTCTGATCATCGAGGTAATCCTTTACATTATAATACCCCTTTGACATTAATTCGCGCTTAACATGACACTTAAATTTGTAGCCGGGCAGATTGGTTATTTCAAGAGGGATTTTATTATAGAATTTGATACAATTCGCTAGATAAGATTTATTTGTTTTACAGAGCCGGAAATTTGGAACAACTAGTTTATTCTTATTTCTAGTGTTCAAACAGTGCAAGTCACTGTTTTTCATAAAAGTACCTAGGTTCTTACGGACATACATAATATTTTGAAAAATGTATTCAGCTGGCAAAGTCAGTATATTCACCTCCTTAAACAGTTCTCTAAGGGAATCGCGAGACCGAAGGTTATAAATTGCACGAATCGCTCTTTTCTGTAAAATAAAAATGGTCTGCAGATCTACTGCAGTACCCCACAGAAGAATGCAATAAGACATAATGCTGTGGAAGTAAGCGAAATATACTAACCTTGCCGTAGCCACATCAGTTAAATATCTGATCTTCCTAATAGCAAAGACTGCAGAACTCAATTTACTCGAAATTCTTTGAATGTGGGGTCCCCATTGTAATTTCCTATCGATAGAAACCCCAAGGAAGACTGTAGAGGGTACTAATTCTAGTTTATTCCCGTCTAAATCAATATCAGTTCCATTAATCTTGTTCAGTAACGAGAATCGAACACATTTAGTTTTTGCTGCATTTAATAGAAGATTATTGGCAGAAAACCAGTCAGAAATCAATTTAAATACTTTATTTGGCTCTACAAAATTTCCTTCCCTTCTATTTAGTTTAAATATTAGTGAAGTGTCGTCAGCGAATAATACAACTTCAGCCATTTTGTTAATAATGTACGGTAGATCATTAATATAAACTAAAAACAGAAATGGTCCCAAAATTGAACCCTGGGGGACCCCAATCCCAACTGTGGACCCTGCAGAGGAAACGTTGTTAATAAAAACTTTTTGTTTCCTACCCGATAAATATTAATATATTAGTTTAAGCCACAATCCCCCCTGATGCCGTAATAGTGGAGCTTTAAAATGAGGGTTCCATGATCAACGCAATCGAACGCCTTGGAAAGATCACAAAATACCCCTAAAGCATCCTGCGATCCCTCCCAGGCATCCAACACAGCTTTAACTAATGCACGTCCTGCATCTTGCGTGGACCTACCCTTTGTAAAACCGAATTGCCTGTCATGTAGAATCTCATTTTTATTAAAGAACACCAGCATTTGATTAAGCATTAACTTTTCGAATATTTTACTTAAAGCTGGTAAAATAGAAATAGGCCTATAATTGGAGGGGTGTTGGAGCAACCAGTTTTAAAAATTGGTACTACTTTACTTATCTTCATAAGATCAGGGAATATGCCGTCTCTTATGCAGCAATTAAAAATATCAGAAAGGATTGGGGCGATGCTAACTATCACTGACTGCAACGCTTTAACAGACAAACCCCAAAGATCTTCAGTACTCTTCATGTTTAAGCTCCTGAATACTTTTATAACATCATAATGAGTAACACATTCAAATTCGAAATTTGGAATTGATAAATCTAAATATTGTTTTTAGAATGACTCAGCTGCCTCTGGTGAGGATGGCAGACATTTTGTCGTCTCAAATGGTATGTTATTGAAAAACTTTTCGAAGTAATTAGCCACAGAATTATTGTCTGAAACTAGTTCGTCATTAATGTTTAATACAATCTTGTCATTACACTTAGTTTTGCCAGTTTCAGTATTAATTATTCTCCAAGTTGTTTTAATTTTATTATCCGATTTTTTTATATTTCTACTAATATAAGCAGCTTTGGCATACCTACATACACTTTTAAAAATTTTAGAGTATGTTCTTACATAATTAGTAAATTTGACATCAGGTGTAAAGGACCTTCTGTCATATAATTCGTATAGAACATTACTACGCCTAATACCTTTGGTTGCCCAAGCACTGAAAGATATTTTATTTTTTAGTGTTACTGATTTTACACTACATGTTTTATTGAATACATTTGTCACACTATTTAATAATGTTTCAAACATATTATTTGGGTTGTCCGAGTCGCAAGTCAGCATAGGCAGCACGGAATTAAGTTTTGTGCTAAATTTCTGCAAATTACGTAGGGATAGTGGTCTAAATTTAATAATGTTCTTACTTCTTTGTTTTACACAATTAAGTTTGACCATTTGACAAGTATGGTCTGAGCGAACACCGGTTAATAATTCTTTATAGTCAATTTTAAAATTTGAGATAACATTATCAATACACGTGGCCGAAGTTGTAGTTAGTCTAGTTGGCTCGAGAAAGTGACAGTTAAGATTAAATGATTGGAGCAAAGTCAAAAATAAACTTTTGTCAAATATTATATTTTATATTTTATTATAAATAGTGTTTAGGTCTCCTACTCAACAATTTATTACAATCTAATTTTCCATTATTTATTTTCAATTTTATACGGAAATTGAACAGTGTGATTCCTTACAGGTATGATCTTTTTCCGTCCAATTAAAAATTACTATGACTATAATCATTGCAAAGGAAAATTCATAGATTTCGCAAGTGCCCTTTTTAATTAGTTCTTTTCTCCATTGTAGCACACAAAATAAATAAGATACACAAATGTAAATACAACTGGAGTCAATATCTCGTAATCATAAGTCACTATTTCGTAAACACATACGACACAAAAATATACACGAAACAGAGGAGCAGGCTCAACTTAACGTATTGGGGAGAAAACTTAAATTATTGAAAAAAATCGTAATTATAAAGAATTAGCAAATAAAGTCCAACAATAACAAATCAAGCGTCAATAATTGCGGTCAATTGTCGGCTATCATGGCAGTCAACATATTTTATAGATTTTTAGGTCTATTATGTTGGTACTAGATGTAATCTAAAGTTTTGTCAACTAAAACTAAGCTTTATACAATAGAATTTAAGATATATAATCATTATTAGAAAATCCCGACACCCATTATTACACAAAACGTTCTAAGTGTCTATTCCCTGATACGTTAGTCAATTGTCAGGATTGTTAGGTTATGTGTTTACTTTTGATTGCGAGACTTTTGATATACTTTCGTTTTTACAATTCCATTTTATTTATCGAAATTAAATTAATATGTTCTATTTTATTAAAAAAAAAAATTGTTAATTTGTTTTAAGTATAAGTCGTTTATTAATCAATAATATTTAAATATTTTGGTACGAAATGTATCCCCTTTGTGAAGATAAAACTTTTTTAGCATTGGTAAAAAAATTCTATCAAGGATCCCTCAATTTTAGTTTGCAAGTAAGATTTCACTAGCCTGTCAGAATTGATTTTTATTGATATCCTTGGATTGGATTGTTGAATTGAATTGGATTGTTTTATTTTCAATATATTGGTACTTTCATTATAACTTATTTTAGCCCGACGACATACAACAAATGACCTGGACTTGGCAAGAAAAATTCTTAAACCATACCTTTAACAACGAGTTAATCAAAAAGTATCCAGTAAATAAAAAATTCTCCAGATTATTTTTAAAAAAGTTAATCAATTTTATAGAAAGCAGTCAAGAAATTCATGATGATTTTTATTCACAAATATGTAATTTGATGAGTAGTGAAATTGATCAGGACGATTTCTACTACAGACATTATGTTATTGGCAATGATTTTAACAATACAATAATCATCAAAGAAACTAAAAATACTGTTGTTAATGGAACAACTGGGATGAAGACATGGGAGGTAATTATGGTGTAGTTATTATATGAAATTAGACAATTTTATAACTTATGGCTTAAAGAGCAAGAACTATTTTCATTTAATTTCTATATTCTGTTTCTTTTCAGGCTGCATTTGTTTTATCAGATTGGGCTCTATGTAATAAAGAATTCTTTAAATCAAAAACAATTTTGGAACTCGGCTCTGGAGTTGGTTTTACTGGTATAACAGTAACAAAGTTATGTAAACCTTCTTTGTTTTTATTAAGTGATTGTCATAATGAAGTATTGAACACTATATGTGACAATATTAGAATTAATTTCCATCAATTAAATGAGACAGAACAAGCTGATGTTATTTATTTTAATGGGGAAGAAAGTAGTTTAGGTAAGATTTCTTAACAATCATTAAAAAAGTTTAATGAGGCATAATTTTATTCAATAGTAATTTGTATTAAAATTTTATACTTGCAGGAGTTACAATGCTTGATTGGAATGACATTGGTGATATGCCTCAGAATATAGTGCCAGATATTATTATTGGGGCTGATATTGTTTATGATCCTGTGATATTAGAACCACTTTGTAATGTATTAGATTATTTCTATAATAAGAATAAAGAATTGGAAGTATTCATAGCAAGTGTGATAAGAAATGAAGATACTTTTGCTGCATTCTTAAAAACTTTAGGTAAGAAATATGCTATTGATTTTCTTTTATATTGTATCAACAAAAATATCACCCATGGATATTTTTTTTCAGACTCCAAAAGCTTTCAGTATGAGGAATTACAGCCAGCAAAAAGCATTTACATTGACTGGGATCATAGTACTAAAATATGTTTAATAAAAATAAAAAGGAAATAATAATTTCTGTCATTTATTTAGTTAAGGTCGATCGGGGGAAGTGCGCCATAAAATTTTCATAGCTGGATTCAATGCAAAATAATTTCTTTTTGTGCTGAGTTAAGAATGTAATTTTATTAATTTAAGAATATTTGGTATTTTGTGATAACAACCTATAGCCATTCAAGGAAATCGGTGCATAAATTAATAATATTTTGCTCAAAGTAAAAAAAAATGGTAGTAGGCGCACTTGCCTCCGGAAATGGGGTAAGTGCGCCTGTGTAAAAAAAAACGCCAATATGAAACATTATAAAGAAAACATTCACTTTAGCCCATAGAGAAATGAGTTTTACTCGCATTGCTCTTGGATAATTTTTAATCGCTCAATATTATAACAAACTATGGCTGTCAAATCAAATTCGGGGTAAGTGCGCCATATATATGTAAATCAGGGCTTGAAAACATTTTAGATTTTTTTTTATATATAATTTTTGCTATGTTAGAGTTTTGTGTGCGGATATGTTGGAATAAAAAAATGGTAGCCCTAATATAAAATCCATTTTATTTCTAAAAACTAAAAAAAACATACAAAAATCTAGGAATTAACAATTTTGAATGCGTTATTAATGCAATTACTTAGACTTTGGCCTTATGACATTTGATATGTTTTAGCTGCATTATATCCAGATAACGTGCCTGATCGAACAGTTACAACCTATTCACGTAAAGTTGCTCTAGACCAAGGTATTTCAGTTTTTCTTTTGTAAAAACGAATTAACTAATACGCCCTTTTATTTAAGTCGGCTCAAAACAAAATACCTTGAGTACAAAAAATTCTGCTGTTAAGTATAACATTTTAATAATAATAATTCATATTAGTAAAACTTATTCTCAAAAAAGGTTGGTTATATATGGATCAGGGGCAAGTGCGCCATACGACTATTAACTGTGGCGCACTTGCCCTACTCGACAATTTTTAAGGTACATTTTTTCGCATTGCTAAAATTCCTTTATTTTAGTATATATAAATGAAATTCAGGCAGGAAGTTAAAATAAAAGGTTTAAACTATATATTCACCTTACTGGTTTACAGAAATATGTTAAATATCTTGAAATATTTGATGTTATCTTTCACGGTGTCATCTCTGTTTACAGGTCTAAATGACACTTAAAATAAAATGGCGAATAAATCGTATTAAAATGAACATAGCCATTTATGTTTTTTAGTGGAACTGTATTTCAGTTAGTAGCATAGATGTAAGATTGCGGTAATTGTATAACATCAATAGTTCTCGATTTTTTTAGGGTAGGTGCACTTACCCCGTCGGCGCACTTGCCCCACCTCACCTTATATCCTGTGAAGTCAGATGGTGAAAGTATTGCATCCATGATATATTTTTTTATGTGCCCATTCATTTTATTTATGTGCCCTGTACTTCTACAATTTTTTGCTTAAGGCGATACCTCAAGGTCCATTTTCATACATTTTGTTTCACCTTTAATCTGGGTAACTAAACAAGTATTGAAAATTTCGTCATATTAAATTTTAAAGGCCGAAATATCCATGATTATTAATTATTTTTACGTTTTTCTTTCAACTGCGAGAACTAATCACTAACTAGACGTGAATTTAAATTCTTTACTTGCCAATACTTGTTTAGTTACCCAGATTAAAGGTGAAACAAAATGTATGAAAATGGACCTTGAGGTATCGCCTTAAGTAAGTATAAGATTAGTATTACTATTTTTTATATAAATGGGTCATTAAGTACATTATATTTGAAAAAAGAGATCAGGGTATCTATCTCAGAGTACCGGCAGTACCTACCGATAAGAAACAACTAAACCTTTGTGTCCATTATGACTGGGCGAGTAGGGCAACTGCGCAACCATAACTATGGTGCTGCGTGCGCTTTAAATCGCTTTGTCAAACCGCCATTTGCTATATATTATTTTTAATGGACGCGTTTTCACACAAAATGTAAAGCAGCCTGATTTTTGCGCTGCGATGAGTAATTCAACTGATTCTTTCTGGCTGATGGACGTAATCCATAATATTACACATGGAGATGAGGAAAGTCAAGAATGATGTATGTATTCAATAACAGGGTTGTGGAAAGTTTGTAAAAAGTTAAATTATAAATTTTGAGCAATAAGTAGTCCGTGATTTATTAATTTTTTTATTATACATGAAAATTTCATCGATTGAAGTTTTAGATTGTGGCTCTCCGCTAGTTCCTTCGTCAATTGTCAGTGAATCTGTCAAAATGTCAGTGTTATTTGTCCATTGTCAAATTGTATCTTAGTGCGCGGAGATACGGTTTTCATGGGTTATTTCGAATACAATTTTGAAATAAAACACAATATACATATATTTATGTGTTTTCCTTTGAATGGAAAATAGTCTTTTATTCTATATTTAAAAAGTTATTAATACATAACCTAGAATTGATACAGAAGTTTCGTTAGTGATAATCTTGTCTAAAATGACTGAAGAAGGTAAAACTGCTACTTCGGAACCTAAGAAAGAAGAAGTGAATAGTAATGAAAATAATAAAAATGACGACGGTAAACCATCAGAAGCCTGGGGTTACGATTTGTATCCAGAAAGACGAGGCACTTTCCAACGAAGTATTACTAATATTCTGATCGGTAAAGAAGGCAAAGAGAATATCGATAAATTAAAATGCGAAAAGCATGTGGTGGAATGTGTGAAAAATAGTATGTATTTATATCATTATGCTAATTTGAAACTATGTTATTTTATACAAGTACTCTTACTGACTGATAACCTTTGATAATGTATTTGGTAATCTACGGTAAATAACTACTACGCGAAGTTATACTTAGTAAATATTTTGTCTAAAATGCATATTATGAATTGTAGTTTCTCCAACTAATAACAATAATATGTATTCTCATTAAGTCTGCCCTTACATGATAATATGTATGAAGTGCAATAAATAAATAAAGTTGTGTAATTATGTTAAGTATGTACATATAGACTCAATAATTTGAGGAGTTTGTTCCCAGCACATTTCATATTACTGAGAAATATATGACTACTTTTGTATTGATGAGTATATTTGTATATGTAGTGGCACAAGTGTGTTGCATTCTGGGATCAATCTGTGTATATCCAATTCCGACAGGCCAATATAATTATATTGGTTGTTAAGGGGTATCTCTCGTAAGACAATATTCTATTGGACCCCACTCCACTCACCATCAGGTGCCGTGTGCATGTGGTTTTGTGGTGCACTTATAAGATAAAGTAATGATTTTCATTTCAGGTTCAATTGTAAAGGTGATGATGGCAGCACTTAAAAGCTCAGGATGGTAAGTGATAATTTCAAGCTATTGTCATTATGATTGTTAAAATGGTCCTTCTATTTCTTTTATTAATAGCTTTACAGTTACATTAGTATTTTAGCAAATATAAAAATGGTATTTCTGTTAGAGAATATGTTGTTGGTAAAATGATGCAATTTTGTTTCAATATTATGAAAGTGTTTAATTTGATATTTGTTACTTTCCAGCCCCATTGATATTAGGCGCCATATCTCTTGTGAAATGTGCGATTATTCAGTCAGCGGTGGCTATGATCCGGAGTTGAATCAGGTAATTTGAAATTTGTGTTATCTTTCATTGTCATCAATCTCATTTTTATATTAACACACCATTTCCATATTACACAAACTATTATAAGAACTTAAATAAAAAAAATATGAATTGCATTTCATAATAAATTTATTTTACTTCCAGATAGTAGTGTGTCAAAATGTATCGACACGTAAAGGGATGGTGCAAGGGGTCCTGGCCCACGAGATGATACACATGTTTGACTACTGTCGGAACCACTTGGATTTTAGGAATATGGAACACCTGGCTTGCACTGAGATCCGGGCTGCAAACCTAACACATTGCTCATTTACCAGTGCCTGGTCTCAGGGAGATGCGTCATGGACGGATATCAAGCAAAAACATGCGGTTTGTACTTCCATAATTATATTTTTTTATTACATAAAGCCATACCTAGTAGTTTGTCAGTTCATTTAGGTGTGTGGTACTGTTTAAGACAATATTAAGACTTGTTTTATTAATTAAGAATATAAGTACCTAAAATTAATAAGTACCTAAAAAAGATAAGTACCTAAAATTTTCAAAATTAATTTCGTTAATATCTCATGGTCTTGCTCGCGGATTCGTCTGCGTGAATTTCACATACTTTCGTATTTGTAATGTTAGTAAGGATATATAGTGATGGGTGAAAGGCTAATTCACTTAAGCGACATTTTTTGCCACACTAACTTTCATACATATTTAAATACACCACTTTTTTGTGTTTTTTTCAAGTAGTTAAATTTTTTAGAAATTTTTTTTCGCTTGAGTCAATTAGCCTTTTACCCGTCGATATCTTAGTAAGTAGTAAGATAAGAACTAAGAATTAAATATTTTTCAGGATTGCGTCAAAACTAAAGCATTATATTCAGTAATGGCTGTAAGACAAATTGGAAAGGCCGAAGCTGTCGAAGTAATAGAGAAAGTATTTCCCAAGTGTTATGCAGACTTAGAACCGATAGGCAGAAGGATCAGGAGAAACTCTGAAGACATGGATAGAGCATTTAGGGAAGCAGCATATTATGGGTACCAGTAGCAAAATAGTAGAGAATCTATTTTACTTATAATGGAAAAGGTCAACAACAATAAAACCTAAAGTAATGCAGTAGAAACTACTTAAGTATGACAACATTTGTTATAACAACTATTGGATAAAACATGCAGATTGGGTGAGTGGCAGTTTTCACTATAGTTTATATCCAAAAGTTGATGGTTAGATTTTCAGAAAGCTTTAACCTATTTTCTTGCTTATTGTTGTTTCTTTTTAATCATTATAGTGAAATAGATTTGAAATAAATCATGTAGAATAGTGTAGATAATGTAAATAAAATAATTATATTAAATGAAACCAATTTTAGATGATTAAAATAATGTCTTTTATTTCATTATTTACAATACATCATAATATTCCCTATTTCATTGACAATGTAATACTGTACTTTAACAGTTACATTATATTCGATATTAATATACATTATGTATAATCATTTAATATTTACTATGATTGGATTAAAAAGCAGATCTTCCTTTTTACAGGTAACTTGTATTTCCCACATACAACATTAAAAATATTTAAAATTGTAGCCAAATTACTATTCTGAATCATTTGCTATCAAGTTCTTGTTACAAACCAAATTCGATCATACTATTTATTAGTAAATTTTGTATTAATTCACATGGATGGCGAACTTTCATAGGTAACACACTATTATTTGATCAGATCGCGTGGCAAACGAAAGTAGAGGTTGGCAAGAGAGACTTTTCCGCCCTCACACCCACCACTACAACTCCTGTAAGCCAGGAACAGCAGTGGCACGCATTTTATGACACCGAGCGGTGAAGCTCGGCGAGTCACAGAGAACACAAATTTCTCATTATCCCGCAACAAAATTAATCAAATAGAAAGACAGGGAGGAGTTGGAAATATTAATCGTCCATTTCCCTCCATAGCAAAGCGGGAGACAAAAAAATGAACAAAGGAGGCATTTTAACCTCAAGAATAGGGAGATTAAGGATAGTAGGGGTTGGTAGCAGTCTCTACGTAAACAATCGCATATATGGCTCACGTAAATTATTTTCATTGTTTTCCAATGGTCATTACATTAATTATCATGATCCTTACTGTATTCATCGCTTTGAAAGTTACCTTAATTAACATTTAACATTTGCGTTAATATTGTGCAATTAAATATTTTGTGCTTCAGTAGGTTCAATGAGACGAAGAAAACAATTGTTTTATTTATCTATGTAAATAATAACTTAATAACTAATAAGATCATAATTTCCTATGACTAGGGGCGAAATAACATTAATCATTGTCTCATACCACAAACACGTTCGTAAGAACCCAAGGCACAACTGGCCATTGGCGTCTTGATTATCTACTTATAGTTACGATGATTGAATTTTATAAAAAAAAAAATATTATAATTCGGTTTACGTTATCTACTTATGTAACAAATTACAAAATTTAACCTTTATTTATTTAGGTAGGTAGTCTAAAATCATGTCAGATATGTAAGCAGTCAATTTAGGCACTACAGGTAGGTGATGACTTACAAATTAAATAATATACAATAGTTTTGTCAAGTACCCTTAAATTTTAGCTATGCCTCCGTCAATTAAGGTAGTGTAATAATTTTTTACTGTCTACAAATAGTTAAAATGGTAGGTCCGTAGTATGCCTTTACAATTAGTTTATCATAAAAAAATATGTTTATTCACCTATATACTTTCATTAGTTTTCTTACATTATTATCCTCAGAAACAGTTTTTATTAAAATTGCTTTTAAAGTATATATTTATATAGGAACTTCAATATTATTTAAAATCAGAATCATAAAATACTTCTGATTCCTATGGCCTACCTGAATAGTTAAATTATGCAGTGACTTATCATTTGAGATGTTGTTGATATCTGTTTATCAAATACCGATGCCCTTAAGATGCTGACTTTAATTTGACTCGTTCTCAGCTGACAACGTATTTAAAAGCAAAACTAAGTTGCAAGTATTAATACAGCTCTGAGTATTACACATTAGAGGTTAACAGCTCTTCAGGGAAAGCGATGTTTCTAATTGATAGTAATCCCGTTTCTTTTTCTTTTGCTTTTATGCTGTTCCTGAGGAATAGGTATAAGACTAATACTCCACTGATTGTCGCTCACATATTTTTGTAAATTGATACTGCATACTCAGAAATAAAATACAACCAAAACTATCATCTACACTTAACTTCAAAACTAGTATGGATTACGTATGTATTTGGCAGTACCCTTTTACATATTTACAAATACTTAGCAAGTATTACTTATTGTCTAAAACTTAAACTACACCTATTTCGTATCATACAGAATCATTCATTCTTACATCTAAAAATGAACTTGATCTACACAGCGGCAGAGAAGTTGCATACCCGGTAAACCATATCGAAGGTTGAAAGGTGAAAAAAAATTTAACTATGTTAAAAAAACAGAATAAAGTGCTGTTCTTAAATATGTATGAAATTTAGTGTCGCAAAAATGTCGCTTACGTAAATAATGCCTTTCAACCGTCGATATTATGGTGAAAGATTGATCTAAAGACACAAGATAAACAGTTTTATCTATAAGTTTAAGTCGAATATAATACATTTGCTCTATATCCACCTATGTAAGTAGGTATTTATAGGTTTGACACGTATAAATGTATGCACTTATGTTGTTTCTTTTTGCTTTTTTTATACAAATGAATAACGAGACGAACTACTAAGCCATTTTGTGGCAAGTTTTATCTGTGCCCTTTATAACTAGTAACACCAATCTGGACCCCTAATTACCAAATAGTTAAGGCCCTCCTCTCCTGTAATTAAGGCATCTGTCCCATACAGTTACGGCGAACAATTACGGGCGAGAATATGTATAAATTGCTTAAAAATTTTTTTACGTCTTTTTATAAATTATAAACTACCAAAATGTTCCTTATTGAATTGTCTTGGTTGGCAAGTTAATATGATATGTACTTTGGAAAGTGCACGGAATTGACAAATTAATAAGCATTTTCATTATGAAATCGATGAAACAATAACTACATTATAAAAAAAAAAATTAAACAGCCAAAGTAAATAATGTAGAAATATGACACTTAATTTTTTTTTCTAAATGTTTTATAAATATCGAATAGATAGCTCTAAAAATATGGTTAGTCTGCCGTTTTGCTGGGAGCACCATCTCCATGAGATTGCGCTACGTCAAGCACTTTACCTGGAGACATTTAATACCCAGTAGGTCCACTGGGCCAAAGTCGTAAACGACTGTTGTCTTAAGAGTTAAAACAAGACAACAGTAGTGGCATTGGTAAAAAAGGCACCGGCTTAGGAAACAACTACTACCTACTTAGATATGACTGAGTGTTTATTTCTGGTCTCGTATTTTGTAAATGATTGGATTTGTTTCTTATTATTTTTAGTTTAAATGGCTTGATTGACGAAATTCAATCATCGATCATCTCTTTTGTCTTCATCTTTTCTATTATTAAGTGGCTTGATGCTAATAAATTTCTAGCACATAATGCTGCTGGTCAAAAAATAAGATTCTGGTGGAGTCAATGTTTAGTACCAACCCACATTGGCTGAGGTGGGATATGATCCAAGCTTTCTAATCACTCAATTTGGGAAAAGCTTTTAAGCAATTTAATTGTACTTAGATAATTTTTTAGTAGTAACAAAGAAATTGAATTTCTCTTGTACGCTAATATCCCAATTTGTGTCATCAAAATCATTAAATCTTGTCTTTTTTATTTGGAGTAATATTGTATGTCTTACTTAATTTCTTCAGGCTATTGTTATAACGCATAATACTAGTCATTTTACTGTTAAAATCGAATCATATAAACGGTTATAGGTTACAATATAGGTAACATTGATATGTAATTTTTCTCTAGTTAATTCCCACATAAAAGTATCTGGTAGAAGGCACCCAGTGTGAAAGGCATCCGATATTACATTTATTTTTGTACTGAGCACTTTCGTGGTCCCTTTAAACTCTTTTAGATATACTTACGGTTTGAATAAATACCTTATCGCCATTAATAATTAGTAGATACAGTTTTTGGTAAAAAAACATAATTCATGTTATCAACATTGACGTCTAGAACATATTCCATAATAAGTACAGTTATTATTATGAGATAGTTTGGTATAATTACAATAAATATTAATGAATTGATTCGAAAATAAACATGTACCTTTTTATAATAAATTAATTACATTAATACACTTGATTCGACTAGCATTGTAACTATAAATATAGTAATTTATTTACAAATTTTCAAATATTATAATTAGGCACTGTAATAACACATAGTCAACCACGCAAGTCTTAATCGTGCATAACACGATGCGCTTCACTGAGATATGTCGTCCAGTAAATAACGTTGAACAGTAGGAAACAGATAGGGAACACCATTAGCGCGTATTTATCGAGCGCACCATGTTGGGCGCCACAAAACATCACGCCGCGGTCCGCCATCCCGGCGATTCGCGTTATAAAACTGCTCGGACCACCATTTGGCGGCATTGAATCCAGGATTGGAGAATCCTAATTAAAAACCGAAAAATAATAAAAGAAATTAAATTAAATGAAACTCGTGTACATAACGGTGTATTTGCATTACAACAGTTAGCGTTTACTCATTCAAACTATTCTATTATTTCATTTTACGTCATGTGCAGATATGATAACGGCGAATTTTGTGATATCTGTAACAAAATGATGCTTTCATATTCTATACTAAGTCTATTTTTGCGGATCTAGCTACGTACTATATCTATATTTACGCCATCGATTAGGTACGATTTATTATGTATTACTTGCTTGGCTAGTCTAGATGATTGCACCTACCTGAACGTGTATGTTCTATAAATATTCAAGTATTTATACAGCGCAATACATGGTACCGCTACATCGAGCGTGATCCAAACTATACGTACTGCGTTACGTTAGCCACACAGTGCAGTACTTGTTATAATTATTTTACCTTGCTAACTGTTTGTGACCTTGTTTCACATCCAACTTTATTTTGTCTCCAATTCCTTTTTCCCGACTGGGATAACTAGAAATTGGTGGCCTAGTTTTAAAAATCAATGCTTCTAGATATTACGTGTATTCGATTTATTTTACATGCAGTGTAGGACTACACTGGAACGTTGGTTCGGCTATCACAGGCTTCGTCTTAGCTACTAATCGAGGACTTACCCTTTGTATAGTTTGATGTTCAAACTGTTGTTTGAGGCCTTCGTCCTCGACGCTAAGCGTGGGAGAGAACACGCCTCCTTGCGGCGTTCCTGTCACCGGCGTTCCCAACCGCTGTAAAAGTGCATAACAAATCATGTCATGAGGGCGTGGTTACTGATGCTCGTCATGCCAAAGCTCTATATTTACTTAGGTAAAATAATATCATGTTGGTGTTTTTAAAAATATCGACACATACACGATTACTAGGCTGAGTGTGCTAACGAAAATTTACGGATTTTAACGGGTGATTGAGAGGAATGATTGGTAATGAGTTGCAGGCTGCAGTAAAGTTTTATATAATGGGTGCGCGAATTAGAAGCTTGTCAATAACGGTTCTGTGCTCGCGAATTATCCTGTCCATTTGTATCATGTAGTGAAATTATACGCCAATTTATCTGTAATACAATGCAAATACACAGTCACGTTCAAAGATATTCTTCTAAATTTTGCGTCCGATAATACAATTGAGATACAGAGGCATAGCAAGGTAATCAAGGGCCTAGATGGAAAAATGTGTCCCCAGTCGAGTATGTGCAACGCGAAAAAGCGTCCCCGATCAAACTTGTTGGCAAGTTGCTTTGTTAATTTACACGGGGTGCTTCGCATCACAATATGGTAGCTACGCCCCTGCCTTATGCTTTGCTAGTGATGCTCGTACCTGTGAGTGATTGACGTGCAGCGGTGGCGGAGCGAGCTGCGCGGCGGAGGCGGCGCGCCGCAGGTCCTGCCGCCGCCGGCTCCAGCTCTTGTCGTATCTGATGCCGAACAGCACCACGAAATACTCCAGCAACGCGATGAACACGAACATAGTGCACGAGATTAACCATACTTCGATACATTTCAGCTCCAACGCGTCCGGCGAGTTTGTACTGCCGATAAAATGAGTTATTAGTTTTGGAGACTTTAATTTGTACCTACCAGTGGCGAAGGGTGAAATTATTCAAAAGGTAACCAAAGGCAAAACTGGCCTTACATAACAATCGGCCAATTTAACAGAAAATAAAAACTAAGACAATCGTAAATAAACCTTGAAGGCAAGCCCGTAGGAATCGAGTTGTACGGACGCTTCGCCACTGGTACCTAACTACGTGTTTTTTACATACTACTACTTAAACGACATTCGTGAAGGTAACACAGAAAATAATGGTTGAATACAGTAATGAAGGTCTAATTAATGGCAAAGAAGTAAGCCATAAACAAAAACTACCTGACTGTATCGAACATGGTGACGAGGGAGAGCAGCGTGGTCACCAGTAGCACCATCCGACCGGGAACAATTTCTGGAATCACGCAGAAACTGCCCCAGGATATGATGACAAACAGCGACGATGGCAAGTAGCTCTCTAGTAAGTAGCTGCGAAGCTCGCGCGATAACTTTATCTGCAAACGCGCGGCTGAATGTTCGCCTGCAAACATTACTAACGTTAATTTAATTTTCTTTATACCAGTGAATTTTCTAAATACATTTTCAACTATACTATAACACTTTCCATTGTGCTTTTATACAAATCAAAAAATATTTTGTCTATCGAATACTAGAAGCCAAATACTGATATCTACAAAGAAAATCTACATAATTTCAGCGTAAATATCAAACTTCCAAAGTTCACGTGTTCCACTTGAAACTATTTGTGTTTTGTTGGCATATAAATAAACTTTCACTCTTTACATCACACAACATTGCATGCCATGCCGTACACTACAACTAAAACTACAAAACGACGACACTAGATAGGTACACATAAAAGTGCATTCCCAGACGATCACATAGAGATTGTTGCTAGGCGCGGATGTCAAATGCTACTTAATTAATTTAAATTATGATAAGTTTTCAAAGAATATAAAAATATGATACGTTAAAAAGTTCAACAATGAGCCATTAAGAACATCCGTTCCGAGCGTGCGGGCGGCATGCCAGCGCATAGCGACGACGCGACAGCGTTAGTAGGTACGTAGTTAGTTACAAGGCGCAAACATAAGCGCAAAGCAATAAATATACATTTACCTTCACCAAAATTGCGAATAAGATTACTTTTGTCCGTGGCGAATGTGACAACATATTTGGGCAGTCGGAACTCTCTGCGCTGCACGCCGAGCAGCCCGAGCCCCAGCCACGGCGCCACCTCGCGCCACTCGAAGCGCACGTCCTCTGATGTGTACTTGTCTGCGAATGTGAAGGTGCTGTGTGATGCGGAATACTGTCATAGAACCCGACAGGAATGGTAGTTTTTGTAACTTCATTTTGAAATACTAATGCGATTGCCGAAGGCGGAAACTCCGCGTCCTTTCACAATATCCATTTCCTTTTTTCAATTTTGACTGGGTTTTGAGTTTTTACTTACCTTGTAGATGTTCATGGGTGATTACTCACCATCAGTTCTCTAAGAGTTTTGCGGCCATCTGTTAAAAAATATCAATCATGGCTCGCGTCCGTAATTACCACGATCGTAAATCTGGTAGATCTTTAAAAAAGTATACGAATAAAAGTCGCTAACTGGCGTGTAGACAAAACATTCAGCTAACACGGAAAATTTAAAACACTTTTACAACGTCGAAACTTTCCGCTTTTAGATGTTTGCGTTTAGTTTTAATTGTTTTTTTATTTAGTGCACTTTTATATCTTCATGCTCCGAATTGAATAATTTGATTTTTATTGAGTAATTTTATGCTTAATGTAATCCTTTAAAGTTTTTAATGTCAATTACTTACAACTTCCGAAGTCAATAGCGCAGTTTTGTACGTCCAGTGGGTATAAAACGAAGTCCATTTCACATTTGATTGTGATAGTCGCTCTGAAATAAAATTAATAGGTAGGTATATGCTGTAACATTGTTGTTTAACTTCTTCTGAACAAATGAAATTAAACTACATATTTGGTATAGTACCCTAACATCTGTATTCCGTACATAGAATTGTAGAATTAGGGCTGATAAGTTCGTATTCAAAGATTAAGTAATACTTTGTGCATGGCAAATCCTTATACTAAAATTATTATTTCATATTTTATTTTATTTTATATAATGTTTTTTAATTTTCATTTCATTATGTGTTGGTTCTCTTGGATTATAGGGCAAAAATACATTGATCGGATTCATCTCTTGTCCTTTTGTAATGCATTAATAATCTAGAGGACAAGAGAGTGCGTTTTACATAAATCTATATATTATATAAAAATTAATCCCTATTTCCCTTGGTCACGCCATCACGCGTGAACGGTTGGACCGATTTCACTATTTTTTTGCTGTTGTTTTTGTTATTGTCAGGAGCAGGATCTTATAACAGAAACAATTAAGGAAGATGAGCGGAAAGTTAGAAAATTTAAGAAAAGTTAATTTCAGCGATTGATATAATGCGCGCTGAAAATTCATAGTTACGACGGGACAACGTCTGTCGGGTCAGCTAGTTACTTATAGTATATGATTGATATAGATTGCATAATCGCATATGCGTGCTGGGTTTTCATAAAACGTGTAATAGTTTTTGTAAATACCGATCTTCTGTAGCCTATTTGAAACTTTCCAGATGAAACTAGCCAAAAGTATTTATAAAACAAATTCGACGAACCCAATACTGACTGAGACAGTGCCATTGGAATAAAGCCTCAGCGACGCCATTTCCTGTAGCACTGACATAATCCTCATCGTCTGCAGTTGCCAGATGTACAGATCTGGTGTCCAAATCAGCTGTCGAAACTCCCAGGGCAGGTCAATGAACGGCATGCCCGAAGGCATGTGGAGTCGGTTCTCTGCCCATGATACTTGCAAAAACACGTCAAGTGTTATTTCCTGAAAGGATAAAACATTTTTATTAATTGAATGAAGTTTAGGAAAGTTTTGTCTTGTTAGTGGTTGGATATATGTTATATCCGCTTCGATAGCGGCTTTACACAAGGTGTTAAAACCGGCCATAGTGGCCCACCTAAGAGTGTCGCGTTCCGGGATCAGCCGGTGTATATCCGGTTCCAAGAGGCCGGCAGAATTGTGTCAACAGTCGAGGGTTAGTTATCTCTCGTCAGTCGACATTTTATTGGACCCACTTCCCTTGCCATCAGGTGCAAAGGGGTGTCTTTGGCGTGACCGTTTTAAAAAAAACTAGTTTGCATTGCATTTCATGTCTAACAATGTCTGGAATAATTTTTAATCAGTTGAAGCAATACGTGGTTTCTGAAAATTATGTTTCTTATACGATTATCTCTTGTTTGTCATTGCCTTAATTACATTTCTGAGAAGGCTAATACTTGAATAGTAAACGTCATTAATGTTAAGTTAAACAGGTAAGTAAGGTAAGATATGGCATACGTACCTCTTTATTTTCATCAACTCCAGAAACCCGGTTGACGTTCACTCCTATGTAGACGGTTGTGTTTTTACCTGAAATAATAAGAAATTGTAATCGTTACGATAAATTGTTTGAAATTAGCTGCAATCAAAAGTTTTATGACAGACGGACGCTCAGACATGACGCAGATATCACGGACTAAACTAGTGAATTTATCGATTTGGTTACCACGGTTCGTTAGTTGATAATATCTTCTTTATTTACCCATATAATAATTTTTCTGTTTTACCTTCCTAGTACATTTTTAGGATTTACAATATGTTAAAATTTCTGCTTAAAACGGGAAAATTTTGAATTGTTCATTATTGCTGCGCATTTGAATATTGCGTATCAGTAGAAAAAATGTGTTATTCTAAATACGACCTATTGGTCGTAAGGCGTTGCTTGTGGCTTCGCTTGCACGAAAAGCCTTTTCGACACAAAGTCCTTAAAACACTGCACCACGTCATTGCCATCAATAAAAATCTGATTAAAAAAAATCAGTAATTCCCTTGGGAATAAATTATCGCCATAACAGTATATAGCCTATGTGTTAATCCACGAAATCGTCTACTTATGCTGAAAATTTCATCTTTATCCATTCAGTTTTTCGGTGTTTTCTTATCACAAACATAAAAATATTTTCGCAAACTTGCGTAGTTGTAATATTAGTAAGGATTAAAATAAGATAATAAAGTAGGATACTACAGTTTGCGAAGATATATTTAAGAATAATTAGTCTAACGCAAGCCGATAAATGAAACCGGAAAAGTATACTGCGGGACTTTATTCCCGAGAGCAGAGCCGTGAGCCAAACCTAGTACGTATCGTCGCTTGAAAGGTAATCAAAATATCTAAGCGACAATATACTGAAGACGAATTATATATACATTTGTAATCGTCAGATTTTTCTGTGTCGTTTGATCTAGGTTTTGTAGCTTTAGGACAAATTTAATAATATAAAACAAATTAAAAAGTTTATTTTAAATGAATTTTCTTATTAAAATTTAAATCGCTTTACTCTAATGTTTACTATTGTCGTTTAGATACATTGACTTTAAAGAGTCGATGTATATACAGAAGTAGAAGAACATTTTTATTTGTTAAAGCATGAGAATTGAGGTCGTTGGTGGCTTTCACACATTTATAAATGAAGAAATTACATATCTTAAAAAAGTAAAATTTAATCAACATTACAAATAAATTTTTGGTACTGATTGTAGGTTAGTAATTATTTCCCCCGGGAAATAAATAAATTCGACAAAATTATATAAATTTTGTAACGAATGGCTAAAATGAATCAATCCCTTGTGAGACCATAATTCGTTAATATTTATTTCTGGTACATTAAATGATAGGGCAGAGGTAAAGTCCCTGAAACTATGAAATTGTTTAGAAAATCGGATATGTAGAAATTAAATTAACAACATACAGTTGCTTACAAATTACATGAGTCACGAAGAAAAAGCGTTATAAAATGATATTCGTCCTGTATTGTAATCTGAATGTCTACTGCAGGGCGCGGAATAAATATTTTAGATATAATTAAGTATCTTCATTTTTTCGTTTATTACAAACGAATGATGAGACCAGCAAGCTTTTTGCCTATGCTCAGCATGACAACTGATCAGTCAGGAATTTATAAGTTCTACGCTCGTCACACTGAGGGATGAGATGTCATGTCCGATAACGTCCAGTAATTATAACACTGGCTACAAAATCTTTTAAGCCGAGACACAACAATGCTTGTTCAGTTTTGCGTGACGGTAGAAACGCTCATTATGTAGATACTTGATATTTACTAGAAATAATTTCGCGCACGAAACATGAAAGAATTATATTGCCTAATTTTACTAAGTATCTAAAAAATAAACCTTAAAATAAATACATAGTCTCTCCCCAAATCTCCCAACAAATAGACAAAAAAATGACATCTGCAAACTGTTCGCTTATGGTACGATTGGGTAACTCACAAAAGCCTATATTATTAAAGCCATTTTATTACAAAAAAAACAAAATATAAATCGATGTTATGAAACTAAGGAGGTACCTATAAGTCATTAAAATTTTACAATAGATACCTACGAACTATTTAATTTTTAAAAATAAACCCGTCTATCTACTTAAAGTACCTCGTCTATATAATTACGATTAACCTATTTTAAACATTTTATGAGTATTGGCAAAATTTATCAGCTGATCTATTTTGACTAATGACAGGCCAAAGTTGCTCGTCGGCGAATTTGGCTCGTAACGTCCGGCCTAAAGTGGATGACTTTTGATACTGTTTTATCATGACAATATTCTAAATTACGCACACTAAAAATATACTTGAGCTACGATATAAATAACCTTAGTCGATAAACAAAAATTTTAAAATTTTCATGGTGAAAATACCATGAATCTCGGTCATTAACAAAATATATTCCACTCATGCCATGAAACTATTTTATTCATTTAGTCGTATACTATGTCAATTTACATTAATGAGCTAGAAATGAAATAATGAATAAACTTACCCGGTGGAATGTTTCTGTTGTAATTTGTAGGAATTTGATATGAGTGCTGGTCCATGTACAGGATCTGGCTGAAAAAAAGTTGTGATGAATTAAACATCGATAATTGAATATCATCAAAATGGGAAGCGATTAACTAGAATATTATTTATGACAAATATATCATTTCAAATATAATAGTCCCGAATTATGTATTTAATTTATGTCTTTATTTGGTTAAAGTAAATTTTTCGTGTAATCATTAATACAAAGTGTGGTAATGAGGTATTATTTAATGACTTTAATTTAGTATGTAGCTGCATATTTGTTTTACAGGTAGTAATGGAATATTGTCGAAGCGCCAAGCTTGTTGCGATAGATTCTATAGACATTTTAAACAGAAATAGACAGCCTTTAATTTGACACTATTCTGTGACCTCGTTTCGGCAGACGGTTCATTTTTGACGTACGCTAATGTTTATAAAAACACGAACACAGTTTCACAAATAAATCACTCGCAAGGTGAATGTCATAGAACCCTTTATTAGAGTTGTTTCATATTTTCTGGCCATGGTGGAATATTTTTGTCATGAATTTTTTCCTATTCTTTCATTTTGGTTAGACAAGATATCATGTTGATTGTATCGTGGGAAATCTAGGTAAAAACGTAATGAGTGCATATTAGGTAGGAAGGGCTCTATTGTTATGCTATTTTTAAGTTTCTGGAACAATTCGTAAAGATTCGGAACTACTGACGTCATAACTAGGATTAATACTACTAGTAGTAGACCTAATGCTAATTTGAAAATTATATTAAAGTATAAATTTTGTTAGTAAAAAATAAACCGAATATGAATTTCTTTATGAGACGTACGTAAGATTACCTCATTTGGGTTTGTTCCAAGCTAATATTTCCATTGGATGAACTACTTACATATCTAAATAACTGATATAAATAGAATCTAATCCTAATAATGGATTTAATCTCGTTTAATTGTGTAACGCCTTGCTGTATTGTTTACTTTCTTGCTAAACAAACGTTTCAGTATCATGTATCTTTTCACATCACTTTCCACTTTTACAGTATCGTTGTTATCAGTTGAGTTATATCCATTACTATATCACTTTTTAAATGTTAGTTTAATTTATATCAAAGAATCTTTGGGGACCAATAAATGGATGGATTTGATTTCGTGCTCTACACATTTGTCTACAGCAAGAATGGACCGACTCTAATGGTAAAACGCGATTGTCACCAAGAAATCATCGTGATGTCACAATTTGATATTGTAATTGGTATAGTGAGCGAAACTCAAATATTTTTCCTAATCCTTATTTCTTCCCTGGCCAGCAGCGCGCCCGTGTTTTTCGTATACTAGTTTTTGTCCGTGGTAAAGATCAATGCATATGAGATGATCATAAAAATTAACAAATAAATGTGAATTTCAAAATATAATTGCATTCTTTATAAAAGCATTGCTATAGATAAATTGGTATTTTTTCTATTACCTATAATTATTATAAATAAACTAGATCACAAGTTGTAAGTCGTTTCATAAATAAGAGGGCGAAATAATTACTAGATTTACACGCAAAAATAAACACTATTCATTCAAAGGTACTTGTACAAGTATAAAGTAAGATTTGTAGTGGCTGATTCCCAATTTTTCCGCATCACATCCACCGTGATAGCAAAGCAGCAAAGCAAATAGAAACGGACTCTGATAAACGGTTTCCGTTTACTGGTATTATAATTCGTAGCGTCATACGGAAACATTACCTACAATCAATGTCATCTGTTGCGACAGGAAAAATAAATAATATATTACGATATGATATTACTAGACATTTAAAGAAATAAAAAACATACTTTTTGAACAATGTATGTGACATGTCGTATGGTTTAGTCAGTTTTATGGGAATATTTTCAGTCATTAAATCGTTTATGAATGTAGTAATTGGTTATAAAGATAAACGTAATAATTTAGCAAAAGTTCAATAAGTGAAACAGAAATTTATATATTTTTTATTAATGACACACCGGTGTTTGCATAGAATTGTATCTATAAAGATAGTAAAACGATAGACAAAGTATAAAAATAAATGAAGCTCGTCAGTTTACCGATATTACACACGGCAGCTTTGCTAAGTATAAGTCTATAATACGTTTATTTTTATATTCTAATTCCATAAAAATATCTAGTTTCTCAATGATGTGCGAAGTATATCAGTAAATATTAAACTAATACATTTTAAAGATGCATGTATGATGTGTGTATTTATTATAAGGAATTTATAAAATGACAATCATATCAAACGATACCACTATAAATTAACTAATCATTTTCCCACTTATATTCTATTTTAGGCTTCCCTTTCCACAACATTCGAAGGACTCAATGCAATACATGTTCATTTACAATATAATATATGCGTTTTATAGGTACCATTTGGAAATTGACGTCACAACTCTCATCAATGGAAACAGGTGTTTTGGGCGTTTATAATTCCACCTGCAGTGTTACATAACTAAGGAACAGAAGTGGATTCATACTGTACACATAATCGTATGTGTGTACCTCCTTCAATAGATAATACAATTATGGGCGAAGGTAAAGGGTAGCGTTCCGCTTAGCATGCATCTACGGGATTAAAAATGCTTTTACAACAAAAATAACCTCTTAGTTTCGGATGATGGTTTTATAGATTAATCCTTTAAGCGTTCCTAGAACTTTTAAAATAATTTCATTGTGTATATGATGGGAAAATTGAGTAGATTATTTCTTTTTATGAAACAAGGAAAATAAAATTATTTTAATCTATTTTGATAATTATATTTAATGTTTAGCTTTTTTGATTCTACATAATATTCAAATCGTGCAAGGTTGTAAATGGGAAATCTTGTGTTGATACTAAGTATTATATACGGCTGGTTCGAAAAAAAAAAATATTACGAGTTTGAATAATTTTTTGTGTTAATGGTAACTCGAACATGATTGCGGTACTATTAGCATAATTACAATGTCGGTGGGATAAATTCAGAATCTCTGATTAATAACTAACTTAAATGTTTAATGATTTCTTATGTTTACGCGAATGTTAGACATTAAAATTAAACTATTTTTCGGATTTTATCGCGGTTTTAATATTTTAGTTTTCTCCCGACGCGACGTTTCGAAGACAGTCCCCCCCGTGACCACGAAGGCTGCAAAGTCTTCTAAACGTCGGGAGAAAACTTAAATATTAAAACCGCGATAAAATCCGAAAAATTGTTTAATTTTAATAACTTTGTTGTGAGACGATCTTGATAAACCCTTTATGTATCCATAATCAGTGGAGGTATCATCTAAAGACATGCTGCTGTTAATGGCTGGTTTGAGCTGTCAAGTGAGGCACAGAAGATAGTCACGTTGGTCGTAGTAAATATAGTTTTCACGGATTAGAAGATAACATATACACAATATGGGGGTGGGTTTTAGATTATCAAAAAGCCATAATAATCCTTATAAAAATAAAGCTAGAGCAGCCTTATTTGTAGCTCTCCTACGTTTTAAAAGTTGCATCTAAGTTCATAACCGATTCAGAAAAAATAAGTTAAGCGCTTTATAAAAAATATTTAAAAAATATGTGTACTTATTTTGATTTAGCAATGTCATTATAATTAATGTTGTTTCTTAAAAAAATATTATATGCATTAATTAACCTTGTGACTATGGTTAGAACAAGTAAATTAAATTATACGAAATAATGCAAGCGTAAAATCGCGTGTCTGCATTATGCGAATTGGTTATTATAAATTCATGTTTATTCAAGTAATATAATAACTTCAAAGAAAATATGATGAGACTTAAGTTTTAATTATATTTAAGGTTATTTTCTGATCTATAAAGTGATAGAAAGTAGTGGTACCAAATTTGAGGGTTTTTAATACGCTTTACTGCCTCTTTGGTGAATTTTGTACAATTTAAAATTGCATGAGCGGTATGACACCGTCCTGATGTCCCGGATTGGAATCCTGAGCAACTCAAAAGGAACACTTATATGATCACTTTGTTGTGCGCCTGTCTCTCAAGACTTCTATTTTCAGGAATGCGTAGACGTATCACTTCCAAATTTACAACAAAATCTTGGGTCTACGGTTTCTTTCAGTGGAGAAAAAATCAAAATTCTAAATCAAAGAGATTAAGAGATATGACCGAGTGTGTCGCACATTTCCATATATTTTGCGATGTCGCAAGGACTGTAAAATTTGACCAAAAGCAGTGTCTTTCAATATAATTTATTATAGTAAGAATAAAATCTGAGAACCATAATTCAAACGCAGCACTTAAATAACAAAAAAGGGATTTTTTATTACAAACTTATTATTTGTGGTTGATGCAATAATCGGGCCTAGACATCGATCGGTAAAGTTAACTTTGTCATGTTTGAACCTATATACTTAGATACTTAACTACAAGTTTGTACGAAACCCTCAGTGCGCGAGTGCAACTTGCCCTTGTCCGGTTTTTAGTTTTAATGTATTACATATTTCTGATAAAAGTCATCGTAGAGACTACGTTTGCAGACTTGTCAAAAGCAAGTATTTCCAATCACATTTTTGATGTCGAATGTTCGCGAAACTTTCATGCAATACGAGTTCTGGTTAGCGTCAGTCGTTAACAGTTGTTTGATCCTGTGCTCTTGCACCATCACACTGACAATGATCCCAAACGACAGCCGCTCTTGGCCGCCGGCCAGCGCGTCTCGTCTTCTGCACCTCCATTACTTTGACATAATGGAGAAAAACATTATTATTACATTATAAAACAACGTTTAAGGTTAAGTAACCAGTTTTTTATCAACAAATAATATGAATTAGAAAAACTGTCTCCAATTCATATTTTTTAACACGTCATTAATATATTTATTACGCCTTAACATATAAACTGCGAAATCTATGAAGTGCGGAAATTTTATTTTCACAGCGTACAGCTCGCCGGAAATGATGGCGTACCGCTTATTTGTCGTACATGCATCGTAAATATATTTATAAATATGATTTAGTAGTCAAATAGTACTAGTTGGATCATACGTTTCATTGCCAAGATGAATGTGTGCCGTTTTTTGGTTCATTAATGACGAGCATGCGTACGATCAGAACGGATATGAGATGATCTGATCTGATTCAGAACCAGCTTCTGACGTATCTCATTAGATTGCCAGTTGAAATGACATTGATATGGAGATTAAACAGCTGGAGTATGTATCAGAAGCTCAGCATTACCAGAAAGTGAATTATTCTTAGGTTATAGAGAGACAAGGGCAGCACAGAAATTTTTCAGACCGTGCAGAAGTATCAATATTAATTGGAATGAAATAGACGGGGGTATTGTGTATAGGATAGATCTCCGTTCACGTATTGACTTATCTAAAACCAAAATAAATAGTTACTGGTGGTCTTCTTGCAGCGTCAGTATGCAGTATTCAGCTTATATATTTGTCTATAGATATCAAAAATACTAAGTTAGTTATATAAAAAGAAACGTGAACGTGAAATATGAATACGTAGGTATTTTGAATAGTTCTCTTTTTCCCTGTTTTACAGACGTATAACTATATTTTCCTTTAAATCTCTGTATGAATTTCTAAGACAGTATCTAAGTACAATGAAAATAACACTACGTCACGTCCGGTCATTTCGCGGTCACATTACTTTTAAAAACTTGGTGACGTTAAATTGTATGATGTGTTCAAATAAAATTATATGGCTCTTGGATAATAGGCACCTAGACAATCTGCTATTTGAAATAACTCGACTGTTGTTCGATTGCTGTATTGTTATTGTTTTATCTAATAAAATGAAATTACATTGTCTTTTGTTTTTACACGTGTTTTTTATAGAATCAAATTAGGTGCTTATGTGATCGATTGTATAGGAGTAAATAATAGGGATGGCATCGCGTAGACAATGTCAACATATTGCACCAGAAACACGGCAAAAATCAAGACATTGAGAAAACAATGTTTTGTTAACCGACTTCAAAAGAACAAGAATATTCTCAAATCGTAGTGTATTCTAAATAAAACTGTTTTTCGGATTTTATCGCGGTTTTTTATATTATAATTTTCTCTCGACGTTTCGAAGACTTTGCAGCATTCATGTTCACCGGTCGGATTGATTGTTGGTCTTCCGAAAAGTCGAAGTTACAATACCTACCTACCTATTATAATAATACAGAATTATAATTTTTTCAATATTTTTCTTGTGCTCTTCAGTTGTCATGGATAAGATGTTAAGAATCATAATTTGAATTCAATATACTTAAAATTGAAACACAATAGTGTATTCATTAAATATATTATACAACCAATAGTAAATTGAGTCTTTGTTTATTTTACGCTAATTACGTTGAAGTTAGATATGTTACCCCCAATCTATTGAAGACGCTGAGTATATTCACGCGCGGCGTGACTTCTATTATTTTCGAAGACTCCAATGAATGAAACAGACGACCTACAAGTAATTAGTTTTAGACCAGCCAAAAATATTGAAATATATAGCCATGTTACTCCAAGGACGCAAGTGCCAAGCAGTGTGACAGCATGGATCATGGCTTGTCCTACTTTATACCAATGTGGTTGTGCGATAATTAGGAGGGAGGCAAGGCCAAACAGTGTCTGAATTAGTGCAAGGTCTTCAATACCTACATGGCATGGCAACTTTCACAAGAATTCAAAATAATGTCTTTTCGTTATTGTCCCAATCATAAAACTATATACTGTAGTATATGTGTACTGCAGTGGCGAAAGTTGAAAGCTGAAAGGAGACCCGACGTAACATATAGGTACTTATATACAAAAATACGGTCTGCAAATCTTTGTAATGATAATTATATTCTATATAAAGAGAAACCAACAGGAATCGGGTTTTATGGATCCTTCGCCACTGGTGTACTGTAGTGTGTTTCATCATCATCAGCCTACAACTGTCCACTGCTGAATATAGGCCTCCCCTAGAGCGCGCTACGTTGCGTAGTGTGTTTATATTATTATTTTTATTATTAGCCATTTGTAGTAAAAATAAGTAGTGTTGTGGGTCGTTACGGGAGTATGTTTTTGGGTCCAAGTTATTCAGGCCCTAAACTTTATACAAGTTAAGTTTTAAGCCTTGCCCAAATATAATTTGTTAGAATGAGTCTTAGCTAGAAAGTTGAAGATGAATAATTTCAAAATAATATCACTGAATATCTCTAGCCAAAGTACTAGAACTTGTGCACTATTTGTAAGTAGACTGAACGAACTCTAAGAATGAATAATGAGAGATATTAAGATTAAGATTCTCAAGGGAAATCTTCTATCACATTGATTTTATTATATGGTTCATGGAACATAATGTGCACATGTTGAATAATCCAAATGCTTACTAAACTCTACATTACCGTCCTTCAAACTATTATGGATACGTCTTCTTTATAATTATTTGGTTAAAGAATACTTGTAAGTTACTTTAGTGTTCAGAAATTTCCTTACAAATCCATAGAGCTTTAAATACGAAGTCCTACTCAATATTGTCTATTCATAACCCCGTATTTAGCTATTATGTAACCATATGCGATACCGGGCGTGAAGTTTATTAGGTGTGAGTGGAGTGTATAGAGGCGTAACAGCCACGACAGACGCACTATCATTGCAACGAGAGATATTCAGAGCAAGGGTTTATTTATATAGGCGTGGTTACCGCAGCCGGCCACTCAGATTATATTTGGGTTATTAGTGACGCATATACAGTGATAAACGCGGTTAATTTTGGCGCGACGCTCTTCAAAAGCTATTGTTGTCAATAGGTCGTTAGTATCGTCGCGACAAAACGCTACAATGTATCTAATTTAGTACCTGAGTACACGTGAATTGTAATTCAAACAAGACCATAATTTTGTGCTCGCTGTGATCTTTTAGTAATTATTCGGTTAAATGATCGTCGAATCTTGAACGTTGTTCGAGATTCTCCTGGAGACGGGAATGAAGTGCAGATAACTTTGAGCTTTATTTAATGTTCAATTAATAAGAACAAGATACAGAGCATTTCAGTTATTCTGGAAAATAGTTTTTAATGTAAATTATTATTTAATTTTATTATACAATGTGTGCCAAAAACATTTATCTACCGTAAAATACTTTTAGATACAGGAAGATTTAATGTCTTACGTGCGATACATTTGGTTTATTATGTGCATCAGGTGATGGTGAAATAGCACTTGGCACTGTTCGTAGCGGGTCGTCTGAATGACTATATATTTATTAATGAACAAATATTATGAACCTTTGTATGAGCGGAATAGAGCTATAAATGGTAACTGGTGTCTAAAGTATTTCTATTTCTCATAAAGCGTAGCGTAGGGAGATTATTAATCATATTGCATTCGTTATTGTGTGTATTGGAATATTAATTTAGATTGTCATTCTAACTAGACTTAATGTAAACTATTAAATATATATTATTAAATATAAATTAATCGCAAACATTTTTATTTTAAAGAAACAAAGTTTTAATTAAGTTGAATTAAGGGTTATTTATGTTATCATTGAAATGAACATAAATCTTTCTTATCTTATTAACATTATAAATGCAAAAATGTTTGGATGTTTGTAAGAAGTATACGTAGAAACCGCTGAACGGACTTGCAATAAATTTTGAATAAAGGTGGACCTTGTCCTAGATTAACACATAGGCTACTTTGTATTCCGGTAATTTGTCCTCATGGAAAATACTGGAGTTTTTTATCACATTTTTAAATGGATGGCGCTAGCGTTCATATGGCGCTATGAATCGCTGCAGTGTTTTAGGGACTTTTGTAGCAGGAAAGGCTTTCACGCGAGCAAAGTCGTGAGCAACACCTAGTCTATCCTAAACTTTAAATAATTAAAATATCATATCGTATCATTATTTGTGGCGTTGAAAAATTTCCAATTTTGACGAATCATCACCAGCTGCACAGACAATAAATTTTTAGTTTATTATTTGGAAAATAATAATTTTATTACTCATTATTGCAACTTTCAAATGAGGTTCAACATTTCGACCTTAAAATCGTCAAATAAATTATGAAACTTTACCTTAAAAGAGTGAGATGCAGAAAAAGCAGTAGCAAAAAAAAAAATGATTTTGTGTTTAAAAACGAATGTTTCGAAATTTTAATAAAATATTAAATTACTTAGAATTTATGGGGTTGGTACACTGCACAAAACATGATGGCGCCTTTTTAATAAATCAATCTCACTTTTCAGTAGAATCTCAAGTAGACAATTAATTAATTGAACTATTTAAAATGTAATTTAAACTGACATATTTTAAGAGCTTGTTCTCAGCTGAGTCGACGTTATTTAATAAACAAAACTCAACTGTCAAACATTACACACTATCAGTCTTACTTATTAAAATTTCGCAAAGCTATGCTTAGTAAAAACACACATTTACTCGATCAGCTGTAAGTCAAAACCCGCCATCTTGCCTCTTAATACGGCTTAAACTAGAAAACGGGTGATGTTTTTGACAGGTATTTAAGCAATTCTTAACTATCTCTTAACGCTAAAACAAGTTTATAAGTAAGACTGTATGACTTAAATTATCATATTTTGAATGAATGTTACTATAGGTTTATTACATACCGAGTATCTTAAGATGCTGATCTTAATCTGACAACATCTCCGCTGATATCGCACTTCAGAGCGAAATTGAATTGCATTTATTAATTTAGCTCATACTTACTGAGGTTATTATTGAGTTACCTACAAATCTTTGCAAAATTTGTGATTTGCAGGATTTTGCAATTATGCCAAATTACGATTATGTAATGTAGCTTTATTTATCTTACCTATCCATGTAGGATATGTTTATTACATCAGTTTAAACAGGATCGAATTAAACATGGTCTGAATGACGTAGGAAAACAAGACAATTAACGGGTTAACGAGGTACGTAAATCTAATTGTAGGCCTAATCATCAGAAATAGTAAGCAATAAAAATTTAAACACGCATCTATTTTGATTTTTCATGCATTATAATGATTTATGTTTATGAAAATGTTTGACATTAATTAAAAAATGTATTACGGATTTTGATGCGATAAAATTGTTTAATAATTATTATTCCCGTCGTTTCGAAGACTTTCTGGCATGTATGGTGATGGGGACGCCTTAGCTTTTGGTCGTCCGAAAAGTTAATGTTCAATATTCACTTTATTATAAACCGGAAATAATGTAGAACAATTAACAATGAATGTTTTAGTTTACTAATGGAGAAATATTAATTGTACTTTTGACTAACTTTGATAGAGTAATCATTTTATTCTTATCAAAAATCTTTTACACGAAGGATAATTATTTTAATAAGGTTCTTTGATTATTATCTATTATTTTTAATGTCAATTGTTAATGAAGGAATAAAGTGCCTTGAAAGGCAAAGGCATTTGTTGAAGGAGAAAAATGAATTTAAGATATTAAAAGCCATATTTTTTACTGTATTGTTTGCCCTATCGTAGGGTAATCTTGGTATAAATACACAAAGATATTAATCAAATATAATAATTCAAAAATATTTTATTTAATTATGCTATAACCTAATCTTTAAAAAGGTTATTCACTTTTTGTTTAAAAGTCGCAATTATCGGAATGCATTAACCTAATGAAAACCTTTTGATATAAATTGTTATATACTAAAATAACAAATACGCATTGTAAATTGTAAACAATACATATAACATAGGAAGCTATTTATAATTATGTAACTTTTAATACAATGGATTATCATTGCTTTTGTTGATAGTAAGACATTTATACACGGAAGGTAACATCGAAAACTTTATCCCGGGAATTTTAAAAGTTTCGTATCGCGTAAAGCCACCATCTCCGAGGGATATAAATCGTATACCTAAACAATTATATTTATAAGATACATTATACATATACAAAAGAAGTTGTATGCCATCGGCACACGCTGTTTGTGTATTGTATGTCAACAATTAGCCTTGCCAACTGAAGAGACGCAGCGCGTGGTGGCAGTTTTTGGTCGCACACGTACGACTATAGAGCCCAGTGCCACTTCGTTGCCAGATTTATACACTTATTATATTTATATCACTATCAGACAGTAGATTATTACTTACGAGTGGTATTGCAAATATATTAAAGTCAATGTATTAGATCAATCATGTAGCCGTATAATAACTTCAAACCTGAAAGGTCATCTATTCACGAAATGTATTGTTTTGGCGGCAATATTTTACGTCATTCATACGATAGTGAAGGGACTAATTATGATAAACCACCTAATTTTGAATTCCTTCAATGGAAACCAGCACACCGTTACAGGCGGCGGTCGTGTAGCGTGTTCGTTTAAATTATTTTTGTCGCTCATTCGAGGTCCCAGTGCGTCTTTCACGGATTAATTTTGTTTTACATCGTCACAATCAACATAAATTTTGTGAATTGCGGGTATTTTATAATGTCTGCTGACGAACCTCGCACACTCTAGCAATTCCTTGTTGGGTGTAAAAGAGGCTCCACCGGCGTGCGCCACCAGCGCCAGCAGTGGTAGCAGCAGCCACATGTCGGCTACGGTCGCAGGTGCCGCCGCCGTCCGTCTCCTGTCGCACTCAGTTCTGTCACGTCACACACACACCGCCTGCACATCATCGGCAGAGTTCAATGCGAGCACATCACTACACTGGGGTCGGCGCACTGGTTTCCACTGGTTCACGCAGGTTGAGGTCCGAGGATGAGCAAGCGCGGCGCGATACTGCGAGACTACGGCGGGCGGTTATCGCGACGGCCGCGGCGGGCGGGCGCGGTCACGGGCGCAACCTTCGCTTCCGCGCGATCTCACCCTGTGACGCGACCTGAGAAAAACCGCTACGCAACCGAACACGCGCCTGCCGCTCGGCGTGTGCGACGATTCACGCTCACTGTACACACCGCACCGACTGATGTTCTACGATTTAGATCTAACTGGTTTGCATCTGACGTACTCGAGTAAATATTAAAGATAATTTTGAAAATTTAATTGATAATAATGATACTTCGGGCGGGCAGAACGTTGTGCCGCGCTCGCGTGACAGGTAGAGCCTGCCGTGCCCAATCGTTAGACAACGTTTGACTTTCGCAAATCAACTCGGAGGGACTGTAACAAAAGCGAATAAACTGCTAACAAGATATTAATTTCCAAGGTCACGACCTATGAACCGACTGTATGGCATCATTTCAAAATATAATATGTTTTGTATTTCCCATCCCACCACATACTACATCGCATCTCACTTCGCAATTATTGAATAAAATAGTAATCTTTTTATTTTTAAAAAGTTTCCTATTTCACGAATTTTGAATTTTACGACCATTTCATAGGTATCCCGTAATATACACGTCAAATAAGTCAACAGTAATTAACAAGTTCATTCATAAAAACAATTGTCGTATAAGTGAAACACGAACAACGTGGTGGAAAGGCTTACTTAGTAAGTAGGTTATTAATAAAGTAAGTATGGTAAATTCGGGAAGTTATCAGCGGGGCTCATCGGGCCTTGGTTTGCGTGTATCCGTTGCGAATTTATTTAATTTTACCGTCAGTCGCGATACATGTTTGAATGCTGCCTCTGCGAACAGACGCCGACGTTCAAGAATGGCAAATTGGTTTAAATGCCATTCAAAACGATCAAACTTTATTGAACCGATCGAGTTATAAGCTTGTTTGAATACTTTGATAGCGATGTTGGCTTTATAATCGTAAACATTTTAGCCATTTCTGTTTCTGTGTTCTTAAAACAGATTGTGGCAATCGTAATTCATTATAGTATATGAAATTAGATGTTCATTACAATATTTGGAAACAATATTAGGGTAGTCAAGATTGACTGTCTGCATTGAGTTACTTCAAAACCTGTTTTATTGCCAACACTTATTACTAAGAAAGTATTTTATTAGTATTATATATTTAAGGGGATAGCAATTAGAAACTACCGTTTAGTATTTTTGCTGAAAAACGATAGCATACATGGTAAATCGATTTACACTGTACATCTTGTAAGATCTATCGTTATGACTGGCGAATATATAGCGGTAAATTTTTATTTCTAACACTAAAAAGGATAGCACCAAATAGGAGACAAAACTAAGCCTGTGACATCACGTAACGACATTGGAATCCAGGAAGCAGTGGCTAATTTATACGAAATATAATAAAAGAGCAAATTTGATACTGACACGCATTCGTTGGCGGGAGCGACATGGCCTAAAACCAAAGTAAACAGAAAACATATTTTACAGGTCACGGATGGCTGTATATTGTAACGCTGTCATCTTTAATTATATCAAAAGATGTTAAAGGTTAATCCTTTAGCTTTGTTATTAAATAATTTGATCTAGTAACCTTATCAATATTTTGACTCCTATCCCTAAAAAGAGATTTGTTCAAATCAGATGCCCAGTTAAATACTAGTAAGAGGGATTATGTATATGCTGCTGTACAAAGCAGTTGGATTTGGATTCCGTAGTTGCCTTATATTGTACTGCGGATATTGATTAGACCGACTAAAGGGTAAAGTTACTAACACCTAATGAGAGGTCATAGATCAACGGATAGTACGCAGTTCGAACCTTTATTTTAGCAGTCAGTGATTATTAAAAGGGTAAAGTTACTAACACCTAAAGAGAGGCCATCAACGGTTGGTACGTAGTTCGAACCTTTGTTTTAGCAGTCAGTGATTTTTATTGAATTTCAAATTCATGATGGTGAGCGCTTCAACTGCCCATAAACTAGAAACACTATCAAAATTTCTAACTATTATGTGTAGCACAACCCGGTACTGTGCTCATCACTCTGTTTGAAGTGTAAGCTTAAATTTCGTTTTCACTGTACCACTATGCTTGTACAATTTGTTTCAATGTAGAATCAAAACCACAACTTTTAAATTACGATGGTACAGCGGATTAATTTCTTGCTGCTTTACGGACGCTATAAAATTTAAATAGCCTAATTATGTCATGTCAAGTCGCAAGTAAGAATAGTCGGGATGTCATACGTGCAATTTATTCCAGTGAGAAGCAGAGCGTGTCATAAACTTGCACTTTGTGGGTTTCACAATGTCCCTGTGATGTTAAACACCGCGCGGATCATTGCATGAGCGCTCATGTAACGTTTGTTACGATACAAACTTATCAATCAATAGTGTTCACTACGTTTTGTATTGTAGTAACAACCCTTTATTTTGAAAGAGTAAATATTTTATAATAATTAAGTATTAATAAATTAATAAGAAATAAATTGAATTGTACAGTCTAGCCGAAGTTTCTTCGACCATAATCGTATTGAGATTAATTTACATACTTGTGATTTTTCTAATAAAACCTACTTCGTATATATACCTCATTTAAGTCCTGTGAATTGCATGTTGATAAAAAAAGAGTTAGATGGCATAGAGTTAGTTGGACAAAAAACCACAAAATATGATGTTTTATTAATACTAACCGAAATGTATTTCCGAGTTTCCCTTCTTAGTTTATGACGACAATGAGTGTGATTATTGAATCAGTTCTGCATAGACTCACTATATAAATCTGTAATCAGAAAAATTTCTTTAAAAAACAACAAATAAAATTAATTGCGTTTTAGATTTGTTTAATACTCTTTATGATGAAGTTCGAAATTTAAAACTACATGATTCCATTAATTTATTATGTTTATTATATTTCGAAAGGAGGTTGGTATAAATCACGCATACTTATAGCCAGTATCTATATTTTTTATAAGATTCGTAATACATATTTATTATAGGTACTAATACAGTTCATAATTAATAGAAGTATATTGTAATCACAATAAAATGGTTTATGATTTTTGATTTTACCTTTTGTCATCAAATTACTTTACAACTAAGGAACTTGGCTGTATGTACATACAATTAAATATGGCGTAAAAATGCACGTATTCGATGTTTGAATTTATTAATGATATGAAAAATAATCATAGATTCCACTTTTTTTTAAACAATGGCGACGAAAAATGAGTGCACTTCATACTTGAAAAGGAAGAGCCACGCTGAGAATAATGCAGGTATGGACCCTGAGTGTACAATCTCGATTTTTATAAATAAACTTAATAAAATTGCAATAAATAATGATCACATTTGCTCGCTCGGATTTATTTAGACATATAACTCCTAAAAATCTAAGTTACTATCTAATAATATATTTAAACATTTACACGTGAATAATTCAATGAATAGTTCTTCATATATTGCGTATTCGTCAACCATAATCATTTATTACCATTGTTCACAAGCATGCCAGTAGTGATGATCGTAAAATTGAGTGACTTGGTTGTTTATGGCTGCGGTTAAGCCGTGAAATTCGTTCAGCGACGAAATAAGCATATGAATTTACTATAACAGAAATTTCCTTGTGGAAAGTTTCGAATATTTTTAGTTTACGTAATTACTTGGCTTTGTTTTTAATTTAAGAATTTGGTCTTGTGACCGACATTTTTTGTGAACAAACATTAGTTTGGAAGTCACATTTTCTAGAAAATGCCAGACATTAGCAATGAAAAATTTTACCTTATACATGTGGCAAATCTGGATACGTTTGGACTTTTAACTCCGCTCTGTCCATACAACTCTTTTTGCAGTGGGTCGTTTTATTAGTTTTTACTTGAATCCCAATAGATTCGGCCGATTAGAAATAAGAATAGAAATGAAAGCTTTAATTGATTTCCTATTCATGATAGGTATACGACTAGGTTTACGACGTTACCAGGAAAGATAATTATTATAAATTACCTTCATAATTAAATCATAAATTATTTTATAGTTATATTAAGTGGATATAATATGAGCCAGACAGCCGATAGTATGAGACGTCACAGGAATTGTAATACGACGTGTTCTATTGCGTAGGCTGATTTTTTAACATCTGGCCGCCAGCCAGGTGTTTTGGCGGTCTTTGTCAATGTTGGATTTATTAATACACCGCATTGTTGCTCCGCTAACGAGGTTAGCGACATTTGATTGCCGGCCCTTTGAAAATATTACATCTGACGTTTATTTCCGTTTTTTGATCGAGCTCAGATGTGGAAAACCTATTTATCCCAAGTTCTCCTGTATGTCAATGTGATTAGGGATGCTTTTAACTTATTATGCAACAGATTTTATATGTTCAAATATGACAAACGTCGTGATAGTTGCTATGCCGCTTAGACTACATGGCAAGGACGTACACCGATGTCAATCGAAATTGCGTAACATCGTCTGGTATTTCAAAAATGTAATTATTTGGGTGTTGGTAGCGGGTGTTTAAAATAAGTTCGCTATGCGACTGCGTGCCAGATCTTGGTCGACGCGTCGTCCAGTGTGCAATGTCCGCCCTCGCAAACCGACGAGATGCTCGTCACGTATTGTGCATTTAATATAAAAATTAATTAAATCTATAAAGATATTTGATTAGGTGTCAAATTGTATAAAAAATTAAAAAAGTATAAAATAAGGCTGTAAGACTTAACACGGGGATATTTTCGTATAATGGTTGACTTTTCAGTCAAACAATGAATGCTATTTTTCGTAGAGTTGTACTATTGTACCAAAAATGATCGATATGCAACGTCTAGTTAAACAGCGTCTATTATTATTTTAAGGTAGTATTATTTTTATACACAATCAAACCGGGTTTTTTGTCAGTGACATTATCGCGTTTGCCAAGTATCTCGCCCGAGACAAGACAATAACAATTATTCGCGCCGAATAACCCTCGAATCAACGACGCTTATTCTTGGAACATGCGTAGACTCAGGGGCATCTAAATCCCGGGTTATTGTGACGCTATGATTTATGCTTATGTGATTATTGCACATGTATCATGTCATTAGCATGGTAGACGTGAGTGACAAAAAATGACAGTTGAAAACAACTTTTCAGTCGGTTTTTAGTGACGGATATGGTCCACGTGTCACGCGCGTGTAGAACGCGTGTTTTGACTAGTTAACCGTTTAAAACGTGTCGTTGGAGGTAATTAGAAAATGTAGTATTTTTGTAAATTTGTTCTTTTGTGCAAGGTGATTAGGTCGAAGATCTTCAAAGGTCGCACGAAATGCGTGGACGCAATTACAATTTGTTTAACTAATTTTATGGTAATTAATATTAGATCACATTAATTATCTGACAGTGTTAATAAATCTATTCTGAACTATTAAATAGATAGCTTATTTTATAACATGGTATAAATATATCGCAGACGGTCTAAAAGTGCAGAAAACTAAAAATTACTTCTCAAGGTATATACTTGGTACAAGGTGTACTTTGGGGGTTTGGATGGATAATAAGTTATATGAAAAATTGGGGATAGAGCACGCTGATAACAATTATTTAACGATTAGTAATGATATAAGTAAGGATTTTATAACCTAAAACTTTACTTGGATCAAATATGACAATGTTACATTGAAGCAATTAGTGTAATCTTGCATAATGCATGATAATGGACATAATGGTACATATATATAGAGTCCAAAATATTTTTCGTGGCGCGAAACAAGAAGGAAAACGTATCTAAAAACAATTTTGTGTCCGATACAGAACTAAAACACCAATGAGGTGAATGTCCACATTGATCACGTGGAACTATTCGGTCAAACATGCCAATATTCATGTTTTAAAAATATAAAGTGCCTTTGAACGTCCAGTTTGCTCTAATTACTTCTATTTTTGTGCAGTTTTGTCGGTCTTTGAACAACGTTGGTGCATGAGGACATCGCATGCAACCACGTTGTAAATTAATGAACATAATATGCTAATGGTTATATGGATATTTTACTGCGAATATATGAAATCGGGATTTATTTACAATAGGTCTAGTCAGCCATGTAAATAGCTGAAAAAAAAATGCCTTTACACTTTTGAGTTATAATCAACATTTTAATTCACAAAAATTTTGTATTGTGATTGTACCTAAGGAGTTGAAATCTTGTCTTAAATCTGTAATAAATAAAATACCCCTATAAACTTATCAGGCATTCGCTCTCATACACACAAAAATAATTTATTTGCATAATAAATCTGCAGATACAAATTGTTTTCCAAATATTTTGAAACTACCTACAATAGACTAATAATTACAATTTATATGTACAACCAACCAACACCTCAGTCTGCCCCGTGATCATGAAGGCCGCAGTCTTAGAAACGTCAGGAGAAAATAATAATATACTGTGATAAAATCCGTAAAATAATTTTACTTCAATTTATATATATTATTTGATGACTACTTTTTGTAAGCGAAATAGACGAATTACTCATTTCATACTCATCAAAACAATAACGCTGTCCAGGAACTTTAATTACAAATTACTCTCCTTCTAAAACATCAGTGGCAAAGAGTCCATATAACTCGATTCCTGGCGCCTTTATTTAGAACTAGCTTTTGCCCGCGGCTCCGCCCGCGTTATAAAGTTTTTCGGGCTAAAGTTTTCCGTTATAAAAGTCACGCTATATATTTTCCCGGGAGCCTATGTCCTTCCCAGGGTCTCAAACTGTCTCCATACCAAATTTTATCCTAATACGTTGGGTAGTTTTTGAGTTTAAAACGTTCGGGCAGACCGATGCAGCGGGGGACTTTGTTTTATGATATATTTTTGTAGAACTTTTTAAGAGGAACAATCCCGTCATACATTATTGTTGCATAACTTTACCCGTTTACGCAGCGCACGCAACAGAAGCTCTCAAAACTAATAAATTGTCCCCGTTTTTGCATCATGTTTCATTACTGCTCCGCTCCTATTGGTCATAGCGTGACGATATATAACCTATAGCACTCCAGGAACAAAGGGCTATCCAACACAAAAATATTTTTTCAGTTCGAACCGGTAGTTCCTGAGATTAGCGATTACTGCTCTGCTCCTATTGGTCATAGCGTGATGATATATAGCCTATAGCACTCCACGAACAAAAGGCTATCCAAAGCAAAAATAATTTTTCAGTTTGGACCGGTAGTTCCTGAGATTAGCCATTACTGCTCCGCTCCTATTGGGTATAGCGTGATGATATATATAGCCTATAGCACTCCACGAACATAGGGCTATCCAACGCAAAAAGAATTTTTCAGTTTGGACCGGTAGTTCCTGAGATTAGCGCGTTCAAACAAACAAACAAACTCTTCAGCTTTATATAATAGTATAGATTTATGCAGAAACGAAATATTGTTAGAAAAATTTGCAGTCCGCATTTATGCATATTAATACCTATACGTTGTGTCGGGTTCCCTTTGGGAACATTTCACCTTTCGCCACTGTAAAACATAAAAAAATATACAGTTTATTGCATTATGTACAATCATTATTACACTGCTTTCAACTAAGGTGTCAATGTTCATACTTCATACTGCTTAGTGGCAGCGATGGACCAAAACATTACTATCTGATAGCTTTTTATTTTACAAACTCACCTAGTAATATTTAACCCTTATTGGCGTTTACCTTTACGTATTCAGTGGGGGTGAGGTAAACTTTTCACTTCCGTCCTTGACTACTTGATATTTGTTGAAACGATTTCGCGTGCCCACGGCTTACGTATGAATTGTAGAATAGATGCACTCTTTGTAGTAATATTGTGTTAAATAAAATGTTTGTAGATTAATGTGTATAGAATTTACTTAGGGTATTGGTTAAAAAAAATATACGTGGTATATTAATTTATGATTACCGTAAAACGAACCACGGCGTTTCGTTCAGTATCTAATGAAAACCATTTTGAGAACTTAGAGATATTTCAAAATTCACATTCATCAAACGCGTACTTTCAATCGCACGGAGTTAAAATAGTCGTTAAGTTTTCTGAAATTTTCCAATTTTTTTTTCTGTTGGAACCTTTTTAAAGTATAAGAAAGCTACAAAAAATATGACATAGATCGGTTAAGTCGTTGTCAAGTTATAGCGTGACCAAAGGAAATAGGGAGTCATTTTTATATAATACTAGTTGACCCGACAGACGTTGTCCCGTCTTAACTATGAATTTGCAGCGCGCATTCTGTCAATCGCTGAAATTAACTTTCCGTAAATTTTCTAACATTCCGCTCAACTTCCTTATTTTTTTCTTTCATAAGATCCTTCTCCTGACAATAACAAACACAATTAAAAAAAAATGTGACATCGGTCCAGCCGTTCACGCGTGATGGCGTGACCAAGGGAAATAGGGATTCATTTTTATATATATACATAGATTAAATCATTTGAAATGTTTAAGTATTCAGTCGCTTTTCTTTCACATAGCGTGCAAGTGCGAACTCTATTACCCGAAAGCGAATTCAATAATTATGAATTCATCAAATTCGAATAATTAAATACCTAGTTTCGTATGCATTCGTATTAAGCCTTACTTCGATACAAATTGGACTTAAGCTTGTTTAGGCGGAATATCCCTTTCGTTGCCATCAATATTCAATGAACAATTTCAGTAAATTATTCGAATACGTACTAAAGTATTTTGTAGTAGTTTAAATTTGTAATAGGTATTTATTGGTAAACTAAATTATAAATAAATTAAGCCATAGTTGGTAATAACTGAATTTATTACAGAGTAACTGGGTTCAATTTAAACATAATATAATCCACTATATTATGTTGAAGGTTTTCTCTAAAATATAGTAGAAATATAATAATTACTACTCAAACTTTGAGACTATTTACAATTTTAAAAGCTTGGATCGCATGCTTTTATTTTTGTATACACTATACATACTTGACTTTTTAATAGAAATGTTATTTAGGAAATCCAGCCGAAAAAAATATATCAAAAATATATTCTATACACAAATGCATCCGTCACGATAGCCATAAACATTCAATTTCGAACTAAAATGCAAAATATTGGATAACCACGCCTGTGTTGCATCAATTTGCTGGTTCCGCAGAACTAGCGGAAGTTACCAGACTTACATTTATGTCAGTCTACGTTGTAAGCAAAGAGAATATTAAAGGCAGATGTGACTTTATTGGTGCTATTTTTGTAGTAATATTTACATTTTGATAAGTGCCTTAGTAGTTTCTAACGGACATTTGGCTTTACAAGTTAATTATTACGTTTTATTATTATCAATTACTTACACAAAATCATTTATTTTAGAATTTATAGTTTTAGTAAATGTTTTACCCTATTTTAAAGAATATAATAATAACAACACTTAATAAAGTTTATTGTGCGCTTGAAGTATCAAATTTAGCCTTACGAATAAGCATGCCAGTTGCAATTTGGTAATGTCAACAGTGCCATAGATCTTTGCGTGCTGGCGCGTGTGATTTCCGTATTCTCAAGGACGTGGGTTAATGAAGGCTGCGTGACTGGCCCAAGGTTTCAATTCACCCTCTAATCCTCCCTGGGGTTCCCTCGCGTGGCTTTTGATATGTTCATTGAGTAAGCATGTCTTATTTTCTATTTGAGTGGTCTATAAGTCCACGGTCGAGCCGGCTTTATCCTAGCATAGAGAGTAGACAAAACTGTCTTGGGTGTGTTAATATTAACTTGATGAGCTACTTGATACTTCGATTCGATTTTAAATCTATATATTAATATTTTCCTGCTCAAAGAAAATGAACTCACAACTGCACCTAGTTTTGAGCTTATATTTTATAACAATTTTTAAGACTGCGCCATCTACAAAATGTAATCAAAAATGTTTGCTAAACGTTTGAGTAGAGCAAGGTTCGCTAGTTTCATATGAAAATATTTAGTTCGGGAAAATGCCACGAGATGGCGTAGCAATCATTTTTCAGAAGATTCTTATTAAAATCTAAGTATAACTTTTTTATTTCATGTGCCTATGCCTTAATAAAATTTAGTTTTTGTGACACAAGTTTATTCGTTACTAGTTGTTGCTTGCGACTGTGCGCTAACCCTTGCTAAATTCCTTTATTGGTACAAAAGACCAACGACATAATTTTCTTAGTAAAAAGTAGCCTATTTTCAACTTCTGGGATATAATCTATCTCCGTGCTAATTTCATTGTAATTCGTTAAGCGATTTCAACATTTATTTTAAACTTCCAAATAAATATTTTAACTTATAGACGTAAGATTTGTAGTATAAGATGAACACAGTGTAGTATGATTTAATACATTTGTATTCACAAACAGTACCTTGAGGCCGCATAGTGCGCCCCAACGCATAGTGTTGGCAATTTCATAGTTTTATTCAACTTATATCAGCTATGTTAATCTGACAGCCAACTAAAGTAAAGTTGTATCTCAATATTAATAAGGCTGTCATGCAGAGAGCAATTAGAAACAGATAGTCCATTGAAAAGTTACATTTGGGGTTGCGTTTTTTAGAGGACGCAATTTTATTTTTTTGAAGTGTAGGGGGGGTCAGTCTAAAGCTAAAACCAAGTTTGTGGGGTTGCCACCCTTGTCCCACGGCCGCCATCTTGAAAATAGGGGTTGAAATGGTTTTTACGATGTATCTCTTAAACTATTTATCTGACAAAAAAGATATAAGTTGAACGACAACTTCAACACAATATTATCAGCTATTCTTACAATAAGAGGTTAGAAATAATAATAATAATAGCAGGCAGATGTTCTTTTGTTCCCTAATGGTCCCTTGGGTATTTGGGTATTAATGAGAGTACAAAAAAAAGTATTATGAACCTTATAAACACACGTTCTGATGACGTTGCAATGGACATTGCTTAACATTGAATTTCTTAACATTTTCGCTTATAACTTTTTTTATTTATAGTTCTACGACAAAAGTTACTAGACCAAAGTTGTAGAGAATTTAATTTGCAACAAAAATGTTTATACATTTTTTTGTCAGATAAATAGTTTAAGAGATACATCGTAAAAACCATTTCAACCCCTATTTTCAAGATGGCGGCCGTGGGACAAGGGTGGCGACCCCACAAACTTGGTTTTAGCTTTAGACTGACCCCCCCTACACTTCAAAAAAATAAAATTGCGTCCTCTAAAAAACGCAAGGTAAGGCCTAAAAAATGTAACATTTCAATGGACTAAGACTCTATATCATAATATTGATCTGTACGTTTGTGATTAAGGGCTTCATAACTATAACACAACAATATTATTATGTCAAAAAGAGACTGCATTTAAAACATTAAAAGTAAACGGCGACAATTAACATATCGCACTGTATTATAAGAGTATCGTATCAAAAGGGAGAATTAGAAGTGAATAATAAATAATAGTAGTAATAAACGTTTAGTATCAAAAGGTATATTGACATCACAATATTGCGAGTCTTGAACTAAGCTGAGTTTGTATCAAGCCTTACAATTATTACGTTACTGGGGGTAGGTCTCTTATATGTGAGAGTCCTCCTGGGTAGTGGGTAGGTACCAGCAATGTCTATTTCTGCCGCCATGCAGCAGTGTATAGTCACTGTTGTGTTCCGGCTTGAAGGAAATTGTAGCCAGTGTAACAACTGGACATAAATCCTTCAAAAAAAAAAACAATTTTACCATTGTACATATTTTCATAGTTGATGATAAGTTATAGTTTAATACTTTGTTATTTAAGTGTGTGTGCGCTTGTTTATAGTATTTTATTCACCTATCAAAACTATAATTGTTTCAGTTTCATGGTACAACATGTGTATAAATAGCTGTGGATACGGTTTTAGAATTTATTTATTAATTTATTTAGAATGATTCAATTTGTGGGTTGGATAATAACCAAACCAATATGATGAAGGAAACTGCATTAGTATCCCTCGCCATAGTTCAATTTGCAACGAGGCATACGCACTGTGTAAATTTACATTGGCTACAGTGTTTGCTGTGGCCGGTTGGCTGTCCGCTGAAATGCCACTTGACTGCTACAGGTCCACGCCGGTCAAGTTTCTTTGACTAGCGTATTAAACCTTTGTGCTATAGAATAGGTGGTCTGAATTGTAAGCATTCTATAGGTATATTTATTGGCTTGATTATTGGGATTGTAATTTTAATATTTTGTAAAAATATTTCGTTGGTGGTTTTGACTTTCTTTTTAGTTTTGATATTGGTAATGTGTATATACTTAATATGAGGAATTATAATCCGAAATCATATTCATTTTTAATTTGACTAGCGATTACAATCATAATTTTAAAAACTATTACCGTTAGTGAGTTCACAAATCTTTATCAAAACCTTACATATAATAAAGGCATAATTCCATGAAACTAGAAAGTGTGTAGGATCAGACGAAGCGTCAATTCTTTTTTATTATATGGACTCGTCAAATTGATCCCGTTGCCTCTGATGGTAAGACGAGTGGCGTTCAAATGAATGTCGACTGACGAGAGATAATTACCTCTCGGCATTCGACACAATTATGCCGGCCTGTTGAAACCAAGTACACACAGGCTGATCCCAGAACGCGACACACTTACGTGGGCCACTTGGTTTTAACACCTTGTGTACAGTGGTCGCTATTCGAGCGGATATAAAATATATCCTATCACCATTCCAACTCCTCCCTATCCTTCTATTAGATTAATTTCGTTGCGGGATGATGACAAATTAGTTTTCCTGAGACTCGCCGAGCTTCACTGCTCGGTGTCATAAAATGCGTGCCACTGCTGTTCCTGGCTTACAGCAGTTAGTGGTGGGTGTGAGGGCGGGAAAGTCTCTACCACCTGCAAAACACCCACAATAACAATATTTTTACAATGTATCGATTTATATTTATCTCCACATATTTAGTCGTCTCCAAAGGTATTAAAGTCTTAAAGGAATTACTGAATGCATTGAAGCTTATCTTTTCAGTTATTTCAAGCGAAGTTTTAATTCATATCCACTCGAAGACTAATGTCTTTACACTAGTAAGTTTACGGTTTTGTTCGTAATTACTTAGTATAAAATATATTGTTTTATACATTTTACAATGTTTGTAATATTATTGGGCAGTGGCGAATGGTGAAATTTTCCGAAAGGAAACCCGACTCAAAATATAGGTACTAATATGCTTAATGCGGTCTGCAAATAGTTCTGATGTTGATATGTTCTGAACAGAATTTCTACATAAAGGGATGCCGCCAGGAATCGGGTTATAAGACCCTTCGCCACAGTTATTGGGTATGATTGATTAAACAATTATAAAAAAGTATATAATTTAACCCTTTAGTATACTAATAAATTCATCATAGATTTATTTTGTTTAAATTTCTCGTTTAATACATTATCTATATATAAAAAAATGAATCCCTATTTTCCTTGGTTACGCCATCACGCGTGCACGGCTGGACCGATTTAACTATTTTTTTTTGTTGTGTATTTTATTGTCTGGAGAAGGTTCTTATGAAAGAAAAAATAAAAAAATTGTGCGGAAATTAGAAAATTAAGAAAACAAAAATATAAATTTTATATAACTGTCAATTGTTTGAAATAACTATCAGCAATTAACAGAATGCGCGCTGCAAATTCATAGTTAAGACGGGACAACGTCTGTCGGGTCAACTAGTATATATATAAAATTATGACATAATAATAGAGAAACACAGTGGCGCATAAAATTATTTCAGCTTAAACAATTAACAATGCGGCAAGTTACATATAACAATTTAGTACAGGGCAAGTTGAAAGCAGCTTACTACAACGAAGGGAAAATTAAACTTGGCAATAAGGAGAAAGGTCAATAAACTTTTCTCATCAAACGATTTTCAATATGCCAAAAAGTTTTCCAATATACTAACGTATTCGTAAGTTTTCTTTTTATGTTCATGAACAGATTTACTTAAATAACATTCATTCGGTTATAAAATATTTGTAATGAGTATATTTTCAAATATTCATGCTACATACATTAATAATTATATGATTGATTACCTCATTGTAAAACAGCCCTTAGTTTCAAGAGATACTTAATCATTTCTGTTCTTGTTCTATTTATTGAAAAGTTTATTAAATAACAATGCGGTATGCAATTTCGTAGTACGTAATCCGTTTCAAATATAATTTGTAATACGAAAATGGACTTAATGTCTAATACCTTTGAGTTCGAGAATCCGCATCATGTTTTATTGTCATAATTTCGTACTACGTATTGACTTTAACAATACCCGAAGGAATAGTCTCTACTCTGTAATACTGGTAATCTATAAAATTACAGAGTACAGGAGCCATTGGTACAATAAATGTAGTAGGCGAAACGCTAAGTTCGGCAATATCAAATTATAAATTGGGACATTTTTGTTACCTCGGTCGGTAAACTTTGTATATGTGTTTGTTGTAACTTGTGATGTTCTTTTAATGATTTTGGCAACCCAAAACCGTCTAAAGACCAAACGTCATGACAGTTTAATTAACCAGCCGATTACTTTCTCTTTATTATTGGTCTCAGAGAATGAGGCATGGAAATGATTAACAATGGTTGTAATTTTTCACTATAATATTACATCCTTTGCAGGTGATTAACATAGGTATTAGTATTCATTAAATAATTATAATCCACGCTATCTTTGTCTCAAATACCCTACAGTCTTTATTGTATAGGAATAATAGACATTGTCTGTTATTTCTCTTTGCCTCTGACTGCAAACTAACTCGAAGTTGTAACAGACGTTTTCATGTCAATTTGCTTATGCTATATATTTTTAGTTCACTTTATTTTAAGTTTTGAGAAAGATAGTAAAATATTTATAAAGATTATGAAAATAGAGTCATAGCTTTGTTCTTAATTTGAATTAATTACATTAGTTTTAAGAAAATCGCACACAATACCCTTTGGACTAGAGTGGCTTAACTCAAACGGGACCTGCGTAGTCGACTATGAATTTTCTCTCTTCATTTTGATCTGCATGCAGTCGCTCCGTGTATTCTAAGATTTTGACTAGAATAATAATGGATAAGTTAGACTGTTCTATCAAAAGTTATCTTAAATATAATCATAAGAATTATTCAAGAGGTAACAAATTAATTTTTTTTCGGGTATAAGTATTTAAGAATAATAAGCCTAACCTATTTAAAATTATACAATTTTCTAAAAAGCACAAACAACAGCGTAACTAAAAATTACGCGACAATAATTAAACACTATAGTTCCAGAATTAATAAATAATGTCACGCATTAGCTATCATAGTAAATTAAGAGGTTTCAATAATTCTTGACTATACATTTTATGTTTTAATTCTATTATGGAAAGGTCAAAGCGTCGTTGGACGGAGAGGTTCCTTCGTTAATAAATTTAATTAGACTATTTTCTGGTTTACAAGCGAATTCTTATTAAGGTTATTTCAATGAAGGTAACGTGTCTACCAAATAATTAACTCATAACTCTTAATTAGACTGATCTGCCAAAATTTATAGCATATAACGCAAATAAATTATTCTTATTGAAGAATATATGCTTTCCAAAACAATAATTATTTATTCCATTAGAAAGGTTTGTAAATCCAAAGATTCCTATATTTTATAATAATTGAATACAGTAATGTTATATGTGAAGATGGACTTAATAGAGACAGTAGTTTCCGCAATGCAGAGATGACGCAAATAATAAATGATTATTGTAAGTTTTCAACATTACTATAATGAGATTATGAGAACTTAGTAAGAGTGCTTCATATTTTTTTAGTTATTATTGCTGGTCAAAGGATATCTATTCCCGCGTAGACAGCTACACCCTATATAAGGTAAGAAACCCATCATTGGGGAAACGTAAGTATGTCGCGTTTCGGGATTAGCTTGTGTATAATACGCAGATTTAAACAGGCCGACATAATTGTGTCGACTAGCGAGGATTAATCATCTCTCATAAGTTGACACTTCATCTGAACCCCACTCCTGTTACCATCAGGAGCAGTATATTATATATTAAACTAACTTATGGTTGCGACTTCGCCCACGTAAAATAGTTTTTCTGGGATGAAAAGTAGCCTACGTCTTTTCATCGAAATCAGTTCGTTGGTGTTTGAGTTTATCGCGTTCAGGCAGACAGACGCGGTTGGGATTTTTTTAATACTATGTAAGGATAAAACAATAAAAAATGTCCTTTTGTTTCGAGATCTACGGGGTTACACTTGAAAATTTTCCGTGTCAATTTAATTGAAATCCTACGTAAGTCCGTTTGCAAATTGGTCTCATTATTATTTTTCAACTTTTGAATTATTATTTGCACCGACATTTTCCGAGTTTTCCCTGAAGGGCTTTTCACAGATTAGTAGAAACGGGACTAAGGGAAACGGACGTAAGAGAAAGTTATAATTAAGAGGCGATTGTTTTAATTTCAAGTCACGCTTTTTAACCTCCGACGCAAAAAGAGGGATGTTATACGTTAAAGCTGTGAATCTATGTGTTTGTGTATCTGTATCTGTTTGTGTATCTGTGAGCTGCCATATACAGGCGTATATGGCAGCTCCCAAATGAACGCCCTGGTTTTAAATGCGTTATTTTCTTGTAAGTTGATGTGATCAAGATAGTTCGTCGCCATAATTTATGAAGATCTGTGCAGGCATTTGAAGATTATCAGCTCATTTTCTACATTACTTAGGGCCAACTCATGTAAATTTTGGTTTGCCAAAGCTTCGGTGGTATTAAAATTTAACTATTTTTCGGATATTAGCGCGGTTTTAATGTTTTACTTCGGTGATATTATCAAAGCAGGTACCATGAGTTGATGCTGTAGCATCAAGTAGTCTATGGTATAGCCAACTCCTTAGCAAATTACATCCAATATCGCATGTTCGGGCTCATACTAATGTTCTCAAGGAGTAGGTGTTAGAAAGATAATGGTCGAGGCCCCATTATGGAGAAAATATTATCTAAAAAGTTTGCAATAAAAATTTAATAACAAATTTATATAACCCCTGACCTAATAAACCTCTAAAAGGTATACGAAAATGTGTTTGCCATTTAACTTTATTATAAGAACTCAAACGTCCTCGCGTCAGGGGACCGCTCAAGAAGTATTTTCATCGCTCTGGTCCAGGGTTCGGTCGGTTATTAATTTGGAAGGTTAGGACTTGCTAAATAGGTAGATTTCTCACATGCTAGAGTCCGGTACCGCTAAGTCAATATGTGCCTGTGTAAGAACGGTTATGTTTTGGTTTGAATGGGCATCCATTTAATCCATTCAAACGGCTTTGAGCATTCGTTGCAAACATTTCCAGCGCACGATCTATGGCGGGAATATAATATAAAAATTTATGAATAATGTATTAAAAAAAAATAAATTATAGGTTTTTTTAAGTTTAAAGCACCAAAATATTCTTATATAATGTGAACAACAATTATAATGGCATTCTTATTGTGACAAATGACACAATATCCACATTATAAACAATTTGAAACTACCGAAATTAAGAAAAGAAATAGTTTTTTTCTTCTATATATTTTATAAATTTCGAGTAGGTCATTTCTGAAAATACGGTTAATTCGTCATTCCGGGGAGAGCATCTTAAGCACCTACACGGTGTACAGACAAACTGATAAAGCTTACAGGAAGTCACTACCCAGAGGTCGACTGGAAATCCTAGGTTATGTCTGTGCTTAACACAGTATATTCTGCTGCTAATGATTAGACATAAGACCTTTTTGTTTGATTCGACGCCTTATTTATTGCAATGATGGGCATTAATATTAATCGTAGTGCGGCCCCAGCTCTAAAATGGAAACGATACAACAGGAACAAAAGGTTCTCGCGCCAAGACAGATGCAGATACAGATCTGCTGTAGCACACGATAAGCTTATTCCGTTGTATATCTGATGACTGATTACCTATAACGAAACAATAAAACACATTCGACAGAGTACGCCAACAATAACAAATGAATAAAAACAACGATCATATACAAAATCGGTGAGGTGTGAAACAAAAACCCTCATACAATCAAATACGTCATACAGTGAAGATAAGCGGTACGTTATTTTGGCAGATTATTCTTGAGCGTTCCGTGTCATTCAGTTACGAATACTGGATATCTTGAATGTAGTAAAAAAAGTGTGAAGGTACTAGCTACTTTTCTTTTGCATAAGTATTAAATAAAATAAATGTAATTTGCATTCTCATTGGAATTATCGTTTTAATATGTTAAGTTTAATATACTTAAAAATAAAATGGGATTAGTTCCAGCCCTGTCAAGTTTATGCGTGTACTTAAACAAAATCAGAAACACACAGATAACGTTAATGATATTGATGTATTTTGTATCGATTAAACTATACCAGGCCTATATTTTTACTATCTATCTAATCAGCCTGTATCCATCCACTGCTGAGTATAGGCCTCTTCTTTATCACGCCCCTCTTCTCTATCTTGAGAGTCTTAGCCACTGCTTCCCGGCATACCGCGCGAGATCATCTGCCAGTCGGGCTGGTGGTCTGCCTCTACACCTTTGTCCGATTCACGGGTACCATTCGGTGGTTGCCTTGGTCGACCTGCCGTTGCCCCGTCTAGCCAAGTGTCCTGTCCATCTTGACTTTAGTTTGGCGATGCGTGTGCCGACGTCTTAGGCTTTGGTGCGACGCCGAATATCCACGTTTGGCACACGGTCTATCCAGTGGATACCTATGTAGCATGGCCCGTCCCACAGCCCACTGTACTACTCGGATCTTATTTGTATTATACATTTCGTAATTCAAGCAAAGCCCGAATATGATACTAAAATGGTTAGCACTATGCACAAAGAATATTTGTACTATTTATTTCACCAACAATCGGATTCATGCAGCAACAGTACTGGTAACTTTATTATACGGCGGACACGTCCACCCAGAACCGGCGCTCGGTCGTTAGTTACTATTGTTCAAACACGCTCGCTTGTCTCAACTTTATATTTTTTTCATAAAACTTTTCATTGAGTTAGATGCGCTGCGCGACCTGTATAAATTGCTTTGTATAACAAGCGATTGTTTCTGTTTTTATTTGTAAACTTATTTTGTATTGTTTATTTCATGGACATATATTAGTTATTTAGGAAGAAACTAATAATATCAATAGTGTGGCGTGGTTTTTGCCGCTCTAATGTACCGGACGAAGGCAAAAAAAAAAATTTTTAACAAATATAATTTATTAATTCCCCTCCTTCTATTCACTGTTACTATAGTGGAAAAAAGGTTTTTTTAAGGTTTTGTTATATGCACTACGTCATCCCTTTAAAAGTGCTGCATGAGGCGGCCTCTCCCCGGCTGAACTACGCTACGTCTCTGACGCCAACTTGACCGGAGTTATAATGATATGCTAAAAATACCTACCATGTGTTATATACTAATCTACTGCCAGGAACGGGCTTTTACTGTTCAGAAGCTCCTCAATCTACTACGAAGGCACGTGATAACATTGTTTGACAGAAAACCTGCGTGAAGTGGTAGCTGTATGATGTTTCGTTTCGTAAGGTGATTACTAGGGTGGTCTAAGTAAGTCCTAACTCAATAAATCTCCTTTTCCTTAATGCCTTTTCCATAAAGGGCGAAAGTGCTCCTGCAATATTTGTGGTTATGTTGTAATTGTTCACAGGTGATGGTGCTCACTTATCATCAGGTGATCCACATGATCGTTTGTTTTAAAAGAATGTATCCCTTTTATAAGATGATTTTCATCATTCAAATTTTATATATTCCACGCATTATCTAGGCATAGAAAAAGTTCTTTAATAAAGTAGAATATGGTGGAATATATTTCAAAGTAGGATATATGTAGGATATGAGTGTCGCGAAACAAAAATATGAGAGCGTGAGCTGGAATGATTTACTTTGCAAGATAAGACTATGTCGAGAAAGAACTTAGAAAAATATGTTTTGTACCTATATATTTTACCATATTTTCTCATAAGATATTATTAAAAAATACCCATTTGGTTATCTTTTTATAAATATATCTAAGTAATGAGACGAGCATGTTGCCCGACAAAAAGTATTACGTCTGATACATGACTTAGGTATTTTTAAATCGATTTCTATGAAACAATTATCTCGAATATTATCTAATGCATCATTGTTTAATAAAGTTTTATTTTAATAAAAGTAATATAAGAAAATATTCTTGTTGGTCGGAATTAAGAACAAGGAAAAACCTTTAGTTGACATCAATATAACAATAAACAAAGACCAACTGGCTAGTCACATAACCGGAATATATCAGTTTACAAACACAATTTGTACGGTCAAATGGGATCATCAGCCGATTCACGTAGAGTAATAAATCATCATCGAAAACGGTCCCGTCGTAATTATTAGCACTGCGACCGAATAATTAAGTCGCGTCCATTAATACGTGTAAACAGAAACTTGTGACGTTACATGGGTATAAATGTAATGAATAGGGTTGTTCCAGTTGTTTCTGATTCGAAAATTTAATGAATATTGAGTTATTACCATGCTTATGATTGTTTTTTACTAAGCTATAAAATAATAAGTTAATAACTCGATAGATTTTAAAAGCTTCCTTGGTAATAAACCTCGCACAGGTAATTGTTAACTACTTCAATAATATGTTGACTTTTAATCTCGAGCGAGACTCCTAGAAGAACGCGACAGAAAACATTTTTTTTTAGCTAGATCAGACTATCCTGAGTGATGGAGGGCTTATTTTAGGATGCGAGTTGTGTTAAAAACAATAATAAATGGAAGTTTTGTTGTATATATTATAAATATTTAATCTTGCTCATCGATAAACCTACTTTAATAGTGATTAAAATGTAAAACTAATACGCGATATTTCAACACACGCATACTCGCGCTTTTTAAACCCGAAGGTGTACCTACATTCAGCCGTGTATTGCCTGCCCCATGGTGTGGTAGGGGGCGATCCTATTGCCATATCTTGAACAAATTCAAAACTTTCGTAACGTTCTGATATAAGTAGAAAATCCAATATCACTTTGCCCGACCCGGCGATCGAACCAGGGACTTCAGCACTACAGTCGTACCGTATTACAATTGTGCCACCGCGGCAATCTATATTTCAATTATTAAGAGTTAAATGTGAAATATTTTGTATAATGATTTATCGCCATAAGATTTTGTTTAGTGATCCACGTTTATCCTGTTTATATTATTTTTCCTAAGTTCTATATAAATGAAAATGTTTGTGAAAATATTTGGATGTTTGTTAGAGGTAAACGTAGTAACCGCTAAAAGTATTTCGATGAAATTTAGCACACTAATAGACCATATACGGGTTTAAGGTATAGGCTGCTTTTAATCCGGCTAATTAGCTTTCGTGGGAAATATTAGATTTTTGAATCTCATTGTTAAAGTAGATGGCGCCGGCATCATATAAATAGCGTTAAGAATCGCTACAGTGATTTTGGCATTTTTATAGAGGGAATGCTTTGCCACGCGGACGAAGCCCCGAGAGCAACAACTATTTTTAATGATAATTTAGTTCTAAAGTACAAGTTTTTAAATGTGGTTATTCTTCAACGGATTTCTAGAACAAAACTTTTACAATAAACAAACATGATAGTTATAAAACTAGAATCAGTTTTGTATTATAAAATAGGTAACGTAATATATTCTACCGAGTTTGTAATATGTAAATTTGAAGTGCAATCTAGGTAAAAGCAGGCCTAAAGGCGACTCCATCAATTTCAAGGGCAGGTCGTTAATGAACCCTGACAGTATGTCACCTATATGAACGCTTGCTAATGGAACCACTACTCAAATCAGACGAGTATTTGCTTATTTCTAGCATTACCTAGTGCTCATTATGTGTTTTTAATTACACGTCAATAAGAGTAAATGGTTAATATATAGTATAAAATAATACTTTTAAGTGAAATATGGCAAATATGAATTAATGTTTTATGTCTGTAAGTTAACAAAAATATATGTTATCGGTAAATATTAAATGCTTTGCAGACGGGATATAGAGTGTTGATTTATAGTTTTATTAAAAAATCTTTTTGAAACAGTTCCTAATTAAGCAAGCTTTAAAATCACTAAAGGAGAACAAAAGGTGGTAATTTCGTGAGATTTCCCAAGTGTGTGTGTCTTCAAACAGAGAGGGTAGAGCGAAGAACAATGGCAATTTATAGCCACGTTTATCTTGTTAGCTCCAGTGACACCCATGATTTGCCGTACTCATCATCTCGTGAATTGTATAGATGGTATCCTTTCTCGTTATATCTGAGAATGGATTAAAATTTATTTGAAATATACCCTAGCGTTTTCTGTTTGAACTTTGCATTATTTTTATTTAGATTTGTCGAAACAAGTCAAAATATTAATAAAGTTATTATTCTTAAGTTCGCTTTTGTAATTCCAATTCAAAATATATTTAGTACCTGAGGAAAATTTTATTAGTTTTTTAGGATACAAATAGTACGAGATCCCGCTGCAGAATTAGTGCACTCATCGAGTATATGTTAAAAACTACATTCTTACACGTGGCTCAAAAGTGTCGTAGAGCTGGTACTCGCTATCCTTTTCTGACTGGTAATATTACGCGCTAGCTCTCTTTCACTCTACCTTCAATATTTATCATTTTTAAGAGTCAGCAACCCTTATTTGCGGCCAGATTTAATTAGGCAACCGTGTATCATGATCAACAGAAAAAAATCAGCTTTAATTTGATGTATAGCTAATAAATATACATTATGAACGAGTAAATGTATCATAGTCATACCTGCTTACACCTGGCTGGGAAGAGGTGCGGCCAAGTGCGCAACGGCAACCGTGGTTTTTCAGAGTCTTTATGTGTATTGTCATGAAGTGGACGATATTTTATTTGAAAAACAAATGAATGAAATGTTTTTCGAAAAATCAATTAACAATAATTTAATTAAAAATATTAGCGGCCAAGTTTTAATAGGCAACCTAGTAGATATATATTCTTCTAAGCATAAATATGTGTAAGAATGTAGTTTTTAACATATACTCGATGAGTGCACTAATTCTGCAGCGGGATCTTAGACTAAAACCAAATATAAAAATTCATTGAAATTTTGGCCATCCACGACCTACGTTATTAGTTCACTTAATAAGCTTTAGTTATTATGGTCACGTGTAGGAGTTAACGTTATTATTCATAAAGTATTTTTAGTTTACACTCGCAGAATTCTTCGAAGCTGTGTGGGTCTGTGGGAAGTAAATGTCATAGGTCGACACTGCGGTCTGTGATGATATTGAAATTACATTTAATGGAATTTTGTCGCAATAAATTGTGTGGGTTATTTGAAATTTATCCTTACAATTTTTAAACGGGCACCGCAATATGGCCCCACTGCATCTGATGGTAATTGGAGTGCCAATAAAATGTCGACTGACGAGAGATGATTACCCCTGAGCGGTCGACACAATAATGTCGGCCTGTTGGAATTACACCTGGTATACAGTGGTCGCTATCCGGGCGGATATAAAGTTTATCCTACTACAAGCATAATATGAAAAAAAAATTAGCAAAACAAGTTATCGTCATTTTCAAAATCCTAACTCGATGGATTAACATGTACCTATTTATTTACTAATACCTATTTATGACTTCCTATGTAAGGTCTACATTATTACTATCCTCAGTTACGAATAACCAATGGTTGCTGCGATTTGATAAACTAAGTAAAATAATGTTATTAATCAAAAGAAATTTTAGTAGTTATAATTAATACTTATGTCAAAAAAGAAAAATCATCTCACTCGATCTTATTTGAGAAATTAAAAGTAAAATACCGACTGCCTCGGTGGCGTAGTTGTATTGCACGTCCGGTACAATAGCGCTCTGAGGTCCTGGGTTCGAATCCCGGGTCGGGCAAAGTGATATTTCGGTTTTTCTGCTCAGTATCAGCCCGGAGTCTGGAATTTGTGCCCGATATGGCGATAGGCTCGCCCCCTATCACATCATGGGACGGAACATACTTGGCGAAAAGTGGGTGCCCTAGTTGCGCCTCTGCATACCCCTTCGGGGATAAAATGCGTGATGTTATGTATGTATGTAAAAGTAAAATAATTTTCCAGCAATTAATTATAAAATGCAACGGACATTTTAGAACAAGGTTTTTGGAAGGCTCGTCTGGTTAACCAATTAAATTTATGAGCATCCTCATGTCGAGTTTTAATTATACGCAATATAAAAAATAATAAACAAAACTTTGCTGTAGGGTATATTTTACTACCTAAAATTCAATTTAAGAGAGTATTTTATCGGCCAAAGTTGGGCTCCTCGTGGGACCATTTGGTATCAACGAAATGTTATTAAAGAGTGATTGCTTTTCAAATACTGTCGTTTACTAGTAACATTATCGTAAACATTCAGGGGCACCATATTTTCTTGGTAATCGTTTTTTGTGTACATTGTTCAGTTTTGTTTTGCAAGAGATATAGGTTGGGTTTAGTTTCCTAATTTTCTGAACAGTTTTGGTTTGTTGCGAATATGATGTATTTGTAAGCGTATTTCTAACTGAAAGTACGATGTTGCCATTCCAATAAATTCTCTTCTTGTACTAATAATCGCCTCAGGGCACGTAAAATGAAAATTATTGTCTATTGATATTGTTTTGTTCTAAACTTACAGTTTTTATTTTATAGTTATGGTTACAATCAATTATGATAGTGTTGTTTTCAAGAAGGCATGTAAGTATATTCATTTCATTTATTAACGCAATATTCATACGACCAAATATTAGCACTGTTAATACTGCTTCTAAACGGAAATTAATTAAAGTAGATGCTAGGATTTCGAGATATGATATCGTATAAGTACCAAAACTTCCATCATATCTCTAGCAAGCGGTTTACTCACCGATCATGCAGAACTTTCGCTAATTATCTACTCCATTGTTTGTTAATGGAAGCAATTTCAAAACAATTGCCCCTAAGGCTTCACTATCTCAACTCCAGTTGGTTTAGTCATAGATTTATAGTTCTTCCCAAGTTTCCATCGGGCTCAACCGTTTTAACGTCGATAACTAATTTGACGTGCTTTAACTTTTCGATATTAATTTATTGGTTTATTTTTTTAATTGGCTGATTAATTTTTGACTAGTGACTATCGTACAACCATAAGATACTAAAACATGACGTGCGAATATATAAATATTTTAAGTTTGTATCTGCTTTATAATAATCAGTCACAAAAATATGACGCCTTGCCTCTATGTCTTTTGGGCAATAAATTCCAAAAATAGAGCCAAGATCGGGAAGAAAATTTACCATACTAGCAGAGCACACATCACGATGATTTTGAAAAAAAATAACCGCAATGTTAACTGGATTGACATTGTGGTTAATTAACTATATTAACCGCAAATGTTTGCCTTCTGGTCACTGAAACAAGGTTTTAGTTCAACGGGTCATCGGAGAAAATAAACGTTCGTCTTGGCATGTACCTTAATGACGATTCCAAGAGCGGAAAAAGCAAAGCAGAACAGACTTTGTTGTGTAGAAACAGTCGGTATAACGGAACTTCGATTGTTGAAGTTGTATCGTCCCTCTCGTGTGTTTATCTCATTTCAATTCTTCTCGGTAAAATATGCTTGATATACGTGTAAAATTAATGTTTTAAAATATTTTCCGTCAGTAAAACAAGTGCATATTATATATATTTCTAAATTATATGTCTGAGTTACAATGTAATATTTTAAGCCAAATATGATAGGTTAGCATTGTAGTCTTAAAAATATGTGAAAGGTGGCTAAAAATTATACAATAACCACATAATTAATTTCAGCCTTAATGCATTCAATTTTTTTTTGTGTTATGAGATTTAACAAAAACAAACAAGATTTTTTTTTAACTGTTACGCGGTCTTCTGGAACTTTGCTAGAAATGTGATACAATGATCTTCTAAGGTGTCGCAATTGTTATAAAAGTTGTTTCTTTGTAAGCCAAGTTTAAGCTGACGTCAATTCTCTGTGAAATTCAATAGCTGAAAACCTTCCTGGAATATCAATTACGTTTGTAACTCACCCTGTTACAGTGTTAGAAGTTCCTAACGCTGTAACAAGAGGAGTAACAAACTTTCGGAGGAAACCTCTTGCTGTCGACCGTGGTAGCATCCACAGTCGATAGCCCTTCGTCTTGGTGTTCGGAGGCTTACTTCTGCGAAGTAGTATTAGCGATTTTTTTACGCGCCGATCCCTACCGACGCCAGAGAAGAAGTAGGAGGCGTCGGGTGAACATCTGACTGGTGTCTCCCGTCCTGTAGAGTAGGGGCCTTTGAAGAATTCCACAGTGATATCCCCACCTGTAGTAAGACGCTACTAATAGAGGTCCTCGGAGAGTCGCAAGCGTTCGGCAGGGGGATGACCGCCATTAATTCACATTGCACGTTTTAGGGTATATTATTGTGACCCTCGAGATGGACAATAGCATGATAGGTAGGCTTCTCATTGTCGTTGACGCTGATGGCGTCCTTAGGTGCGTAGGGGTTCCGGAGCGCTTTCCTCAATAGTAGATGGGGAGCACTTGACAGCACAGCGCAGGGGCGGTTTTAGACGAAAACTAGATATCTTCCGTCAGAGAAAGCTGCAGCAGTCCCCAATACGTCGATGAAGGCCGAAGGAGTTTTAGTTGGTATTGTCGTGTATGCGCCGGATTTTAAGGCTGGCAAACCCAATATAACCTTCCAGTTGCCCCTCATGAAGGCACTTTCCCTACGAAATAAAAAAGAAAAAAGTTAATTTACAAACTTACAGTCTCACGCAGTGAAATTCAATGTAAAATCTTCCAGTCTATTCCTATTATATATTCCGTGATGTGCACTTACTTTATCAAATTCATGATCTAATATTCGAAATACATTTTAGCCAAAGTCAATAAGTAATGTAGCTCACCTAAATACGGTTCTGGTGAAAATGGAGCCGACATTAACTGGACGGCTAATTTGAGGTCGATACATCATTTGGCCACTAAATAACCTAATAGTGATGCACGTAAATGGAAGTGTGTGCGTTGTTTACTTCTGTTTATGTATGACACTCTGAAAAAGTTTGATGTAAGGTTATTTTATAAATTATCATAGAAAACGAAAATAATAACATTGAGAGAAAGGGAAAGATGATCTTTGCCAGATTTGCAAATACTTTTTTACGTACATTGGTATTTTCATATTAGAATTAATAAAAAATATAGTCTTACGTAAGAAAAAATGCGATTCTTGGTAGTTACTATATTTAATTATTGGCTATTGTAATAGTTTTTCTGATTAATCTATTTTATTTTATTTTTTACTAATAATATAAATTCAAAAGTTTGTAAAAATGTTTGGATGTTTGTTAGAAGTAAACTCAGCAACATGTGGATACACTTGGATGAAACTTGACACAAGGGTAGACTAATCCAGGATTAACGCTTTCCAATTCTCGGTAATTTGCTTCCATAGGAAATAATAAAAATTAAACGTGATTTTTTAAATAGATGGCATTAGTTTCGTATTGGTGGCGCTATAAATCAATATAGTGTTTCAGAAACGTTTTTTAGTAGGTGTGGCTTTTTACGCCGGCGAAGCCGCAAGCAACACTTTGTTCGACGTAAAATCTATCATATATATTAATTAAACAGAAATAAATACGTCAATAACTGAAACACGTCGTCGTCGTTCGAAACGTCGCGTCGGGAGAAAAATAAAATACAAAAAACCGCGATAGAATCCGGAAAATTTGTTTAATTTCAATAATTGAAACAATTTAAAATTTTGTATATAAGTGTAAAATGAAGGTAGATATTGTAACTTTGACTTTTCGGACGACCAATACCTCAGTCCCCCCGCGACCATGAAGGCTGCAAAATTTTCGAAACATCGGGAGAAAATAATAATATAAAAAACCGCGAAACATCCGGAAAATAGTTTTACTTCAGGGTTAAATACACTACAAAGTGTAAATACTTGTCGCTGTCTGAGTTGCTGCTACACCACGACAATGTGATTTGAGCGTTAAATCTTACAGTACATAACAATATCCTAGGTATGTACAAAGGCTCTCCTGTACAGAGTAAGCAGGTACAGTATTACTAATTGGAAATACGTGAGCGTCTTATATCGTGTAACAAATTAATTAGAGCCTTTCCTGGAGCACCGATTTGCCAACACTCTTATTTCAACGGCTTAAGCCCGATAAAGGGCTATGATTTGCGGCAAATGCCAACACGTGCACTCAGTCTTTACGTGCCGATATATGGAACGGAGTTTATTACCGCACATAAACTATGAGTAAGCGTGTTTGCAGAGATAAAGCTTTGCCCGGGCTCCCTAGCTCGGATTTTTTAAATGAAAATTGCTGTTGTACGCGTGCTCGATAAAAAAGTATTTTTCGCTTCATTAACCACGTAATTACGGTAACACGAACAAGGATCTGATTGTTCGTACGTAATCTTCAATTCCGTTTGGGCGTAGATTGTGCAATCAGGGTTTCTTTGTCATTAATAAAACCGGTCAAGTGCGAGTTGGACTTACGCACCATGGGTTCCGTACAAACTTGTAAGTAAAGTAATAAGTTCAAACTTGACAAACTTAACTTCGCCATACACGGTTACACCAACCGCAAATAATAAGTTTGTACTATTAAATTTCCTTTATTTTGTTATTTACGGTTTTCACATTTTTTCTTGTACATGTGCCGAAAGATATTACTTCTTGCTAAATGTTATGATTTTAGATTAACAGGAAGAAACCTATATGTTTTGATTTCCTAGTAATATCGAAAAATATAATACTTAAATTGTCATACCTTGTGATCGTGTTGAGTTACAAGTTAGATTTTTTCACACCTTTAAGAGACCGTGTGTACGAGTATTTAATATAAATTTCAAGATGTTACCTTTACCCGTTTCTTACATAAAGGATCTTGACAGACAGACCAATAGACGGACAACAAAGTGATCCTAAAAGGGTTCTTTTTAAGATAGAAAACCCTAAAAATTGCTCAATGGATCTATCGACATAGTTAAAAACGTGGCAGATGGTAATAAATCGTTACAATGAGGTTTGAATACGTCCGCAAAAATTGAATCATCGATTATAAATTCGTTGTTTCAATAAGTCATAGGTAGCAGTAGCGAAAAGTGCGTATACCCCGATTCCTGCTGGCTTCTGTTTTGTTATTTATGTACAATTTGCAGACCACATTTTTGCATGTTAGTACCCAAATTATTTTGCATCGGGTTCTCTTTCAAAAAATTTGACCCTTCACCACTGATAGGTAGCAATATTTTCTTTCAGAATTGCAATAATATAATGTATAAAATAAGGACGCAATTAACAAAGAGCATATAAATTACGATGATAAAAACTTTCCGTTTTTACTGCACAGCTTCTTTAGTAAACTGATTTAGATTAAACTTAAAGTGGGCCAGCGTCATCAACAAAGTATAATGAAGTGTACTGAAATCCAGACTTGAAGAAGTCCTTCCCCTCTCCGACGTTGGGAAATTTTAACTCACTCGCCAACGCATTAAAATTTCGTCAGCTTAGGCAGTTTTTGTTGAAAGCTCTGTATACAAAGATTTTATCCGCAGAGATATTAAATTTTACTTAATATTCCGTTGACAGGAGTCGACATAAATCTTTGGAGGTATTATAAAGAATAAAACATCTGTTAATACACGTCAGTTATATTTTTCAGTTATTTTTTTGTCGTGTCGTCATTATAAATTTTGCCATTTGGTAATTTATCTGAGGATATTTTTTTTGAGGTATTATTTTTTAATTCCGTTTCGATTTTGGGCGTTATTGTAATAAGGAAATAATAAATATTACAACGCCAATATAATATAGGTGTGATGTTAGCTGGTTGTTCATTAAAAAATATGGGATATATAAGCTGAGTTATTTCATCTCCCACTTCTTTTTAATTTATTAAAACTAAATTAAGTACCTTCATTTTATTAAAAAAAAAAACAACATCTTATCTAATGATTAATCAAAGTAATATAGTTGTTTAATTACTTACCATTTACAAATTTTCGCATGTTACTTATTTTTTTTTTTATCGTAGCTCTGCCTAATAGCTGTACCTGATGTTAAGCGAAGTAGAGTCCCAAGGAAGTGCCGACCGGCAAAAGACACAGGTATACACACAGTTATGCCGGCTTGAAGAATTGCTTCTTCACGCTCCTCTTGAAGACCCCAAGTTATAGGAAGGTGGGAACACGTATGCTTGTTATGCTTGTTTAATTTTATCTATATCTACTTAAAAAGGAATATATTATAAATACTAAGGATTAATAGAGTTGGAAACCATAAGAAAAATAACAAGTAATAAGACTTAAACAATGAATGAACCGTTTCGAACTAGTCATTAGTTTAATGATTCAACTTACTTCACATTTTGAAATGGAATCGTCGTATTTCAGTTCGCTGCGGCATTTATTCATGTTACGGAAATTTATCAAATAAGTATACGGGCTCACTTTGACATTGCGTTACTAAATGAAATCACATGCTTATCTATTTGGAAATAACACTTAAAAAAAATGTATGTTTCGTACGAAATAAATATTAATAAAAAGTAATTTTAATTTGACGCGCTCTAATGTTACTACTACTACTCTAATAGAATTTGTCGCAGCAACATCATACTTTTAGTCAAAAATACACTCACACACACGTCATACTCACACTAAACTACAAAATGACCATAAAATTAGAAAACTAAAACCAGGATTTTTCGTGAATATATTCGTTATTAATGGATGATTTTCGGCACAATGTCAGCAAAGGTCTTCACCTTTGCTGACATTGTTTCTTTCTTTCTCTACGAGTATATAGTTTCATTTAGTAACGCAATGTCAAAATGACCCTGTATGTATTCATATTGTAGATGAGAATAATAATTAAAGCAAAACAAATATGTACCTAGTTTAAATATTTTTTAGTTTTGTATCTACCTAATAGTATAACATAGTTAATGATGTCGATACCAAGTAGGTAAGTTATATAATTAGCAATTGATTAGCGTCGCATATTCCAGCTAATACGTGAGACCACAATCACATGGGCTTATTGATTGTGGTCGATAACCGCGGGACGTGACACGGTGCGGGGTAAATAATGCTATGCAAAATTATGTGCGATTTGAATTGAATTACCTAACTCGTTAGGTGATCTACAACACTTTAAATGAACGGTTAAATTAACTCTATGCAAAATCCTGTGTCATTGGAATTGTATTATCTCGCTTCATCATCATCAGCTGCAGGATCTCTACTGCTGAACATGGCCTTCCCTCAAAGATTTCCAAATCGACCTACTAGAAGCGTCCCGTCCTAGCGACCTTTTGCGACTTTTATTTGGCCATCTATCTACCTTGTGGGTTGATGTCTGATGCTACGCTTGCCGGTTTGTGGCCTCCAATCCAGAACCTTCTTGTTATGTACTAAAAAGCTGCTATTTCAATTTGTAATTAAGTTGCAGGATCCAAGGTATCAGATAAGATTTTACATCAAGATGTTTTTATTTAAATTCTAACTCTTTGCCTGAGACCCAATTTGTGATGAACGAATGACAAGGTTAAACGAATGAACACACAATGCATCATTTTAAGCGTTTGTATTTTTGTAACATGCAGTTAATAAACATAATAATATGCATGAGTTTAAAGTTCGGATTATGCAGGAAACATTAATTCAAGGAACATTCATTATACTTCCTTTTGAGTTAAAAACCTCTGTTGATATTGCCGAGGTACATTGAGAACTTAGGGTATTATAGGGTATTATATATAGGGAAATATTATGAATCATGAAATAAATATCATTGGTACGCTCTTCCTATTTGCAAAAGATTTATATAGTCAGTCACTCTCCATACTCCTAGATTGTAAAGAATGAGTCCTATGTAAAAACTGGTTACAATATATTGTATTCTGAAGCATCATTGTTTTTTCCTCAACCGCCAACATAAGGCAAAGATTTAATATTGAACGTGGAAAAATCAAGAGGGATTATTGATCTTGGTTAATTATAAAACTAACTGTGATATTATCTCCCGCCGTAATAACTGTCTTTGCGTGTTATGTCTAGAAACTAAAGTCACGTCGTAAATTAGGTGACCTCAATTAAGGAATATTCTCACCACACATTTACCTTCGAGATAATCACGTGATAATCTTCACATACAGTTATTATTATGCCGTTACTATAATCTGTCGCAATTGGAAATGTGTGTTTGTAATCCACCATAATTTAGAAGGTGGTTCTCAAAGTTGACTGGATGGCGACCTAAAACATCCGAATTCTGGACTCCGTCTTGGCTAGTTACTTCCTTCGTTCATCAGTGACTGTTTCTGGCTACGTCGTTTGATATATTGTTTTATTTTCAGAGTCCTCCCAGTGTTCCATCTCCTCACAATGTTCCACCAACTGATGATGACGTATACTTTGGGAAATAGGCAATGATTTAGAGACTTTCACTAACCCGCAAACTAAGAATAATCTAGTAAAGTCTACAGACATTATTTGGGATAATTACGCGGCGACTTGTTTACGGTAGAAAAGGGGTAATTAGTCACTACTAATCTCATAAAAAAACAATGAAACATGAGAGGTTTCTATGATATTCTTGCATTAGTATGAAATAAAAGGCGTCGGGGCAGCCATTGAATATTTATTCACAAGACGTGATAGTGTTGAGCACCCAACTCATAGCTATACCTAACATATATGTATATTAAAGTTTCGTTTTGCTATTCTTATGGTCAAGGTTTTAGGAAGCCGGAACATACTCCCACCTCTATAATTCACGTCCGTCTTATTCTTTATAGTAATTTAAAAGCAAATAAATATTTTAGAGAATTTTATTCAACGTCTCGTGTTTTAGAAATAAGAACAGCAAATTTTAATATAACTGGCTACGTTTTAGTATTGATGTATCAAAAAATATGTCAAATAATAAAAAACATTAGTAGGTAAAATATAGACTTAAATAGTTTCCTAACATTTCAGACAGTGCTCAACTGGATACAACGTTTTGCTAAGGTCACGCCAGATGTCGTTCTCGTAGCAAATTTACGCAGCCCTAACTAATGATGTGGATGGGTTGACCTGGCCGACAGAATGCGGTTAAGCGCCGCCGACTCGCAATTTTCTACACCCGACTTGATTCAATAAGCAGAGCGAAATAAAATTATGTTAATAACTTTTTAGCTCGTATTTATGGACTCGGCCGTAAATAGCGCAATATTGAAATGCGAAAATGAATTAAATCTGAACCTAGTTGGTCTCAAATTCAATAAGGAATTGGCGGGAGTGGACTTTGAAGTTATCAGTGCTGTATGCTATATTTTATGTTGAAATTCTATAACAAACCTCTATTATATTATATTCATACGTATGTATTATAATAATGTCATTGATTTGTACACATATAAGTAATATTAAACTTTCATAATGGCTAATTTGTTCAATAATTCCTAAACCGCACTGAATTTTATTATTGGGTTCAATGAAGCCATTTCAACAACACATAAAGAAGTATTCCAAAGCTCGATAGAGCCAAAAAACATTTAGTCGTATAAGATCCTTATTAGGCCTCATTGTTACTGCTGACTCGTATTCGAGCCAAACTTTATACTACGCATGTGTGCACTCTACTCGACGCCGTAAATAAGCCTCGAGCTGCTCGTTAAACTAACTTGCCCATACGAGTTTGGAGCGTTAGTTTTTTGGCAAAGGTTCGTATTAAGAAATAGGTTCTTCTATTTTGTAGGATAAATGTTTATTGATATTTGAAAACATTGAAAGAAAGATCTGTTTAAAATTTGGATCATCAATGCCATACTGAAGTTGCAAAAGCAACTATCAACTTAATTATTTCTCATTAACAAGTTGACAGCCTTTACGCGGTGCTTTAAAGTTTTAACTGTTAGATAAATTCACGCTTTTGACACCGCATACAATGAAAATCAAATGAATAGCCAACTCGTTACAGCAAACATCAGTTACATCACTCTTTATAATAGTAGATATTTGAACAGAACGCAAGAATTGAAAATTAATAATTTGTGAACTGTCAACTGAGTAATAAGTTTGTGAAAACCATTTGTTTCCAAATATCATTTAAGGGCATTTATAACTTATTAACTTTTAAGTGGCACGATAACCTTTATAAGAAGTTTGACAATACCTTCTGGTTCCATTAATAAGCTATTAATTCTTTCTCTATGCAGTTTGTGTTGCTTTTGAAAATCAAAACGTTTAAACTGGCAAGAGGTAGCAATATTTAAACATATACTCATGATTAATCATAAATAAATATTACATACCGATTTATATTAATATTTATTTGATGTAGTCAATATAAACATAATGGAATACCTGACCAAATGGAACATTCAATTTTCCATTCATGTTTCACATTTATCTGCAGCCACTTTACGTATTCAGAGCTCAGTAACTAGTGTGACATGAATGTGGGCATTGTTGTCAGTTTGCGTGGGTTTAAGTAACGCAATAGTGTGAGTAGCATCGCACTATGTAAACTGTGTAATGAGCATCTACTTAATTTTGTATTCATTCGCAATCAAGGATCGATGATATACTCAAAAATATTATTTTCATAATCAGGGATTTTATTGCGTATAAACATCATTCGGTTTTTGTTGAATACGTTTTACTTTGTTAGTAAGATGACGTAAATAAGGCCTTGCCTCGAGCAAACGGTCTTGCAAATTCGTTCTTTTTATTTACGGGGCAAAATTAGGGGTTAATATGCAAAGGTTTTAATTAATATGATGTGCACTCTAATTGGCGATGCACGGAATTAACAATTTTAGTGGCATTATCATTATAAAATGATTGAAACGGATAATGGATATTCCACATTATAAAAATTTTGAAGAATGGTGATGTTTAATTTTTTTCTATATGTATTATAAATTTCGAATAGATGGCCTCTAAAATACGATTAGCACGCCGGTTTGGGGGCATCATCATGGGGGACCGAATTGGATTCAGATGTTTCTGAATCGGAATATGTTGCAAGAACTAAAGTATTCACAAGACGTAAAATAGACAAGAAGGTCTTACATGTAATTTAATTAAAAAGTTTACGTAACATACGTCTTATACTTAAACTGTATGAAGTAATCTGTTCATTTACATGTGATGTGGGTCTCACAAGCTGTTTAACTGTGACACCTGATACCGAACAAAGCGTATTGCACGTCCCTCCCAGGGCTTTTAAATGTAATTTTAGCATTGTATGATCACGTGTCGAAATAAATAAACATACGTACCTTTGAGATAGGTATATTCGTTTTGTACACAAGGTCATTTGACATTGAGTTAATAAATGAAATCACATACTCATCTTTACTTTTACTAACGTTACGTCAAAAATCATCCATGAATAAGGAATTATTTTCACAAAAAATCCCAGTTTTACTTTTCCGTTTTTTTTCTTGCAAACATTATAGCGTGTGCGTGAACAACTTTTTGACTGAAACTATGATATTGCCGCTGCGACGAATTGTCTTAGAGTAGTAGTAGTGACATTCGGGCACATAAAATTCAAATTACTTTTTATTGAATTTGTTTTATTCAAAACTTACACTGTTTTTTTAAGTTATCAGCGTGGTTTTATTTAATAATGCAATGTCAAAATGATGTTTTGATAAAGGTGCACAATATTCTGAGAGTAGATACTCATAATTCAAGTAACGGCAGCCTTTTAAAAATATCGTATACGACATGGTGATTGGTGAACCATAGTAAAAGAGTGTCACATATTATGATGTAGGCAGATTTGTACAAAAAGTGTGCGAATGTCTAAAAACGATTATTTTTTTTCCCATGAACTAGCCATCTAAGGAGCAAAGAAATTCGTGATATTTTCATGTAAACGTAAGCATTTAATATTCGAAGAAATCTAAAATCTGAAGCAGATGTAAGGGATTTAAATGAATTGTAGCCAGACGCTGGTGTACCTAATTCCATAAACGTTCGTCGAAGATAAAGTAAGAGCTTTTTATGACACAAACAGGTGCTGTTGAGGACTGGGCTTCGATGAAAATGTATTTATAACGCAGATCAATAGAATATCTTTGCAACGTTGCTATATGCACGTATATAAATCTGTAAATGATCTTTCTCACACTTCTTTATACTAAAACCAGTCTTTGCAAAAACTCATAGCGTTAGAATCGCTGGTGGTAGCATATGTTTTATATTCGCCCGGATAGCGGCCACCGTACATAGTGTTTAAACCCGCTATAATGACTTACATAAGTGTTTCGCGTTCCGGGATCAGTCTGTGTATGTCCGGTTCCAACAGTTCGGCATAATTGTGTAGACTGCCGAGGGGTAACCATCTCTTGTCATTCGACATTATATTGGACCTTATACCATTTTGCTGTGCCGTATCAAAAAAATTGCACTATACATATTTTTAATTATCAAACGTAGCCTGTTAATTCAGGACGATATTGCCTAATTTCAAAGATTGCTAGCCTGTCTTATTTTGTTTTTTTGGTAAAACCAACCATAAAATTTACAGTTTATATTGTCGTTTCAACTAGTGTCAACGTACTATCCTATCGTAAGTAAATATAGAGTTCAATCTAAGCTACCACATTTAAGGGATTTGGTATAAATATTAGAACAAAAGACTTAAGAAACATTTATCATACCTAAATTTATTAAAAAGACATTATTTCCCACGACCAGACTCATCATAGTAAATCTAATGAGATTTGAAATAAAAAACATTTTTAAAAAGAACAATATTATATTCTTAATTCCTTAGATGATTAGTGAAATGTCTCTAAACATTTTAGAACACACATTTTTTATTTAGTGAAAAATTTAATCAAGCCTTGAATATTTTAAAAGACTTATTTCATTATAATGTTATATTTCTTTTAAACTTTCTTTATTTTTCCTTAAAGGTATAATTATCTAGCCGTTTCATAATGTAACTAGGCTAACTATTAAAAAAAAATGGACAATTGTGAAAGTCATTTTAAGACATTTTTATGAACAAATTTTTTCATTACCATGTACCGGAGTTTAAGTCGTAGTTGCCGAGTCCTTAATGATGAACAAAAGGACAATTTGGAGAAGGTATTAACCGTAAACCCATTATAAAGAGGCAAAGTTAATTAGTAAGTTTGGACATAATATCTGAAACTACAGATCTGATTTAAATATCTTACAAATTAATAACTGATATTAAAAATATAAAACTGTCGATAAAAATAAATAATATTTATTTGTTTTCATCCATTCATAATTTTATCTTTACCACTTACTTCCAACGCTGAAGGTAATGTTAGTTACCTATCTACAAAAATATTTTACTTTAGAATAAAAAGCAAACAGGCACAACATGTTCTCTAGGGAGTGACTTTCGAAAATTGCAAAAGTGTCTCATTAATATTTAACTTTCAACTCGACTCAAGAAACTTGCGGTTCATTGACTTTGTTACATTGTTTAATTTATCATTAGCATAATTTGCACAGACCATTTGGTTACCTGAGTTAAGGCACCTTTAGGAAATTAAGTTTGTTATTTAATCAAGCACGAAAGAAACTAATTAATTTATACGAGTGAAGGCCTTCCTTTAAGGTCCCTAATTTAGTCTACTTAATTATATCAAACTTCTAAATTTTCCGTGGTTTATGGAACTGCTATTAAAAAACACGTCAAATTGATAATCTCCTCCTTTTTTTGAAGTCGGTAAATAGAACTATTAAAGAAAAAGTGCTTTTATGAATCGTTAAAGTTTATACAAAGTTTACGTTTGTTTAGGATGTTCGGCCATTTGTATACTTTATAGTAAAATGGAAGTCGATTGAACTATAAACGAATATCGATTCTAAGATTGGCAACCGCAGAATTCCCAAATTTCGTAGTGAATATACGATCAGTCTAGTTCACCGAACTGTATGTTAGAGAACACGATTGCAGGTGATAATTAAACAGTACATAATAGCATCTATGTTTTACTGGTGGTATGTCTCTTATATTATGTGAGAGTCCGCCTGGATAGGTTCCGCCGCAATATCTAATTCTGCCGGCAGTGTGTCACTGTTGTGTTCCGGTTTGAAGGACATTGTAGCCAGTGTAACTACTTGACAAAACTTAACATCTTATGTCTCAGGATGGCGAGCGCAGTGGAATACCAAACAATACTTTGTAATTCAAGGTGTTGGATGGTGTTTCTACTGTTTACGGGCAGTGGTATCGTTTACCATCAGGCGAACGGCAAGCTCGTCTCTAAATAAATTTTAATTTATTTAGAGACGAGCAGATTAAACTAGGTCTTAATAATAAGTATATTTTAACAAAATTTTGTTAAAATATACCTGATGCATACACCGCGCTGTTTTAACAAGTACTATAATATGTATACATATAGCAAATAATTTGCGATGATTGGAGTAGCAAAATGCTGTTAGTAACAAATATTTAAACACGAAACTATTTTGTATTCATAAGAGGATTGCACGTTACAGATTGGACAATATATAGTAAAACAAAATGCGGTTTATTTAACTTTGTACGTAAAATAACAAACTACAATTCCATCAAAACGAACGTAAGAGTAACATCAAACAGAGAACGAAGACCTTGAAATAAATAAATCCTTTGATTCAAAGGAAGAAAATAAATGAAAAGGCGTCTCAATCAAGTATGGAAATTGTTGAGGTTATATTTCAATTGCTTTAGGTTTCCTTGTATAAATATTCACAAAAAGCTGTAATTTAAAAACCGTTCCGCAAATAGAGTGGAAAAATGGCGGAGGTAGGTAATTTGCATACTTAATACTATTTAAATATTTCAGCATCATTTGTAGTTTTAGTACACATGATATTTTTAGTATCATCTTTTGGAGGAATGAGAGATTTTAGTACATTTCCAAATGTATGTTCAGTATTTAGAAATAGCGGTGTGCGGTGAACATTTTTACATCACAAAGGGGATAAATAAGTAGACGTTTCATCTAAAGGCAAATGATTACATACCAGTGGCGAATGGTGATGTTTTCCGAAAAATAACTCGACAATCTATATGTAGGAAATTATATACATAAATGTGGTCTGTGAATCGTTTAATGGTAATTAGATTTCACATAAATTACGGAAGGGAAGCCGGCAAGAATCGGGTTATATAGAACCTTGAGCACTGTTACAAACGATTCCCAACACTACAAATGAATTGTGGTGATATTGCCACTCTCTGCGAAATATACACCAGTAGCAAAGGATTGTTATTTATATAAAATCTAGCGGTCATTAGAACGATTTTCAGACCGCATTTTTGCATATTAGTAGTACCTTTATGGTGTGTCGGTTTCTCTTTTGGAAAATGTTACCCTTCGCCACTGATATAATACACCAATAAAATATCAATTTCTTGCGATTGTGTTACCTTAATATCGCGGCAGAACGTCGCTCATTACTTTAATGACAGTAATTATATAGGATTGTATATTTTTTGTAGCCTCCGAGATCATGTTTCACCGAGGGGGAGTAATAGTGAGTGACGCGCGGACACGCTCTGGATACTTCGCGCTAATGTAATGTGGCTTGTATTGTGTATAGTAAATGCGCCATTGTTTTGTAGGATTTCTGTGAGTACGGGAGATCAATCAAACTGCATCTAGTAAATTGTTAATACACCGATTATGGTGGTAGGGGAAGTGCATTTCAGTTTCTATAAGTTCTGATAAATGATTTAGATTGCCTAGACCACTACTTGACATTTCCTCACCGGCAAACCCACACGACATGATTGATGAAATGACACATTTGATCCAACTAATTTACACTCTGTAGTTAGTGTAGAGGGGAACTGTCGAGACGGATGTCGGCAGGTTCAAAACCCAAGGGCACGCACCTTTGACTTTAAAAAGTTATGTGAGTATTCTTTGTGAACTACCGCTTGCTTTAAGGTGAATAAAAATATTGTAGGGAAACTTGCATACTTTAGAAGTTTTCTATAAGAATTTTAAAGGTATGTGGAGCTGTCAATCCGCATTAGGTCAGCGTGGTGGACTAAGGCCTAATCCCTGTCGATAGTAGAAGAGGTCCGTGCATAGCAGTGGGACAGAATATAATACAGGGCTGATATTAAATATAGTTATTTTTTTAATATAATTTTCTCGGGTATATTGTGTATAAATCTAAAAATGTACTTCGTCAATAAAAACTTCCAATAAAAAAGGATATCAAAATATATTGTAGGCATTCTAAACCATTATTTTTGTCAGCAAAATCTACAATTCGATACCGTTGAAAAAACATAGCTGTTAAAATACTGGTCAAACACATATCTATTTCAGTTTTTACGTCGGAATATCTCTTGAAAAGTAACCGCGTCGATATTTCACCTGAACGGCGGTATTTATTCACCAGCTGTCAAATTGCTTAACAAAAAGCAAAAACTCTTTCACAGAGGGTTTTTTCATTTCCATCACAAAAGAAGGATTGTCGTTTGTCTATTTTAATAGGTTTCCAAACAGTATGGTTTATGAAATATTGGGATACGTTATACGAATGGACCTATAAAAAACAACCAGAATTTAATGCCTTAAAGATTATTTTAGGGAATTCATATTCTCCATCAGCATTATCAACATCATGCCGTATACAATCTAATGTCATTTATTTGTACCGAAAATCATTGAGTTCATTTTGTGAAATCAATCAGTCAATGAAATCATACTTAGCTTCTTTTGCGCTCCAATACTCATTTCCATAAACATAAGACCATTTAACTATGGTTCATTTGTTATCTTGGTTTTACGAATGGTATTGATTATACAACCATTTAAATGTTTTGATTGTTTATATACCTACTGCTTAAACTATCTAAAAGCACCTTTGCGTTTCCTTCATTAAAAAATATAAGGAATGGTGTAATATCAGATTTATAATCAAAACTGATAATAAAAATAGCTGTCGCGAACAAAAACCTATAATGCATAAATCCGTAAAAGCTAAAATAGATTTACGTAGATCACGGTGAAAAATCGGTTCGGTATCACATATTTTACGCACAGCAGAATTTTTTATATGGCACTAGGACGTAACTTCAGATGGCTTTGCTCAAGTAATATAATGTCTGTTTAACAAGGTCCGGATATGTTTTTAATATAATGATAATATATGTATTTATATAGTTTAAATAAAAGTCAATTTGAACGCAATTTCTTGCCAAATTGTTCTTTTTAAAATTGTCTATTCTAGGTTTGAAAAGTATATTTAAATAATCTTGGGGATTTTATACAAATTTAAGATGAATGAAATACACATCAATTTCGAACTAAGGATTCTTTTCTTCTAAACCTAATACCCAATAACGTAAAGTTTAAATTAAACTCAGTAGAAAGTGCTCTTGACTCGATGGCTTATTTAATGAGTGGGAATGGAATATTGCCGAGCCGCGAATGTCGTCCGAGTTAACCCCTTCATACAATAGAGACGTCTACTTTATGATCTTCTTTTATTTATTTTAGGACTGTACTTATCTATTATTAAAATACGTTGTCTGCCTGATATTGTTTAAATATAAGTTTTTGGTTTTAAAATTTATTAACTGCAGTCTGAAATACATAAATAATAAAATGTAACGTACCTAAAAATGTAGGGAAGTTTTTCTATTTGTTCGTTTTGTTTAATTAGTATAACTAGTCCAGTCAGATTAGAGTCAAAGATATGGTTGGTTAAGTGATATAATGGCTTCAAAATCGATCTTTAATCTACCCTTGTCTTCATAAAAACCTTTACTATAATAAACTATCGCAAGATCGGCGCGGCGAGGCGCATGGATATTATAAAAAAATCCAATCGACGCAGGTTAACTTCGTTACGGGAGCTTGTTCTATCCTCTATATATTGAGTTAGAACCGCAATACGTGTGGAGTATTGCAATGAGGTGATTTGTTAACATGGGTAATGGAAATGGACAAATAGGGTATTTGTCAATTTTGATATTGCATTACCGAGTGAAACCAAATATTTATCTTCATGAAAATATTGCTATACTTAAATAGCAAGTAAGTAGATGTAAAATAAAAAAGTATATTTCAAACAAAATAAATATTTAAGTCCTAATGCCATACCATTACTACTTTAGGAGAATTCGTCGCGGTGGTAACATCACATTTTCAACCAGAAATATGCAGGCGCGCGCCATATTCGCAATAAAATACAATAATATAATAAAAAATATACGAAAAATAAAACTGGGATTTTTGTTGAAAATATTTAATATTCATGGATGATTTTTGAAACAATGTTAGCAGAGTAAAAGGCGAGTATGTGGTTTCATTTATTAATACAAAATCATAATTCATTTTGTGTATTAACGAACATTCCAAGTAATACAAAAATAAAATCTATAATAGCGAGTCATAAACTCGGCAAAATAGTTTCTTCAAATGGTCTAAAAAGTATTTGCGTTACCCCCGCGTGGAAGAAATATAAGCGAAAGAAAGGAAGAAAGAAGGAGAAGAAAGAAATATTTATTGCTGGCACAATTTTAAATAGACAAAATAATAAACTAATTTTCGGATTCTATCGCGGTATTAGTGTTTTATTTTCTCCCGACGTTTCGAAGACTTTGCAGCCTTCATGGTCACGGGGGGGACTGAGGTGAATTTCAATGTCTAATATTCGCGTAAACATAAGAAATCATTAGACAAAATACTATTAACAAACAAAATTAATGATTTCTGAATCCTTGCCAAAGAACACCGATTCCTGCCTAGGATGATTCGCGAGGCTATTGAAATTAAAAAACACCCAAATTTCAATAGGGAAGATGGTTGGAAGCTTGCACAAGCCTGGGATCCTGTTCTACATTTAATTAAATCGGATCCCAAAAGACCGGCTGCCAGACCTCAAGACACTGTGAGCTCATTCTGCGTAGATCGGACCGTCAACAGATAAAAATTTAAAAAAGTTGTATATTTGAAAATGTAGGTAGATATTGTAACTTTGACTTTACGGATGAACAACACCTCAGTCCCCCCCGTGACCATGAAGGCTGCAAAGTCTTCGAAACGTCGGGAGAAAATAATAATATAAAAAAACCGCGATAAAATCCGTTTAAATAGTTTTTAGTTTTTATTTCAAAACAAAATTAAACTAAGAGGATTACTATAAGAGCAGCTGGTCTAAGAAGAATAATTACTTGAGTATCTGCTAAAAGAAATTGTTCTACTTAAATTAAATGTTAAGGGTTTGAAAATGTAATCGGAGTTGGAGATTTTGTCTTTACCAAATAGTGACTGCTAATGAGATGATAGAATTTTATTATTTGTAATCGCTATGCGGGCTCCGAAGCACCTGGATATACGCAGGCTAGTCACGAAACCCGGATCACGCGAATGAGTCAGTGATGGGTTTTTCACCGCCTATGGTTGGGGATATCCAAATGGAAACTTTGGTATTTGTTCCAAAAATTGTAATGTTTATCTATGTCTCATGTAAGATTCAATGCTCTTACTGAAGATAATGTGGAAGAGAGGCTTACAGCTGACCTTGACATTAGTCTTAGGTAATACCAAGAAAAAGAAAAATACCTGAAGATACGATAGAAGATGAGGACTTCGCACAACTCAAAAAATAATGACAATCGGTGGCGTCGAAATAACTTCTAACATAATTGGATATCATGCAGAGTTTTATTTATTCAAGCCAGGTTCATGAAATAACCGTCTTCTTCTAATACCTTAATATCTTCATAAAGTAGACGAGTTCTAATCTTCTCGAAAACAATTTATTCCTTGTCGACATAATAAGCCTGCAATTGTTTTTCACAAGCAATTTATGCAAACTATAAACTTGACAATGCCATTTAAAAGTTGCCGCGCTGGTCCGAAAACTCGTGGAAGTCACTTATATCCCGACATTTGTAACAATGAAGTTTGACAAGGAAGCGATGTGTTATTGAAAAGGAACGATTTTCGCGCGATTTTACCTTATGAGTTACGTTTTTTTCATCAAAGTTAGCAAGTTGTTGAATATCTTAAGATCTACGTATGTCAAATTCATCAATCCTTGATACTAAGTACAGATTTTTCAGCACTGCTGTATAATCTGTTCCATATACATTTGCATATTTTTCTTGCCATATTTTTCTTGGAAAGGAAGTGAAAGTTCAATAATATAAAGCATCAATAACTTAATAAAATAGTTTTAATTTTGGTCGTCTTTAGAATTCCACTAATTTATAAAACATTGTTTCTTACATTTTTCGCTTTTCGCAGTCTGGTTTTAAATATACTGATTTACATTTTTATTCAGAGAGCTGATAAGTATTGATGAAGGCGGGGAGATTGGTTTCTGTATTGAATGGGAAGTGTCTGAGGTGTCGGCGTGCCAGGTCGCGGCCTGTATTCTCAGTCTGTGTTGCTAGATCATTATTAGATTCATTTACGGAAATAGAAATAATTTTTCAGTCTATGTTTGAACTAGGAGGTTGAAAACGATTTATTTAGCAAAAAAGATATATTAAAAATATAAATATTTATTAACAGCTATAGCTTAAAGACATAATTAATTATTTAGAATAAAGATACGTACCATCTGCATCAGACAACCAATTCTGTTAACAAATACAAAATTCGTTTCCAATAAAATAACCCAAGACAGGTTTCCGGGAGTTTTTCGGATGTGGTAAGCGTTAAGTGGCGGTCCGTTGTATCGATCGTCCACACTGCGCAACAAGTGAGGCGCTGCGATACCAGTGCTTGCCGCTCGGCGCACATTAGGCCTGTTAATTGCACCTGCACAAAACAGCTGGCACTTGAGCTGGGTACTGGAATATGTAATTGATTTTTGCAGAGTTTAGTCTCGGCTCGACCGTGTGCGGAAAACTGGCGTAATGAGTGTTTCTAAGATTTCATACAATTAATCTTTCCTTCTCAATCGTTTTATTTTCTTCATTAAACTTTGACAACGCAATTTTTTCTGGGGTGGTTAATGTGCTATAAAAATTGCGTGAAGGTAATAAAGAATATCTGAATAATAAAGCAGTGCGTGGGATTGCATCGCCCTTGTCACCGTGAAAGATATTAAGTTATTATTATATTTTTTTTTGTTGCCGTTAAATGATGAGAAGAGTATGCCGGTCGCCTAGTTGTAAGCGATAAGACCGCCATAGATAGTTGCGAACACCATACAGATCTTTGAATTACTTAATACTATGTGGTACTCCAGTGCCCTCGTCACCTTGTGACATTAACATGAGAGACCTATGTCTCACAATGCCCTGGTATTTACAACGTTTTCACCGGAACACAATAAAAAATGCAAATTGTTGTGCCGGCAAAAATAGACATTGCGGTGGTAATCAAACAGACGTAAGGTTCAGACGTACCACCAAGTAATATTTGCAAAACATTCCTTTCGTGATAATATTCAAATATGTCACATGCGTGCCAGATAACTTGAGCTGCAAATTTTATTACGTGTCAGTCGCATGTAAGGAGATAACGAATTTTATTTTACATAGAATTTACCATTCGAGTTCGGAATGTGAATATTAAATACAGAAATAGTATGTAATACATCCAAAAAATACAAAATATTTATAAGACCGAATCAATATCAATTAATAAATACTAGACAGCCACTTCACATCTACATATCACAAGATTAAGGACACAAAGAGTACGAATTTGTTGAAAATTTAAAACAGAATTCTTGAGGCATTTAAATCTAGGATTTAATCCAGGTTCTACCGTCATTTAGTTTATTTGCGCACTTTCTAAGATAGCGTCAAAGAAATATATTGCAGCTGTTACATAAATTAAACGCAAATGAGGAATAATTATAGAAGTAATTTATCCTGCTTTACTAACGTCGTCTTTTCTTTAAAACACAAAAAATGCGGACTTAAGGCCTCGAGCAGAGGCTGTATATCTTGTCGTCGAGCAACACTATACTATAATAAAACTGTCAACTTTGCTTCTCATAACAGCAATAGTGTTTCTCGGCAACAAGTTGACAGGCTGCGCGTCCTCTAAGTCTTAATAACACAAAACCATAAAAAATTTGGTAATTATATATTTCTTTAGTTCTACCATCTGAAACAATATATTAGATATTTACATTTTCTATGCTATCCCGTGCATCCGTAGTTCGTAAAGAACTTTAACTTGGTTATTAGACGCTTACATGAACACATGTATGGGTTTTTTGGTCCTCGAAATTTGGATACGCTTTAACGCTAGACGCTAGCTTCAAATTACAATACTTATTTTGTGAGGGTTATATTCTACATAGTTTTCACTCAAAGTTTTAGAGCCAATGCACCTTGTAAGAAGACCTTTGACAATTGAATAGATATTCAAGGACTTTGTGTCCATGAAATAAAAGTTTGTGATATATACTTTTTCTTTTTTTCTCATCTGCATTTATATTATATCGTCATCATCATCAGCCGCAGGATGTCTAACGCTGAACATGGACTCCTTTACTGATTTTTAGATCGCCCTATTGGAAACGGCCCGCATGCAGCGAACTTTTGTGACTTCTTCGATCATCTGTCCACCTCGTAGATATATCATATCCTATCATCAGAAGGATGAGCGACATGCTCGTTCTTATAATTTAGTTCAAAAGAAAACATTTCAGCACACTTACCAAGATAGCATGAATTTTTAATAACATTTTATATTTTGTATGTTAATTTACGAGTACTTCATTGTTTAAAAACTTTTGAAACTTATCTTTGACTAAGCCACTTAAAATCTCGATTTGTCTTTTTTAAACTATCAGGTGCCGTGTTTTGTTACAAAGATATTGATATCTATCTATAAATATTAATATTTCTTTTTAAAAACCATAACGTTATATCCACTTTTTACGAAAGAGAGACCTATTATTTACTAACATTATTTATTCACTGGAAAATAAGAGTTTTCCGAGAATCTAGAATTGTTCCGCGAAAAACATGTTATGTTCTTGGCCAAATAACATGTTTTGATTGCGTATAAAATTTGATGGCGACAAAATGAAAACAAACTATATTTCATTAGAGTTAATTGTTTTTAATATCGAAAGTAAAGAAGTTATTAAATTAAATAATGAAAAAGGATTTATTGTAAAGGACATCTTCGAGGCAAGATTTTAAAAGTTTTATTAGAGTAGCCAACTCGCTTAACTAACGCCCGCGGCACTGTTGATCCAATAGTTTCAATGTGACTTGCTAACTATGAGAATGGAGGACTTACTTGTTAAAGAAAGTAATCACATAAATGTTACAATTATAATATTGTTAGAATTTATACAAGCAGCAAATTTTTAAAATAAACAAAAAAATATATATGTATTTACTACAATTTATTTATAAAATTATAACTAATATAAATGCTTAGAACTATAGAACATTAAGAATAAGCTTGAGATGGCAAGTAGTTATAGCGTGCTAGGTAATAAACTAAAACTAATTATTATCCTTAAATTGTGAGCCGTTTTAGCTACTAAGTAATGAATTGCCTCACCGAAAGGTATTTTTTTTAATATCCAACTATTACTCTACTAATTTAATGTCTCTAATTGTCTTATTTTTAATCGCCACAGCGTGCAGCATCTCAGTAATTCGGCATGATTGTGTCAAATAGCGTGAGATAGCCATCAGTTGCCATTCGATACTCTATCTAGACGGCATCGCGTTTCCATCAGGTGTGGAGTGCAGTCAAGTTGTCGTGCTAAAATAATAAAATAATAATTTCAAAGTAATATTCTTTGCCGTCTTCAATAAGTACTAATAAAAATGAAATATCCTTCTAATATTACTTTGAATACAAAAACTAATTCGCACAGTTCAGGTTTATGGCTAAAAAGCAGGGTAAAAATATGTAAGGAAAGTGCCTAACTTTAGGAAGAGTCCTGAATAGAATACAGGGGGCCCATTCCGTCTATAGTAGCATATCTGTCTTTTTGCAATTAGGGCGTTCTAATCGAATGGCAGCTTTTAAAGCCGTATAGGTAAAAGAGCCAAAAAATCAATTTATGTAAACATCTATCAAAGCTGATACAGAAACGAATGTTTATCAACCTATTTAAAATAAAATATGTATCAAACTTAATATTCTTTATTCTTTTCTGGTCTTTTCTTGTTAATTTAAATCTCAAATCGAAAAATCTCTGCGATAATGTAGGCTATATCTGAGGATTGATAACCTTTATGATAAATGCATTTCAAACGTATATAGTATTGCAGTAACATTATAATACGATTTCAACTGCGATGAATGCTGTGTTGTCATGAACAAAGGATCATTAGATTTTGTAGCTTAACAAGAGAGATCAAAATATAGTCGGGGGTAAATGATTGCTGGGATACTTGTAACTGCGTAGAGTCTCGTCACCCACACACACACACGCACTCACGCCTTTTATCCTCGAAGGGTAGGCAGAGGTGAATCTAGTACACCCAGTTTGCGCTGTGTGTACTGCGTCTCATGACGTGACACGCGGCGAGCCATATCAGGCGCAGATTCTAGACTCCAGACTGATACTGAATAGAAAAACCCTATATCACTTTGCCTAACCCAGGGATCTAACCCGAAACCTCAGCACTGCAGGTCATACTGTAATGCAGTTACGTTAGCAAGGCAGTCTAGTTTGTCTTATGATAACTATAAACAAAAATATTTCTTATTGTTTCTAATGCAGACATCAAAATCGACTACATTCATATTTTGTTATGTCTGTATTTAATAAAAGAAAAATATGGAAAGTAATAAGACAAAACAATATTTTATTGTATTGTCATTTTTATGGATGAAGTTTCTTGGAATAGGGGCATACGTGCTTGTTAAATATAATTAAATGTTATCTATTATATTGTGATGTGAGAAAAAGTGATATTGCTTTTCGAAATAAGATAAAGCACAAATGGCATTTTTCTCACTAACGGCAATTTTTTATAGCTATGAATTTGAAATGATTTGTCATCGCGCAATAATTTATATCTTTAGCAAAATTCTATTGCATAGTCGGACATATATTTACAGTGACTAGTTCGATAGGCTTTTATAAATAAATTTTCCCTTCTTCGCACAGATAATTATTAGTGTGAAGTGGCTTGCCAGTGTCCGCGGTATATATGCTACAGTTCATGAGTGGCGAAGACTACTTATCACTTGGCAGACTGCTTGCTCGTCCGCCAAGCTGGACAATTAAAAAATCAGTGTTAGAATGTGAAAAAAAAAAACAGGAAACGACTCCGTCTCGCTTTATCGTTTTAATTAATTACAAAAAAACCCGGGAGTTCCTTTCTGCCTTTCTTCGGGTAGTTATCGCTTAGGTAGCTAGTGGAATATTGGTACGTTAGGGCTTTTATCGGCCTCACCGGTGAGGTTCGCGACGCGTTCCTCCCTTTATCTTTATTAAGATTATTTACATCTTTTTTATTTCTTCTTTCCTGCCAGCCCGAGCTGGCTTCTTTGTGTACTTTATAGATTTTCATTTATTTTATGCCCAATATAGATTGTCTTTAGTTATATAAGTGACTACTTAAGGCGATACCTCAAGGTCCATTTTCATACATTTTGTTTCACCTTTAATCTGGGTAACTAAACAAGTATTGGCAAGTAAAGAATTTAAATTCACGTCTAGTTAGTGATTAGTTCTCGCAGTTGAAAGAAAAACGTAAAAATAATTAATAATCATGGATATTTCTGCCTTTAAAATTTCGTCATATTAAATTTGAAAGGCCGAAATATCCATGATTATTAATTATTTTTACGTTTTTCTTTCAACTGCGAGAACTAATCACTAACTAGACGTGAATTTAAATTCTTTACTTGCCAATACTTGTTTAGTTACCCAGATTAAAGGTGAAACAAAATGTATGGTAAAAATTAAATATTCTCATGTATCATGACTTATCATAAGTGCAACTATGTTCGGTTTCGTGATTTTATTTATCGAGATTGGTTCACAGACTATCACTCGACTGACACATTCGTCCTCCACCAATCACAAACATTAAAATTAAACATCGAATTACGTTTCTGGATTTTTTGGGGTATTCTTAGGTGATTCATTAATTATCGTATCTCTTAATAGATGGGCAACTACTTTAATGTAATGTAATTTTCCTGATTTCGAATTCGTTTAAATATAGTAGCCGCATATTTGTTACGTTTAATAGTGATTTTGTTAAGTTTTTATGAGTAATTTCTCGCGCCAATGTACCGCAAAAAAACTTAAAACGTGGGGTTAATATTCAAATAGAAAATAAAACGTCGAAACCGATTTCGATTTTTTCGTTCCATTTTATGAAAGCGTGAATTGCTCCCACTCCTGATTCAGATTTATAAAATAGGTATGGCAAATTTCTGTTCTTTGATTTTTAAAAAACGTGAATGGCTTTTGTTATGAATTCCCAGATTTATTCGATGGGTTAGAAAAAATGCCTGTGCTAAATAAATAAAATCAAAAACAAATTTTAGTGAATTTTAGCAGTTCTACATATTCAACTTACTTTAAAAATAATCTACACATAATACATATTTTGATTCCACTGTTTCACTATTCCGAAATTACCACATTCTTTTAGGACAGGTAATCTTCGTATTTTAGAAATAGATGTATCTCGAATAATATAAATATACAAAGGATTGCAGCTCTATGTAAGTATTTGTATTATTCTTAATATAAAAGAACCATCTCCATGATTTGAGTGGCATTTCGTAGGACTGGTTCTCGTGTTGTAATGAAAAAATTCCTTGGAGTTTTTACAGTATATTTTATCAAGTTCTCTGGATAGTGTAGTGTACGTCGTACATTAACGTAAAAAATAAGTTATATATGATATTCCGTAATAAAGTTATAGTATCCAGAGTGTGGCCGATTTTATTAGCTTAATTAAAAGCCAAGCATTTCTTTTATGTAAAGTTTTCTATTTAAAATTATAATTCCTTGGATTCAATCATCAATAATAACGAAATAATATAATAACGAAATAAAATAATAATGAAACAATTTTATAACGTCTTCAAAAAAGAAACAAAACCATTAATTAGTGTAGTCGTCAAATTAGCAACCAGCAGTTTCTTCTCCATTATAACAAATTAATTGCTGTGAGATCTTTATCACCGTTGTTAGTGGATCGTCTATTGGTTTTATTGAACGGGTCTAATAAAGAGATGTTTAGTACGTAAGTGTCAACAAGATGGCGCCGTGGAGTGCATAAATGAGGTGGAAATAATAGAGCAGCTGTTGTATAGTCTTAAGTCGAGCCTGGAGTGGTTACTATTTACGTTGTAATATTGAAGTGTTTATAGTTGACTGTATTTTATAATTTATTAAAGGAATAATACTATGATTGACTCAAGATGTATTCCTTACTTGTTACCTATATTATAAACGAAGCGTCTGAATTTACAAGCTTTCTAAAATCAAGACTGCAGTTGCGAAGGGTGAAATTTTCCGAATGAGAACAAAAATACGGTTTGCAAATCATTCTAATGATATTTAGATATTATATAAACTATGAAAAGGTAGCCGGCAGGAATCGGCTTATATGGATCCTTCGCCTGTGCTAGGCTGTATTTCGTGCTAATATTGTGAATTGAATATCTACTTGTGTTTGTATTCCCCTTCGTAGTTCGTAGACGCTAAGACGGTCCATCAGAGGCGCCTTTTTTATACATTCTCGCAAATGCTAGTTTTATTTTCCTTGTTTTGTACAATTAATTCTGAATATACCCAACAAAGAAGATGAAAATGGAATACCTACCTTAATACTTTATTTAACATAATTATTGTGAGCCGCAAACATTTATGCGTTCCCAATCTTTGTATTGTGTAGATGATATTGTTTCTGTGTTGAGTATAAATCCAACATATCTAATCTCCACACACACTCCACCTTTTATTCCCGAAGGACTAAGCAGAGGCGCAACTGGTGTCCATCTTTCGCCGTGTGTATTCCGTCCCATGATGTGATAAGAGGCGAGCCTATCACCGTATCGGACGCAAATTCCAGACTCCGGGCTGATACTAAAAATCTTACTAACAGTTTGCCCGACACGGGGATCGAACCCGAGATTTCAGTACCACAGTAGTAGCGTAATACAAATACGCTACCGATGCAGTCTAATCTAAAAATCACATAGGTAATGCATAAACTAATATTGCACAATTTTTTGGTTTGATCCTAAGGATAATATATAATAGAAATACACTGACGCCTTCTAGCCCCGAAGTAATACGCAGAAACACAACTAGCGCAGTCAATTTATTCATACTTATCTAATATCCAGTCGCATGATGCTTTAGGGGGCGAGCCTACCTCTGTATCGGGCAATGGTTCGAAGGGTCCTATATCCTGATTCCTGCCGGCTTCCCTTCACGTAGAACTTATCATAAGAATGATTCGCAGATCTATATGTTGTGTCGGGTTTCCTTTCGCAAAATTTCACCTTTCGCCACTGGTCATCATTTCTGCCGGGAATCGTCCACTGCTGGACGTAGGCCTCCCCCATTGAGCGCCCTACGCTGCGTCTTCCGGATCGCTGTCGCCACTCCAGAACTTTTCCGCCCCAACGGACATAAATCGCCACTGATAAAGGGCATAAATTCCACCTTCTGGGCTAATAAACTGAACAAACCAATATCATGATACTGATCATACGTGACAATAGTTAGTGGTAGGATATTTTATATAGGATAGCCACCAGGTGAGTCTGTGGCGTTCTGGAATCAGCCTGTGTATAAATGGTTTCAGTGCGTCATAATAGTGTCGATTGCCAAGGGGTAATCATCTCTCGTCAGTCGACATTCTATTAGACACCACTCTACTTACTATCTTCATATGTATGGTGCAGTAGGGCCACTTTTTCGTGCACGAAAAAAAAAGTAGTCGACATTATCTTTTTTAGGTGGCAGTCACATATTAGTAGCTGATCCCGTAACCACTTCTTGACTAGTAATTACTGGAAAATATATTTTAGATATCATAACATAGAGTTGAAAATGAATGGAAACTTATATTCAGGTATTTTTATTTGAGACACACATTTTTTTACATTCGGTACAAATTTAGTTTATTTAGAGGAAATAGATTTTGAAATATGTTTTATAAGTGGTACAAATAAATTATAATTAATAGGTACATATTATAAAATAGTACATTTTGTTTAAATTCAATATATTCTGTGGAATATGTCGGTGCAAACACCATGACACAACTTTATAAAATGAATGGGTGCAATCGGCGAGCTTGGAAAATCTTGTAAAACTTCTCTTGTTTAATAAATTTAAAAATTTTATAAGTTTGAAGGTTTCTTTATGAATCATGGATTTATTACAAATATTAATGATTCAAGCAAAATACGTTACTAATGACATGTAAGTAAATTGATTTCACACCAGTTTACATAGATCTATTAAATTCACGTAAATAATAATAAATATTTACATTTCCAAACTACTTTTGTCAAATCCATTAGTGCCCAAAACAGTATACAATGTTACTAAATAACATAATTATTTTTAACGAATAAATAGACACATATATATCTTATTGTGCAATTACAATCGGAATGTTATAAAATAGCGCAGAAATTCTTAATACTTTAAGTATATGTAACACTAATTATGTCTACGTACATTTGTCTTTAATATTATCACCAAAAATTGTTTAATATTAAAAGGTCTAATATGCAATAGAACTAACACATATCCTACTTATATAACATTAAGCAACAGATAAAATATTAAGACATTGTATAAGAACTAAGCGCAGTGAAAAACAAAAATATGTTATTGAACAAATACGGTTATTTTGCTCAAGAAGGCTTTTAAATAAAGGCACATCCATGTTGAATAAGTTATCAAAAACAATTATGTAGTTTGGTAAGTTTATAACTTTTAAACATTCGGAAAATATAATAAGATTTTAACTTTTAAAAATTCGGAAATTATAATAAATTTTTAACTTTTAAATATTCGGAAATTATAAATAAAAATGACATTTATTGAGAAATAGGTTTTTTTTTTAACTTAGGATCACATTTGAGTTATTAAATATTTGTAACATAATATTTTTTAACTATTGTATGCATTTTGTAATTATAGATAGTTGCGATCATATAATTGTCATTAATTCAATGTGATTTTAATTGTAGTGTTTTAAAGATAACAACATTTTAAGCAGATCTACTAAGTACAAAATTTCTTTGTTATAGAAACAATAATACTTCTCCTGTGTTCTCATTTTTAAAACTTTTACAAATATTTGTAGTCAGATATTAGAAATATATTATTCATTGTGGGTGTATAGTGTATCACAATGATAACATGTACAGTCAGCCAGGAAAGTAGCCGAATAAAATCTTTTATGTATATCTCAAATATAAGTCGATTTAAAGTTTATTTAAGTTAAAAAAATGATTGTTGATAAGGAAACAAAAATTTCAAAGCAATTTAAAACTTGTTCAGCTACTTTTGTGTGTGACTGTACATACACATACAATTATAATTAATTGAACGCACTCTACTATGTTGAAAACTAACTGATGCCAAGGAATACACAATCTAATAATATATATAACACGATGAATATGATTTTAATCTAGAGCCTTTACAATTTGACTTACAAGACGCTCATTATCTCGTGCCACTCTTTCGTGTAACAGCTGTTTGCTGCTCTAATCTGCCAAGAGATCCAGTTCTACAAGTGTGTGGGCGTGATTTATTAAGGGGCTTGACTAACAGTGATTTAAAAAAAAACATCTCTGATATTTGGTTTGCTTTCGAAGACATGTTCAGCTATGTAATGCCCACTCTACATACTCGAGACAACTCGGTCTCGTGCCTCGTCGAGAAAGGACGAGACCGGGGGCTCTCCACATTCTCTCGCGGTGTTCGTTCAGTAATCATATAATATGGGTCTGTTAGAAACGTCTGTAGCTGTAGCATTTTGTACTGTAGCATAATAAATTGTTTTCTTAATTCGATAAAAATAAACAGTAAATCAAACGTGAGTCCTTTGAATCGAGTCCGGAATACCGACACGAAGGGGAGACCATACGAATATAGGCGAGAATTAACGAATATGATCTCTACACTCGTATTTGGCTGTTACCGCGTCGATTTACCAAATGTGTGGAGCGGTATTTACGGAATATCACTGTATTCGCTGTTGGTAAATAAAATAACGCAGAAAATGAACGAGAAAAGTACGATTATATTTTAATGTGGCAATGTGTTTACATTAATTTAAATAATTAATGAATGACTAAGCCCTAATCCAAGATAAAATTTATAAAGTTCTTATATTTTTTTCAAATTTAAGACTATGTCCGTATGGAGGATTTAGATATTAATTTAAATGTTTTCATGTTTTCACATAAGATAACATTTTAGATTAGTTTTATTGTGCTATTTAAACAATTTCTTAGCAGAATATTTAAAATAATCCGTATTTATAATATATTTTAACACGCTTTAGTTAAGATGTTGGTTAAATTTTGCACTTGACTGGATAAATATTCCTTTCAAGTGACACGGAGTGAAAAACCTACATGACATGTCGTCAAATGCAGTGTAGATTTTATTGCTGCGTTAGGAAATGTTTTCTTATATTTTTCTTCATATTGTATAACATTAAATCTACCCAATTCCCTCCAACTCCTCCGGTAAATAAATCTGCCCATTATTCCTCTCGAAATATCATCTTGTTATAAATAACATCGTGGATGAAATATGTATCAAATATATTTTCTTATGAGTAACATTGCTTTACTTTATAATATTTTGCCGTGGCAAGAACATAATAACCTTTGAGATTGTTACTATCAAAATATGTTTTAAAACAATTTTGATTCATATTTATTAATTTTGCTCATTACATTTTGTTAATGGAAGGTAGTTTTCAAATATTTTCGTTTTAATAAATTTATTATATCATACTTTTCTATACTTACAGGTATTTAGAAAGAAGTTTAAAGACTTTAATGATTGATCATTTGTAGTCATTACTTTCAATATAGTGTGATTTTTAAATGTTTACGGATATATATATATATATAAAAATCACACTATGTCACACACTCACAACTGTTTTTCAATCACACACTGTTTTTACATAATCAATTCAATTTTTATAATTATATGTAAACTTCCTCAAGGATCTATGGTGTAGCACATGAAAAGAAATAAATTGATACTGGTTCTCTTATGGTGCATTTTTAAGCAAGATATTATGTGAATAAAAATTAATTAAATAAATCATTTAAATTAAACTATTTTACGGATCCGTAAAATAGTTTAATTTAAATGTCTAACATTCGTGTAAACATAAGAAATCATTAAATAAAACATTTTCGTAAACTGAATGACATTGGCAATAAATATTGTTTAAAATATGAATTATTGTATATAACCCAACCATAAATACAAATTAAAGTGTACAAAATCATTATACACACGAACCAATCTCGTTGATTATTCGTCATAAAATTTTGCCCGGCATAATTAGCATACTATTTTGACAACATAACATGTCGCGAATCGGACTTATTCCGTATTTCCGCACTTCCACGAATCGGGCTTACACCGTATTTCTGCACTTCCACGAATGCTGGCGATATATTATCCGTCCGACATAGCTTTACAAAAACCGATGCTTACTTTATCAATACCTAAATCCTTAACTATCCCTTCTTCCCTAGTGTTTACGTTACTTACACGTGTAATGTTTCACAAATTTAGTTTTTATCAGAAAGATATTAGGTTTCAAATATTAATTATGCATAACTGATACAAAAAAACGTCGCTTACGACTTACGAGTTGAGCACTGGAATAAATTTTTGTTGACAGTTTCAAAGAAAAAAAAGTAAACAGCTCGGATTATAGTAACAAAAGGTTTCTTCACCCCCTTTTTATTACATACGAACTGTACACATGTTAGAGGAATCTTAATGGATGTCTAGAGTCATCACGTGACTTAAGTTTTATTACCTAACATAAACATTATATTATTACGAGCGTGTTACACTCATGTACGTTCCCTTGCAGTATAGAACAGCGACCAGCAAAATAATTTATTGGAACTGGAATAATATTAATTTTCTTAACCAATTATTAAAATAACTTAATTTTGTTGATATTTTTACATAATTACGGGAAAAACGTACACATTCTCAAAGTACATACAGTGTAACTAGATACAATAATTAGGTTTATTACACCTGTTCTGTTTTGTATTAGACTTGTTTTAAGTCTATCTAAATAATTCTAACAAATGAAGTCCACATATTTATGAAAGCAAAATAGAGTTAAAGAGCAATCTCAAATAGTTATCGAGGACGTTACAAATTACTGAATTTGGTTATTATTTTCATACTCTGTAAATTATTTTGTTCATTATTTAAGGGAATTTAAATGTCGATATTAAAATCTAGATTTGTCTCTACAAGCTTTAAGTACACGCCTCCTCATATTATAGATAAGAATACATTAATAATTAATGACACAGAAATTACACATGATTTGGTGTTCATTTATATTCTAATTTAATAGAAGTATATTTATTACCTAGATGAGACTTTTAAAAATAATTGCAGTATTATAACGCGAGTCGCGAACATCTATTATAAAACTTTTATAATTATGACTCTAGTCAGAAAATTCGAAACTCACAGTATATAAAGATGGCGGCGCAGCGGTGACGCGGCGTGACAATAACATTTTGGTAACCTACTTTCTAATTTACGCAAAGTTTCCATGTAACTTACGAAGAATTTGTAAGTTCATCGATTTTGCGGCTGCATCTGGTTTGTTGGAGTTTGATGTAAACATCATCAATCATTTATCGCGAGGACCCAATTATGAATTTGTGAGTTAAAATGTGTATAAGAGGGATTAAGCTTGTGTTGTTCTTTTCCTTAACGTACAAAACAAATATGATTACGGTTATGTTATCCATTGAAAGGGCCGCGCCACTCCACCGATAGGACGAAATACGACACCTAAACTTACACGATTGATCTAGGAGATGACGCACGAATTGCGTTTGCTATTGTGCCGTTCCCGTATCTGTTGTAGGTGGGCGAGCTGCGCCGGGGAGGGCACGTGGGGCTGCGAGGGCGCGGGTGGCGTTGGGCTGGATCCCGGAGCGCCCTGCGGCCCCGTCGGGAGCGACTGCCGCCGGCGCCGCCTCAACGCAGGCGACAGATTGTACTTCACCTTTGCCTGCACCAACAACTCCTTGAAGATCTGTGACACGTTGATGTTGTCCTTCGCTGACGCTTCGACGAAGCCATTCTCCCAGTCCACTGTCACCACCGATTCTGTTGTGTGGAATTCTATCTGTAAAAGGAAAGTTCGTTACTTTATGTATTTATGAGTTAATATAGAGCTGGACTGTAGGTATAAAATATCCAACAGCTTATCTATATATATAAAAATGAATCCCTATTTCCCTTGGTCACGCTATCACGCGTGAGCGGCTGGACCGATTTCACTATTTTTTGTTGTGTTTGTTATTGTCAGGAGGTTCTTATGAAAGAAAAAAATCAAAAAAATGCGCGGAAAATTAAAAAATTTAAGAAAACTTAAAGAAAATATTAATTTTATATAACTGTCAATTGTTTGAAATAACTGTCAGCGATTGACAGAATGCGCGCTGCAAATTTATAGTTAAGACGGGACAACGTCTGTCGGGTCAACTAATTTACCAATAAAAAACAAATCGATTAAAAGTTATAACGAAAATGTATGACATAACTAATACCATGAACTTATGTCGCTACTTTGTAGATAAAAAATTGCGACCATTTATCTTCCGATAGTACATTTCCCAAAAGGCAGAACTATTTATAGTGTTCATGGCAATCATAGCCCATAAATTTTCTAAATTGCATTTCCGGGTATAAATAAACATTCTACGCCTCCCTAGATGTTTCGGGGAGATTGTCCTTTTGACTTCTGATATAGAATTAAATGTTATTTGTTTTTAGAAAAACACGAGTACGGTTACTTCTGTAAATGAAATAGTAAGCATATAAAGTAGACTGTGCAATGGAATAAATTCGGAGTACTGAATACCACATTTAGAGTACCAAATACGAAGCTTGGCGTGAAATACACCCAAACTAAACACGCCAGTTATACACTAGTTTTATGCTAATTTGTTAGTACTTTTTATAATACTAAAATCATGACAACACCTTCTCAAGTCTGTTCAGCTCTTTCTGCGTTGATTCTTTCAAAGATCATAACAACATACATACATAGCTTTACATCTTTTCCCCTATTGAGAAATGGTGTAACACTCCATTTCGCTGAAATGGAATTGCTATGTTAATCCCATGTACATCGCATCTTTTTTTATTGCTTTGAATGACGGGACGAGCGTGCCGTTCGCCTGCTGGTAAGCGATACCACCGCCCATAATCAGTAGAAACACCATCTAAACACCTTGAATTCAAGTCTCTATGTCCAGTAGTTACAATGGACTAACACTGCTACTTGGCGGCAGAAATAAACTTTGCGGTTTCTACCTATCCACGCGGGCCCTCATGAGAGACCTACCACCACCATCTTAACAATCTATCACATTTATATTATAAGTACCTTAATATGCTTTACTAAGACACGTATAAACAACAAAGTCAATTAATAACAGTTTACTCTAAGTTCATAAACATGAACTCTCGAATGTGAGAGCATTAGCTAAATACAAACTGTGTTCAACAAATTCCAGGAATTCTCGTCACAATATGGAATGCTTATAAACACCCTTGACGTGATAAGCTTAAGTTATTTTAATTGTATTATAATATCGGTTTGATACTTATATATTCTATGATAATATTAATTTTGTTTATACTTCTAGTTTTTTTTTCATAGAGTAGTCATGTGGGTCAAGAGTGCGCATTTAAACTTTGACGCTTCATAACATCGAAAACTATTTATAGAATAAAACGAAACCGTGTTAATCAGTAAGACTGTTTATTTGTCAACAATTTGGATATAAAACTATTGTTAAAAAAACCTTATATTTCAAGATACTATGAAAAACAAAGAACGATCCGAACATGCACACTTACCCCTTTATAGGGGTAAGTGTACGCAGCATCGTGGGTAAGTGTACGCACCACTGTGTGTAAGTGTATGCAATACTAAAAAAGAGATTTTAACCTATTATAGCTAGCTTAAAAACATTAACAACATTTTTTATTTATATGTACTTATGGTATGAATTTTTTCGCTAGTTGAAGCATCAACATGTTGGTGAAAATGCAGTGGTGGCAGAACTGGTCAAAATTATGTCTGTAGCTGAACATGATACAGAGGTGTCCATGATATTTTATTTTCCTTGTTAGCGTTGGATGATGTCAATGTAAGTCCAGTAGTCAACGACACATTTTGTACAGGTTGACTAAATGATGTAGGAGCTTTTTCGATCTGCAAAGAAGAGTCTTGCCCGGACATAAAAAGATTAAGGAATGTTGAAGGTGAAGTCGTTCCTGCACTTGCCGAAACTTCTTATGTAGGTAATTTAGAACAGGTGGATGCTATTATATATATGCAGAAACTTTGATTATACCCAGTCTTGTACAGCTAAATTCGATGACTTGTTGAATCGATGCTTAATGTTATTTACTTCAGCATACTCATAAATCAACTGCTGGAGGTTCTGTATAGTAAGACCGTAATAAAGATCATCACTTTGTTTGATATATTTGTATATAGGATTCTCTTAATCTTTGGTGAATGTCAAAGAAAATCGTTTCATGCTGGTAGCTGTCTTCGCAGCTTTTATACGTTTTCGCAGAGTACTTTCCTTAAGTCCGACTAGATAGGCAGCTTTTCGCTTACTGGTGCCTTTTGTAATTAATAATTTGGCGGTTTCCAGCTGTTCATCTGTGACAAGGCACCCTGAGCTTTCCTCTGGTAATCTCGAAGCATTTTCAATGTGTATTTGGATTCTGAAACAAAAAATAGCATCACATGTACAAAGCCATGCAAGCGGGGAAAGTGTACGCATGCGCACACTTATACGACAAGCTTCTGCGCACACTTAACCCAAACCATTGAAACAGAATTTTAGCAATATTGTTACTTATGGGGTCATTATAACAACTCAAACACTGGCAATTATGAAACTAGATATTAAGTAGCACTCGATTCTAAACAACATATTTCCAAATAGTTTACATGACTAAAAAAAGATTACGTGTCAAATGTGATAAAATATGGTAAGAATTTTAGTAAAAATCTTCACTTACCTGTAAAAATAAAATGGTGCGCATACGGCAGCTGTAACACAAGCGCTACGCAGGATATCGTGCGGGGTACCAAAGAGGACAAATGCCGTCCCTTAGTTATAAATCGTATTCGAGATATTTTAAATGCGCACACTTACTCGCTACGCACACTTACCCTACATTACTCTACAGGTTTTTGCCGTAAAATAAAAGTTATCCAAGAAATAAATTATAACCTGATTGAATTGAGAAGTCAAACAATTATCCTTAATATCCTAACAATTGAAATTTCCGATTTATATGTGTTGATTTTTATCCCAAGATTAATTTATTCTTATAGTATAAAATCAGCTCTTTAGCTTTTTTACGATTATAATCTATTCTCATCGTTTAAAAAGTACGCTTACCTTGCAGTGGAATGCAATATCTACATAGAAAGACTTTTAATTGACTAATATCAATATCAAATAAGTGAGAAGTGCCACTATTATATTTGTTGTATTTTCAGGCATTCGAAAGAGTATTACGGGTACTACTGAGCTCAGAAATGTTATGTTGTTCCTAAAACAGAGGCACGATATTCTAAGACTGGAGGCACGTCTGTTATTTGAAGTATTATGTTGTACTAATGCTGGATTGCGTACACCTTTTCGTAGTCTTAGTGAATATTATAAAAACGACACGGAATTAGATTTTTTTGCTATATTTACTAGTAAATATGGCATAAATGTTGTTCGAATAAATAACTCTTCCAATAATTATAAGTAGCTTTGATTTGTAAACAGTTTAAATATTATTTTATATCGTTTACACTCGTAATCACTCATTACTAAATAATATAAGTAGCGAATAACGTTTGAGTTACTCATTTGTATACTTAACTATAAGAAATACTAATTTATAACGTCTAAAGTGTAACTTTTTGTTAGTTCCTAAAATAAATAAGGAAAATTGTTAATCTACCAAATTTGTACTTTGAACGTGTCTTGAGCTTCGCTTTTCATATTACGAAGGCGCACACGTAGTACATTACCACTAAACCTAGTTCAGTAAAGTGACTAACTGCGTAGTTAAAAGGCTAATGGGACAATTGGGTGTGTAGCCTAATAAAACATCAACATATTGCGCCGACGCTCAATAACATTGTCTGCTCGACTTCATAAATCCAGACAGGTCACAGTTGGTTCCTAACATTTTATTTTGGTAATATCCTTTTGCTATAAAGTAACGCGTAATATTATTTCTGGTCTCGTAATGGCTATAATTTTGTACTGAATATTTTGGGAATACTGCCAAATTCCTAACTCCGAGCTGCGACTAAGTAATCTTTCAAATGTAAATACCCGACCCAGGTTCGAACCCAGGACATCAGCGCGGTAGTCGTACTCGTAACTCGTATGATTACAACTACGCCACCGAGATAGTCAATAATTATAAATAGACCAACAAGAACACGTCATTATTCTGAAAACAAGACAAACCCGCAAAGACTTGTCACAAAGTCCACTTTGTCACCGATGTGACAGCTCGGCCCAGCGTAGTCTAGGCAGATATCTATGCGTAGTATGCAGGTAATATTACCATGTTTAGCGTCTTTACATTTATTTGTATGAAAATCAACAATATAAAAAAGAAAGAATATAAATATATAACTAAAATATAATGCAACGATTGTGAACGTCCGATCCAAAGAAAAATGCAAGCAAGTGTATCGCCGATGCAGTGGTCCGCGCGCTGGCCGGTTCAGATGCCCGCCTTTTTTCTTCTTTCTTCGCACGACTGATCACGTTATCGATATCATTGTGAAGTTACGCCACGCCTTACGGTCGTCTATTATTTTGCTAATTATGTAATGAAACTGACAGAACGGACAGAACAACATGGAGTGCTATGCATATAGCATAAAGAAGAAGATAATTAGTAAAAAAGTTTCATCTTCTGCAATTAATTCAATAGAGTTCAAAATGTCAAGCAACATTCATTTGTTCGGTGACGCGCCGACGTCGAGTTTAATATTTCTTGCAGACGCTTTCAACTACATAATTTTCTTTTAGCAAAAATTATGAGCATTTCTCTATACGATCTTCGCTTACATTTGGCCATGAGCTGAATAATACATATTATTATTGTTCAAAGTATCGTTTGTTTTTTGTTATAAACAATGAAATATTTCTCTTATTTTCATTAAATGGTTGAACTCGCGGCACTGTTAGCATGAAACCTTTTTCTCAGATTAAAAGCATTCAGGATAGATGTATTTTTCCGGGAAGAACCTCCAAGTTACCTATTTGGTATCTCTTTGCTAAAAACATATCAATCCGATGGCTCCTTTGCCTTGTAAAAGAAAAATAAACCGATAAATACATATTCATATTCGGTCATAATTGTCAGTGAAACAATTTTACTCGAGTGATGCTATTCGTTTCGTTTACAATGCATGCATTGCTTTTATTTCAAACGAAATATACTTCACATTTAATTTATCGATGTTTAATGTCTGGCTGCGATTGTTAATTAGTTTAATATGAACGTTAAGGGTATGAAATCAAATATACTTGATTTTGTGAATAAAAGTCTTGTTTAAAACAATTTACTGGGTACCATTTATATCTAATTAGGTTAAATATTATCGCTCTAGCACGAAAACGAATTATAGGACCAGGAACGATAATTGATAAAAAATTATGATCAACTACGCACTATTTTTTTTATGAGAGACGCCTGAGGTGGTTTGGTCACGTTCTGTGCAGATAAAAATAAAGTCGTCAAAAAAGCCCTGAGCCTGCTAGAGCACATAAAAGGGTGAGAAAGACAGTTTCTACTTCGTTCTAAAATTTAAAACCAGAATTAAATACATGAACGGACAACCCAAGTCAGGACAACTGAGCGCAGATATATTAGGAGAGTTGACAAAAAGTGGGAATAAGTAAAGAAGAAGAAACAAGATTTTCCATAAGTTACTCATAAAAATAATTGACTATGATGTTAATAGGTAAAAATATTTTGTGGCCTAAACGCTCGCTAATATAAATTTATATATACTTACTTTAAACTTCCTAAAACAAGTTATATGGATGATAAAACAACGTGTTCATAAGTAAATGTGAATTCATAAATTATAATTAATTAGGTAATAACTATCTAACTAAAGTCGTAGGGGAAAATTATGTCATATGAGATGATTAATACGAAATATGGTGGTGCTTACGACAGTTAAATGACTCGACATGATTTACACAAATAGGTATCTCTGCGCGTTGAAATTTTCTTAAAATATCACCACGCCTTTTTCTCTTTTCGGAGGTAGGCAGAGGTGTAACTCACCAAAATTTTGCCATATATATTCAAATGCAACAGAGGGAGGCTCTATTACCGTGCTCCGGACATATTCAGTCTAAGCTAATACTAAGCAGAAGAACCCAATATCATAATGTAACGTTTACAGTTAAAAATTTTGTTCGATAATTGTAAACTCTCTGTGTATTCCACTGTACCTAATTTATATATTTGAACTGATTTTGAAAAGGGCAACACAAGTTTCTGGCCCGGTCTTCTTTGACGGAAACTGCTTTCCGAACTGGTGGTAGAGTTAATATTTACGGAATATAAATAATACTGCTAGAACTTTGAGAGCTGTAAACTAAAGTTATAAGTATTGGGCCATTTTATATTTTTTTGAAGAATAACGTCACCTCTGGATCTCATTAAACGGCCAGGTAAAAATGTACTTACCACATTATTAATTAAGTAAAAAAATTATAGTTTTTATGTGTTCAATTTGAAGTCTTCTAATATTCATTTATCCTCTAGGTCAATAGGAACAAAAATGGCTTCTTAAGAAAAGACTTTTTTTTTTTTCATTTTGTTCGGACTACTATCTAATTTTACAATTTATAATTTGAAACTTGCGAAACAGGTGCATAATTCTTACCACACTACGTATATGAAAAATATGAAATCACCATAATAATTTGAATCTTAAAACCTATTTTTCTTAGACAACAATGACACAATTCGTCATGATTGAACATATTAAATGTGGTACAATATTGTTTTCACCAGTTTAATTAATTGCCCTCTCAGACACAATAAAAATTTATATGGAATAAATAATAATGTACTCATTGCATAAAACGGAACGGAAACCTGTAAGTTTTATGCAGTTGGTAGCGGAATTTGAAACAGTATGGCTCGGTGGACTAACTTCGGGCTGTAATTTACAACGTACACTATTTTTGTTCCATTAGAATGCCAGTGTTGTGTGTTTAGTGAGGAAATAGCGTTTGCAGAATTATGGAAAAAGTCTTTTAATTTAATTTACCGTCATATTGTATTCGTGAAGTTGAATTATGTTTGTTATACTTTATATAAATTGTATAGTTTTAACCGCTCTAGTAACAGTTTACGACATTGACGTATATTTGATGTTAATTAAAAGTAGTTAGAAACTTCGCCATTCAATGCAAATTAGAAGCAATAGAAACAAAACAAGCCAAATAAAAAAAAGTAGGCGCAGAACATTATTAAAATGCATGACAATGTTTTTAACAATTCTTTACAAATGTAATGTACAACTCATACATAATGCAGCATTATTATAAGTCATCTGCTTCATCAAACTGATTCAGTTCTTTATATTTCGCCGATATGTTACATAGACGAGTCTAAAACAGCCATATATGTCTTCCGTGCTTGTAAAGCGGAAGTGGAAACGGGAGAGCTAACACCCCGAACGACGTTTACTAGGTTTCGAATGCATCTATCTGTCAACAGGGATGTATTTGAGATTTTTTATTAGGACGCCTTTAGTATAAACTTCTTACGGTGGTTGTGATATATACGAGAAGACGGATAAAATTGGTGTCATTTTGTAATAATGTCAGAAATTCTACTCGTCGCAAATATTTTTTCTCTTATTCCATCGTGTTTTTTATTGACTTCTCCTTTCGACTTAGTCACAATAACTTCAGTCTATTTACATTTGTAGTTACGTTTCGATTTACTTATTGAAAATATTTATTCTCCGTAATAGATTTTACAACCGAATTTAAATTTCCACATTCAGTCAATGTCTCCGATTTAAAGATATGAAAGTTCGGAAATAAATTATCCTATTATTCCTATATCGTAGAATAAATCTATTGACATGTTATTTAAGATTCGATCTGCAAAAATATTGTGTTATATTATCTCGAAAATGTTATAATGCAGAGTTCTAGTTGCAGATTCTTGGTTACATATATCTATTAATAATCGGTTATATTGATTATTATGGTTCATAGCATACAGGCTGGAACTGAGACAACTGGCGTGTAAATACGGTCCTGCCTCTCGGTAGGAAGCGTTGGTTCAGTGAGTCGCAACACATTTAACTCTAAAGATTTATTGCGAAACTTCTTTTCATCGTAAGTTGACTGTAGATAAAATGTCAACAAAAATCTACAGAGGGACGCTATATCGTCTGTAAATACTATAAATTGGGTATGTTGAATTAATATAAATATTAAATTCATTGTTTTATATTAAAATAGGTTTTAAATAAAATTTGGATTTTTCGCGATTTTATTCCCAACAATTGAATATTAAATTTTCTATAATTTTGAAATGAAGGCAGTTATTTCGCCGGGTTACGGGTAAAGGCTTCAGTATTTGCAACGTCAGGAGATAAATTAAAAAAAAAAACATTATTTTACGTCTAACACTCACATAAACAAGAAATCATTGAAAGAATTAAGGTTTTTAAATTTACGGCAAAACACCATGATAAGCCACTAACTAGTTCACAACAATTTACTATAAGCTACATAAAGTGTTCAATCAGGCTTATCTAATTCATAACTTCTCCAATTTTACTGCAGACTACTGCAATAAAAATAAATCCAATAACCTTCAAGATATCTTATTACATATTGCCATGAGGAAAATCGTTGCATATCCGACGGTCAAAAATTGCGACCGAAGAAGATACATTTTCGATATTTCATCCGTTGCATTGATTTTGCCACATGACGGCCAACGCGCCATTTTGCTTTGTGTTGACGGTTCGGAAATTCAATTTCCACTGGCTGTTCATAAATATCTTATAAGTTCCGAAGCTTGACACATTTAAAAAATCTATTGGCAAAAGTGTTACGGTTTTAGAGTTCCATTTTTGAATTAAAATCCTTTGTTGTTAGAAGCCAGCTCTTTATCAATGTCTCCGTGTAATTCCATTATAATGCTTCAATATCTACACCTGTAGGAATTCGTTACCCTTGCTGTTAGTCTTCGTGTATCACCTAAACGTGATATTTAGAATTTTTGGAAAATTTTCAGACGGAAGTGCAACAATTTGGTACAATATTGAAGGGTTTGAATGATAATATTAAAATAATTTATAATTTAAATAATATAAATATGAATGGATTATTAAAATAATTTATGATTTATTTAATACAGGGTAAAGCTCATCATGTTTCTGTATTTATTAGTAAAGAATGGTTCCCAAATTATGTAAAAATATTAAATTTTTTATATTATAGTTTTAAGATTATTAAGATTATAACACCTTTTTATAATTGTTTTCCTGATGTTTTAATGCATTCAACTGAATAAATGTAAATATGTATTTAAAATAATGTTAATGATTTATAATTTTTAATTATTTTAAAGTAAATACCGTAAAAACCACTGTTTGTGCTTAAACAATAAATAAATATTTTTCCGCCATAACTGCTTTTTTATTTCAACGTGAATAACAAAGTTATTTGTCGGCAATTTCTAAGTAAATAATTTAATCCCTGTTTATTTTCATCGCAGCTATAATGAGTACTTAGAATCGTGCTAGTAACTGATTCGAGGAACACGTTGAGGGCTCCGCACCCACTGGCCCCTGAAATTCCTACCCTGTGCCCACTCGTCCCATGTAATAGTTTTAGTGCCTACTGGTCCCCTCCTATAGAGTATTATTTTTTGAGCTTTTTGACCTATCTTTGAAAACCGTCATATTCCCAAGCGTCACGTCCGTGCCTCGTCTTGTTTATATGTTTTTAAAAAACACGACGGCGCCCCGTCCGTGCTATGTCTGCGCCCCGTCCGTGCTATGTCTGCGCCCCGCGTCTTTTCTGTGTGGCCCGCCCCTAACATTCGCGTAAACTAGAAATCATTAAATAAACCGATCACTTAGGATTACAGGCGACTCTCAGACGGTTATGCCTTCTATACAATCGTGCATGCGTGTACTCGCTTATCATGTGTCTTCGTGTGATTGAACGACGACGGTGGACGAATGAGTACCTTATAAATAAATTAATACCTTAAAACTGATCTCCTATCAGGGGACCAATGGGCACTTGAATAGGTGACGAATCTACAACTTTTATTCTAGGGTACGAGTTTAAGGGATGGAGTGGGTCCCACGTTGAGAAATAATAAATTCTTCTGAAAAAGAATTCCTTTATTATAATATTAAATGAATAACAAAGCCATGGTTTATTTAAATCTCTGAATGTGTTCGATACGGCAATGTTTCTTGCCATTCTCGAAAACGAATTTAAATTTTAAAATATAAATGCTATTCTATAATACACAAGATAATGGGCTAATACATATAATTTTAATACTCTTTATATTGAATGTTACTTTTTAACATTTTTATAAATATCTTAAAAACATCTATGCATATGAAAATATAAAAAAAATTAGTCATCCTCCGATGGCGAAGTTCAACATCCAAGCCACCAGTGATCAAAGATTCAAAGTTATAATTATTATAATAATTAATTGAATGTGACCAAATACTCAGTACACTGAACATAATATTATTTAAAATTTAACAATAAACCTTTTAAACATATCTCATAAAGATACGTGATATGTAGAATTCAAATACATAAACATTTTCAATATTTTGTCACGAAGTACTTAATCCCATACCACATGTCCTGAATATAATTAAGGTAAATCCGATTTGTCGTTGCCGATAGTCGTCGGATATAAAGTTGAGAGGACGTGATACGTGTCGGCTTTGTCCTGCTCGACTCGCTACTTTGTTACTATAATAGTTACACGCTACGCAGCCTACAAAGAAGGGAAGAAGAACCCCTTAACAAGCTTTGCAACTTTGATCGTGCAAATAAATCTATGTACAGATATGTTCAATTGGAAAGCCTTGAGTGACGCACCTGTTTTTGAGATGGGGTAAAATGTAATATTACCATTTATAATTTCGTATGACGACATAAACTTCTTAGCATTACGTAATTAGAAGTTGAGCAATCTTTTTAAATTCCAATTCCGACGGTACTATACTTGACAAGGTATGTAGATCGTTCACAATTTTGGTAAAGTCAATTCATTCGTCATACCGGCTATTTGCTATTGTGCATAGTATAATTTGAAACATCTAATACTTTACAGAAAAAAATATAATCCAAAAGGGTTTTCGTTTTATTTGCTAATATCGACGCAGTCATTCGTTTCAACAGGTGTTTTTCCTTAACATATTGTAAATAACGTTTACATTTATAAAAAGGAAATAGAGAAATCGCTCACCTGTCGCGCGCCCGTCTCCGCTAAATCCACTTTGTTTCCTACAACGACGATGGGCACGGCCGTGCTTTGTTTGGTTTCGTGTATTTGATCCCTCAGAGCCCTGACTTCGGTGAAACTGTTAGCGTCGGTTATGTCGTAAACCAAAATGAACGCGTCTGCCGATTGCATGGATAGCGCCCGCATTGCCGGAAATTCGTACGAGCCAGACGTGTCCAAAATGTCAAGGGTCAGCCTGACTCCAGACACGTTGAAGTCGCCGTGGTGCATTTCCTCTATTGTCCGCTTGTATTTCGTCGAGAAAGTACCGTAAAGAAATTGAGTTATGAGCGACGACTTTCCAACTTTAGCAGCTCCGAGAACAACAATTTTATGCCGGACTGCACTGTTAGTGAGGCCGCCACTGTTAGAAACTGGGTCTTCGCTTCTCTCGGTCCTGCAAAGAAAAAACAAAGTTTGTTTGTTAACAAAAATATGTCGGGAAACGGGACATCATAATTGCTTACAAGCCTAACAACCGCCACCTACTGTGGTAATAGACTGCAAAATTGTCTCCTAATTTAATGGGGGTAAATCGCGTCGTAAATTTTACGGCTACGTGTGGGAGGCGTTCGGAAAGTACGATAATAATGCAAATCAGGTTAGGTAATGCGAATGGCAATATTCTTTGGTAAAACTTTGCGAAAATAGGCGACGCTCCGGTTAATGTAGTCATGTTGTAGATAAACAACAAGGGCATGGGACCGCTTATCAACGGAATCCGGGGGCGGGTCGCCTTGCTAATTGACAAACAGTGAGAGCAAACATTATTCAGTTATGGCTCGACATGCCTTGAAATACTTAAAGCGCTACGCTTTATGGAGCAATTAACCACGAACCTAATTGTAGTCTAATATAACGGTGCTGTTATCTTTGCACGGCTGTGTCAATGTGTTTTGTCGCAAAGCTTATCGGTCGACAAATAATATCGCACCGATCAATACGTAGGTATGCGATCTTGACTCATTGCTTGATAACGGGAAAGGTTATTTGCTCTACAGACACGTTGAATTATTTGCTAGGGAATAGCTTGCTCATTTATCGAATATTGTGAATAGATGATCATCTTCATTGTATTTATTAAATCTGTCGGGACATTGACATTCTAAAAATCTAATGCTGTTGATTATAGTCCTTTATTTGCGACTGCAAAAGGCTTTCATACTTTATGAAGAAGAATAGCTTCCGAAAATAATCTAGTGTTAGCCTTTTATAATTTCCCGTTGCTATTGTATGGTCTGATATTTTTTATTCAATACGAAGAATATGAGGCAAATACCGATGTATAAAACTAAAAGATGTTTTCGCAAACACAAAAAAGGCAAGTATAAACGAGTGTTTCAGCCTTGTTTCGGTTTAGAAAATCTGTCGGTGAATGAAAATCTATCGGAATTTAATATCGATTCAATTCTTTTAATATTCGAAAAAGGTCAATTTAACTTAGCTACATATTTAGATTAATCAAATGTCGACGTATTTCGAGCTATAGTCTCTTATAACCATTTTGACTCTAAAATTACGTTCGAAATTAAATTATCCACAGCGATATCAGCACGTAGTTTTCCTACCGGTTATGGCCGTCATGTGCAGATTCGGATTGTATAAAGTGTTTTAAAATTTTCATTCCACACAACCGCGGACACCCGCAGCGTGGCGCGGCACCATGCGCTATGCGCTAATCCACCTAGTATTAAACTTTATATGTATAACACTTGAGTACTTTTCAGAAGTGCGAGCTCGTGATTTTATAATATTCTTTTGAGTGTCTATAAACATATACTTAAAGTTAAAACAGCCGTGAAATAGATTGATTAGGTTTAAAAAAATAATAGATGAACTTCTGTCGGTCGACTTTGCAGCCCATTTGAGGCAAGCCTTATATTATGAAGCTCATCAGGTCCAAGGTTTGACTCCCTGATATTATAATATTTATTTTCTATAAACAAAGTTAACACGGACAGAAAATGAATTTTGCGCTATAAGTATAAAGACAAGTCGCTTCCTCTCACGAGGGAAACGGAACCTTTTATATTATGTTCTTTATCTAGCATTAAGAAAAAATCACAAGCTTTTTATATTTTATACAGCTCTAACCACTTTATCCATCATAATTTTAAAAAACAAGAGCAAACGTCTTAACTAACCGACACAATTACACCTAAGCAGTTGAAAGCCATGCATCAGCGAAATGTTTCCATTAGTGGTCCTGATTACACCATTGTTTGCTTGCAGTTAAATACCGCTCGCATTGTCAACCCCACTCTCACCCAATTACGGTTGATAACAACGTTTCGTATGTTATCCTGTATTACTTCACGTTCAACATATAAAAAGTCAGTTGGTTTTCAGCGGCGTTTTAATCTGCTTTTCGTTGTTACTTGTTTTTTTTTGAGTTATATTCAATTTAAGCGGGGTTTATACATGTAGTAGTAGTAGTATTAGTAGAAGTAAATAAACGTAGAAACCGAAACCGAACCGTAGAAACCGGTGAATGGATGAAATTCGGCGCACTGATAGACCTGGGTTAATTTTTTTATAATGGCTACACTGATTTCAACCTGGTCAATTACAAAGAAGATTTTTATACCGGTAAAGAGTTTTCCCGCAGGCGATCGCGCAAGTAACACTTAGTGAATTTATAAATTTGGTCTATAGATGATTTTATATTATATTCTTTATTATTTTATCATTAGAGCCTATCATGAATAGTATAATATTTTTATGAGATTGTTCAGTCATTGCTACATTATTATTTTGGAGCCATATTGTGTTGACAGTTAATTTATTTATAACATCAGCCATTAGGTATGAAGTAGTGTGAATACATATATATTACATACCTACATAGTTATTATTTCATCCAAAATAATATAACCTTAAAGATCAAATCTTGAAGCTCAACTTTACCCATAAAAACAAATATTCGTTTATTTATTGAAAGTGGAGTGCGTCGAATATAAAAGTTTGAGTCAGATTCCATGCAGTAGCAATTACCTGAGTGCACGGGAATGCGCTTGGTCATTTTTTGTAGGATTAAGATGCATAGCGACGAACTTTCAAAGGAAGTTTATAGCTTAAAGCTCACAAAGAACTTAACTAGGCTTAACAAAGTAAGTAATTTTTCCTTTTATATTTGAAAAGCGGAATGTGTAATGTAATAAGTTTTAAATAGTAATGGCAGGAATACTTGAAACTGGTGGTGGTAGCTGCCTAGGGTGGCACTAATGGGGACCTGCCACCTAGTATATCACTGCCGGGATTTTGAAAAAATAATAGGGCTTAGATAAGGAAGGAATTTGTTAGTTGTTTAGGCTTCTAAACATAGAAGGCCAAATAGACTGATAAATTGTTTAAGTCAAATAGCAATGTTTATATACATTTTATCGTAATGTTTAAATTCTCACGGGTACTATAAATACGGTTGTTTTAGCTAAATTGGGAAATAAAACAACGTTGATACAAAACAAAGACAAACGCTGATAATCTTAACGAGTTTCATCTGAAATGTAATTTTGTTCGCACACATAGCTTTCATTCGCTTAGAAATGTGTCGTTTTAATACTCTCGCTTATACATTCAATTAAATATTTGAAAGGAAAATTTGTATAAAGTCGCGTAGTTAGTTCACGAGTTCTTATAATGAACTTGTTAACTTTTGATATAAGTAGGCTTTATAATTGCGTATTATGTTTAGAGTTGATTTTGTTAACCGACTTAAAAAAAAGAGGAGGTTCTCAATTAGACTGTTTTTTTATGTTTGTTACCTCAGAACTTTTTAGTAGGTGAACCGTTTTACATGATTCTTTTTTTATTTGAAAGCTGGTGCTTCCCTGGTGATCCCATATATATTATGTCATTGTTCTTGGACCCTTGACTTCGGAAATACATCAAAAAACTCTTACAATGATGTCGTCAACTATAATATATGTCCTCAACGTATACTGATTTTTACAAACACAAAAGAGCATAGTATAAAACATTTTAACAAAAAATTATATTATAATTTTTATTAGGCACCGACTCCAAAATTGGTAACCAGTATATAGGTAACGTTAAATTATTTTTTGGTTTTTAGTCGTTTTTGAAGGCGGTATAATTTTTGGTTATTTAAATAGAATATTCAGGCAAACATAAAGACTAGATTTGCTAAAACTACAAAAACTAAAACCAATTAGTAGATTCTTCATAAAGCGTACAAAAAATACAATTTAACGAATTTGGTGAATCGAACATTTTTTGCACTGAACGCGATATTGGTAAGATATAGACTGGGTTAGAGGAGTTTTACGAGGAGATCGCTATAACCACCAGCGGGCGGCACCATATTACATTTATTAGTCTATTAAACGAAAGCAATCGATGTCACCGTATATTCCTATTGATTTGGACGTTATTGATATTTTAAAACTTGTTCAAAATATCCGAACGTTTTATGTCACGGCGTGTTCGGATATTTATCGACGTTTTGACTGTATGAGTATCTGATGTGTTATTTCCAATATTTTTCAGTCTTTCATTGTTATTTTTTAACTGTAATTCGAATACCGGCAGTTTATATTAGCGAGTGGCCGATTTGGAACAAAAAAAAATAGACAATCGCACAAAGCAACAACTGAATAGACGTAGAGGCAGAATTAAGAAAAAAAACAAAAGCAAATAACTATGTAAATATTGTATATCTGGATTAATAAGAACATACATTTGTAACATTATTTAGTAAAACACAGCCCATAGGGCACTGAAACAAGTTATCTGACTTTTTGTCCTTATAAAAACAATTCTTAGATAATACTTTTTGTGTTCAAACCTCAGGAATCCCTCAGGGAGCTATAGTTCTTGTATCTTAGACATGTCCATAACCTCACTTCTGTCATAAAATAACATTCTTTTATTTACGACTTTGAGAGTATAAAAATCATTATTATATGAACTGGAGTTTCCAGAATGTTTTTAGCAAAAACAAAACTGAAACGTAGTACAATTTACATAAGAGCTTTTTAACATTGTATGTTTAGTAATAAAAGGTAGGAGTTGTTTTAAATTATAATGTTGTGTAATTGCTTAATTTAAAAAAGGATTAACTTTTTAAGAATAAAATATTAATGTTTCAGTCTTACTTTTTGTGACTATACTATACGGAATAATTTAATAATATCGTTAACATGTTAAGATTACCGCGCATACGTTCGCGGCACGACTTCCTTTGGAGCGTGGAAACATATAAATAAAGTATTATTTTGATCGATATGACGCAGAACTGAAGAAACTACACAACGCGTAACCAATTACCTAATATTGATTGTGCAGTTTGTGTATTGACTTAAACACAACTTTATTGCTTTTAATATAATCTATGCACGTTATAATAAAACAAAGTCCCCTTTTCTGTCTGTATTTTATTGATTTTCTCAAAATCTACGGGACGGATTTTTATGTAATTTGGTATAGAGATAGTTTAAGACCCTGGGAAGGTATATAGCAATAAAATATATAGCGGGATTTTATCCGGAAAAAATCTTTCCCGCGGGCGAAGCCGCGAGCAAAACCTAGTATGAAATAATGATCTCTTTATTCCGCAAATATTTGCAAAATTTTTACTCAAAGTGCGATTATTCTCTAAAGGTCGAAATACTCGGGTTATTATTTAAAATTATATTTTTATTACTACTACTAATGGTATTAACTTTCGGCAAATACTAATAATAGTATGTCGTATTAGAGAGGTGATGGTACAATTACGTATTATTGCTATAAATTACATAACATACATACATAACATCATGCATTTTATCCCCGAAGGGGTATGCAGAGGCGCAACTAGTGCACCCACTTTTCGCCAAGTATGTTCCGTCCCATGATGTGATAGGGGGCGAGCCTATCGCCATATCGGGCACAAATTCCAGACTCCGGGCTGATACTGAGCAGAAAAACCCAAATATCACTTTGCCCGACCCGGGATTCGAACCCAGGACCTCAGAGCGCTATTGTACCGGACATGCAATACAACTACGCCACCGAGGCAGTCTTTGCTATAAATTATAATAATAATAATATAATAATCAATGTAATAACACGTTGACCCCACTGCACCTGGCGATAAGTCCATAGAATGTCGAATGACGAGAGATGATTACCCGTCAGTCTACATACTGTTGGAGCCGGATATACACAGGCTGATCTAGGAACGCAACACACTAACATGGGCCACTATGGCGGGTCTTAACAGCTTATGTACTGTGGACGCTATCCAGGCGGATATAAAATATATCCTACCAGCAATATAAGGTTATTCGAGTCACGGAAGCACTGTCTCCACTAAGCGCGGATTTTCTTGCAACATTTGTTCTTCACGAGAAATTCTTTAAATTGAATTTATAAAATGCGATATTTAGAAAATATCGTGTATTTATTTTCTATAATAATAAAGGTAGTATCTAGTATTAAGATCTCTAATTATAATTGTAACATATTAAATAGACCTCATTGTTTTCTAAGTGTTCTAAAAATGTGAAATGGTCTTCCCTACAAAAAGATAACTGTTTGAGCGTCGTCTATATAATATATCGGAATGAATCTTAAATATTGTTGTGATGAATTTTCGTATACCCCCGGTGTACAATACGATAACTAATTAGTTTTATAAATATGCACTACCGGAAAATAATCAAATGGAAAGAATAATTGCTGTAAATCACAATAGTATACATTCATTGAAACAAACACACATCACGCACTGATCCCCGAAGAAGTATGCAGAGACGCAACCAGGGCATCCACTTTTCACCAAGTTTGTTCCGTCCCATGATAGGCGAGAAGCCTATCGCCATATCGGGCACAAATTCCAGACTCTGGGCTGATACTGAGCAGAAAAACCTAAATATCTCTTTGCCCGACCTGGGATTTGGACCCAGGACCTCAGAGCGCTGCCGTACCGTGCATGAACTACAACTACGCCACCAAGGCAGTCAAATTGAATACATTCATTGAAATGTATAAAATTGGCAAATGTAGACTCGAAATATCCTTTTTCTTTTGAGACGTCGTTCTGAACGTGTACTTGGCTACATTTTCACCGGATACGTGAATGCTAAAAGAAAAATAATCCTGTTTGAACAAATGCCAAATAGTTAAGTGATCTTTTAAAGTTTTATGGGGTCGAAAACCCTAAAATATACCACAAGAAACTATTTCCAAGTGGTTTTGGCAGATTCTCTACATACATAATTTAAAAATGGATCCATTTAGAAGGAAAGTAAAGTTTTGAGTTTGAAAATCTTTATAACAAAATGTCAAAAACATGCAATGATTGCTTTTTATTAAGCAATTAAATGTTCAAAAACTACATTATTGTCGTCTTTTACAAAGTCTCTGTTCGTACCGTTTACAACGTTATGGAAAGGAAAGGTGAAGTGAGAGTGATCTTTTGGATTTTTGGATCGACAAAATATGGAAGGTGGCACATACTGTGTCTAATATACATTTCATACATCCTATACATCTGAGCGACAAAGTCATAACGATGATCGTCAACATTTTGGAATTTGCTTTCAGCATACAAATAGCTTCGAAGAGTTGCATATTCAATATCAATTCGAAGTTTGCTAAACACGTAGGCTGTTCGTAACCTTTAGATTTTGCGTATGAATAAATAATTTTTCTACAAGATGAATGAATATATAAGGGCTATATTTGTATGTACCCTGATCCGGCGGGAATGCATGAAAAGATTGATGAAGGTGGAGGAAGCGAGAGAAGTATGCCAGAATCGTGCAAAGTGGCAATCTATAGTTTCTGCCTACTCCTATGGGATACTACGTATGTATATTTGTGTATAGCACCGTTGGTAATATAAAAATAAGTTCATCATTTTTTTGCAAGCGCCGACCTTTGTAAAACTTTCAAAGCAATCAAAGCTAACAGCAATGGCCGGTTAAAAAAAGAATAATGCTGGCGGACAAAAATATTCCACTACAAAGCTAGTTGAAATCCAAAACTTCTAGTGAACTACAACTGACAATGAAACTACAGTGAACGAGTAAAAACAGAAAAAATATTTTTGGATAATTTTTGAATGATGAATCGGAGTGCCTTGGTTGAGCGATTGGTGAAAGTCGTATAATTAAAAATTAGCGAAGACTGGACTTCATCTTTTAATAAAGTATGAATTATGCTGGCAGAGCTAATTTTAATCTGCACATTAGTATGTAAACAATGAGATCGCATAATATTGCGGGCCTTAATCGAATTTCCGTTTAGTGTTAGAATTTAGTTTTTAATTAAACATTGTTGTGGTTTTAGACAATTAGTCAATGATTAGAACTTACTGATTTTCGAATACACATTTGAGAAACAGTGTTGAACATTCCTCGGGATACAAGCTGATTGTGAAAGAGGCAAATTTAACGTTAAGGTTTTGTTGAAGAATTAATATTTAAAGAGTGTTTTAAATAAATTAATTACCTGATTGAACTTATATTAATTGCAATTTTTTATCGCATTACGTGCCACAGGTTGGTGTCCCTTCAACATTATTGGAATGGATGTCGCCTAACAAAGGTGCGTCTTCAAAGTCGTCAATAATGTTTTTTCGACTTGTAGATGGTAAGCCAATCTAGAACACTGCTTTCCTCCAGCAGTATCATCTGCTAAGAAGATTAATAATTTAAGCTTCAATTTAATGTTTTTCTATATCGGCCATTTTCCTTTTTGTTGTTTGCTCAAGTGTGTACCAGTCTACCATATTTTATAGCTTCTAGACATGACGCGCAGAATAGGCGTAGCGTTAATACAAATAACAGAAGCGCAATCATCATAATTGCGATCGATTTCCTTCGCTTACCTACGGTTAATCATAAGAACTGGAACATTCTGTATGAGTACTATGATACACGTAATATAATCAATACGAAAACTACAATAGTATCTTTTGGTAAATAATGTAAATAAATACATAATTTTATATAGCCCCTTTTTAAATTAACTTGCACTCTAATGAATTTATGTGATAAATTATAATTTATAATGAAATTGTGACGTAGATTCCAGGTATAAAACATTACAGGCAATTTCAACCTACGCCATCTAAATTATTGCGTAAACCGCGAAAGCTTCAGCGAGTAAACTCTTAATTTGTAAAATTAATTCAAACAATTAAGTAAATTCCTTAAATAATTACAACGTTATCGTTAGTCTACAGCTAATGTCTTGGGTAATAAAGCTATTGAACAAATGTGGAACATTAATCAACAGAAGAATTCAGCATGCGGAACCCGATATGTGAACAGTAATAAGCAATTTCCGAATTCCTACGGTCGATATTGGATTATTAGCGGACGGCTCGAAAATCACACGCATTTCATTAAATGCAATTCCGGTGGAAATTCTCTTTCTATACGTTATTTTTCTTTAAACACTTTTTTTACTTTATATTTTCCGAGTCACTGCCTTTTTTGAATTTTCTGGCTTTAGTCTGAATATCGGTCACTTATTTATTATGGATTCGGTTCTTACAGCTTTTAAATTTACGATTATTTTTAATAGAATCCATGGGCATACCAGTCACATAATGGTTGATCGCATTAGTTACTCCTAATATTATTAATTGAATATATAATTAAATATCAGCCGTGTGTTGAGCACGGGCCTCGGCTATTACTCAGAAGGTTTTTTTGGCAGACTTCACACACATTAGAAATTTCTATTTAAAATCTTCACGTATGAGTTCTTTACGATGTTTTCCTTCACCGCTACTACAAACGATTATAATTAATAAACAATAAGCACATAAGGGGCGACGGCAACAAAAAATAAACCACTAGCTTGTCTATGTTATCAAAAAAAGGAATACTTACCAATAATAGAAATAAAATCATACGAAAGGAAGATTTTTAATAATTGAGAATACGGTAAATAGACTTTATCGATTGTGTATAGGAAATTCAAAATTAATTTGCAACTAAACTGGTCAACTGCCGTTGCCCGCAAAACAAATAGTTCGCTGTGAATTTAATCTGCATACCTAAGTATTCATATAAAAACATACAAAGGTTATGTCTTGTTATTTAAAAGGCGTTTATCCCTAGCACGCTTACGCTTTCGAAAATTCTTTTACTAATGTACTCCAGGAACAAAAAAGCTGTTTTCCTATGTGCTGAGCCTAGAACGGACTTTTAACGTTGGCATAACCACAAGCAAAAGTACTATACAATAAATAAGCAAACGATGCCATAAATGGTCCCAATTCCTCAATACGATTTCGTTTATCACGGATACCGGGAACTACAAGAGATTTTTGGCTGCCCAACACAGAGCCGGAATAAATATTTGCGGATCGCAGCAATTCGATTTAATTTCTCAGACGGCTACCCACCCGCTGCGGCGCGGAGATTTCGACCGTCAATTACCGTTTACCCGGTAACATAGAGTGACTCTATTATACCAATATAGGGATCTGGCTCGAAGGACCAATGTTTGTGACCTAAGGGCAAAACAACCCTGTCAACTTTTATGAGGCTCGCGTTGTTCTAATTGTTTGTCAAATTGTGTTTGCAAAGTTTATTTGAAATTAATTTGTTTGCGAGGAATGAATTTGTCATTTGCTGGACGATGAAGCTGGATATTTTCTAAAACAAGCAATTACTTCAAGTTTTTATTCCGCACGTACAATTTTAGTCATTTAATAAAAACGTCTACAATTATTTTCCCTCTGTTTAATAATATTAGTAACTCATAATTAAAGTACATGCTTACTTAAAAGGACACCGATCACAATAGAATGTTTGCTCGACACTAACACTTATATGTATTCCATTAGGTAATTGTTTCGTATGAACGTAATGAGTCTCAATATGTCTTTAAAATTATGTGTGATTTTTTTGTGAATTATCGCTTGCTTTAACGGTGAAGGAAAACGTGCATAACTGAGAAGTTCTCTGTAGGAATTTTGAAGGTGTGTGAAGTCTACTAATCCGCACTTGGTCAGCGTGGTGGACTAAAGCCTAAATCCTCTCAGTAACAGAAGAGGTCCGTGCAAAGCAATGAAACAATATATTATATGATATTTACATTTAATTGATTTTATTACATTATTATAATTATTTATCCCTAAATGTTTTTTGGTTAATTATGATCATGTGTGTTTATGCGTGATGGTTATAACTGCTATAAACATTATCATCAGCTGTAAACGGCAAAGATACGGACTTTTGTGCATTACTACTCCTTATATTATGGATATATAACGAAAATTTTACTTGTCTAAACCCTAGCTCCTAAAGAGAAATATTTAGTTTTATCAAAACTGTTTGTAGTCCCAGCAAAAGACATAAAAGCAAACGCGGTCAGTTGTTGGTAGCTGTAAGCCTGTACTCAACTTTCTAGTATCAATCAGAAAAGTAGTGAGGTCGCCTAGACCGTACTCAGCTTTTTTATATTGAACATAAAGACATCTCAGCTATGATGCCTTGGACAACAGCGTAAATCCATTGTCCTACTGAGTTGTCTAAAAATGTCATTAGAATTTAACGTTTTATTTATTTTAATAAAAAGTATTAAGAATTAACAAAATGATTCTAATCTTATATACAGTTCAGACTATCTGGTAAAAATAGTTTTAGTGAGATTTTTGAAGTTAGATGGGCCAGTTTTTGTAGTAGAGTATAGCTTGTCTAAAGCTGGCTCCAATAACTGCATCCCCTTTGCGTATATCGTTCCATGTAGCTGGAACACTGCCAGTCAGGGTCCCTCGTATTGTGAAATTAATTTATTTTGTTTTTATTTTATGTATCATTGATGGAAATACGTCTTTATTTTCTTGTGACATTAATTTCTTTTATTTTTATTTTATATATTATTGATGGAAATACCTACGGCTTTATTTGTTCTCATTATATTGCGGTAAATTCTTTACTGATATAAAAGCTACTGCGTTGTTTGTTTAAATAAAAAGTAGTTGGATTTGCTATCTGTTTGCCGAATTTCATCTTAATGCATTCAGCGATATGCAAGCTTATTTCTATCGAATATATTATATCTTCACGATTCACATTCTGAAGTAGGATAATAAGATTGAACAAGATATAGATAACAATCATTAATGTTGTGGAATTTGAAGTTGTTTACAACATTTATTTTGTCCGTACACGGCAAAGTGAACCAACTGCACCTGATAGTGAGTAGAGTGGTATCCAATAGAATGTCGACTGACCAGAGATGTTTATCCCTCGACAGTCGACACAATTATGCTGGCCTGTTGGAACCAGATATTAACAGGCTAATCCCGGAATGCGACGCACTTACGTGGGTCACTATTACTGGTTTTAACACCTTGTTTACGGTGGTCGACAAATATATTTATACTCTTGTTATGTAGTTTTGAACAATAAAAAGGCCAATAATGCTATTACTTTGAACGAAGCCGGAGTAAAACAAAATTTGTGGCCGTCAGTAAACTTCATTATAAATATTGCTGTTGTATACAAAACAACTGTAAAGCTGCAATCATAAGACAGCTTTCAGTTTGAAATTCTGTGTTATTCTTGAATTAATTTGATTAAACAATTTTACATTAAATATAAATTGCTAATTCACTTACTAAGCTGGACAACGTTTGTTATATCTATACGAAGTTAGATCTGTCTGCTTCTAACAAAAGGTATCTTAACGTTTTATTATCTGTGGAATTCATTTAATTAAACTAGACTACAAATATAACAATAACACTAAATATTATTTATTCACAAACATTTACTCAGTTCTCTTCTTAACTATCAAATATTAAGTACTTGGATTTTCAAATATAGCATAGCTATATAGCATATATAATATATATACCAATTAATAAAAAGAAGACTATTCATAACTTTAAGGTACATTTTACGGTAAATGATCTATTTTACACAGTATATACTCTTTAATTTTATCCTACCACATGTTATACACAATTTCAGAAACATTATTAATAATATCACCCGTCTACATGCAAGACGTTGTAGCAGTTCACTGTTTTCATATGGAGTGTAAGTGTTAACCTGGATTTCAATAGAAAATATTGGTCAAATAAGTAAAATTATTTGTTGTTCAAGTGAATAAATAGGTTATAACAGTGATGTTTTGGTTGCCATTTTAGTTCAGATTTTGAACAAATAGTTTATATGGACGTTCATGTCTATAGAATATACGACAATGGTGTCATAAGATTTGAAAATGACCAATCATTATCATGCTGGTAAGTAGTTCTAAACTTCAATATAATATCCCATGATCAAATGTAAATCTATCTCTATATAACACATCCGAAAGCTTAAGTGATTGCGAAGCATCAACTCGTGCAGTCCTAAATCACGTTCTTGATTCAGCAAGAATGGTCCCAATTTCCGGGATAAAATTGCTAATCCAGGTAACGAATGCCACTTCAATCGGTCCAGAATTTATGGATTTATTGCGCAGTAAACATCGAATATCGTATTTATCATCCCCCGATACGTTAGCTTCTCACAATAATTTTCAATTCGGGTTTGATTAAAAAAGTAAGTTGTAAAAGTATTTTCATTTTTGTAACTTAGTTGTTATGAAACCTGTTTATTTGTATAATCTAGTAAAATATTTACTTTATTCAATTACCAGTAATTAGTCATTAGTAATAAGTAGTAATTTATTCAATAGTGCAAAATCAACTTTATTAATCTTAAACAGTATCAACTGTTAGTAGGTATCATATTTGATGTTATTGGAGATTCAACGTAAAACCTACATAAAATCCCCAGAATCGGCTTACATTACTTTTAGTTGTAACTTTGTCCCACGAACAATACAATTATTCCGACCTTTGAAGGGTCAAACGGCACCATAATTTTCAGGAATATCATTAATTCCGCATGAATAGTCGATAATAACGAACCCATCAAAGGTAGTGACGACGCATTCTTTGTATAGTATCAGACAGGCTAGTTTTTAGAAAAGGTAGAATAATGTATAAAATTTATATATACTTAAATATATTCCCAAAAGTATGCATTTTTGTCATATATACATACATCATGTATTTTTTTTATTTCAGAGGTTGACAGAGAAGTAACATTTTACCGGCTATGTTAAATCCCATGTAATAAAGGTCAAGCTTATTGAATCATTTACCGGCCACAATAGACTCCGGGCTGATACTGGAGAGACAAAACCCAATATCACTAACCCATCCGGGGCTCAAACCCGACACCTCAGTACGGCAGTCGCACAGCAATACAACCATGTCACCGGAGCCGTCTAAGGAACTAAACTAAAACCTCATGATGAGGCCAATATTACTTAAGCTGGTTTTTAATTATAAACGCGCATTCTTCATTAATCGACTTCAAAAAAGGAGAAGGTTCTCAATTCTGTGTGTTTGTTATTCAATACTTACTTCTAGCGGCCATAATGTTGTTACTTTAATACTCTGAACTAAATCTTGTTATTCAACTTTTGGTTTATTAAATTATTCACTTGTTTAGATATTGTTATTCTTTTGTGAATATAAAAAACTCGATTTCGTAAAAGAAAACTTTAAATCGTTTGCCTGTATTTTCTAGTTACAAAGAAAAATGTTCAAAAAATCTCCGCTAGTATTTGGAAAATAAGAATATTTTAGTTTATTTAACGTTATAACGTTTTATATTTGTTAATACAGTTAAAGATTAATAACTACTTTAATAAATACTTCAAAGAGATATTGCTATATTTCAGACTAGTTTTTGCCTGTGGCCCCAACCACGTATAAAAGTTTTCTTAAATAAATATTTTCCTGGATATAAAGTCTATAGCACTCAAGAGTAATCTACCTTCCTATTAGTAAAAAAAAATCAAAATAATTTTAGTAATTCTTGAGATTATCGCGTTCAAACAAATTCTTCAGTTTCATAAGTTTAGATAGATAGAAAGTGCTACAAGGTTCATATTTCCATAACATATAACTAAATCCTTAAGAAGTTAAGTGCTTCAAGTCGCATCAGTGTTAAGGTAGTTTTAATTCATTGGGACGTAACTTTACCTTTAAGAATTTTCATGTTGTCAAGTTTGTTATAATAACGATACCGTCACTTGCTCAAATAAAGTCATTAAACCGTTATGCCTATAATCCCCCCCCCCCCCCCCGACACACAAAACTCTCACTTACGCACAAACACGCACACATGCGTTATTTTTTTGTTACAGGTTTACACCTAGCTCAGACGTTAGGACCTAATTTGTATTGTTAAAACTTATGGGAAAAAAGAAATTATTATATTTGTGACCCTTTTTTTGTATTTAAGCCACGTATCCATTTCGCATTTTTCATTTGTACCAACATGCAGGTATGACGTCACATTTGCGTGTATGTCGAAAACTTCTTGCTTGAAAAATGCAGCTTTCCAGCTTGCAGGTATGTGTACGTTTCTACCTCTCAATCTGATTGAATGATGCACCTTGCAGTCTCCTCGCGTTATAGAAAAGGGGTTTTAAAACAGTTATCTAGTGATAAAATTCGAGGTTGGTGCTGTTAATTTCCATTTACTCCAATAATATCTAACGGTGAATTTGCATATTCCTTGTACTATAATATATAAAGATTATTATTTCTCACGGTATACGAGTATTTTGGTTCAATTCTGGCTTAAATATAATTCAATTTTGCAGCTTTAATATTCAATGCGTAGGTACATTATTCAAGCACACGTGTCGAAAACATACATTTCTAGTTAAAAATATACGTTTATTTAACTCTCGTAATATATTTACAAACATATACATACACATATCGCGACTTTATCACCGAAGGGGTAGGAAGATGTGCATCTTGGGTAAGTACTCTTCGCCTGTGGGTTCCGTCCAATGATGTGATACGGAAGCGAGCCTATCCCCACATCGGGCACAAATTATAGATTCCAGGCTGATATGAAGTAGAAAAGTCCAATATTATATTTTTGCCCGATCTGGGTTTCAAACCCCTGACCTCAGAGCGGTATAATACCGAGTACGCCATTCAACTACGCCACCGAAGCAGTCAGCAGAATATATGTACCTATATAGTATAATGAAATAAATTATATAAATAACATAAAATTGATATCGTGAAAAACGGTAAGGGTTGTATGTTTCAACAAGTTTGAATAATAATATAGGCTGCATTGAATCGTTTATCCACTCAATCTTACCAGAAAATCAATATTACCTCAGCTACGCGTTAGATGTAAGCCGAGCACAAAGACTATAGCTACTTTCCAGTGAATCTAGAATATAATGGAAATTTAAGAATATTCAATAACAACCACCGAAACGTCTACTTATTCCTTCATATCAGCCGGGAATATTTTGATCCAAAATAACTAGCTATTCGAAGTTGATGAAGTAGAAATTCATGTTTGGGTTCTATCGGATGCGACCCGCATGAAACGCAGTTTACATTACTAGTGATACGATCGGGGGAGGGCCGCGATCGACCAAATATTCAAATGAGACAAATACTAATAAAAATTTCAACTTGGTTTTCCTCTTTGCGGCAATCTTTTGAATTCAAAGTTATGCTTTATGTTACTTTAAGCGTAAAGGTTCGTTGGTTTTATTCGTCAAATGCGACTTTATAATTTATTATTTTATTTATTTTTTCATCGTGTTTTTTGTCGTTGAGTGTCGTCTTTGAGTTATCATTCTCGATGATACATATAATTATATTATGTGAATATATATAATCATAATTTTATTATTTGAGCACGATTTTTAAAAATCGAACAATTATAAGTTGCCTTGCACACCGAGGATTCCGTACAAACCAGCTATTTTAATTAAAGTAAGTATTTACGGTTTTCAGATGTTATTCTTTATGGATGCTAAAAGATAATGCTCTTTGCCGTGCGACGTAAACGGTCATATATTTTGATCACGTTGACATACAATATTGTAACAACAGAAAGAGACCTTAGAAACTACTGAGGTATTTGATATAAACAGCTTGATACCTTTACGTATTCCTGAGACAAAGGATCTTGATTGGCAGACAGATCAACGGACAGGCGGAAAACAAAGTGATATTCCAAGTTCCTTTTGAGGTATGGAACTCTAAGTAAGTCAATCTTAATGAGGTTGTAGACAACATACAGAATACGGTTGATAGCACATTTATCTCAGTTTTTCATCGTCATCATCAACAGCCGCAGGATGTCCATTGCTGAACATGGGACTCTCCCAAAGATTTCCAGATCAGCCTATTGGAAGTGACCTACGTCCAGCGACCTCTTGCGTCTTTTATGAGGTCATCTGTCCACCGTGTGGGTGGATGAACGACTCAGTTTTTACTCGTTTTAAATTCTGTTTCCAATAACGTCTTGCGTATATAGCGGAAACAAATACTTTTACAATTATATTCATTATGCTTTTCCCGCAAGGAGCTCTTTTTCTATCATCAGAGTGTAATTGTAAGTGTAATTATTCAGTAGTAAAACACGCTCTGATGATAATATTTCTGTCTTTTAATTTGCAGAATGTTAAAGGCAGTTGGTGTCTGAATGAAGGTCGATTTTTGGCCGAATCCGATGCTTCGATCAAACACCAGTTAGTGTAATTACTGGGATTGACTATCGCATGATGACTGATGCAGTACCTTGTGATTCGAAGTTCTAAATAGGCTTTGTTAGTAGTTCTAAATTGTTTATGGGCAGTCTTGGGTTTAAGTGAATTGATCGTCTAATCATGCAGTTAAACGATGTCATGTAACCATTTCGATACTAACTCAAACTTCATACTTACATTCTTGTATATAACACTTATAAGTTACTTGAACGGTAGATTTAAAACAAAAAAGGGTAAGTTTCAAGCAACATAAATATCAATAAAACGTAATTTTAGATTAACAGCCCCATAATGCCACTACCTACTTCTAGTCTAAGACAATCGTTGCAGCGGCGATACCACACGTTCAGTCAGAAATAGTCTCACGCACACGCCAAATTCCTACTAAACTACAAAATGATCACATAATTATAAAAGTAAAACTGGGATTTTTATATTTAAGTGACTTAATTTGAGCAATCATTAAATATTCTCATGTACCTTAACTTATTATATGCGCATTGCGCAGCTATGTTCTCTTACGTGATGAATAGCATTTTATTTTATTTATTAATTTATTTGGTGAAAATATTCGTTATATATGTATGTTTATATATTCGTTATATATATATATATGTATATTCGTTATTTTTGGCACGTCAGCATAGGTAGGGCGAAATATAAAAATAGTCTAATTTACGATATTGAGTTATTATTGTATGTCTGAATATTCCAAAATTCAGTACATTTTGTGACATCAACTTTCAACCGATGACATTTGAGTTTCAATATTTTGTGTATTGTTTATTATAGATTGAAAATGATGGATGAAGTGTGTGTGACATTTAACGATTATATGTTATATCAATGGCGAAGATGGAAAGTAAAAATAACTAGCGTTCATCAATAATGCGATTATATTAAGTTATTTTTAAACATATAGTTTTTGCTCGTAACTTCGCTTGCTATATATTTTCCCGGAATAAAAAGTAGTCTATGTACTTCCAAGGTTTTAAAGTATCTCCATAGCAAAATTCATGGCAATCCGATAGGTAGTTTTTGAATTTATCACGTTCAGACAGTTGTGGCGAGGACTTCGTTATAATATGCAAGGATAACAGCATTTTCGTTATCCTGTCCATATACATATATATGTATATCATGCAATTAAACAATTTTACAATATTTATGTTCTATAAGAGTATCTACATTTAACAAAAAATCGTATGTTTTTTTTACGCACTAATGTCTAAAACAGCTAATTCGATTCTGAAAATTTATTCTAACCACCAACCTTTTCATTACTGGCTTTATAAATATCACTTTAAGCGTCGTAATTATGATAAACCCTTTGAAATCACTTATACGGCCTCCCTTTCATTATAAATAACCATTCCGAACAATCCACCTGAGCCAAGGGTGAGAGACGAGTGACATCAAAGATGGATCAATCATTATAACAAACCCGTTCTACAAGTGCTCAAATCAATTGCCTATACCTATTATAAACAAGAACTCATACCACAAGTAGTTTTAAAACTAATTGGACAGATATCGAACCTTTCAAAACCTACTACCGAGCTAAACAACTTAACAGAACACTTCAGTAGAAAATCACATAATACACTGAGTTTGAAAAGAACGTCCTTAACATGAAGACTCGTTGTGAAGGTGATATTGGAGGTTAAATTGCAGAAAATTGCCTTCCTTTTCTCTCAGATAACGAGTTCGCCACAAAGCCCGCGTCATATGAGCGAAACGCACTTTCCACCAAGCGATAAGGACTTTATATAATACAAATTATAATTGTTAAAACGATAGATGATACACCCAATATTGTTTATGTATCTTTTTTATTATAATTATACATTTGAACCAATCAAGATAGGTGTATTTATGTATATATAGAGGTATGTATGCACGTGCAAAAAGTCAACATAGTAGGTATACTATATTGATAGGTATATTTTATTTAAAACCAGCATTTCCTTACGGTTTCGCCTACGTGAAAAATATTTTTCGGGATAAAAGTTCCACTTTATATTTTTCCGAAATAAAATGGCTCCTATACTTTAAGTTAGATTTCTAGCAATACATCAATGAAAACTGCATATAATTCTATGCAGTAGTTTTCGCGTAATCCGTGTACAAACATATATACAGATAGACAACAATTTTAAAAACTTCGATTTCGGCTTCTGTTGTTCCATGAAAGATCCCCACATTTTTATTCAATATCTATAATATATATATATATATATATATATATATATATATATATATATATATATATATATATATATATATATATATATATATATATATATATATATATATATATATATATATATATATATATATTGGACTATTACAATTTTATGATACGTATAGATTGAGTAAGTATTTTTATATAAGGAAATATTAAAAATAATATTGTAATTTTTTTATTATTCTGGCAAACTTTAATTAAATAAAATTAAAAAGAAGTATTTTTCTTGTTAAGTATTATTTAGGCAAATCTAATGACGAGTTTTCTAATTACCACGGTTTCATTAATATATGTTATTGTTTGTGTTTAATGTGAGCCGAAATTACAAAAGTACTCCGTAAACCCAAACAAACGACTTCAAAGTAAGCTACGAGGCGTAGACACGCTACGAAAAATATAACGTAGGCGCTCCATTAACGTAAAATAACATAGAGTATTTCATTTAAAACCTTTTGACACGTTACAATAGAAATTAGTGATAAATGAAATAGATTTTTATATGTTCTTTTTAAATTGCCTCTTAAACTCGGATGAAACGTTTATAGTACTAAAAGCAACAGTCACCTGTGGGGCCTTCGTTCGTCGTCGTGGTCTTCCTTCATAAACGACGGTTGCAGACTGAATCTGCGGCGGAATTGGTGTCTGCCCTTCATGATGGATCACTTAACACATAATATGTCCACAAGAGCGTGTGCCACGAGTCGGGTCGGTACGTCGCGACGTGCGCGGCGGCGGGCGGTCGACAAACGAGTGACGGCCGGGCTACGCGCCACCTACATACAGTTCACAACGCATCTTTGAAGGAAGAAAATTGTCGGTATTACATCGTAGAATAACAGGGTGAGAAAATATAAATTAATGAAAATATTAAAAATATAAATTGTTAAACTTTATTGTTGCGATTAAAATATTTTTCTATATAAATCAAGTTTCATCGATTTCCGTCGTTATAATATCTACGGTAATGTTTGAGAAAAGGTAAATACAAAAAAGGGTACCATGTCGTTGTATGAGAATATGGTCTGACAATCGGTATGATATCATATTATGTTATATTTCTTCTGGAAGGGAGATGCCAAAAATCATAATCAAATCTCCTGTTTGGCTTACCTAACGAAGACATTTTAGAATAATATTATTGTTTGTTCATAAAGGATCTGCTAAAGGCATAAAAAGCGCACTTAAGATTTGTCGTTCTTATTTTCATCATACAATATACAAATATTAAGTGGTAAGAGGAAAAGAATTCTAATTACGCCCGAGATTATAATGAGTTACTTTGCAAGTTCACTATGTTTCTCATTACTAAAATATGTCCACATTGCTTTGTGAAATTTATCCTCCTATTCATAAATTACTAATTTGAGACCTATGCGCTCCAAAACAAAACTTAAAAATATATGCGCATATCTACGAACGAAAGCCAGTCCAAAAACACCAAACGTCATCAACCTTCTGCTATATCAATATTTACATACACATAGTAAATGGAAATCAGCTGTTTATTGATCGCAGAGTGGAAAGATAGTAATAAGCCAATGGTTGTGCAATAAACGAAACATATGAGTGCCGTGCGATACGACGATAAAAACAATACGATCTCATTTGGAACTTTGGACGTATTGTAAAGAGATCAATTGTGCAATTCCATGCCTGCGAGAAATGATATAAAATTTTATATTTGGATTTATAGCATATTGGAGTCGTGACGATCTCCGTAATACAGTCGTTAATGTTAGCAAGTATTCGAGCTGGGGTTTAAAATTTCGAACCTAATAATTCGCACATGTACCTACCGTTTGCTTTGTAGGCACTAGGCATAATTAAAATTCTTTCACAATGAAAGTCACTCTTAATGCTTGTTCAAAGTCAAGTTACTTATTTGCTTAATTTCAACAGAAACTGTTTAGTATTTTTCGCGATAGAATGATCATGAAACTCAGTTTCTCATTTTTTTATATTGGTAGTGTCAAACTTTAAAGGGTTGTTTAAGAAAGGCTGCCTTAGACAAAGATCGTCCTTAAGCGCTCTCATTTTTAAAGGAATTTCTATAATTTTATTTGTTATACCAAGATGGTTGAAATCCGTAACGATTTTGTAGGTTTTCTACAATACTTTGGTAAATGAAAATCTTAAGAAGGATTTTGTTTGCAACTGGTTGTACTCCCTTATTTCCATGTGGTATTTTATATTGAGAGTAAATTATGATAATAGTACATGACGTAACTTAAATTTTCTTATTATAATTGACACTATTTTAATCGCCACCCCTTTCAATAATCATTAGAATTATCACCTAATATTTTGAAAACTACAAGAGACTTTATGGCGAGTAATATGAGCAACAAAAATACAATAGAATATTGTTGTCAATGTGTATAAAATACTCAAATTATCTTACTACAATTACTAATGCAGTAATAAAATTAAAAACAAGACCACACAAATGAAAAAAGTCATAATGTATCAAGACTACGGAAATGTTGTCATGTCATACCCAGAATGTTCGCTTATGTCGCAAAGCCTGTTGCTTCTCCGGGCGGTCGTCAATAAGTGGATAAAAATGTTCCCTATCTACTCATTTCTGTACGATAACTTTTTCTGACGAATATATTTCGAGCAACAATGTTATCTATTGTGTTGTAATAAATTTTTTTTAGAATTTCGTTGGTTTAGAATTTACATCATCAATTTTTTTTCACAAATCTGTTTATTAGGTTAACTAAATTTAACACCATAATATTTTAAAAAAAAACTCGCTTTTTCTGCTCGTATCTCGATGGCAAATTAGATATTGAGATAATTTTTAAAAAGGATATTTAATCCGAAAATAAAATTTAAATCTAGAATTGTCTACAATCAAAATATTTACATTCCGTACTTAACCTCAATCGTGTTTACCATTCGTACTAGTTCAGACAAAGGCCGTACACTAAAACCTCGGTTTTCGTATTGATATCTGGTCAAAGTAAATGTTTGTTCAGATGTTTGTTTGTTAGATCTTGTTGTATTGATTGGTGGTGATACAAGCATTATCGGTTTGAGTGTGAATGCTACTTTGAAGATTATTCTTACATAAAGACAAAAGCAAGCAGCTCTGGATCATAAACGTCACGACTGCCCATGTGCGATAGCATCACCGACCTGATCATTGAATTACCAAAGACTACGTGCAACACGTTGTTCATTCTTAGACATCAGATATTAAAGTCACGTACTATGTGCTAGAGAACACGCTGAGACACGATGCTAGTTAAAATTAAGCCCTTCTGCCTTATTAGATATACCTATATTGGGCGATCCTGAAACTCTAACACACCAGAACGAGCCACTATGGAATTATAAGGAAACCTTGTTGCTGCCATTTTATATAAATACCTAGTAATTAGCAAGTTCTGTGGTCGCTACTGCGCATTTATATGCAGCTGACAATTTGAAGTCATCAAGGTAATAGCTGAGCTCGTCGCCAGTATGTCAACCTTGGCTTAAGACACAGGAATGAACCGAATGAACACCGAAAAATAGGTCAGAAGAATAAACTCTAACCACGAAAGAATAAATTCCATTTTGATTTCAATTTATTTCTGTTATGCCTAAAATAAATATATAGACGGCTGAATAAATAAAGCTTCGATGGCCTGTTCACGTTAAATAAGCGTATAAAATAAAATATCAATTTCGCTTTTATTACAGTAAACTTGTATGTTGTTGCGGTTCCGTATGGTAGTTTTGCGTGCGACGGTCGATATACCCAGCCTGTAGGCACGGAATAACTTATTACAGGTTATTTGTAAAATAAACACCCACTTCTCTATCATTTAATGTTTTTTTCATGAGTAATACAAAATGTAGCTTCGGAGTACTCATTTGCTTCATGTTTTTATATTCTTCTTTGTTTTCATAATACCATTTCGATACGAACAATTAACACTACACTAAGTAGTTTTTTGGAAAATTTCCCTTTTAGTGCAAAAAAATATTTTTCTAAGCTTTACTAAGCTAAAAACGCTAAATCTAACTTTTCGAAGCTCAATTATTTTTTTAAGTTTTAATTTATACAATATGCTCATGAAGAAAGATGTAGTATAATAAAAGTTATTTTATTTGTCTCTTTAAACGTGTCCACTTAAAATTTACTAATTCGCATAGTAGATGTGTATGTTTGTTTGCTTTCGGGTAAAACATAAATAAATTTACTTTAAGTGATATTTGTTAAAATCCTTACATATTATAAACCAAAGTCCCCCCGGCGCGTGTCTGAATGCGATGAACTCCAGAACTACGGAACAAATTTCGATTAATTTAGTGTATAAATAACATAAGAGCCTGGAAAGAACATGGACTACTATTTTCCTAAGAAAAATAAATAAAAGGAATTTTATCTCGATAAGACTCCCTTATGCAAGCAAAGCCCCTAACAAAAGCTAGTAAATTATATTTTTTATCAACCTATCGTGTTATCATGAGGTTATGTTGTCAAAATGATTACTTTAATATATCAAAAGGCGTTTATTTATATTTTATGAAGGCGCTAATTTGAAAGCTCATTAACTTCCGCATTTCATTATCCTTTGTTATCTCGTCTGTACCAAGAAATAAAATATTTATTATTTGTCCAGAAAAAATATACTTCTTAGATGGCAAGACTTGCTAGCTGGAATTTATAATGCACAATGGTACTTGTGATCCAAATCTTATTATAAGATACAATTTATTTTATGTATTTTTATATGTTTAAGACTAATAAATCCAATAAAAACTTTAACATTTCATTAATTCTAAAACCAAACAACAATAAATAAATTTAAAAAAATATTCTTCTCCTCTTTTATGTTTCTGTGCCCTATAGAGTCCACAATTACGTACCTAACAATAATGTAACCTATTTAATGATTGTAGAGTACAATAAATTGAATTGAATTTAACCCGCAAGTGAGTTTGTTACAGTAACTATAAATATTTCTAGTTTATTATATAGATATTTACGATTTTCCTGTAGGTAAAGTTTGGTTATTAGCATTATTTAAAATAATAAACCAAGAAAATAATTACCTAGTATTCAATCTTTCATAAAGCAAAATAAAGTTTGATTTGGGCATTCTTTAGACAGGGAAATATTAAGTGTATTCATAAATCATATTAGTACTTTATATCGTGGACTTTATATTTAAAAGGGAATGTGTTGTCTATAAAATATATAAAGTTGCATTTGTACCCGAGGTCAGATGCGACTGCTCAGGTCGGCGCGGAAAATAATGCTCAACAAGTGAAAGCGGAACAATACATTGCCTTGGGGGTCGCGAAAATTATGTTCATTCCGCCCTCGATTCTAATATCGTATTCTTATTTAAAAAAAAAATGTATAATTCATTTATTGAAGTTTTTATATTTTTGTGTGACTTAAATTGAAAGCAGTGTTGTTTTAATTTTAATAAATTGCATTTGCTTATTTATATAGATAGTGTTATTATTTTATGTTCATGTCTTTACTAAGCTTAATAACTCAATATTTACACCATTCCTCTAATGTTGCTTGAATAAAACAATGTATATTTAATCCCATAAATCCATATTATTTTGTTCTTAACGTTACGTGCGTTTAATGGCTTTAAACCAAATATTCCTTCATGATAGATAACAATAACATTTGGTAAGTATCAATAACTGTTGAAAACGATCTTTCCGACAAAACAAAACCATTCTATCTCCATTCTACTATATATTTGACACCAACAAAGCTATAAAGATCCGCTCCAATAACCTACAAAATTAAAGGACAACACTCTGGTCGCTCAAAGGAATACCACAGTGAAATAAATGCTGTGGAAATGCATTCCCGTTTGATCTAAGAGAAAACGGAACGGAGCGCCTTAAATATAAGATGTTTTTAATGTTAGTTCAAATACTTTTGCGGAGATAGTTTGGATAATATAGATGGTGACTGGTCGCATCGTTTTATAATGTATAGTGTGGTCCTATGTTCTTATCCCAGGTTCATTATTCATCATTCATGTGCTATATCCCCTAGAGAATTTAGCGGTATGATACCGCCTCGGAAAGCAATTAAAGCCGTTGGTCCTGCACCTAATCTCTCATGTCGGGTTGCTGTATCATCAGACTATGAGAATGAAGGAACAGAGAATGCCCCTGTGTACTGCGCACACACTTATGCACTATAATACTTCTTGCGTACCTGGCTGGCAGAAGGGCTACTATAGTGACTCGTTCAATATGTTCTCAGGCCAGTGAATACCTAGGATTTGATCAAGGCATCGGTTTACTAATACCTGGAGCTGGGTTGATATGCCTTTGGTTACCTTCCACGTTTCACAACCGTATAATAGCACTGACTTAACGTTAGTCTCAAATATCTTGAACCTAACTATATCCCAGGTTAGGCAAAGTGATATTGAACTTTATACTCTGTATCAGTCCGGAGTTTAGAATTCGTGCTCAATACGGCGATAGGCTCGTCCACTATCACATTGTGGTGACACTCACAGGTGAAAAATTGGTACCTTAGTTACACCTCAGCCTACACCTACGAGGATAAAGGCGTGATGTATGTGTTAAGTAGATGGTATCACAGAAAAAATTAAAATAGACGGCTAAAGGACGACCTCTTTTATGCGAATTGGAAATCGTTGATATTTTGTAAATGTTAAATGTCGAGTTATTATTTATTGATTTTATACATATAAATTGCATACATATATTATAGTAGAATTTTTCTTTTATCAGACCAAAAAGCCAAACAACTGTATATTTTTAACGTTAATGAAGATTTTACTACAATTATCTACGCTTTGAAGCTCGCTTAAGAATACGATCCATCAATTACAAAAATCTTTTTAAGTTATTCAAACCAGATGCCTAAAGATTTTGTCTTATATTAAACTAGCCTGTAGAATTCCTGACCCTAAACTGGTCTGGTTTACAGGCAAAGTTATGGGAACAACAATTTAATTAATTGTAATTGGAATGTAGGAACGTCAACTGTTGTAGAAGGCGGTTTAGGGTGGATTACTAAGATTCTTTGTTGTCGGTAAATATAGCCTATAGGTATTGTTATTAGCTCTCTACATTATTAGATAGTTAGTACTTATGTATCAGATATAACCGTCTTAATAGGCTTATAATAAATGCTTTGGTATGTTTATGCGAATGTTAGACATCGAAATATAACTATTTAGAAATAAAACTATTTAATAGATTTTATCGCGGTTTTCTATATTTTAATTTTCTCCTAATGTTTTGAAGACTTTGCAGCCTTCATGGTCACTGGGCAGACTAAGAAGTGACCTATACCATGTCCTTGTACGAAAGTCAACGTTACATATTTACTTTCAATTTAAAATTATTAAATTTAAAATAAATGATGATTGTTAAGTGCGGTAGATATTGTAACTTTGACTTTTCCGATGACTTAATCTTGGAGCGCTCCGTGACCTTAAGGGTACGAAGTCCTCGAAACGTCGGTAGAAAATTAAAATTTAGAAAACCACTATAAAATCCGATAACTAGTTTTATTTCGATGCTTTTAATTACTAAGTACGATATAATTTTTAACAGCAATTATTCCATTTATTCTTAAACCTACCCTAAGAATGTCCAGCGTTTGAAATTCGGACGTACACAAATAATGTTTTATTACATTCTGTCTGTACTGTGAATGTAAGATATCACGTTGCTTATTTCATCTGTGCTGGGCGTCGAGATAAGAAAAGGGAAAGGAATAAATGAAATATATTAAAGGAGGAAGGGTCTAAACCACTGATTCCTAAAGCGGATTCCGTGGAAAATTCCCGAGGGTACTGCGAAATGACAAGAATCATTTTGAAAAAATTATAAAAATTTAAAGATATTTAACTGTTTCAAATAAAAAATATTACTCACATATGATTATAGGTATATTTTTATTTTAAATTGTAGTTTTGTCGTATAATCTATACATGTTAATATGTAATTTTATCGTATTAAATAAAGTATAAAGGTTTTATTGACCGGTCTGTTGCTTTAAAGTTTAGGAACCTCTGCTCTAAACGTTATATAACTATATACTGACAGTATCTCAGTGATTTACATTCCCATGAAGTTTTATTCGAGCTGAATGTTACGTACACATTTATCCCCTTTTTATTTTATCCTTCTTTTTTAATGTCGTGGTAATTAGACGACTTAATTAATCCCTTAAGCAAAAAAACAAAGGATTTGCGAAGTTATTTTATTGTTCTATTTTTAATTTAATATTTTATATAATAATAATACCAGCGCTGTATTATATACTGCCCACAGCTTATACCGCCAATGCTGATGAGAATCCATCACGCCGGCCACCTGCGGATTGGCAGACTTCACTTACCATTGATATTCTTATGTAGAAATACTCAGGTATGCAGTTATCTTTACGAGATTTTGATTGTTAAAGCAATTGATAATTCACAAAGCATACACAAATAATATTTAAGAGAAACCAGATGTGCGTGCCGTTGAGTTTTGAACCTGTGGACTTTCGTCTCAGCAGTCCATACGATCACAACAAGGCTATTGTCATTTCAATAATAATAATTATATAATTTAAGTTTATATATTTTTTTATAATAATAAACAAATTAGAACTTGTATGTTCTTACATAAAGTATAATCGGGAAACTAATCCAAATAAATCTATCTGCTTTCGAGTTGATTACGAGTATTCCAAATGGATTTTCTTCTTCGGCTGATATCGAACAATTATTCCTTTGCCCTTTCCGTAGCATAGGGATCTGTATCAATCATTTTGACTTTATCGCTCGTATTCACTTAACGATATCAATTAGTTTGATCCGAAATCAGTAGTTTTTCGATAACTGCCCACACCTTACTAATTGCGTGTATATTGCAAGGGAGTGATTTATGTTCGATAACGCTACATTTTGCTGTTTTGTAGAGATATGTAGTTCTAATGATGTTGACCTTTAACCTTATAAGAGATAGATTAGAAAATTTACTTAATGTCACGGCAATCGAAAGTAAATTGTAAATGGCAACACAAGAGTTTATAGTTTATGGGAAGTTACTCGAATTGTCTTGTCATAATTTAAATGTTCACAATTTATTCAATTATAATATACATTTGGGAGATCCAATAGTTGTAACATTTTAACTCGTTCCGATAATATATAACAATAATAATAAACTTAAAGGCATAATATTCTAAGGTAACAGCTTACATTGGAAAAAGTAACACCATAAAATATATTCTTCTTCTTGTGTGCCTCTCCAACTAGTGAAGATTGGCAGTCCGCTCAGCATATCTTCTTTTATTCTTTGCATGGCAAAATATTTCTGCGGCGCTAAATATTACCCATATATAAACGAATAACATGTTTTTTTTACGAATGTAGCAACTATATTAAATTTAAATAACATTAAAAACGAGAATGAGAACCTAATGATATTAGAAATAATGAGTAAACTGTAAATATAATAACAAAAAATGTAAATTTAGTATACGTGCAAAATTATCTACACATTTTATACTCTTAACAATGTCAAAATAACTTTTTTATAATTTGTGAGTTTATTAACAAACGCGTTTTTTTTTCCCACGAATTGAATTATATTATTAAGTTGTGGACCAAAGGGATGATCTCCCGTTTAAAACATAATAATAAAAACGTACTCAAGGTAAAAACCCAGTGTTGTAGCTCGTTCCGGCCTAGGCAGTGTATACAGACTCATGCACAATTCCGACGAACGTTAAAGGTTGCCGTATTATTTTATAAAAGACAAAAGACTATGTGTTGCTCGCGGCTTCGCCCGAGGGCTACAAAATTCCTGGTTTATAGCGTCACCCATACTGTGCCAGAGCCATCTTTTAAAATAATCAAAATAAAAAATCTAGTAATATCCAATGGGAGCAATAAAAAGTACGCCATGTGCCTATCCAAGACAAAGTTAACCCGTGTGGCAAATTTCATCCAAATCCAAGCAGTGTCTAGTTTAATTCTACAAACATCCAAACATTTCCAAAACTTTAATTTATAATATTAGTAAGAACATAAGAAGTAAGATAATTAAAGGTATAATATCAATTCAAGTAATACCACATTAAACGGTTTCTTGCATTAATATTAAGCTTGAAACTACAAAACTCATCGAAACAAACAAACGTGAATAAGAAGTGTTCTCCGCACAAACGACAGCGTTAAATCACAAAATGTCTTCCCAGATTTATGAGTAAAATCTGTATCTTATACATAATGGATTAATGGGGTGCCTCTGAAACGTTACATCCGTATAAAGCCTGTAACGAATGGCAAAGAGTTCTTAATGGTATATGAATAAATAACGTGTTACATATATATTGCATCGCATTAAAAATATATGTTTGAAAACACTAATCTAAACTAATTTAAAGCTGAAGGATTTGTTTGAAAGTGCTAATCTCAGGAACTACTAAACTGATTTTGTTTTTTTTTTTCACTAGTAGAAGCTACCTTTATCTGGAAGAGTATAGGGTACATTTTATCGCGGGAAAATATATATCCCGGATTTTTTTTACCACGGTATCGGAGCTGTAGGAAAAGTATTATATATATTTAATGAGATACATACGATAAATATTTTATAATATCTTATTTTAATTGAGAACATACTATTATAATCAGGAGATCCAATAGGAATAGGAAATATCCTATATGGGGTCGAATCTGTCTTTATTCATTTACGGGGGCTCCAATCAAAGTATAGTTTTTATATGAAATTTAAAGATAAGCAGGTGATTTTTATACTCTTTTATCTATATGGCTATCAAAGCTATTAATATATATTGAAGCGCCTGTTGTTGCAAGAAAACGGATTTGACCCGGTAGACGCAATAGAACCCCCGATATTCTCTAAATTGGTTACGTGCCAAACGTATAAAAGGTTCCAAAATGGAAAAATTACGTCTAATACTCGTATATATAGTAATATAACGTTGCTATTAGACGTATATAGTGATGATTTTTATAATTTTTTTTATATAATACCTTTTCAAACCTATAAATGACACCGAATAAAATAAAGTTAATCGAATTTTTGTTCCCCTTCTGACTAACGAAGTTGCAAAAAAACATAAGTCAGCATTCACTTTGAGTTCGGCAACTACCAAAGTTAACGCGCGTTTTATTTTCCAATGCTGTTTTTGAAAAAGGAGTACATACGCAGCACAACTGCATCGCGTAGTTTCAATTACGTTTTACGTAAAATTCTCAGGAACAAACATTTCAGTTGTAGATATTATGCTTTCATCTATAGACGTAAATAAAAATTTGTTGCCACATGTTTTTTTTATAGATTTGAATGACGAAACACGCTTGTCGTTTGCCTGATGGTAAGCGATACGACCGCCCATAAACAGTAGAAACACTATCTAAAACCTTGAATTATAAAGTATTGTTTGGTATTCTACTGCGCTCGCCATGTTGTTGTTATATTTAGATGTTAAATTTTATTATGTCCGGTACACTGGCTACAATATCCTTATGTAGGTATGTAAGAGCATTGCTTGAGAACGGCTCGGCCAGCTTGACTGGTTCGTTTTTGTTGTGTCCCTAATTATCAGAACAAGGTATGTATCAAAGATTTTTTTTAAATATCATCAGCTATTTGGGTCATAATATCATATGAAAATACATTTTCGAAACAAGGCTGATCTCCAAAATCACTCAACCGATTCCAATTTTTTTTTGGAAGTGTTTAGTTAGTTCTAGTTTTAATCATAGGATAATTTTAGATCCGCGACTCCGTGGCAGTCATGGATCTAAAGTCTGGCGCAGTTGTAATTATATATAAGGTACAAGTGCGACTACAGCGCTGAAGTTCTGGGTTCGAATCCCGGGTCGGGCAAAAAGTAATTGTGATTGGGCTTTTCCATCTTCTAGACAGGCCAAGTATGTACAATGTTGAGCATACTGCTAATAATATTTTATAGGTTTTAAGGAAAGTATAAAAGAAACACAATTCATAAAACATAATGCTATATTTATTACATGCTGAACTAATCCGGAAAAATAGATGTTTCCGCTTTCTTCTTATTTGTCTCCACTCCTCAGTTTTACATGTAAAGGGAAACGATTCATATGTATATGCCGGCACGTATGCTTCGCAATATATTTCCTATGTAAGCTCTTTTGTTTGGATGGCGAAATGTGCCTCAAATGGGAAACATCGGCAAGAGAATTTAATCACACAAGGTGACGAATTTCTAATTGACATACCTACATAAAAACTAAGACAACAAAACTTTGGTTGTACAGTACAGTTTTATTGTTGGTTGTACAGAGACGGACCGTTAAAAAGAGGGTTGTACTTTTATACAGGAATTTAAAAATTATAGACTGTACGATTTAAATAAAAATAGTAACATGAAAGAACTAGATACGGGTGGAACGTTCTTTTATTATATCATCACTATATGATTTCTATATTTAAATACTTACCCCCTAATTCATAGACGTTTTTTATCTAAGGAGGGAGCATTACTGTGATAACAAGTCTGTTTCTCAGTGCTGATGGCATGGCAGCCTTCGCAGTGCGTAGACATAGGGCCGTTGTGATTGGCTAATATTGAGATACAACTTGAATCTAGTTGGCTGTCGGATAAACAAAGTTGAACAAACAGCAAGCTGTCAGATAAACGAAGCTGAGAAACAGACTTGTTATCACAGCAATGCTCCGTCGTTAGATAAAAACGTCTATGAATAAGGGGATTAGATTTCTTCTAAATAAGAATTAAAATAAAAAATGTCTTTTTTATTTTAATTCTTATTTAAGGAGCATTGTCGTGTGTATCAACTACATCGCTCCATACGTCCAATTTGATCGATGCAAACAAAGTTTAAAATACCCATTATAATAAATATATTTTTTAACAAACTGTAGCGCCTCTCACATAGCAGGCGACATGACACTATTAAATGCCTATATATTATTACCTAAAATTTGAGGTCAACCGCATTCGCTCTTACAAAATATGGTGTACGTCTTCCCTCTCTCCACATTTAAAACAGTTTTTTTCTATGCGGACACGGGAAATTGTCCCCACTGCACCTGATGGTAAGAGGAGTGGAGTCCAATAGAATGTCGACCGATGAGAGATAATTACTCCTCGGCAGTCGACACAATTATACCGGCCCGTAAGATGCGGATATACACTGGCTGATCCCGGAACGCGACACACTTACGTGGGCTGTTAGGGTGGGTTTTAATACCTTGTGTACGATTGTCGCTTTCTGGTCAGATGTAAATTATATCCTACCACCAGCAAAGGTGAGATCATAGTAGTGAGTCTAACGCCCTCACAAGCTGGTTAAATTTGTCGGGATTTGCCTGGAGCGGAGTACCTTCCCTGTCACTAGCTCCCGTCGGCTTTCAACAAAATCAGTAATCTTTGAAGATTGTAACGGCTTAGGTAGGATCGTGTACACCATACCTTTTTCATGGGAACGTATATTAAAAATCTCCTTCTAGAGTTGGCTACAATGACAAAATAGTTGTATCAACAATACGGTATAATGTGGTGCAGAATTCAAACATATACCTTCCGTGGCTGCTTTAGCACACAAGACTATGTGATCATCACCAGACAGATGTATATGGGAGGGAACTTATTGCGGCGTAATGGTCTTATTCTTGGGTCTTATCATAATATCTAAGTATTTATAAGCTAAAGAATCGCCACGGATGGGAGTCGTACACTCATTTAGCCAAATGATCTAATGAGATCTTTGTCTATGAAAATGATAATATTAATACATTTGCCTTAAAAATAAATAGGTTGGACTTCACCGCACAAAGATATATACGTGTCGTTCACAAAATATTTATTAAAACAGCTTATTGTTTTGAATAATCCCATAATAAATACAGCTGCAAAGACGTGGGATTTCTGTTGATTTATATTTTCATCAAAATGTCAGGTTTTAAGGGAGAGTTGTCATCCATCATTGTGGAGGCGTGAAACAAAGCGGCGCGAAACAACGCAAAGCTCTACTACAGACGTTTTGATAAATAACAGATATTACCTGGATATTACTCTTATTTTAAGTCAATAATGTGTTCATTTTATCCAGTATATGTTATCCTAAATTAATATTAAGCATAAAAAAGAAATATTTATTTAATGTTTTGTTGACTTATGAATTTCAACCTTAATATCTTTTTAGAACAAGCCATTGAATATAAATTTTAAATCACCTTCCTTTTATTAGGAAATATGCACCTCCAATTTAAATCAGTTATAGCAAGGGCCATATTTTTTAAGTTACCTTACCGTGCATGGTGTTAGAGAAATTATGGTTTCAATTAAAATTAAAGTACAGGAGTATTTTAGCCTCTGAAAATGGTCTTATTCAATTAGAAGAATTTATAAGTATTTAAAATATTTGCCTATAAAGTTTTTAATTTAACTATGGTATCTCCACACTAAACACTAATAATCGAACAAAGTGTACCTCGTATCGCCATTAACCAACGTCCATCTAATGAAAACTAAAGTTAATTTACCGAACGAAACAACACCCCCGCTGTGTTTTTCCAATTTTTGAACTCCGTTTGGTTTAATCAACATTGGAATCTACATATCCACGTCTATATATATTTTCATTACCAAACCCTTGCCATTCAGTGACCGTCCGAAGGTAAGTAAAGGCATTATTGTAATTATATGCAATAAGACAAGGAAAAGCTTTCTATTCGGATTGCGCGTTCGCATTTCGAAAGTAAGGTATAATAATAAATTATTCAGGTCTCGAGTAAGAGTGCTGGACTTAAGATGTTAAACGTTTTCAAATGTCATGGTCTAAAAATCTGCTTAAGGTCTTGCGCCGTTTTATTTCGTTGGCTTCTTGTAGTAGATTGTTGGTGACCATTTTTAGAAATAGTAGTTGTTAAAATTACTTCTTAGAGATAAAAAATATAAGAAATACGATACGCTATTTTAACATTTCCCACGTGATGTTGTCGGCTGTTGCGTAAGAAGGGTCTAGGGTGTTATTAACAAAAAGATTAATAGCACGAGAAGTGAGTAAACACCAATGAAAGCGGATGTACAGAGCGATATTGTCGTAAAAATACGACGAAAGATTAAAAAAACATTACCTACAGTCGCAAATTTTTATTTACTTGTAAGATTTTTGTAATTCCAATAAACAATGGCTCCTCCCTCCCGTAATGAGTTATGGAATAAGAATATCAAATGTCAACTTGCAGAGCTTTACCTTAACAGGGGCTCATTTTATTGAAAAAATATGAAGTAGTAAGTATAAACAACAAATGAATATATAACCTTCCGTATCTCACAAAAACCATCAAACCATATCGAATATGTTTCATGACGTTCGCATAAATCTCAATATTGCTTCGTAATATATTCGCTCAACTTCGCGCGTGAACTTTGCCTCTAGTTCAGTATTGGTTATATGAAGTGTATATCTGATTTGTCTACTTATATAGTCGGTACACGGCGGAGGGTCTCAGACGTGCCCGAGTCAGAGATTTGGCGATTACGGGTTGAGTGACACATCTGTATACAGGATTATCAAGTTCAGTATTGTTATTTCTATGTAGCAATCTTATGTTAGAAGCTGGGCGGTGAATTATATTTTGGAGGCAAATTCCGTCACTAGTCCAGTTCGAACTTAATACTAATTCCTTAAATACTTAACTAATCATTTTTATCAAACACTTCAGCATATCCTTATGCAGTAATTGAAAAAAGACAATGTACGAATTTCATAGGACTAATATTCTAACATTCGCGTCTATATATTCGCGAGTCTAACATTCGCGTAAACATATTATGAAATCCTTAATAGGAAACATTCATTGATTTTCGACAGGCATTTATTCATATTTATCGACTATTTATATAATTATGTAGTTTACTATACACGTTTGCTATATTTATTAAACTTTTCTGTGATAATATCCAACTACGATATATCTACGTAGCACAAAATGGCGTCCAGAAATAAAATTTGTGGCATCCGCCGTCCGGATATGTCCACGCGTTACTACCGTCACCAAAATACGTTACGTGCAACCGACCATATTCCACTGTAGCAGAGCGGGGCCGATGAAATTCCAATTAAATACCAGAAATTACGGGATGTAGGCGTTGGTTTCATCTCTAGTAACAGATTTGGCTGTAAACCGTTAAGATTCTAGGTTCGGTGCCTAAAAGTTGTGAAGGTTTTGACTGGAAAAATACTTATACAAGGTCATTTTGACATTGCTTTCATAAATGAAATCCTTGTTTTTACCTCTTCGAACAGCATAGCAAAGATCATAAATGAATAACGAATATTTTGACCAAAAAACCCAATTTTACGTTTTCATCATTTTGTAGTCTAGTGCGAATATTCCGTGTCCGTAAGATTATTTCTAGCAGAAAGTGTAATGTTGCCGCGCCGAATTCTCTTAGAGTAGAAGTACTGGGCATTAGGGTGTGTAAAATTAATATTACTTTTAATTGATACATGATATTTATTTTGTTCGAAGCTTACACTTTTTTATTTTACATCTACGCTTCGAGTAACAACAGTGTTATTTTCAAGAAGATAGGTATGGGGTTGCATTTGGTAACGCAATTTTAAAATGACTCAATGCGTGTTATTGCTGGTCGTAGTATTTTCTCCCAAATGAATACATAGTGTACAATAAAATCTTCGCTAAATTATAGTGAAGTTTTATTTGTGCTTCACACGTAGGGTGTGGGAGAGGGGCAAGGTATTAGATGCATAGCTCATGATGATAGTATATGTGTATACACCCGGATACCGACCACCTTACATAAGGATTAAAAGTCCAAGGTCCACGGTATTAGCCGTATAGGTACGATAGTCAAAAATCCCCTATTTAATCCTCCTTCGAATAAAATGCCAGTGATTGCAAAAAGTCGGATATACCCTCGTAGATGGAATAGGGCCCTCTACCTTAACTCTTTATAAACATCCAGACTTCCACACAAACCGCTATGTTAGCTTAGAAAATATCGACATTCAACTTGAGTTTCTTAATAATATAACTCCTAGTATTTCTTATTCTCCTATAAAATGATTTTCTTCGAACTGTCGTTTATATTTTTAAAGATTAAACGTGAATATTTTTAAAAGATTTCCCTTTCTAATCTCCTTTGAAAACCTCGGGAACTTCAATATTTTTTTGTATATTTTAATAATCTGCATGGCAGTCGTGACACATTTTCACCTTTGATGCCGCTATCCGGGAGGACATTTTGTACCGGTCAACTTCGCTTCAACACTTACAGGTATTTAAATTATCTTTATTGTTGTTATGGATTTCAACTAAACGTTATTTACGCTTAACTCATTTATAAAAATTATTAACGATTGGAAATGTCATTATTTTAACACATTTATCACCTTTAAAATATTACCTTGACACATTGTGTAATTTTCCTTATAGTATAAATGAGAAAGGTTGTGAATTCGTTTTGATATTTGTATAATGTAAACGCAGAAATCATTGGGTTTTATATAATTTGTAACAAACATAATCTGGACTACTAGTCCATATTATGGCTACTTTTATCTTAGTAAATACAACTTTTAAGTACACCATAAAACTCGAAAATCGGGAGCAAAATCTATCTTTATCAATATATAAAGTTGAATAGTTTGTTTGAACGCGCTAATCTCAGAAACTACTCAACCGATATATTTTCATTAATAGCATCCTACATTACTCCTGAGAGCTATAGTATTAATTTTACCCCGGAAAAACATTTTACGCGAGCAGAGCTGCGAGCAAAAGCTAGTTTAATAAGAAATGTACTTCTTTAATGACAATGTGTGCACTTATTATTTAATTCATATAATGTATTATATAAAGTTAGTATAATTAGTGCAGTCTAAAAAAGAGTCTAAAACCACGTTTCAACAAATTCATCACCCATTACACTGATCTTAACAACCACTGTTAGTAAGAAAGGAAGACAATAAATTCATGAATATCGTCGCAAATAACATTTACACAATAACGTTGAGAGCTGTGTCTGCGCATAATTACGGCGGAAATAAGCTTCCGTTATGAACACGTGCTATGTCTACGGGAGATGCCAACAACTCCTCTAATTAAGTTGGCTAATGTACTGCTTATAACAAGCCTATGTCTATATCTGTTTTTCAAATGGTATCTAAATTTGCGCGAGAGATTCAGAATCGTAATATAGGTGTTTGGCGAAAAAAATATCAAATATATTTTAGTAGTGCAGTCATGTGCCATAAAAAATATATATTTTCGACCCCACCTGCTTAGTACAGCGAATTTATTTCGTTTTGTAACTCAATTAGTGACATACTAGAACTTATAAGTTTATTAGCAGTCATTTGTGAAATAAATATCGTTTTTAGACTAATTTAGTCAAACTAAAGCTGTTTTTTTAAGAATATCATAATACATTTCTTATTGCACCTTTCAAAACTCTGTAATGAAAAATATATTTGTGGTCACCTCCAAAACTTAATTTAAAATTTTGTTCACCTTTGAAAAATAACCCTGTATATGTTATAGAAAAAATAGTAGTGTTCTTAATATATAAAAAATACAACTAAAAGGTCTAAAGTCTATAGGTAGGTACCGTATTCAGAAATAATTTGTTTTTTAAGTATAATTAATTAATATTAGTCAAGAAAAGAAATTGAATAAGATATTCCCATTTTATAAAGTTATTACTTACTACTCAACTACGTAGTTAATTTATTTACGTTTAATTTAAAGCAACAGACAGCTTGCTGCCGGTATTCGTGTCGCTTCTTTTAACTAACTACGTATGAGCGCCACCTTATATTCTATTTGTACCAATACAGTCTACGGAAGAAAATATACCAATTGCATAGTATTGGTAAAATTATTTGTTAAACAAAGAAACCTTATAAAACTTAAACAATCGATTGTGTTATATTTGGTTATACATAACTTATCAATACATGTTTGGTTAATGGTTTCGGGTACGCGGAAAGTAAATATGTCCGCCGATTTACTTATTAATTATTTAATACGTAATGCAAACTTACAGTGTAAACCGATTGAATCTTCCCAAAACGAAAATGCTATGCTCGTTTAATACATTTCAGGTTTTTTTAGGTATTGAACCCCGAAGTCAATACCGAGGGAATCCTGCGAACGGGATACTGGAATCCGCCGGCTTAGTGACTGCGTGGTCCAGGAGGAAAGTTAGACGGGGATAGTAGAGAAGGAAGTGTGAAGGAAAGATAGACAAACCTGTTAGGATAGGAGAGGAGAAGGCCAAAAAATGTTCGCGAGCCCTTATAGGCCTCAATGTGAATTTATTTATTTATTTATAGACGCACATTTATTTATTGGCAACCATGGAGGTATACACACTTTACTGTGTGCCTAAGGCCGCGACCAATGCCTTTCGTGCATGGGCGTGCATTCGGTGTGGAGACCGAGTACACAAGAATTGCTTCAGGGGCAACACATTTCAGGTTAGTTAGCATTTGATTCATATGCAAACGTTTGTGTACATTGCAGTTGAAATCATAACTGTGTTACAACTCGGGGAAGACGAGAATATTATTATATATGTTACGTACATATATATTTTGTTTTATTGTTGCTGATTTGTAATAATACAATTTGACTTTACCTCAAATACTCTAAAACATATATTTTATATAATTTCGACACCGCAACAAAGTAAGGTAAAAGCTTCAAAACGAAAACCATTACAGGTGATCAATACCTTATTGTTACAACACTGAACTTCCATAACCAATGTCCAAGGAACCAAGGTTTTTTGTCCACGGCTAACGACGTACGGAAAAATAGCGTGGAAATCTAGACGTCATTAGCACATGTGAGATTTGCCTTGTTGGGGGAAACAAATGCGAACTATTAATACAGTTTGGGACGTAAATTGTTTACGTTGGAACCAGGGACCTTTGTGCTACTAGAATACGACTATAATTCCTGGCTCATATTCAGAGGTGTAACCACCGCTGTATCACTCATATCAGTGATATGGGGTCGTCAATTTTTAGGAGTCTTTCTTGGTCCAATCCTATACTAAACTAAGCGGGCGACCAAAAGTTCGCACATTTTCCCCCAAAAAATATTGATATAGCTGCGCCGTTGCCCATATAGCTATTGATATAAAGTATAGTATACACTGTATCCTATGCTGATAGTTTTTAGCCGATACTATAACTCGCTAATGGGTGCACGTATTCGGTAGTTTATGTTAGTGAGATGCATCTTTAAAAGGTTGTAAAAGCATTACTGAGTAATACTGTAAGTTATGTGTAAGGTTTCCGGCTGTAATTAACCACGAGCGAGATATTATAATGAAAAGAACATTACATTGCGAGTTTAAAATAGCTTACATTTTAAGAGTACCTACATTCATACGCGAGAATAATTATACTAAACTGTAGTATAATTAGTGTAACTCCAAAAAACAGGTGAAAATGGGTAGTTAATGTAAAATGCTAGCATTGCAGGCGTTAAAAACAATTTATTATGAGTCTGAATGTTTACAAAAAAAATGTTTAGAAAGGCTTTTGACTAAATAGGTCGATTATTAAATCAGTCATGCATGGAATGCCGACGCGGTCAAATTAAATGATCCTTAAAGAACGTCTGGTTTAGTCGAGTTGCAAGATTTGTGTTCAAAGGCTTTACTTAATTTTTTAAACATAAAGACATGTTTTGGAAATGTCTTTAAAAATCTAAATTAAACATTAATCTGATAAAATGTTCTAAACAAATCTACGTTAAGCAAAATAAATACCTAATGGCTCATTTGCAATTTACTCCTAAAAATTAAGCCGGTAGCTGTAGTCTATCTTTATATATCCGTATTACCCTTGGCATCTTCCAATAAACCGGCGAAAGTGCATTTCATAGACTTGTACCAGTTGAAAAATTGTATTTGCTAGAAATCGAGTTATTGGCTAAAAATAAAACCATCCTTTCCTCTCCACTTTATGCTTCAGGAAACGCCAATGCAATCTGTGGTAATACTTTATATTGGATATTATATCACTAACCATAAAGTACAATTCAAGTAAATCAGAATTATTATTAAAAATCTGTTCTCGCGGTTATTGTACAAATAATTAATTAATCTATTGACGAATTTCAATTAAATAAACATATGTGACTTACATTACTTTTATTCGTGTGGCCAAGATTTATCATTTGATCACTCTGATGCATGCGTTGAAAAGTTGGCTTTTTGTGCAAATAATATGTTTTAAATTAATTGTTATTTATTGTATCGGGATTGGCATTCAATTCAGGTGATTTATTACGATTCGATTTCGATACGAGTAGGCAATTTTTACATTGAACTGCTTTATATAAACATGTATTAGTACCTACATTATAACTATTTAACATATATTTATTTCTAATATGAAGGTTTCAAGTAATTTACATATATTACATTGGATATTCTCATAAAGTATTTGTAAATAGTAAACTTACAAATTAAAATTAACCTGTGCTTTATAGCGCTTACTGGTATGGGAATAAATGTACAACACTAAATATTTTTTTTGTCTTTTTCGCTTATTTGTTGGTTATGTGTATGTAACTTGAGTATGTTACAAAATAACTTACTTTTCTTTCTTTTTTTCTTCTTCCTAGTTGATTAATATTATTATTTCCAATATTTTTACAGTGATGTTCCGAACTACGTATTTAGTAAAAAAAAATACCAAATACATAAAAGCTGCTAACCAGTATTTTCCCCTCCTCTAAGTAACGTGAAGATTAATTGGCAAGAGCATTACTGCAAATGCCCGCTATACGAAAATCGATACTGCGTAATAAACAATTTTCTGTTCCACTCGCATATGTATCGAGGACTATACAAGCGAATGGTGGAATTGGAAGAAAAGTGGAACCGCATAAATCTTTACAAATGAGCCGACAACGCAGAACGCTTAACTGAATGTATTGATCGTGCTTAAAACCCACGTAAACATTCTCATTTCAATGCCTTAAATGTAGAAATATATATTTCTTTTAATGATACAGTTGAAACAGTTTGCCGTGTTTGCTTTCTTTTTTATAGTGAAATAGGAAGAAACAATTAAATACGAATGTTTTAATTATTTTTTAACCGACTTCAAAAAAGGAGGAGGTTATCAATTCGTCGTGAATGTTTTTTTACATGATACAGCTGTAACAGTTTGCCATACGTGTTTGCTTTCTTTAATATTGGAATGCGAAGAAATAATTAAACAGGCCGGAATAATTTACCCGCAATTAAAAAAATACGTCGTTTTCTTGACCAATTTTTATTTTGATTTATCAGTAGTGACTAGTGAAGTCTGGCATGTCAGATATAAAAATAGGATTTTTGAATGGCACATTATCTATATTTCTTTGGAATAAAATAAAATAACAATCATTAAACGTTGTAATGATTTTACATATTTCAAAATATTTATAAGTAAAATATTAGAAGTAAGTCGTTGGCGTTAAAATCTCCATTTCGCTACAAGGCGGATATTGAAAATTCCAAAGACATGGTAACGTATACGTAAGCTGTATCCGGGCTGACTTCGCCAAACGCTTTTAAGAGGATAAATTAATGTTTTCCTAAGGCTTCCTGAGAGGAAGGGCGTGTCGAATGCTTTGGCAGATTTAATCAATTTGTTTATAAAACCAACAAGAATGGATCAAATGATTTATTAGTGTTCCATTGGCAGTTAAGCCAAGTATTTATTAACTTCAATATGAATACTTATTAGTGGAATAACACTGTCTAGAAACTTGCTAAAGTAAGAAGTAAAGACAATGTATATTCATGTTATTTAACACATACATTATATTATGTAGTACTTGGGCGTATTTTCAGAGCGTTTAAAGAGGGTTGGTAATAGAAAAAAGGGTTTTGTGATTATGACATTCTTCAAACCTTCATAAATTGCAAATATTTAATTATTTTGTTTTACAAGATTCTTAAACATAATCATTTCTTATATTTACGCGAGTGTTAAACATTGAATTGTAAAATTAAGGTAGACATTATAACTTTGACTTTTCGGAGGACCAACACCTCAGTCCCCCTGTGACCATAAAGGTTGCAAAGCCTTCGAAACGTCGGGAGAAAGTTAAAATATAAAAAAAGCGATAAACTCGTAAAATAGTTTTATTACAAGATAAAACGTTTGGTTAATAGCCCTATTGAGTAGATATATACATATACTGTAGGTAATACTTAATCACCATCACGTCATAAAATGAAGGCAAAGTTCCATGTTATATTAATAACTGTGAAAACTACTTTATCCAAAATTTAAAAAGTTATGTAAAGCGCAGCGAAAACAACAATAAGGCTTTTAAGGAACTTCTATCGTCATAAAACAAATAACTAATTCCACAGAAAACACATTGTCTCGTTATCCCAATGAGACAAATGGTCTTAAGTTGAGTAAGTGAGAAAACTCTAAATCCGTAACTTGAGTAGTTTAACAAGTTACCTACTAACAAGTCTAGGACAATATAAATCGCAGGAAACCTTGGTACTTGAAACTTAGGACATCCCTCTTTGTTGTACGACGTAAGTTGTATAAAAGATATAATAGTACTATTTGTTTTATTTTAAATAAGACCTTATTTTCCTTTACTAGGGCTAGAATATATTGTAATTCCTTACATATTATAATTCAAAATCCCGCCGCGTTTCGGTCTGTACGCGATAAATTAACAAACTACGAAACGTATTTCAATGAAATTTCGTATGTAGATATTTTAAGACCCTGGGAAGAACAAGCTACTTTTTATCTCGAGAAAATATATTAGTGCGATTTTATCCCAGAAAAAATCTACCACATACCAGCATAAGCATACGCTAATAAATGATAAAAAACCATAGAACTTTCTAAAAACGCTCGGTGCAAATATAAAAAAACACGATCGGGCGTCATCTACGCCCATATTCGTTGTTATACTGTGAATGTAACTCTGAAAACGAAGCGAATGCAAATATAAAGGACAAATAGAATCCGCTTAGTTATATTTAAACTTACTTCTACGTGAATATATGAGTAGTTTCACCGTTTCTAATTATACAGCCGCCATTGTCAGCAATTTCAACGAATTTCTATCATCTAACAATACGGCATTAGTAGCGAAGGATGAAATTTTCTGAAAAGAAGTCGACATAACTTATAGGTACTAATAAGATGCATAAATGCGGTCTGCAATCGTTCTAATGATAATAACATTTTACATAAATAACGAAAGGGAAGCCGGCAGGAATTTGGTAATATGGACCCTTTGCCACTGATAGGCACAGTTCTAAGTTAAAGGAAAAATCTTATATTACCGCTATCGAGCATGGAAATCACGACTTCGCAGTGCACGGATTACCAATGCTATTGGACGAAGCGAATTTGCAATAAATGCTAATATTTATGCAAGAATTCGAAATGAAAATCAGCTTACTTCGATGGCGGCTTATGTATTACATTAATACCCAGCCTTTAACGCTGTTATTCAAATTGAACTTGGTGAGATGTTATTGAATTGCAGGAATGTTTTACAGAAGCTTAGTTTTATTTTTTATGGAATACGCGTTTCTTAGACAGTGACAAAATCAAATAGTCCAATTTTTTATTCAAGTTGAAAGAATTTATCATGCGAATTTATTAATAAGTAAGTAAGTTATTGTATTATAGAAAAAGCTGATGAACGTGCCTGGCCACCTAAAGTGAAATAATTTTTAGATACCATAAACACCTAAACAATTAAAGTGTGATATGAGCACCATAGGCCTAAATAAAGTAACACAGCCTATTTGCCATCAAATAAACAAAAAATAAAAAAACACAATAATATGAATGTAACAAATATTAAAAATACAAAAGCAGCTGTATTTAAAGGCCAACTGAAATAATTTGACATCTTCTGCAACGTTTAGCCTATAGAATTGTATGTCTTAAAATAGGAACACTCGTCATACTCCAACAGAATCGTTCAACGGACAAGGTATTTTGATGCACATCAGTAACCTATTGTGACACTGACAATGCATAGAATCGTTGAAATACCACGCATTTCTGCATTGAGCTAGTAACATCGTCAAGTCCCATTGAGGTTTTGATCGAGAACTTTCCGTCGTAGATCAATTGATCTTAATTAGTTTGGCCAATGGTCATGCTAATATATGACTAAATAAAGTCATTAATAAGTAGGAACTGTTACTTTACTAGCGCTTGATATCGATTCCTCACGTTTTAAACTCAGTTCATAGGTAAAAAGTTATAGCATGCGAGGATAATGATGATTCCATGACTAAATTACCTAAATATTCAGTCTAGATATTAACGCGTTCACATGCAATAACACTTACGTTGACAGATACTGATAATATAGAAATTATCTCAAAATAAAATCTTTCAGTGATCATAAAACATCATACAAGTTACGCGTACTTATAATAAGAATAACAGTTTGGTCAAGATTAAATAAAAGAGCTGGCAGAATGAATATGTTGTTATCACACTCGACCTCCTCTTGTTTTTCCTCTGCGTGTAAAAGGACTCCTGTGTTCTCGACGGGAGTTAAGTGCATGCAGTTTACTGACACGTATGTGAGCTACACACGTTTACTTAACTCTTTTATAAAATGCTTTTATGCCGGGTTTTTATTTTAGAAGTGTTTGTTAATTGTAGAAAGGTTTTGTGATGTGCGAATTGTAGTTGCAACGTATTTTTGGGCGACAACTTTAGAGAGAAATTGTGGAAATTATTTGTTAATATTATAAAGAAATGCAGAACTCCCTCCACTACTATTAAATTCCTTAAAAACTAACTTCAGCGTATGCCTATATTTTATGGCCATAATAAATATTTTAAATAAGCAAAAATATAAGTATAAGTCAAGACTTCTTTCTTATTTACGAAGTTTTCGAAATGTGATGTCAATCAACAACGAATTTTATTAGATTTTTATGTTCTATTGTGGCTGTTTTGACGTGGCTATAGAGTGTAATATCCGATTTTCAAATTCCACTTGCACGTGACACAATATAAGCACTCAATGGAGTTGTACATTGTATGTACATGGAATGTTCGTGCTTGGCATCCAGAGGTTTCACTGCAGATATCTCACAATACTGATGCCGTAAGTCTGTATTTAATTTTGTAATTTACAAAGATTTTGTTTTCAGAAGAGTAAATGTGACATATATGTTGAATAAATCTATTTTACGGATTTTATCGCGGTTTCTTTGTATTATAGTTTTCTCTCGATGTTTCGAAGACTTTGCAGCCTTCATGCTTGCAGTCCACTCCGTGATTACGAAGGCTGCAAAGTGTACGAAACGTCAGGAAAAATTATTATATAAAAAAACCGCGATGAAATCCGTCAAATAGTTTTATTTCATTGTCTCACATTCGCGTAAACATAAGAAATCATGAATTCCATACTGATCGGGTGATCCATATGAAAGGCCTATCGCGTGTACTCTACCACTAAATTTAATATCACAAAAGAAAAGGCAACAACCACAATCAATATTCCCCTTGCGCATTCATCAACCAAACTTGTCATTATTGCATTCAGTTTAGATCAAATAATTTGACCCTATTAAATCTCGCACGATGAAATTAAGCTCCCAAATTCAGTTGTACGTTAAACTACGGTTGAATTCGAAATCAGTAGTCGGACTAGTCGTAATTATGTTACCGGAGTCCTCGCTGGCCTAATACAGATCTATGTTCATGCATGAAATGTTTCACGTACTTTGTTACTCAAAATGGTTTGTTTTGGCAAATTATACTGTGAAATCATGACTGCCTCTGTGGCGTTGTATTACGACTGCTCAAGTCTCGGGTTAGTGATATTGGGTTTTTCTTATCAGTATCAGCTTGGAGTTTGGAGTTTGTGCCCGATATGGTGATGGGGTCGCGTGCTATCATATCATGGGACGCAGAAGGTACAGCGAAAAATGTATGCATAACTTGCGCCTCTGCCTACCCCTTCAGAGATAAAAAGGGTGTGTGTGAAATCGCCACTAGGGTTTTTTTTTCGTTTTAAAATGAATTGCGTTTGAAATAAAGCATAATTTATGTACACTTACGGCTATTTTGATTTATGTCAAGTATACTACGAATAATGTCCATTTTACATAAATCTCTCAGGAATCACGCTTTATAATCTTCCTTAAAAATGATATTTATAATATAAAACAAAATTTATAAAAATTGTAGCTTGAAAGAAACGAAACAATTTGTACATTCGCATAAAAATTTTGGTCACAGATACAAGAGAAGCTTGAATATTATTTAACAAAAGCGAACGTTTAAAATACAGAAAAACGACTAACAAAAACTCAATGTCAAATTTCTTATCGTCAACTCTTCTTTTGTTTTTGTTTGCGCAACAAAGAGGGTAGGTTGAGCAAAACTACGAACATAATATTTTTTATAATCTGTAAGTTTGCCTGTACCACAGAGTTTTTTGGAATAAGTTTCGTTAATGTTAGTAAAACTGCAAGCTAGATCATAATTGCAAAAGTACGGTTGGAGTTCAAGCCATTTGCAGATAATATTTTTCAAACTTTTGCACCGATGCTCCCAAATAATCTTTCGAATTATAGAGAGCGATCGTAAAACCTAGAGCAGTCGCAAAACACGTAATTTGATTTTAGTGACGTACATATGTTTGAGCATCTAAATTAGAGCTTCCAGTTTCTGATACTATTCGCTGATTTAATAGTTTTACTAAGAGTTATTAAGAATTATCTTTAATAATTTTGAACTATTTTATATAAAATAAATTCACAGCAAAGAAATTAGCATTAATTAGCATTTTAATTAAAAACACTGATTAATAAATCTGTTAAAATATTTCTACGCGGCTGAAAAAAATTAATGTAATTTTTTTACAAATGAATTTATTAAATAAAAAGTTATCATTCTCGGTGTAAATGGACTTTATGAATAAATAAAATAAAATTCTAATTAAATGTAGTTTTAATGAAAATAAATAATAATATAATATCACCCTGTCATCATACCCTGTATTATATACTACCCCACTTCTGGGCACGAGCCTCCTCTACTGCTGAGAGGTATTAGACCTAAGTCCACCACGCTGGCTTAGTGCGGATTGGTAGAATTCACACACCCTCAAAATTCCTCTAATGAATTTCTCAGGTGTGCAGGTTTTGCTCACGAAGTTATCCTTCACCATTAAAGCAAGCGATAATTTACAAATAATACACACAAAGAATAGTCAAAGATATGTATGTACCCTTGGGTTTTGAACCTGCGGACATTCGTCTCGGCAGTCCATAAGTAATGTAGTTTTACTGCCTAATTTTTATTGTGCTCTACAAAATGAGGGTGTAGTTAATACCTTGTAAAAAATTCATATCCAGTTTACATTCCAAAAACAATTGCTAATTTTAACTGAGCCCAAAGGTTAAATTAATGAAAAATATCCTCAACACTTTAACTAACCAGTATAAATAAATTTGTTATATTTTTAATAATAAAAATGGCATATTTACAATACTTATAGACAGTAATTGCTAATATCTTCATATTTATTTAACGACTTCCAGTAATGTTGCATTATCACTACAGACAAATATGAGAGCCCGCCATTAAAATTACATTACCATTGCAGCCAACGAGAGGTACAATTACATTGTTTAAACTAGTAAAGGTCACATTAAAATACTTCTGACTACATCATAAAGCAATGTGAATTCATAAATAAATTCATTACTAGAAAAATCATTTGTATGAATAAAGTTATTTATCAGTAGCATCCGTCATAAGTGAATTGTATACATTAGACAGCCATAGTTAATATAACTGGACGCAAAGGACCACTTATTTACTATTACCAAAACTTATCAAGGTAAATTACACGTTATCTCTTTCTAACAGGGCTGGATTTGAATTGTCTAGACGTAAAAAATGTCCTGACCGTATACATCACGGTAACCGGGTGTCGAGCAACACCCGAAAAGATTAATACGCGAATTTCACAAAAGGGTCTACGAATATTTCATGCGAGCTCTTGGTAGAATGACACGATATTTTTTGGACTAATGGCGGCGGGCGTGTTGGCTGTTGGCAATTAATTTCCTTTAAATGGTAACATTTGTTATGATTAGGTGATGTGTTCTGATGGATCTAGACATGTTTTTGTCAGGTGTGGGGCTTGGCAAGCGAAATCACGCGGCTTCTTTTCATAATAAAGAACCGACATAATTAATTAGGCCCAGAAATTTATTCATACATCATAATCTCGTTAAGTATGAGAATAAAGGAAACATGATATCGTTATGCCAACTACAGAACTTCTCTCTTAGGTAGGTCTCTCATATGTGAGAGTCCGTCTGGGTTGGTTAAGACAACATCTCATGTCTTAGGATGGCGAGCGCAGTGGAATACCAAACAATACTACGTAATTCAAGGTATCGAATGTTTTTTTTACTGTTTATGGGCGGTCGTATCGCTTACCATCAAGCGAACGGCAAGCTTATCTTGTCATTTCATTTATTTATTATTATTAATCAAGTAACATAGACACATTTGGGGTTAGTAAAACAATACTTATATTTGTATTAGTAAGATAATTATGAGGCGATAAACAATAATGCGTTAACTACTGCTCTCCTCATATCGGAGCATGCCTTCTGCAGCCATGATTCACGTAGGCACAGACTAGCCTATTTGCAAACATGTTCAAAATGCTATTGGTGCTGACTCTCACCCTGTGCACCAGTGACCCACAACGTTTGAGCATTGTGGCGTTAAAGCAATCTACGCGTGCCTCTGCAAACATCCCTGATGCACTGCATTCAAAACAATAAAAAAAAACGAAAGCATGCAAGAAGAGACAAATAGACTTGTTAAAAAACCTTTTTTTTATTATAATTTTAAGGCATCTCTTACTTATTTAAAAACATAATAAATCATTTAAGCGTTCTATACATTACGTAACAATATAACTACAATCATATAATCATTGTCTATGTGTTACATTTATGCAATTATCTCAATAAAAAAATAAAGAAATAATGGGCAACTCCTTTAGTTTCCCAGAGTTTATGACGAACATTAATTTGATCCAGTTACGCTGAACGATGAGACAACTAGCCTTCGTAAAAGAGAGGAAGGAATCAAGTAATACGTCTCGGTGCACATTTATAAATGAACAGAAACCCCGTTTTTACGCATTTATTCACATGAAAAAGTCACAGACATTTTGGGTACAATGGAATATAAAATATTTTACTCAACAGAATTTTGACATTATTTCAATGTTAAAACCACGTATATTTTTGATTTGAAAGTTAATGTCAGTAAAAATAGGAATTATAGAGATATATCTTTTAGATAATAGAATGACTGGCTGAATATATCATGTAGATACATGCTTGATACATGAACATTAAAAAAATTTAAAAAATACTGTTAAATATACGTATGAAACTAAATAATATAAAAAGCTAACCTTAAACTAAATCTACAATATCATACCCCTGTCAAAATCTTTACATAAAATACACACAAAAATTAAAGAAAGGATCTTAGTTTGAACGTCAAAGGTCTTATAAAATTAAGCTACCTAATTGATTTATCGCTAATCTTGCTAAAGTCTAATTAACTTTTAGGCCAAGATTTATAATAAGTACCGTTGTTTGTTTGAAATATTTATTTTATTACACTAGTTTCTCTCGCAGCTCCGCCAGCTTGTATCCAGGACTTGTCTATGAGTGTGTATAATTTTATTCGAATACTGGTGATAGGTCTCTCATTTGTGAGAGTTCGCCTGGGCAGGTACCACCGCAATCTATTTCGGCCGCCAAGCAGTAATGTGTAGTCACTGTTGTGTTCCGGCTTGGGACATTGTAGCCAGTGTAACTACTCGACATAATGAGTTATGAGATCTAGCATCTTACCTCTCAGGATTGCGAGCGCAGTGGAATACCAAACAATACTTTGTAATTCAAGGTGTTGAATGGTCTTTCTACTGTGGGTGGGGTATGGGCGGTCGTATCGCTTACCATCAGGCAAACCGCAAGCTCGTCTCGATATTCAAAGCAATAAAAAAAAAAGTTTGTGTTAATGGTTCAGGTGTTACTTTTAACCTCCAAACATATCAACCTTACTTCTAATATTATATTAACATATATAAGTACCTAAGTTTAAAAGGTAACTACAAGTAGAATCCTTCGTTTACAAGCTTCGCATTCATCGAAGGTAATTAACTGTAGACCAACTGGATACATTCCATAAAAAGGTAAACTAAAATATTTTTTCATTATTATTTCATATATCATTCTTTGTATTGCCTTTATATTCATCTTTTCTACAAAGACATGGCGAGCAGAGGTATTTTGTCTTGGAATACGTATAAATATACTGTTTAATTAGTGTCACATTACACGACGTTTGCCACGTGCTTTGCCATATTTTCCACCTAAAGAGGATTAAACGTTCGTGTACTCCAGTATTTTATTTCATTCTTTGAATGTATGTATTTAAAGTATTCTTTACTAAGATTTTAAAATATCTTAATTTTAAGATAATTTTATAATCAGTCTTGTAACAGATATTCCTACATTATAACTCTTAAAATATCCATAATAAATATCAAAATGTGTAGGTATATGGAGAACCCTCTTCTCCAAATACTTTAGTAATTATCTTCCTACAGATGGAACAAGGCGGTGAAACTAATCTCCTACAATTCATTTATAAAAATTATTAAAAATAATGTTAAATATAGCTCAAACAAAAACAAAATCAAACTAATCACCAAAATGCCTTTAAACTTAGCCCATTGAATGAGAGTGTAACTTTTTGTTCAAACCCAAATCAGACAAACTTCACGACATAAATCGGCGAAATTTATGGTCGCTTAGCGAAACAAAACAGTTAATAATGAACCCCAGGGAACACCAAAAACAGTGCTTACAGTAGACCACTCAACCGTGATTTTCCGTACGCAATCAAAGAGATTAGGTTCGCGCGCCATTCGGGGCTTTTCATAAATTCGCTCAGTGTCGCGGTTTAGCGTAAATAATAAATATGGTGAAGTGTCGCGACTGGCTCAACCATTCTGTGAACGTTTGATACTATTGTTGGGTGAGCGATTAACTTTGTTTTGCTTATTGGGCTATTGACGTATTAGAGACTTGTGATGAGTCGTTTTTTAGGTTCATTGATTCCACAGACGTGTTACTTTGAGCTAATGCCCGATAGCTAAGAAGCTCTATAATATTATATTACTCTACAATAGATAACAAAGGCCCTGTTCTATGTAACTGATATTCATAACCGACTCTACAAATCAACCTATAAAATAATATATATAAAGAATATAAATAATTTTATAAATAAAATTGAATAACCGTTATAAATTTAAAATTATCAGACATGTATAATAATTTTCAATGTACTTTGCTTCGTTAGCTCGTGTCATTTGATTTAACGAGCCGGCGCGGCGTCTGCGTCGTCGTAATTTAAAATTCCATGATTTAAGCACTTTAGTGTTAATTATTTTTATGACGTGAAAGAAATTTATTGTTTAGTCTTTATTTCGGAGCGAATTGTTTTATGTTGCGAAAGCTAAAATAAAAAGGACTTTGTATAAACATCTCTTTTATGGTCACGGTAGTGACTCCACTACACCTAATGGTAAGTGAAATGGAGCTGAATAGAATTTCGACTGACGAGAGCTGATTACCCCTCGACAGTCGCCACAATTATGCTAGCCTGTTGGAACCGGATATACACAGGGGATCCGGGAACTCGACACACTTCCTTGGGCAACTATGGCGGGTTTTAACACTATATGTACGGCGCGGCGTCGCTATGCGGGCGTATATAAAATATAACCTACCCTCAGCAAAATATATTTTCAGTCTAAATTTAAAGAGCTTTCAATAAAAAAAAAATACATAAATTTCGGCGTTAAATTGCTATAGAGGGAAGTGGACAATTAATATTTCCAACTCCTCCCTATCTTTCTATTTGATTAATTTCGTTGCGGGATAATGACAAATTAGTTTTCCCTGAGACTCGCCGAGCTTCACTGTTCTGTGTCATAAAATGCGTGCCACTGCTGATCCTGGCTTACAGGAGCTGTAGTGGTGGGTGTGAGGGCGGGAAAGTATCTTTTCGGCGTCAAATGAGCTCCAATACCACAGTTATAAACATACATAAGGGATCGAAATAACACCTCCCGTTATCTGTAGGAGTTTAGGATGGGAAAACCGTACTCCGTGTACGCAAATAATGTTTCACTTTTAAGCTTACTGTCAATTGTTTTCGAATAAACACCGTATTTATAGAAACTAGTCCAAATTACAAAAATTCCCTAGATAGAAAATAACTTGTTCCTTTTTCTTATTTATGTTTACGTTCGAAAGTACAGATCACAGACCACTAATTTTGAGGACGTTAAACCCGTAAGCAGGTCAAGGATTTACCATGCGATTACAATAATTTTGAATGATACAAATTACAAACATATTCACGCCGTTTACTTTCCAAGGGGTAGACAGGAGCGCAACTGTTAAACCCACTTACTGCCCTGTGTATTCCGACTCTTGATAAGTGGCGAGGCTATCAACATATCGGGCACAAATTCCAGATTCTTAGCTGATACTGAGTAAAAAAAACAAATATCACTTTGCCCGACCGGGAACTGAACCCGAAACCTCAGCACTGGAGTCGTACCTGCTGTAATACAGCGCAACCGAGGCAGAGAAATTAAATTTACCTTAATTCTCAGCACTACACTCGTGCCCTAATACAACCCCACCGAAGCAAGCAAATTCAACTTACTTACACTACAAATCACGACCCTTGCCAAAATCTAAACGAAAAAATAACAGGTCCTTTCGAAACATTCTTGTTTTGCTATCTTGTATGCAATTACCCTGGTTTCTTACAAGGAGTGACCCAATTGTTTAGTCCCTCCCGTTCAGCCGTAATGAGTGCAGGGCCGAGGGGAGCCATAATGAATGTGTCAGTCAGAAACCTGATGCGGCCATGGCGTGCATCCGACGTGGTTGTGGCAGTTGTAATTATCCTAGTCTATGGAAGGCTATTCAATATGCAATGACTAGAAAATAATCAGTAGGAAACATGTAATAATGCGGGTATTGTGATTAGTTCCGTTTCACGAACTATAAGTAAGTTTTGTTATTGAAATTAAACTAATTTTCGGATTCTATCGCGGTGCTGGTATTTTATTTTCTCCCGACGTTTCGAAGACTTTGCAGCCTTCATGGTCACGGGGGGGACTGAGGTGTTGTTCATCCGTAAAGTCAAAGTTACAATATCTACCTACATTTTACAATTATACAACTTTTTTAATTTTTTTTTTTTAAAATTTTAGCTGTTGGTGGTCCGATCTACGCAGAATGAGCTCACAGTGTCTTGAAGTCTGGCAGCCGGTCTTTTGGGTTCCGATTTAATTAAATGTAGAACTGGATCCCAGGCTTGTGCAAGCTTCCAACCATCTTCCCTATTGAAATTAGGATGTTTTTTAATTTCAATAGCCTCGCGAATCATCCTAGGCAGGAATCGGTGTTCTTTGGCGAGGATTTGTGGCTTGTCTAGTCGCAGATAATGATTGGCGCCTCCCTCAGAGTGTTCAGCGACTGCAGACTTCGTCGAGCGTCGGTGTTTCACGTCAGCTATATGTTCTTTTACGCGGGTCCCTATATTTCTTTTGTTTGCCCGATATAAGAGAGGCCACAGTTGCAATCTATTTTGTATACTCCCGGTTCTTGTAGAGGTATGTGACACTTGACAGGTGGTAAAAATTGACTAATCTTCTTAGGCGGCTTAAAATAAGTTTTTATGGAAGCACGCTTCAGGATGTAGCCAATCTTGTCGGTGACTCCTCTTACATATGGTAATACAACCGAACACGTTCAACTGTGGCTGGTTTCACTCGGTTTCTGTGACGGCGGCGTGGAATTTGGAGCTTGTTGTCTTGCAGTACTTGCTTGACATGTTGCAGCTCAGCGGCCAGGTGTTTCTCGTCACAGATTCCTTGTGCTCTCTGAAACAAAGATTTGCCCACGGTAGCTAACTGTTTTGGGTGGTGATGAGATTCACCGTTCAGATATTTATCAGTATGGGTCTGTTTCCGATATACAGTATGACTTAAGGTCTGATTAGGATTACGGATGATTAAAACATCTAAGAAAGCAAGAGATTTATTGTGTTCTAACTCCATAGTAAATTGGATTTTATTGTTGATGGAGTTAAGGTGATTTAAAAATGCAGTTACTTTATCAGATGGTAAAATTGTGAAAGTGTCGTCTCACGTACCGTTTATAAAACCTTGGAGTGACCGGGCTGTACTCAGGGCTGTCTCCTCGAAGTCCTCCATAAATATATCGGCGACTACCGGAGATACAGGGGGAGCCCATCGCTACCCCCTCAACTTGTACATAGAACTGATTATTCCACAACATATAGCCAGATGTAAGGCAATGTTGGAGTAGTTCTGCATATTCCACAGGAATGTTATTCTCTGCTAACTTCTTAGATACAATTCTGATGCAATCTTGTACTGGTAAGCTCGTAAAGAGAGACTGGACATCAAAACTGACCATAGTTTCATTGTCAGCTAATTTTAGGTCTTTAATATCGCTGACAAATTGGTATGAATCCTTCACAGACGCTCTAGTGTTTCCTCTAAGTGGTGAAAGCACTTTTGCTACGTGCTGAGCCAATCTGTAGGTTGGTATGTCGATTTGACTCACTATGGGACGTAGCGGAGCATTTAATTTGTGTATTTTCGGCAACCCATACAGTTTAGGCGGTTTTGCACACGAAGGAACGAGCAAGTTTACGTCAAGATTTAACTTATCGGAGTAATCTTTTATTAAAGAGCTAGTAGCCTTTAATACTTTAGTAGTCGGGTCTGATTTGACTATTTTATACGTACTTACATCCGATAAAAGTTGTTCCATTTTATTATTGTAGTCTGACGTATCCATTACTACTGTCGCATTTCCTTTATCTGCACGGAGAATGGTAAGGTCCTTCATCGATCGCAAGTTCTTTAAAGCGATATATTCGTGTTTTGGAAGATTTGGTTTCGGCACTTTCTTTTGACGCAAAATTGACGAAATGTCTTGGCGTATCGCCTCCGAATCTTCCCTGTTTCAAGTTATTTTTGAAGAGACTATTCTCAACATTGCAAATAATGTCTTCATACGGTATCCTTCGTGGAGTAACAGCAAAATTTAAGCCTTTCGATAAAACCTGAATTGTGTTTTCGTCCAATGTTTGTTTTGACAGATTTATTACTGCGCGTTGTCCATGGTTTGCGCGGGAGTGTATCTTATCTATGGTCGCGCACGTTCCATTCCTACACTCGGTGTTTTTAAGATTATCGACATTTAATTTTGATAGTAATTTGTTGTATTTTATTATATGTTTATTTTTGCATTCATTATATTTTGAGGTTTCGCGCTTATTTAAGGTCTCGATGCAATTTTTAAAAATCAAATGCTGATAACTCTGTCTTCAATTCATTGGATATAATCTCAACACAATTATTTATGTACTGGAGGTCGGATCGTGTTTCGTGTATGGTAGCTCGTAACAGTTTTGTACTCGCCTGGTTAAGAATTTTAGCGCTCCCTCGTATGTATTTCTTAGGTGATAGCTTGACACACGTAGGGATGAGATTGTGGTCACGACATCTCTTCAAGAAATTCAATGATGTGCAGAATCTTGCGCGCTTGGTTTTCAAATTCTCCAACCGGCGTATTTTGTTGGCAAGTTCCAGTCCGTACTGGTTTGCATAATGATTTCTTATGTTTACGCGAATGTTAGACATTGAAATTAAAAAACTTATTTTAAGCCATTTACACAACATGCGACCAGGCACCCGTTAATGTCGGTCCCATAACAGAGTTGGTTAAAGAAAGATGTAACTAAAGCTGTATATTTACGGAAAGGAAAATACTGGTAACATGACATAATACGCGTTAAAGGACAAATAACAACCCCGTTTATGAGCTGTTGCGGCTGAACATTTAACGGCAAGAGCAGAATTCCAGCAGAATGTCGTCAGTTAGTAGATTTCACACTTTTACTTAACAATTTATTTCATTCATTGAACGGGTGTAGCGATTTTTATTTATTGTAAACTAGCTTTTGCCCGCGGCTCCGCCCGCGTGATATAGTTTTTCGTTTAAATCTCTCAAAAGTTAAAAAGTTCCCCCCTTTTTGCTACAGTTTTCATTACTGCTCCGCTCCTTTTGATCATAGCGTGATGATATATAACCTATAGTCACAACGTAGTAGTAGTGATACACAACCTTGAAAATTCCTCTAGAGAATTTCCCAGGTTTGTAGGTTTCCTCACGATGTTTTCCTTCACCGTTGAAGCAAGTGATAATTCACAAAGAATATACACATAATATTTTTAGAGAAGTCAGAGGTGTGTGCCTTTGGATTTGAACCTGCGGACATTCGTCTTGGCAGTCTGTTCCACAATCAACTAGGCCAACGCCGCTTTTTTTTTGTTCACGTATTGTTTATTATTATTTATACAGATATTTTTTTATCTTTCACGTTCATATTTAAATGGTAAAAGGTGCTGCCCTTGCTGTCCCATCTTAAAAATAGAATATGTATCTACAAAAATGATTAGCAGTCTCATAAGATTGATTTCTTGTGACTACAGTGTTTACGGTCCCTTAGTAAAAGATCCTTTAAAATTACCATAAGGGCAAACGACTTTGATTTGAGTTTAAAATAGATAAATTATCAAGTCCAAGTGTGATTCTTTTTACTGATGTATCCTTCATGGACAACAGCTTCAGCGTAAAATTAACATTTCAAAATGTTAAAGTGCCTTAAACAAAAATACCATTTCTTAATTTTTCTACTCTGAGTACGATTATGTATTTTTCATATTTTTTGAATACTTAATTTCAAAGAAACAAAAAAATAAAAAACCGAGAAATTCTTGATGACGTCACACATACAGTTGAATAAAGTTGTTCCTTGGTCCACCTTTCTTTTTATTAAAAAAACTAAGACATCGTCATTTATCAATGTCAAAAGATAATATTATGCCGGCGCCACAGATAACAAAAATATTTGAACTCATGTGTGGCACGGGAATTTTCGTATTTGTGCAAAGTTTGTTTAAATGTTTACGTATTATCTTGTCATTCGGTATTGGTTTTACGACCACACATCAAGCGTTCAAAGTTATAGAGTTGCTTGAATGAGAACTGGTTATATATGGAAACCTAAAAGTAAAAGCCATAAAAATTTAATTTGGTCAGTGTCTGTAATAGAATACAAATACGCAAATACCCGTGCCAAACATGAGTTCAAACAAGTGTTCTAATATTTGTCTGTGTGTGGCACCGGCAAAGACGTTTTACAAATAGACGCGTCATAGACTAACAAAATTGCACATAAAACGGCGCACTATTCACTATAGCATCATGACTGTACATATAATTACAAATTGGCTCGATGAAGTCTTTTAGTTATACAGGTGTCAAATTAACGAAGGACCAGATATACCAGGTTGATAGAGGATTAATTTATTATACAAAATATATACCTTCTGTGTCGCCTAATAATATTGCATCGTTCAGAAAATATTCAATCGTTCCTGCGTCGACCTGCTTGCTTTAGTTGATGTTTTGTTAATGTTACAACCGGTACCTACATTTCTGCAGCAATTCGCATTACTTCCTTTATATTTTATGTAACAATTATCATTTTGTATACGACTTATTTATGATTTCGTTGTTTGATCATAATGCTCATTTTGTGTTTATTGTATGTTGTAATTTAACCACCACGTAACCCATAATTAATAGTTAAGTGATGGCAATTTAAAGATAATATCATGTACACAAGTGCGAAATTATTTTGCTTTTATCGCGTTAATTGTTCGAATCTCTCCTTTTTTTTAGTACATACTCTATTTAGATCATATACCCACTGTTATGGTATATATCTAATATGTATTGGCAATTTGTATCGCATTCGCATTTCGCTGTTGATTACTACCCGGTTTCATAGACCTGTTTTAAATCAGTTCTTATTATAATTATTTAATCTTTCTTATTTAACAAATTGTTAAATTAATCTGTTTGATATCTACATAAAATATTTTTTATATTATTATCATAAGTAAAACAACCTTCGCACGACGAAGAAAGTATATTTTAATGAATGCTAATCTTTATAGTTCCTTTTTCTATGGATAAGTATAATGATCATTGTAAACTTGATGTTAATTTCTTTTCCAGTGAACATTTTCAATTTTTAAAAGTAGCGTGACTTATTTGTGAAATAATTTTGTTTGGCTTAGAATAAGTTTGTTCTTGTTAATATTAGTTTCACTTGTTTGTGTAGAAAGATAATGCTAGAATCCGAATTTCCTTTTGATGAAGACAAAGATAAATAATATGGCTAGCTAGTATGTTTCAGAGTTAATTGCTGTTCTAGATTTGTAAATTTTTATGTATATTGAATCGTATATTATTAGGCAATTTTTATAAAAATTATAAATTCTCTTTTATTTGAACATTGATACTTGATATTTATTTGATGATACATTAAAATGATTATCGAAATACAAAAGAATTCATATATTTTTTATAAAGTTAAATCAATTGTTATAAAAATATAGTTTGACAATTGAGAATGTTTTAGCATATTATAAATATCAATGTTAATTATTATTCGTCACAGTATGTATTTTTAGACATAAAATAATTTTAAGTATATTTTATTATTTAGTATTTCGGAATTTTACAGTGTATTACAGTTTATTTTAAAGTAGTATCGTTTACTTTTCCATTGAATATAATTAATAACTAAGATCAAATTATCAGCGCTTACATAGCTTAATAGAGGTGTAATACTTTGTAAATCTAATATGGAATGTGAATATCATTAGTACTTACTATAAGCATTTTGTACACAAAATGTTATAGCAAAAATCAAATAAAAATAATATTTTCAATATGATGTTTGTCTGATTAACGATCTTATTCTTAGATCTTATTACTATCGAATTATTATGTATTGATAATGATAGAAGTACACTGTAAATAAGATGTCAGAAATATTATACTACGACGGCATAGCAAATACAGATCTGCTTCTAAGTATTTTAATACTTGGATTGCCGTCTTCTGCACTTTTAAAACCGTTTGCAAAATAATAAAACACAATAAACCTGAATCGTGAAACGTAACGAAAATCGCGAACGCCCTCTACCTCACAAGTATGAAGCAGCCGTAATGTCGATTGGCACAAAAACCCAACGAGTAGGCTCTCTATTTCCATATATATTATAATTCTCTTTGGCGCAGTAATAAATCTGTCAAAACAAACATTGGACGAAAACACAATTCAGGTTTTATCGAAAGGCTTAAATTTTGCTGTTACTCCACGAAGGATACCGTATGAAGACATTATTTGCAATGTTGAGAATAGTCTCTTCAAAAATAACTTGAAACAGGAAGATTCGGAGGCGATACGCCAAGACATTTCGTCAATTTTGCGTCAAAAGAAAGTGCCGAAACCAAATCTTCCAAAACACGAATATATCGCTTTAAAGAACTTGCGATCGATGAAGGACCTTACCATTCTCCGTGCAGATAAAGGAAATGCGACAGTAGTAATGGATACGTCAGACTACAATAATAAAATGGAACAACTTTTATCGGATGTAAGTACGTATAAAATAGTCAAATCAGACCCGACTACTAAAGTATTAAAGGCTACTAGCTCTTTAATAAAAGATTACTCCGATAAGTTAAATCTTGACGTAAACTTGCTCGTTCCTTCGTGTGCAAAACCGCCTAAACTGTATGGGTTGCCGAAAATACACAAATTAAATGCTCCGCTACGTCCCATAGTGAGTCAAATCGACATACCAACCTACAGATTGGCTCAGCACGTAGCAAAAGTGCTTTCACCACTTAGAGGAAACACTAGAGCGTCTGTGAAGGATTCATACCAATTTGTCAGCGATATTAAAGACCTAAAATTAGCTGACAATGAAACTATGGTCAGTTTTGATGTCCAGTCTCTCTTTACGAGCTTACCAGTACAAGATTGCATCAGAATTGTATCTAAGAAGTTAGCAGAGAATAACATTCCTGTGGAATATGCAGAACTACTCCAACATTGCCTTACATCTGGCTATATGTTGTGGAATAATCAGTTCTATGTACAAGTTGAGGGGGTAGCGATGGGCTCCCCTGTATCTCCGGTAGTCGCCGATATATTTATGGAGGACTTCGAGGAGACAGCCCTGAGTACAGCCCGGTCACTCCAAGGTTTTATAAACGGTACGTAGACGACACTTTCACAATTTTACCATCTGATAAAGTAACTGCATTTTTAAATCACCTTAACTCCATCAACAATAAAATCCAATTTACTATGGAGTTAGAACACAATAAATCTCTTGCTTTCTTAGATGTTTTAATCATCCGTAATCCTAATCAGACCTTAAGTCATACTGTATATCGGAAACAGACCCATACTGATAAATATCTGAACGGTGAATCTCATCACCACCCAAAACAGTTAGCTACCGTGGGCAAATCTTTGTTTCAGAGAGCACAAGGAATCTGTGACGAGAAACACCTGGCCGCTGAGCTGCAACATGTCAAGCAAGTACTGCAAGACAACAAGCTCCAAATTCCACGCCGCCGTCACAGAAACCGAGTGAAACCAGCCACAGTTGAACGTGTTCCGGTTGTATTACCATATGTAAGAGGAGTCACCGACAAGATTGGCTACATCCTGAAGCGTGCTTCCATAAAAACTTATTTTAAGCCGCCTAAGAAGATTAGTCAATTTTTACCACCTGTCAAGTGTCACATACCTCTACAAGAACCGGGGAGTATACAAAATAGATTGCAACTGTGGCCTCTCTTATATCGGGCAAACAAAAAGAAATATAGGGACCCGCGTAAAAGAACATATAGCTGACGTGAAACACCGACGCTCGACGAAGTCTGCAGTCGCTGAACACTCTGAGGGAGGCGCCAATCATTATCTGCGACTAGACAAGCCACAAATCCTCGCCAAAGAACACCGATTCCTGCCTAGGATGATTCGCGAGGCTATTGAAATTAAAAACATCCTAATTTCAATAGGGAAGATGGTTGGAAGCTTGCACAAGCCTGGGATCCAGTTCTACATTTAATTAAATCGGAACCCAAAAGACCGGCTGCCAGACTTCAAGACACTGTGAGCTCATTCTGCGTAGATCGGACCACCAACAGCTAAAATTTTAAAAAAATTAAAAAAAGTTGTATAATTGTAAAATGTAGGTAGATATTGTAACTTTGACTTTACGGATGAACAACACCTCAGTCCCCCCCGTGACCATGAAGGCTGCAAAGTCTTCGAAACGTCGGGAGAAAATAAAATACCAGCACCGCGATAGAATCCGAAAATTAGTTTAATTTCAATGTCTAACATTCGCGTAAACATAAGAAATCATTAAGTTTTGTTATTGTATGTAAAATACGGATTGGCCGGTTTTGTATCTGATAAGTCTCGTCTATAGATACAATCATATAATTTTAAGTATGAATTATATTCATGGTTTTTTTGTGCAATTACGATATTATAATGGATCGAATATCAAAGATGGACAAAAATAATTTTTTAGCCCTCAGTATAAATATATTGGTACGCATGAAGAAAAAAAATCTACACCAATTTTAATAACTTATCAGAAAGAACCACGTACATAATTGAATTCGAATTGAATCAAAGGCGAAAAGCCGAAATGTTGCGATTTTATTTATACCAGACGTATTCAAGACGTGAAATTAACAAAAGCGCTTAACTTGCTGTGAAATAATTTGACGTCTTGAAGTTTAATTGTCGCAGCAGTTTCGCGGTGGCGACGTTGACTAATGCTATGGTTTCACACTCTAATTACGAGAACAGTTCCTTCATGGCTTAGTAAATTAAAACACAATATATTATATGGTCAGCTATTAGTTTGGTTATAGAAAAATGTAACACGTGCAATTCTACAACCCCTAAGGAGGGTTCACGTCAGGAAAACACACACTTTTTTATCCTTGAAGGGGTATTTTTTATTATTATTTGACTGTCAATACCAGGCGAAATTTGCGAATGTGATACTAGAATCACCCAGCTTAGTGACTGCAAGGCCCTGGAAGAAAGTTAGGGGCGGATATCAGCGGATGGGAAGTGTGAGGGAAGGAAAAGGAACCTCCTTAGGACGGACGGAGGGAGACGGTCAGGAAATGTTCGCGAGCTGTCATAGGCCTACCTGTAGTTACAGTCATGAGGTATACACACTGGACTGTGTGCCTAGGGCTAAGGCAAATATCCCCTTTTCATAGGTGTGCATTCAGTATGAAGACCGAGCGCACAAAAATTGCCTACGAGGAGCCCCGAAGGGGTAGCAAGGGGCGCGACTGGTGCACTTGCTTTCCGTTATTTTTATTCCTATCGCTATATCGGGCACAAATTCCAGACTCTGAGCTGATACTGAATACAAAAACCCAATAACACTTTGCCTGACCGTGGATCGAATCCAAGACCTCAGCACTGCAGTCGTACCGTAATACAACTATGTCATCGAGGCAGTTATGTATAATGTTTATAGTATTCACACTCCTGGGCACGGGCCATCTGTACTTCTGAGAAACTTGAATCACAGGCCTTAGTCACTATACTTTACAGACGATGTGGAAATTAGTCTTGCGTCTTTTTTTTTATTGCTTTGAATGACGAGACGAGCTTGCCGTTCACTTGATGGTTAGCGATACAATCGCCCATAAACAGTAGAAACACCATCCAACACCTTAAATTAAAAAGTATTGTTTGGTATTCCATTGCGCTCGCCATCCAGAGAGGTGAGATGTTAATTCTCATTCTGTCCAGTAGTTAGACTGGCTACAAGGTCCTACAAACCGAAACACAACAGTGACTACACACTGCTTTTTGGCAGCAGAAATATACACTGCGGTGGTACCTACCCACGCGGACTCTCACTTACGAGAGACCTACCACCAGTAAAATTGGGTTCAAAATTATAGTTAAAGTAACATTACGCAGCCCAAACTAGTTACAATGTAACACATTAACCAATACAGCGTGAAATTGCGACGCTGTAATCAAACGGAATATTAATGAACTACACTTATCAATAAACGCGATACACGTTACATTAATAGATAAACATATTTATCACACGATTGCTACACATTCAAATTCGCATAAATGATGACTTAATTTGGCATAAATTATAATAAATTAATTCCATGTTATGCATTTTAAATACGTCTCTAAACTTTACCTATCGATATATTTAAGTTTAATTCTAATCGTTGCATATAGAATCGGATTCATGTTATAAAAGCCTTTGTTTATGTATTTTTATGCATATACGTATTTTTCATTGTGTCATTGTCACTTTTCATTGACAGGCAGTCCCGAAAGTTAACTGAACAAATTAAAATTGCTTTTAAAATTTGATTTCCTTATAAACAATCGTGTTTTTCAAAACGAATGACAAAAGAATATTCCATTAAAGTTAATATGTAGAAGCGTTTTGGAGTTTTAAAATTGTTCATCTAGTTTTATGGCCGACTACATGACTATCGGGATCTTCAACTGGTGTATTAGATATTAAAAATAATTTGCAATTTCATATACTTACCTAATGTATTCTGTCGACTTTTGGTCTTTTAGTTGGTTCTAAATTTGCATCTTTAAAGTCCCCATAACTATTGCTTTAGAATTAAATCCAGATGGATCTGGTTAATGTAACAAAGGTTTTAAATATTCATGTTGTATGTAATTATAGAAAAATTAATAATAAATATAAAAACTTTTTCTACGTAATAACAAGTCTGTGTTTATATAGAATCCTAAATTAATTTGAAACATGTGGGTATTAACGAAATGTGTTTTTAGCATAAAATGCGTTCAAATGTTATATTCTTATCTTCAACAACCTTTAATTATGAAAATGTTACGTTAGGTATGTGTGGTATATAATTTAAATGGAACTTCTTTTTTATTTGTTAAATAGCTTTTGCTCGCGGCTCCAATCGGGTGAAAGAGTTTTCTGGAATAGAAGTCCACCTATATATTTCTCGGCATAGAAACAAACTATTTCCATGTCCAATTTCATAGGAATCTGTTAGGTAGTATTTGACTTTATCGCCTTAACACAGATAGATGCGGCTGGGCCTTTGTTTTATGGGATTTTTATAACTTATTAAGAACAATAAATCCGTCATACCTTGTTGCATAACTATAACACCAACGCACGCAACGGAAGCTCTCAAAAGCAATTAATTTTCCCCGATTTTGCAACATTTTCCATTGACGCTCCGCTTCTATTGGACATAGCGTGATGATATATAAACTATAGTCTTCTTCGATAAATGGGCTATCGAATATTAAATAATTTTCCAATTTAAACCAGCAGTTCCTGAGCTAAACGCGTTCAAACAAACAAACTCCTCAGCTTTATATAATAGTATAGATAATGTTTCTTTACGTCATGAACGTTGAATTTTTATGAATATAAATTGTGAATAGTCGGTAGTCTCGGATCTGCCAATGTCTATTTTAATCGTAGAACAATCGACCAATCCCTTGGCACAGCGGAAACATTTCAATAGCCGCATAAATACAGCCATTCCGAGATAAATGTGAAAGAGGCCAATTATAGAGATTGAACTTTGAATGAAGTATTAATCATTACAGATATAAGCTGGTAAGTGGTGGAAATAATATTTTCTCATAATATTATAAACACACACATACATCACGCCTTTATCTTCGAAGCGGCGGACGTGCAAGCAGGGCACCGACTTCTCGCCAAGCGTGTTCCGTCCCATGATGTGATAGTGGGCGAGCCTGTGCGCAATGAATCCCATATATCATTTTACCTGATCCGGAACCTCAGAGCAGTAGTTGTATAGCACGCGCAATACAAATGTATAATGTATTGTATCTACAGCTTGATATGCGACATACTATGGATATTTTTGATGCTACAGTTATAATATTTTTAAAGTAAATATATATATATATATATATATATATATATAATATTCTACTACTAAATCCTAATAGCATATCATTTTCAATTTGCTTTGCGTAATCTTCATTTCGTAGACCCGGGCTTTCATTATCTACCAAATACAGTTGCCTTTTTCTATCATGTCTTATTTATCCAATAGCGCTGAAAGCAGTAGCGCTCCCGGCTATCCGCCGTTTTTGTTTACACCCAAGCGTTCATGTGAAATGTTCTGCAAATCTATGAATATCGTTTGAAGCAAGATCCCTTTATCGTTGTATAAGTTTTGCTATTTACTTTCTCTCATCCCCTGTAGGAGTATAAATCTACGTAAAAGTATTTCACTCAAACGTCGCGCTGCGCATTTGAATTTATTCTCCGCGTTTAAGCTAGATATTGCGTCTATTCATATTGCGCACAATTTAAAGTATATTAAAAAGGAAGATAATTGGGATGAAATTCATGTTTTGTTTAAGTCCGCTTTCATCATTTCAGTCACAGGAAGTCCACTGCTGAACATAGGCCTCCCCCAAGGATCTCCACGTAAGTCCGCTTTACATCTCAAATATTTTTTTCTGTAAATGAAAATCAACCTGATGTTGCTGAAGTAGCCTATAAATATACGGCAACCAAGAATGCTTATGATGTTGGCGAAAATCCATTCTGAATTACTTATGAATATTTCGAGTGGCTTTCCGAAATTAGGCCAGCTAAGCCTAAACCCCTTAGTAGTACAGAAGACCTATGCAGCAATGGGTCAGGTTCATGCCTGATATGTCATATAGATGTGTAGTTATTTCGTTGATAAAACACGGTAGAAGTGTTAGCCAGCATCACACTTAATAGCAGGACATAAAATATGTAACACCGTACCACAGGTGCGAACAATATTTTAAACAACAAAATATTAGCCTGTCGCGGTCACGTAGAGAATATATTGGCGAATGTCGACAATGCTTTCAAACAAAATGCTCGCGTCAACCCGGTTATTCAAGCTTCTAATATATTTGAGGAAATAACTTAGAACCGAGGGGACGGTCTATTTTTGCATTTACTGCAATGGATAAAAGTTATGTTTGATAAATAACAATTGACTTAATACAAGAGTTCGGCTGTTGGTCAGTTGATATTATATTTTTCGCTTTACTCAGACGAAATATTATTTAGATTTTAAGACTTCAGTTTTTAAGATTCTTTGCTGGTAGGATATATTTTATATCCGCCCGAATAGCGACCACCGTACAAAAGGTGCTAAAACCCGCACAGTGACTCACGTAAGTGTGTCGCTTTCCGAGATCAGCCTGTGTATATCCGTTTCCATCAGGCCGGCATAATTGTGTCAACTGCCGAGGTGTAATCATCTATCGGCAGTCAATATTCTATTGGACCCCGTTCTACTTGGAGGTGCAGTAAAGTCAATATGCCGTCATCGTAAAAAAAATAGATGAATTCTTATTTGTGCAATAAAACTATGAATACCACGTTTCACTTTAAAAACAGTCAACACTCTACAGCACCTAGATATTAGGGAATTATATCGGGAACCGGGAATTATTCTCGGGGACTTTGCAATATCTTTTTAATTAACACGTTCAAAATTAGCAACGCCGCCTAATCTTTCAGCCCACGTCCACGTAATTTATTAAAGCACTTGTTAAGAGCTTTAACTGAGATTAATAAATTTGCATTCCACGTATAATGTTTTTTCTCGGTTAAGAAGTATTGGAAAGGGATCTGTATTAAATTCAAATCTTGAATTGAAGGATTTCTAAAGCAAATTTGAAGAGAAGCTTGTATAGATCAGTAAAAACGTGTAAACATATAGTTATATTTAATAGCGATACAGTCTCTAATAGTCACTAGAGGTGCAAGAAATACATATAAATTGCCCGATATTCTATTTGTTTTTTTGCTCAATCGCTTGGATTTTGAGTATAATTTATTTCCTCAGTAACGTTTCCTGTTGTATTCTTGAGTTTTACGAGGAAATTTTGAATTCCATTTGAAGAGAATAAAATTATCATAAAGGATCTTGCAAAAGTTCCCTTTTAACATGAAGACATTTTATTTACATCAGGAGTAATTTCCGAAAATGCGTGAAATATCTTAACCCGAGATCTTAACCATTGGTTTCTGTAAAATATAACTCTAAATAAACTTAGTTATTTAATTGCCTGTCAACAACGTTCAAACTAACTCGGTTTGTAAACCGGCTTCCGCGCACCGGCTAGGTATTTTTATAGTCACCTTCTCCACTTACCCGCGCACCTGTCAAAACAAGACTCAATCTTAAAATAAAATATTGATGCTGAGAACAAACGCCTTCCGACCGAGTAGACAGGATTCGAGGGATTACGACTCGGATGCGTGAGGAATTCAAACTAGGACCAAAATATCAATATATCGTGAATACCGAACAGGCATGTATTAAGATTAAAGAGCGTTCCATATTCCTATTAAAACATCGAATCTACAGCGAAGGAAATAATCCGATTATGTTTGAATATGCTTGTTACAGTCATATTTTTAAATTAAATATTCGATGCTATATATCGGCCATCGGCTTCGTTAAAATTGACTTTATTTTCGGTGCATTTGTATTTTACGTTAATACAGTTTTCGCGCAAAATATAAATACCATTTATCATACGAGAAAGCTGTTTACACAATATGTTCTTTTTGATTTATATCTTTATTTTGATATTTAGTCTGGCTGTCTTTGTGGCAATTATTAACATTTATCTTCAGGCTTGATAATTATATATTATACGTTTATAAACTCCCAGAGTATTTACTAATATAACATATTTATACAATATATACCTATGCACAAATTCTGAGCATAAGATGATTATAATCCGCGATTAATACCCAAAATCGCAATCCTGTGGTCAGAGATTCAACCGAAAAACAAAGAACTCCACAGCAAATTTATTTAAAAAGCTATTTTTTCTTTTTGAGAAGTTAAGATAAATCCAAAAATTGGATATAATGAACCTTCAATCTCATTGAATAATTCTATAAAATACCAAAGACGGTATTTTATTTATCTTTTTTATATTAAGTTTGTATTATAAATGAAGTGAAGTTTTATATTATATTACTGGTGGTGGGTATCTCAATATGTGAGAGTCCGTCTGGATAGGTACCACCGCAATTTCTATTTCTGCTGCCAAGCAGCAGTGTGTAGTTACTGTTGTGTTCCGGTTTGAAGGACATTGTAGGTAGTGTATGAGACTTAACATCTCATGTCTCAGGATGGCAAGCGCAGTGTAATACCAAGCAATACTTTGTGATTCATGGTTTTGGATGGTGTTTTTACTTTTTATGGGCGGTCGTATCGCCTAATCATCAGGCGAACGGCAAGCTCGTCTCGTCATACAAAACAAAAAAAAAACGTTTTGGTACTAGCTGGCACATACACTGGCTAGAGCTTAGCTCTCCGTTCACTACAAATTATCAGATAAGAAAACAAATAATTTAAAACCCCAAATAAAAAATCCAGACACCATGACTCACTAGATTAAAATACATAAAATACCATAACACAAAACATAACACTATTAGATAAAATGTGATTCAGCGCATTGATCCGCGCCGTATAAATTCCGAGGGCCGCCCTTGACTACGTGTCTGGTGTTGACTTTTTTTGAAAACAAATCCACGACCGTCGTTCCGTGCGTACTGATTGGCCAAATAAAGGCCGATCGTATTGTTCTACCGTTTCGCTTGTTTATATTCCGACTCCTTTTTAGTGATTTCATTTGGTGTTCCATTTTACGGTCATTTATTGCGGTTGAAAAATATTATATTTCAGATTGTGGAAACAGACATTTTTATATTCTTATCTGATTTATCTTCCTTGTCATGTTTAGCTGTAATGAAATTGCGAAATAGTTTTCTGTCTAAAGGACTAACAACTTTATAAAGGTGTTTGACCCTGTGTGATATATGTTTACAATTTTCTATCTTCAATAATAATCTATATATATAAAAATTAATCCTTATTTCCCTTGCTCACGCCATCACGCCTGAAAGGCTGGACCGATTTCGCTCTTTTTTTTTGTTGTGTTTGTTATTGTCAGGAGAAGGTTCTTATGAAAGAAAAAATACAAAAAACTGCGCGGAGAATTAGAAAATTTAAGAAAACTTAACGAAAATATTAATTTAATATAACTGTCAATTGTTTGAATTAACTGTCAACGATTGACAGAATGCGCGCTGCAAATTCATAGTTAAGACGGGACAACGTCTGTCGGGTCAACTAGTATAACAATAAAAATAAATTCGGAATAAATACCAATCGAATTTACTTCCATGTATTGTCTCAAACTAATCCCAACTCCATTATTGTTACAGTAATACATTTGCCTATACCATAAATTCCGCTAATAATTTTGTTGTGAAGCTTGTCCTCAATTTTGATAAATTGATGGTTGATTCACATCACTTAAATTGTTTACTTGCCTACATGTGGTATCATGATAATCTATTGCCTGCCACTATTACCTATGGTTTATTTAGAGAGTTTATAAATACATAATATACGCAGTATCTTCTATAATAAGGTTACAAATAGATCTATTGATAATCCCTTTCTATAATAAACCAAATTATCTGGTATGTATATTGCTAGGCTTAGGTTAATTGAACTGAGTTATGCCAAAATATACTTTTAATGACATTCGTGGATTGTTGCTGGTTTTAGCTGGATTTTTCTATGTATAAAAAAATGTGTGGATTGGGTCACACGTAGTTTTTTGTGTCCCATATACAAAGATTTTAGTGTGTTTTGATGAATAGAAAAGTATCCCATTTGGATTAATTAAGAGTTAAATATAAATTTATGTTCGTTTAATTTGTGAGTTGGTATATTTCGGTATAACTAGGTCCGACTTATATCCTGATTCTTGGACGTCTGAATTTGTGATAAAATTTAGATATTGAAAAATATTTTTTAAATATACTTAGATCAATTATTTTTAGAGTCAAAAGTTATTTGTGTAAATATTAACACTGGCAACACACAACATAAACGGATGGATCTGAATATGAAATTGTGTACAGAGTTCTCTTACAAAGATGACCACCATTAAAGGATTTTTGATAATTAATTTTCTAAAAAACTTAAATTCCATCAGACACATGGTTATGAACAATAAATTAATTATAAATATCGAATGCTTGTAATACACTTTAATTATGGCCTCAAAAAGCCTGTATACAACAGCACTGATCTGCACGGGACAGGCGATAATAGAGAAAATCAATTTCAATAAAAGACAAAGCGTCGCGTAAGAAATACCTAACTTTAGTAATTTGAAATGTTAATTACCCAATCTGATTTCGGTGCTTTGCAATAAATAATTTGAGTTTTCAGCTATAATTATTTTATTTTTTATTATTTGTTAATAGATGGCGCTGACGTCGTACAGATGGCGCTATAAATTGCTGCAGAGTTTTAGACTTTTGTAGCGGGAAAGGTTTTTATGAACACAAAGTCAGAAGCACCGAGCATTATGTAAGCAAAAATATAATAATAAAATAATAATATCATCCCTGTATTATAATACTTGCCCACTGCTGAGCACGGGCCTCCTCTACTACTGAGAGGGTTTAGGCCTTAGTCCACCACGCTGGCCTAGTGCGGATTGGTAGACTTCACACACCTTCGAAATTCCTATAGAGAACTTCTCAGATGTGCAGGTTTCCTCACGATGTTTTCCTTCACCGTTAAAGCGAACGATAAATTCACAAAGAATACACACATGATTTTTTTAGAAAAGTCAGAGATGTGTGCCCTTGGGATTTGAACCTGCGGACATTCGTCTCGGCAGTCCGTTCCACACCCAACTAGGCTATCGCCGCTAGCAAGAATATACAAAAATATATTCTGTTTCTTTATATTGATAACGTCCGGGAGGCTTACGAATTGAACGCAGGTGGCACGATACCACAAATCAACAACAAAAGCAAATGACATAAGAGAAGAAGAAATCTTTTGAAATAGGTATCCCAACTGTTGCCGGTGGTCTGCAAATGTACTACAGAGTGGATTGTATGTAAATACGTTTTTATATTTCAATTTTATATACTAAAACAGGTGAATGGTAAAGATGATATTTGTCACTAAGAAATTCCTTCGGTTAATTTGTCAGGGCACCGATATAAATTTATTCTTTTGTATATTTGTATTATATCCATACATATTATAAAACAAAGAAGCGGCGATAGCCTAGTTGGGTGTGGAACGGACTGCCGAGACGAATGTCCGCAGGTTCAAATCCCAAGGGTATACACCTCTGACTTTTCTAAAAAAATCATGTGTGTATTCTTTGTGAATTTATCGTTCGCTTTAAAGGTGAAGGAAAACATCGTGAGGAAACCTGCACATCTTAGAAGTTTTCTATAGGAATTTCGAAGGTGTGTGAAGTCTACCAATCCGCACTAGGCCAGCGTGGTGGACTAAGGCCTAATCCTTCACAAAAAAAAGTAGAGGAGTCCCGTGCTCAGCAGTGGGCAAGTATATAATACAGGGCTGATATTATATATTATAAAACAAAGTCCCCGCCTATCATCCAGTAAATCCATCATTGTCTCCTAGACGGCTTGCTCTAAGCTATTCCCTAATTAATCAATTTACTTTACCTTACCACGAATTATTAACTAGCTTTGATTGCAGCTTGGCCTGCGTGACAGAGAAAAAACCGTTAAATATTTTCCCAGAATAAAAAGTAGCCTATGACTTTCTTAGGTTACAAATTTTCCTATACCAAACTTCTAAATCCAATCGATAGGTTTTGAGTTCTTCGCTTTCAAACAGATATAGTGGGGGACTTTGTTTTATATGTACGGATATAATACAAATATACTACAGAATATAATTATAAGTAAACTATATATAACAGACTTTATGTATGTTTACAGTTTCCGTCTCCAGAAGCAGTGAACCGCACAGCCTCACTAGATTTAATTGGCATATTCGATCCGAAGTTCCTGATTATTATTGAAAGCAAAGTCGATGAAGTGATTCAACTAAGTTCTGACAGTGATATCTACGAGTTGCCCGAGAAATAGGCGTTTGACTTGAATATCGATCAAGGATGTTCGGTCTTTTTACTAATACCAGTTTTCATTTTCAATAAATGTTTTCAATTTTTTTATAAAATCTACATAATATGTTTATCCATGTTAACTACGTTACTGCTTCGGTGGTGTAGTTGTATTACGGCATGACTACAGCTGACGTCTAAGGTTTGATCCCCTGCTTGGGCAAAGTGATGTTGGGTTGTTCTAGTCAGTGTCAGCCTGGAGTCTGGAATTTGTGGTCTATCACATCACTGGACAGACGCACGGTGAAAAGTGGGTGCACCAGTTGGAGATAAAAGGCGTGAGTATGTGTGTATGATAAAACGAAGTAAATGGACACACTAGTTTGCGAATTTGTGATTTAAAAGCAAATCGTGCGTAAGTTTTGGCAATCCCTTTGCTTTTACAAGATGTTTAATTAGTTTGGTGGATTCAATAGCCGCTCTAAACAAATATTTGTACATCTCAAGTGTTCCCTGAGTTGCTTGTTTGTTTGGCAGTCTTTGTTCAGGACATGTATTGGCACTACTGAGGTACCCAATTTAAGATCTATTTACGTAGGTTTATTTTATTGCGTCCTCATTTAGGGGCTTAAGTTGCTCAATGTATTAGAAGCTGAATTAACCTTCGGCGATTATCTAATTACATATGTATGCAGCATAAACATTAAATATATTTTTTACACTATAAGAATTTCCATAGACTCAATCTGGTAATAAGATCTTTTAAAGTAGAACTTGACGAATATAATATTATTATGAAGACAAATAAAACTTCCCTCTATTAGTTTATATTACTTATGTAAGTTTTACTTAAATAAAAAATATTCATTCACAAAAACGAAACTTAAATAAAGTGAACCAAGATAATATTCAAGGTGCCGTCAGTGCGCAATTAGTGTCGGTGAATGGAAAGGTCGACTCCACCCTCATACTTCGCTGACTTCTTCCGAATCTCAAAGGCCCATGTAGAATAATAAACGATTGTCAACCTCACCTTCGGTCACATTTTTCTGCCACAAGCAGATAACGCAGTCCTACTTTGATTTATGAGCCATTGTTCACGAAATCCACCTCTCAACCGAGATAAAAAAATATACTTACTAAGAAATAATTAGGTAAGAAATAGACTGCGTAAACCGCAGCGCCATCTACCAGAATAATTAGCTCCGATAAGACAACTTCGCATTACGGTACGAAGTAAATTGTGGAAGGTCGATTCATAGTAATATTATTTTTTTGCATTAAATTCGGTGATATTACGGATCATTGCTTTTCGAAGTGTGGGTCGCGTCTCTCACGGGAGGCGTGGCAACGCGTAAAGAGGGGGATTAATGTAGACTGTCAATCTATTTCTATCTCTTGGGAATAGTACTTTTTTCTGGATAAAAGGTTACCATATGTCTTCCTATACCACTGGGAACTTATAGGTATGCAATAATTCATGGTCATCGGTTTGGGTTGTAAAGGCGTGATGGTATAACAAATAAACAAACTACTTTCTTAACATTAGTTAGGATACTTGGTGAACCCCCTGGTTTCCTCTTTCTTGCATTGAGGAAACGCGTGGGCAGTGCATATGTAAGGCAGCAGGGTGTATAAAAAAACTTTAGGAACCCCTGTTAACTATAGCGTAATTATCAATTATTGGGCAAATTTCTGAGTAAAAATGTTCTCTTTTACGAGCAATTGGTACTTAACATTAGCGAAAGACATTGAAATTAAACTATTTTACATATTTTTTATCCGTATAATAGTTTTATTTCAATGTCTAAGTCGCGTTAACATAAGAAATCATTAACGCGAGACTTGCAGTTTGCACGTCTTGTCTCTAAGATGTGTAAAATGCAAACATTAGCACCATCCTCTATATTATCCGCACCTGCTACGCCAACTTCGATGTCTACACTACGTGAGCTTCTGAATATAATTTAATAAATCCATTGCTGCTAAATTGTTTTAGCTAATCGTATTCTTGAATTATTTTTAAAAATTACGTGGAATACAGAATTTCAGGTTAACTCTAAAAGTAACAGGGCTCTTAAATCGCGTTACGTTTTTATTAAGGCAATTAACTAACGCGGTTTTGTACGTGTTCTTAATTTTTGTTCCAACAATTTAATTGTAATGGCGGTGCTCGGGTCCACAGGTGTATATTAAACCAATTATGAAGAGGTCAGCAGAAACATTAACGCAATTATGATTTCAAAGGCAATTAAAGTTCTATTTTTATTGCACTTGTATAGTTGTTTTAGTTTTTGTATAGATATTTTTGGCATGGAAAGCGAAAACGGTGACGTATTTTTTATTTAATAGTTCTTAGATGCGATGTTTATTTCGATTTTTTTTAAAGCTGTTAAACGCGATGTTGATTTCGCACAGTATAAGCTGAACCCTCATTAATGGTTGTTTATAAAAATATACATTCGGAATTTTTTGGGAACAAATTATAATTACTACATACAAAAATATCGTCGGATATAGTACCATACCATGTAACCAGCATTGCTAAATACCTATACCTATGATAAGAAAAAATGGTTCAATATTTTACGTAGTTTGTACTAGTATTGTAAATGACTTCAAACAAAGGAGGTTCTCAATTCGCCGTGTAATATTTTTATCTTTATTTTTTTCCCCTGTGCCATAGTAAGTATTTACTGCCATCTGGTCCTGGAACATGTGTGACAAAATAAATATATTTTCTTTCTTTCTTTTCATGTATCAAGCTCTATTTCGCTTTTATTGTCACTTACCTAGTATTTACTAGTTCAAGTTACGCAGCTTTATACTATCCACGACGATATATAACTACATAATAAAACACTGTTAACTACGTACTTTATCCTTCTTTCATTTGCGTGTTATTTTAATTAAAATATTTTTCACATATTCACTACAACCATGGTATGCACAGGCATACGATGGTTGTAGTTTGCATTAGTTCCGGGATAATGTAGTATCTGTATGTACAGATACTACATTATCCCAACTAGTTGATAGTTTTAGGTATAATTATCAGTTTACCCAATCTACCTATGGGCGGACCGTTCCCATCAAACTAATACAATTCGCCGGACTAATTTTATTAAGATATCCAATACAATTATAAGTTATAATCAAAGTATTGATTTAGTTATAAGTAAAATAACCACTAAAAACCTATTTAATTTTAAAATCTTCATGAGATTGTATCATGAAAAAATATAAAGAAACACCTTTAATTCAATTGCGACATATCACTGCATAATATTATAACATTTTAACTAACAGAAGAACTAACAAAAAAGCTTTTTATGTTTTTGCATTAGTAAATAAAAACTTGGACGATGGTCCATGTAAGAAACCAAGCTGTCTTCGATCACACTATCTTACGTATTAGTGAATTTTTATTTTTCGTTGCGAGTGATTATTAAAGTATGTTTGTTTATTACTGTTGGATGTACTGAGAATAATTTAAAAGACAAGAACTATTGCGGCTCTGTCATTAAGTTTACTATTATCGTTGAAACTTGGAGCATTGTCGATGAAATAATTGGGAATATCAAGTGGGATACAATGTATGATTTCATTAAGATAATAAATCATTACAAAGCGACTGGTGAACAAATAATCGTTTTTATTTTTCTGGGGAAAAACGCGTTATCGCCGTCACCACCTAGGGGGTAAGTGGAACGGTTATGTTGGTTTCACCGGTCTTAACGCCCAACGTCGATATATGGGAGTACAGCATCATCCGAGCAAGCATTGTACCGAGTATCTAACCCCTGTATACCCTAACGGCATCCTAACCAAAACCCGCGGTGGGCTGTTTCGGCATATACGGGACGGCCCCTGGGTATCTTGTTGTACTACGATAGCTATGCGGAACCTTTCCTGCGCAATACCACTTTTTTAATTGAGGGGGCTAAGACTCCTCCGCGTGCTAAAGGATGCCTTCGGCGTCTACGACAACATGAGATCGAGTACCGGAATTGTCATAAACAAATAATACTTACTATTGGTAAACCGTAGCTGCACCAATTTTTTTTCAACATATTATGTTATGACTTGTTACTCCCTGGACAATATGTTCAATAACTAAGTTAGCAGAATCGATAAGTTAGCATTCTCAGCATAACCCACTGATATAAACTCAACTCCAGGGACACACGAATTTAATTATTATTGTTTGGAACTACCACAAATTTCGTTTAGTGGGACTAACATTTTATTAATAACTTCAACAAGTTAGAACATTTTCTAATCCTACTTACTAATAATGTAAATGGGAAAGTTTGCGAAAACTTTTGAATGTTTATTGGAAGTAAACGCAAATTAGGCAAAAATTTCCACAAAACATATGAGGCAGAGAGAATAATACTGAGGGAGGGTCAAATTGTGGACTTTTCAATCAACAGTACTACACTTGATTGATCGTATAATTATTTTTCCTTTAAAAGTGAATTTTAACTATGTAATAGATATTTTAATCGTGGTATTCTTAATCTCATGGTTAAAAGGGTGTAAGCTGTAGCCCATCACAGAGACGTTTGCCCAGAGGCTAGTTTACAAAGTACACCAGGTCCAAAGAAGGTTATCTAGCTTCGCTCACATTACTTACATATTTCAGCGAAATGAAACTGTTTGATGGAATAATACAGTTGTCATAATATGCTCCAGTAAACCATGAAATGCGAATGATAAACAAAGGTAATAATTTGAATATAATTTATTCTATATCACTTAACAATAATAAAAGTATACGAGTGTGTCTGTAATAATAAATTTGATAAATGTCCCATTATTAAGTCAAATCACACCATTCAACCGATAGAATACGATCTTTTAAACACCGCGTGCCGTCGGCTCCTGCAAAATTTACGTTTAAATTTTCTTCTTGTGTGAAAACCTTTGAATTTCTCACTATTCGTCACGGTTTGAACTATGTTAAGCCATTTTTGATCTAAATCCTCCGGTGGCTTGTCATTCACTAAGATTATAGGCATTGTGAGAACATTATGTTCTACCTCTGTCCTGATATTTTTTTCTTTCACGAAGGATATCTCAGTCTTATTATTATCATCTGGTGAGTTACTGCTGCTGTTGCTTTTATTGGATATAACGGATATTTCTATATTGTTTTGTGCTGACCCCGTCGACTGCGCATCGTTCTCGGCAGCTTCAGCCGCCGCCGCGTTCATCGCCGCCTCTAGGTCTAACATCTGAAACATTTCAAATAGCTTTATTTTATTATCCATAAACTACGAAATATTCTGCGGAAGATCACGGCAAATATGCGGTAAAGTTAATTTAGTGCGTAGGTATTCTAAACACAAAGAACAATGCGATGGTAATTTACAATCGTCGAACGTTCACTGTCGATAAATTATAAACAAACAGCAGTTGCAATACGAATAGGTGTTTCCACATGTTGAAAACCACAAAGGCATCGTAAAACTATTGTGAAACAAATCCCGCGACCTGTACCATTTAACGATTAGTGTTACTGGAACTACGATACAGTACCCGGGGTAGAAAAATATAAAACTTTCTGCTAAATAAAACATTGGGATCAGCTAGCAATAAATATCTCGATATATGCTTTTACATAAACTAAAGGTAACATAAACTGTTTTAGTCTACGACATATGTTTGGGTGTTAAGGCAAGCACGTACCACAATTACGATATCCAAAATTACAGTCTATAACGGCTATTGTAATCTGCAGTCCTATCTCCAATTACACGACGCATTCGTGATTAATTTATAACATGACTAACATGTGTACTCAACGTCTAAGTTTCTTTATTGAAATTGATTACAGGTGTAATGTTTCTTCCGTGTGTGGCGAGCGAGCGAGTGGGCGTTTAATGCGTTTCTTAATATAATTGTGATAGGATGTTTTTTTAAATTTACAAATATTTGTAAGAGCGGATTTTTCGTTTTTCGCATCTATCTTGAGACTTAGCTTTTCGATATTGAAAATGTTGGCGTTATAATTGATATTTAGTATAATTCTATTATTGCGGTTAGTTTTATTTTGAAAGCTGTCAGAAAAGATATAAATTTTAATTTTTTTGGAGAACGAATAGCAATTACTTCTACATAACAAAACTCCAAAACAAGAGCTGGCTTATTAAACCAAAAAATATGTAAAATACTTTACTTTTCTGAAGAATATGGCAAATACTTGTTTATTTACAATGGTTACTATTTTATTAGGCCGAACTCCTGGACTTCTTTATTAGCATAGTTAAGTATATTGCGTGCGCGGTACGATTACCGCGCTGAGGTCTCGGGTTCGTATGCCGGGTCGGACAAAGTGATATTAACATTTTCTGATCAATATCAGCCCTATATTCAACACAAACTCTCAAACAAATTTGGGTACATTATGAGCATTCTCGAAAAATAAAGAGAATTAAGCAATTTACCTTCAAGAAATAGATAACAGACGTATAAAAAACAGAGCTGGAGTTGTGTAGAGGAAAACAATTTATTCCTCGCTAGACAAAGGAACAAACAAGATAAATTGAATAGGTCCTGACACATCTATCATTCTACATCGATGTTTGACAAACTGCCGGATCGTAGTGGCCATAAATCTTAACAAATCACTACGGAACCGATATTAACAGCAGTGACGTTTGGACGAGCGCCAAGGCGACTAATCTTTGACTTATGGTGCATTTCGCTTGCCGTCTGCATTTTTACATTGATCCTAAACTGAAGATTATCTTGCTGGACACTGAACTTTATTTTCTTTTGGATACAATATAAAAATGATTATTCTTGTACATATTTTAAAATATTAAATGAGGCGTGTATAAATTCAATTTAAGGGTTATGTGAAATTATGATAAACTATGTTTTGCTCATGGCTCTACTCGCATGTTCGTCTTTACACAAAACATAGGTCCTAGTGTGCTATTGTCTGCGGTAACAATTTGTCTAAAATAAAGTATATCAATATGGAAAACATCCAAATCCATTCAAGTTTTATGTGTTAACTTCTAACTAAAATCAACAAAAAAATGTACAATATTATAAGTAGAATATTACGATTACCCTGCATAAGATTTTGTCAAGATTGATCTTTTGAATAATGTTTTGCCTATCAATGGCCAACACAAGTCAAGCTATGACGGCATCAGCGGGATAACCTCTACAACCAACGCGCCATTGATACTTAGTTTTGGTGGCATGGCCTCACGAGAACCTAAACCCGTCTCTAATTTTTATAACTGACGATAATTTAATTTAACGTGAACGCCATGTTGGTTCTCAGACTCGGAAACCCGATATCAAATTCGATCTAAATTCTCTTTCATAATCTGACGATAAGTCAATGACATGGTAAATAACAAGGTATAGGAATGAGACCTATGCAAACAAAAGCTGATATTTTTATTAGATATATATGTTGGGAAAATTATCTTCCGAAGTTATATTATAGAGCTACATATAATTATTTTAAAAGAGAAAAAAACTACATCACGTCCAAAAAGATTAAGATAAATATTCTCAGTTTTAGAAATTTTACTGAATGTGACTTTGCTGCGCAACAAAATTTTCGGCGCATAACTTTGAACGTGTATCTGAGATAAAAATTTATTAGGTTCTACCATCCCATGTGTGTTCATTTGCAAAAATAATCCTCTATATCTTTTAGGTTTGAGCATGTGTGAGCATAAAAATTTTAAATATGAAAAATATGCTTCCATAAATAATGTTTTAAATACATCGGAGAAGTTTAAAAATCTGTATCATGGCAACTCATTATGTGTAAAACTATGGTATATTCTTTTACCAGAAAATTTTTAACAACAAACTTACTAAGTAATATGAGACATGTTTACAACAAAAGAACGCTAATGATTTTTACCACGCGCTCTGTTATCTATAGATACTATTATAATATAAAGCTAAAGAATTTGTTTGTTTGTTTAAACGCGCTAATCTCAGGAACTAGTGGTTCGAATTGAAAAATTCTTTTAGCGTTGGATAATCCATTTATCGAGGGAGCTATAGGCAATGTAACTTCACGATATGTCCAATAAAAGCGGACCATCAATGAAAAATGTTGCAAAAACGGGAAAAATGTATTACTTTTGAGTGGTTCTTTTGCGTGTGCTGCGAAATTATTTCCCTTAAAAAGTTCTAAAAAAAATATTTTTAAACAAAGACCCCGCCGCATCTGTCTGTCTAAACGCGATAAATTCAAAAACTGATTTCAATGAAATTTGCAGTGGCGAAAGTTTGAGACACTGAGAAGGACAAAGACTACTTTCTATGCCGGGACAATGTATAGCAGGACTTCTATCCCGGAAAACTCTTACACGCAGGCGAAGCCGCGAGCAATTATATGTATATAAAACTGAGTCTCCGGTGCGTCTATCTGTCTTTCTGTCTGAAATGATAAATGCAAAAACTACCCCACGGATTTCGATGAAATTTGGTATGAAGATATTTTGAGACCCTGCAAAGTTCATAGGTTACTTTTTATCCCGGGAAAACTCTTTAACGCCGACAAAGCCGCAAGCAAAAGCTAGTCGTATATAAAATGTATAACCAGTTAATTTCATAAAACTGCGATGAAGTTTTGCGATGCACTTGACTTTAGCATAACCTTGCTCATTGGTTTATAATTAAGAGTATTCCTAAACAATGCCATGCAAGTGTAAATAAACGCCGTATGTTTGGGCTTATCGTTAAAATTGGGTCTGAAAAATATTAACCACGAACGTTTTGTCGTAAAGTGAATTTTGCAAAATAAACACTCGATATGTTTGTTGATTCTAAAATCCCATTGAAATTGTATTCGCTTTTAGAATATGCGAGACGACGTGTTCCAGACAGTTCCTGAAGATATTTGCATATTGGCAACATTTAAAAAAAAACTAGGCGATGGAATTCATGTCTGTTTTAATGCAATAGCACAAAGTAAATTCGATAATGTTAATGGCCATATATTACAAGCAACTATAAAATAATTACCAACTATCAAATGACAAGAAAATACTTACATACTACATAGTAAGAGGAATAAATACTAAATGGTCAGATTATTTTTCATAGCAATATATTTCTAGTAGCTGCAAGGCTTGAAAGGCACCTGCTGATTACTTTCTTTACTACTTTAAATGAAGTCGATACAGACAAAAGCTTTTTAACTAAAAAGTACTTCAATATTATCACAATTATTAACAAAACAGACTGTAAATGAACCCGGTGTTGAGATTAATCTCGAAATATCACGAATGCAAAACATTTTTTATATTCCTTTGTTACGGCAAATCATTAAGCAGATAGGACACTTTGTTTACAAATGCTCTTTTATACTTTATTTTTGCGCCGGGAATGAGGCGTCATCCGCTAATTCTGACCTGCGTTAGCTCATCAGACTTCGACAGGTAGTAAATGTCAGCCGAAACAAAAATCATGGCTCAAACGCGCTGCGTTTATCTACTCACTATTAATTTATTAACGGCTGTGAGACTTTACATAGGCAATAATTAAGACAGACTCACTGACAGAGTCTGACTAATGCTATTATTCTGTTTTATACAATTCAATTATTGCTGCATTACCGTTAGCACACAATAAAGAACGAGCAAGTAATTCTCTCGTGAATGAACACCATCGCTTATGAACACCCACGATGCTGTCACTGTAAAGTGGAATAGTGAGTGAGTGAATCTGAAATAGTGAAAACAGAAATGAATAGAGATAACAGTGGTCGTGTCGACTTGTGGAGTGGAATAGATTAGAGCTTTTGGGCTTCTGGTAATCTCACGGAGCGTACGAGACGCAAGCGAAACTGTCACTTCACGTCGATTTACTGTAATCCCAGCTGACTGAATTCATGTTGTAGACAAAACTAAATGTAGGTCGGCTCTATTACTTTTACATGTCTCATGCGCTACGCAAAAAATATAGTATTATGTTTCAAAAAATGAGTTATATATTCCATATCTATAAATATAAATACATCTACTGGGGATTTAAATAAATTTCATTGACTGCCTCGGTGTGTAATAAGTACGCGGTACGAATCCGACAGGGCAAAAATAATTGTGACTGGGTTTCTCTATCTTAAAAATTGCTCAATCGCAGCTCGGAGTCAGGAAGATTGCGGTGTGATACCTGCGTGAAAGCATGCAAAGCCGTTGATCCTACGCCTGATCTCCCTGCGGTCATGTCGGATTGCCGTCTCACCGGACAATGACAGTGAAGGAACTGAGAGTGCAACTTTGTATTGCGCACACATTGTGCAATATAATATCGCTTGTGTACTTAGCCCATCCCCTTTGAGCTTGGCCACTGTGGTCGAAATTCGACTAAGCAAGTTTCATTAAATTTTAATAACTCACAAAAATATTAAAAGTGATTAAAAGTTAGCTGTGAATTTGCCCAGTATTAAATATTCAATTGGTTAGCTTATTCTTTGCTTTTTAGTATACTTATATTAACAAGAATTTGTTTTAAATAATAGGGAATTAAGCTTCCTTGAAATACTTTTTATAAATTAAATAATAGTTGTATTAAGTCTCAGTGGAATATCTCAATCTATGTCTCAGTCTTGGTTTTTATTTTAAGTTGAAAACATTTTAAAAAAAATAGTTTCAATAAAAATAATTTTAACAAAAAATTAAACCGCCTTCAAAAACCACTCACTGTGTATGTTGTAGTACACGCAAACCTACTCCTTTTAATTGATTTGAAAGAAATTTAGCTCATAGATGGACTATGCAACAAATACAGCTAACTAGCAATTTTAATTAGGCACCGACTCCAAAATTGGTATCCAATATATACTTGTTATGTGAAATTATTTTTTGGTTTTGAGTGGTTTTGAAGGCGGTTTAATTTTTTTTTAAATTATTTTTATATTTTGCTTTTGTGTTAGTAAAAAATAGACTGTCTCAATGGCATAGTTGTGTTTCGCTCACGATACGACTATCGCGCTGAGGAGTTACACCTCTGAGTACCACTGAAAAGGGGAAAAAGGTGTGATGCTATATATATGTATGTAAGAAGTAGATTCAAGCAAACCTAACGCAAAAACACAACTGATATTATTTGGCTCACAGTACAACTATCGCGCTGTGGTGTTACATCTCTGCCTACCCCTGAAAAGGGTAAAAGGTGTGATGCTATATATATGTATGTATGTAAGAAGTAAAGTCAACTAAACCCAACGCAAAAACACAACTAATGTGTTTCGCTCGCAGTACGACTATCGCGCTGAAATGTTACACCTCTGCCTACCCCTGACACGGGGAAAAGATGTTATGCTATATGTATAAGTATGTGAGAAGTAGATTCAAGCAAACCTAACGCAAAGACACAACTGATATATTTTGCTCACAGTACAACTATCGCGCTGTGGTGTAACACCTCTGCCTAACCCTGAAAAGGGTAAAAGGTGTGATGCTACATATATGTATGTATGTAAAAAGTGGAGTCAACTAAACCCAACGCAAAAACACAACTAATGTGTTTCGCACGCAGTACGACTATCGCGATTAAATTAGACGCTTCTGCCTACCCCTGAAAAGGGGAAAAGGTGTGATGCTATATATATTTATGTAAGAAGTAGATTCAAGCAAACCTAACGCAAAAACACAACTGATATATTTCGATCATACTATAACTATTACGCTGTGGTGTTACATCTCTGCCTACCCCTAAAAAGGGGAAAAGGTGTGATGCTATATACATATATGTATGTATGTAAGAAGTAGAGTCAATTAAACCCAACCCAAAAACACAACTGATATGTTTCACACACAGTACGACTATCGCGATGAAATGTTACGCCTCTGCCTACCCCTGACACGGGGAAAAGATGTTATGCTATATGTATAAGTATGTGAGAAGTAGATTCAAGCAAACCTAACGCAAAGACACAACTGATATATTTTGCTCACAGTACAACTATCGCGCTGTGGTGTAACACCTTTGCCTAACCCTGAAAAGGGTAAAAGGTGTGATGCTACATATATGTATGTATGTAAAAGTGGAGTCAACTAAACCCAACGCAAAAACACAACTAATGTGTTTCGCACGCAGTACGACTATCGCGATTAAATTAGACGCTTCTGCCTACCCCTGAAAAGGGAAAAGGTGTGATGCTATATATATGTATGTAAGAAGTAGATTCAAGCAAACCTAACGCAAAAACACAACTGATATTATTTGGCTCACAGTACAACTATCGCGCTGTGGTGTTACATCTCTGCCTACCCCTGAAAAGGGTAAAAGGTGTGATGCTATATATATGTATGTATGTAAGAAGTAAAGTCAACTAAACCCAACGCAAAAACACAACTAATGTGTTTCGCTCGCAGTACGACTATCGCGCTGAAATGTTACACCTCTGCCTACCCCCTGACACGGGGAAAAGATGTTATGCTATATGTATAAGTATGTGAGAAGTAGATTCAAGCAAACCTAACGCAAAGACACAACTGATATATTTTGCTCACAGTACAACTATCGCGCTGTGGTGTAACACCTCTGCCTAACCCTGAAAAGGGTAAAAGGTGTGATGCTACATATATGTATGTATGTAAAAGTGGAGTCAACTAAACCCAACGCAAAAACACAACTAATGTGTTTCGCACGCAGTACGACTATCGCGATTAAATTAGACGCTTCTGCCTACCCCTGAAAAGGGGAAAAGGTGTGATGCTATATATATTTATGTAAGAAGTAGATTCAAGCAAACCTAACGCAAAAACACAACTGATATATTTCGATCATACTATAACTATTACGCTGTGGTGTTACATCTCTGCCTACCCCTAAAAAGGGGAAAAGGTGTGATGCTATATACATATATGTATGTATGTAAGAAGTAGAGTCAATTAAACCCAACCCAAAAACACAACTGATATGTTTCACACACAGTACGACTATCGCGATGAAATGTTACGCCTCTGCCTACCCCTGACACGGGGAAAAGATGTTATGCTATATGTATAAGTATGTGAGAAGTAGATTCAAGCAAACCTAACGCAAAGACACAACTGATATATTTTGCTCACAGTACAACTATCGCGCTGTGGTGTAACACCTTTGCCTAACCCTGAAAAGGGTAAAAGGTGTGATGCTACATATATGTATGTATGTAAAAAGTGGAGTCAACTAAACCCAACGCAAAAACACAACTAATGTGTTTCGCACGCAGTACGACTATCGCGATTAAATTAGACGCTTCTGCCTACCCCTGAAAAGGGGAAAAGGTGTGATGCTATATATATGTATGTAAGAAGTAGATTCAAGCAAACCTAACGCAAAAACACAACTGATATTATTTGGCTCACAGTACAACTATCGCGCTGTGGTGTTACATCTCTGCCTACCCCTGAAAAGGGTAAAAGGTGTGATGCTATATACATATATGTATGTATGTAAGAAGTAGAGTCAATTAAACCCAACCCAAAACACAACTGATATGTTTCACACACAGTACGACTATCGCGATGAAATGTTACGCCTCTGTCTACCCCTGACACGGGGAAAAGATGTTATGCTATATGTATAAGTATGTGAGAAGTACAGTCAACCAAACTCAATGCAAAAACATAACTAAATACGTCACAGGAAAACTAAATTCGCGATTTCGTTTTCTTGGACGACATAATTATTCTAGTTTTTTTAATTTTAAAACCAAACTACCGAAGCGATCTTGAAAAAAAAAATTATGGAACCAATCTGGAGAGAAATTCTTTCGAATAAAAAAATAATTTTCCAAATCGGTTCATAAATGAGCGAGTTCTGAGGTAACAAACATACCAAAAAAAAAAATTCACGTCGAATTGATAACCTTACGATGTCTCATAACATTAAATTACAAATACTGTATTCAAAATATTTCTTGCTTTATTTCTATATTGTGTTTTTGGAACTACTTTAAATTTGTCTCCAATTTATTTGTGAAACGCATGTACATATAGGTTATACCTACTATGGCTTCATGTCACGAAGAGGGTTAATTCGCTAGACAAAGTTTTACCTTACGTTCTATATAGCTTCTGTAGGCTTAATAGTTAGACTAGTTATTATTAATGGTAATTTATAATGGACGATAAATCCACTGTTAACTTTGTTATTGCTGTATTAATTTGGCCAAAACCGTCAGTTTAACGCAGATTATATTTCAAAAACTGTTTTAGTATTAAACAACTGCTTTTTAAGTATATACTTAGAAATGTATGGCTTTAAATGTGTATGTTTTATAAGGAATTTATATGTACTTATGCCTGACTTTATTTAACGCAACGCACTTTCATATTGCCTAATATTACGAATGATTACTTGTTCAAGATTCAAATTGTTAGAAATAAATTTATTTTGAGAAATACACAGAATTGCGTTTGGGAAAACTATAAACCCGTTTTAAACGTTAGAAAGAGCGAGAAACTAACATTTCCTTGTACAACTGTAATAGTGAGAAATAAAGTTAAATCTCCGTAAATTATTTTTACCTCCCATTTAAGTCGTATAAACGAAATAATACAAATATATTATGGTGTCAGTAAACAGACTACCAATCTCAGAATGTCATCAATCATGTTTTTAATTTTCTGTGAGATTTTCAATTCTATGCGTATTAGATGTATGCTAGAATTTAATATTTCTATATAGTCCCATTCTAGGTACTTTACCCTCCGAAGTCGACACGTGCGGACGACGGGTTTATCCCTATTCTGTCGTCGACGCGTTTACGACCATATATCACGCAGAATCTTGTGGTGTTGGAACATTTTTCTTTTTGGCATTTCATTTAAAAATGAAACTTTGTTATCAAATTTTGAAATTATATTTTGTGTAAATTGCAAAATAAAATGAACATTGTTATAGTCTTCCTAACTCTTTACATTAGAATGTGGTAGTGATAATTATTAATTAGCTAGAAAACCGTTTTTTGTTTTAAGTCCTCGGAATGCGCGTTTTTTCCACATCTTCACTGTTAAGACTCCATCGGATTGAAGTAAAACTAGATAATACATCAATAATAATATTTTGCCAGTAAACAAGTATCATAACATTCAATAAGGCATAACTAAGCATAATTGACAAGCGAGTAGCGTGAGACGCGTCCTTGGTGCGGTCTGGCGACTCAAATTATAATCCACGTACACATTGTTCACACCTAGTTTCGTAAACACGCTGTCAAAGCGGCATCAATCGATTCCAATCCGCCCAGCTCAAACGCTAACACAGATGTTTACGTTTCGGTAAATGTGCAGACCGCCCGGATGATTCAAACTACAATGTTTACATCCAGCATTGCTGCCCTGCAGTACATTGATGTTTTTGGGGTAATTAACACTCTGATTGAGACAGGACGACACGAAATAATATGAGCGATGAACTGTTTCCAGTCTTGATATTTTCATAAATCAAATTCAAAAGAATTCGTTTCTCCGAATCCGATTTGTTTGGTGAATTTTGTTATGCGGTGAAAAGATTTTTGCACGATGCCGATTTGTTAGTTAAACTTATAACAGTTGAGTTAATAAATAAAATGTACGTTTTAAAAACATTCCGTCAGACGGTGCAGTGAAAGCAACGTGAAGTATTCGCTAGACAATTAAGATCAATACGTCAACACCTTGTAATACATTCGGCGGATGTTTCCGTAAGATCATTACAAATTACAATATAACTGTTGATATACGCGCGCAATACTACACTTTACTGATTACTCATGTACCGTTTTTACTAGTACATGAGGTATACGCAGAATGCTCACACTATTTATCACTCATTTGTAAGTATTTATTTATGTTTCTTTTTGTATTTATACGTTTAATGGCCTCATTCGTTCAATTGTGTAAACGCGTGGATAGATTCGGATAATGACGTTTCTTCGTATATATTATTTCTGACAGATCAACAAGTGAACGAAGTTATTCGAGAAAAGTAAATTTATTATTTCTGCAAGGTTATTAAGTGTTAAGAAATACAGCAAGAGGTTTTTAGACTGATCTAAAGAGTGCAGAAACACCACGTAAAATGAGAGACCTTGTCTCCATTCATGATTATGAACAATTATGTTAGGTTTGGTGAATGAATGATGATTCATAAACGTTTAGTAAACGCTGCACATCTCATGAATCAACGTCCAGACACATGGCGTTGGCAGGACTATGCATAAGAAATTTTAAAAATGTTTACATTCTCCACGTGAACATTTTTGCGAAGGGAAAAAAGTCTTTTTGTCTGCAATATTATTTGTCGATACTCGATACTGAATCAGTTCTAAAGACTCAAGAAGTTACTAATAACGGAACAACTCGGTTCTAAACAAGCATTCCGGTCATTTCATAATAGATGGAGACAAGTCTTCATTTACTGATATAGGGCCAGTATAAGTAAATGAAGATACTTTCATAGAAATACCCAAAGAAAAGTAAATTTTTACCTTCAATTTATCCCTCGACGCTGTATACAGGACCCAGGCAACATACACAAACATGATGAGCGCTGGTACCACGAGACTTGCTACTACTGGTATCCGCCGCACCCACGCGTGGTAGAACGCCAATATGAACAGCAGAATTCCGACTAATATTGCTATGTATCGGCCAGTTCGTCGCCTTTCCTCCTGAAAGCAAGTTAAAACGCACTCAACTAATGGTCTTAAAAAAAACTCCTAAAGTAAACTCCTTTGTCCAATGTTCCCCTAGTATACAAGATTTTTGGAACTGTAAATAAAAATATTAGAACACGGATCGAATATCGGTCTTTGATGTCAGGTTACATTTAAAAAAAACAGTCAATACTGGAATTTTATACGTAGTAGATTTTGAAGAGAAAATGTTTGAAAACGAACATAGATAGACGGAACTGAAAACCTAAAAATAGCTCTCGCTTTTGGTTCTGCTAAAAGCCACAAGAGTAAGTAAAAGCTTCTATCTACTAGAGATACCGCGCTAGAAAACAAAAAAACAAAAGTGTATAGTTTGTGGAATACAGTTAGTTCTAAAACATTCGTTTAGTATTTCATCTAGGTCATAAGGAATTAAAATTAAATATCAACTCTATTTGAACATGTTGAATAATAACTTGAAACCTATGTTAGTACTTATTTAGAATCCTGGAACCTCTGTCCAAAGTGTAGACTATATTTGTTAGGAAAAGGTTTACTATTGAACAAGTGTATCACCTGATGGTAAGTAATCGACGTCGCCTTCCCATCTTCACAAATTAAGGAAAAGAAAGTAACGAATTAACGTCTTTAAAACAAGTATACATAAACATGGTCAGTTTAAAACTTCTGATGTATATTTTCCAAGAGGTGGGTAGTTCCAAATTAAAGTCAATCACTGTGTTAATAAAGGTGAATTACTCAGCGGAGAAACATAAAACGGTTCATTATCAAAAGAAGCAGGAACAAGCGCTGTAACAAAACAGTCCACGAAACTTATGACGTAGTATTTTTATAATAGAGAGAGGTGAACGAAGAAGTGGGTCACTCGATGGTAAGTAATTGGCCTCCTAAACATCAATGATACCAAAGACGATATCGATGCATATTTTCGATAAGAATGGACTCTTGTTAAAAAGCATAAATGTTATATCTTTTAAATACACGAACTATAAGTTCCTCTGCATGACAAAATGGTGGGAACATGTAACACAGTTATTGATAATTGAATTAACAGTCCCCGGGCACCTGGTGAGCTTGGGGCAACAATTCAATCACCTGTGTGATTGAATCAAGCGGCCGTTAAAACAACTAGGGACTATCTTGAAACTCTATATGTTTTATAAAATTTAAAATGTTCGTTTCCAAGTGTTAAATATACTGTAGTAATTTAATGAGACGAATTCCAATTTCTGTTATTAATCAATAAATATTTAACTGGTGGTAGGTCTCTCATGTACCACCTTAATGTCTATTTTTGCCACCAAGCAGCAGTGTGTAGTCACTGTCGTATTCCGGTTTGGAGGACATTGTAGCCAGTGTAACTACTGGACATAATAATACTTAATTAATAAATAATACTTTAATATCAGTGGAATACCAAACATTACTTTGTAATTCAAGGCTGTGGGTGTTTATAGTGAATATATTATATATGATAGTTTTAAAAAAGCTCTGAACGACAAAATCATGCGTATGAATTTAAAGACTTTAGGCCCTATGTATTTAATCGCTATTTGTTTTTTTTTTTTTATTTTCCGCGTGTGTTTTAAAATATTTAATTATATTTGGAAAGAGGTATGAACTACGTTTAGTAAGTCTATAATAAACATTCCAATAATAACATTTTTAATTGTAAAATAAACTTCTTTTATCTTTAGTAATAATATAATAGAAAACTAAAATATACTATAAATTAATACGCAATGGTTATAACCGTCGCTGCCATATACTGTGGGTTTACAAAATAAATACGATGTTTAAACTAAACAATCCTCAATTTAATTACTCAAAATAATGAATCATTGCTGTTAAGTATTTAGAATGTATTTCATTTATGTTTAACGTTTACGTAATTAATTTGTTCTTAAAATTGAAAAAGAATGATAACAACATCACTCTATAATTAATTATAAAAACGTTGTTACAACTTTATAAAAGGTTTTCTAATCTATCAATATTATAATATAAAATTATTCTGGATGAATAATTTTTTCAGTCTATATAGATATTCACCTTTGTTACTAGACTTCGGTGATTTATGCAATGTTTTTAGATTACGTCAAGCTGTTAAGATATATTGTAACATGATTTAATATATTCGCTGTGTAAAAAATCATGAGTCATAGTTTTAAATAAGTATTAAATATTGCACTAGTATGCAGGTACCGGAACATGGATAGTCGGTATATAAGCTCACGCTATCCTCGAGGAGTAGGCAGAGGCTGAAGACACATAATTCCGAAACCTTTGACATCGTATCACCATATCGGACACAATTTTCAATCTCGGGACGTGCTTTCCTTTTTCATATAGAAATTGATGTTATTCGATGTGAACATAAAAGGCTGTTCACGGTTCAGCAATCCAAATACGCTGCCACCAGGCGATTGAACTGATATGAAATAGATATTTAGGTATTCTATGAGGTTTTTAAGATCAAACATTGTAGAATACAGAGAGTTTTATTATCGAATAAGTCTTCGCTGGGAAAATTGGTTGTTGGACAGTAGGTTCACAATACAACGATGCTTGCCCAGCACAATGGGATGTTTACTCGAGATGTCGCACAAAAGGCATTATTTTTCGACAAGCAAGAATGTTGTTGCGCATTTTACTGTTTTTTTCTTTAGTAATTTTTTACTATGAGGTAGATTTTAAGATGGGGCAGCTAGCTAGCCTCTATAATTTTGGCAGACTCTATAATTTTGGCAAATATTAAGATCTGCACTCACATATTTTGAAAAATAAGTGCAGTCAACAATAAAATGAGCAATTTATTTAATAATTTTTTTGATGCCAATTGACGTGTTGCTTATAATGATCAAGACAATGAGACCTCCAGAAACTAGAGTATTGTTAAATTCAAAAATTTTAAAATTTTCTCCCTAATTTTGTAGCAAATTCGACTGTAATAACTTTTAAAATAACAAAACTTAGTATAAGCTACAGCTACGGGTGAAATGAGTTATAACATAAACCCGTTTGATGACTTAGTTCTTTCTCCTTTTACAAAGAACATTTTTATTTTCCATAAACATGATCAAAACCCATAACGCTAAAATTAAATCAGACGCCAACAGAAAACTTTAGATGAGTCCAAAATGTTATATAATTATATATACCTTAGTAGATCTGCGTTCCGCAATCCATGCGCTATAATAAAGCATCAAAGAAACAGACAGTTTGTTTGTATTCATGAACAAGGAACTTTAAGACAGAAATACACCTGTATGTAGCTATGTTTAGATATAAAATGTAAATTTTTTCATTAAAATTTTATAAGAATTTGTATTTAAATGTATAACTAAGATGTTTCGTCATCATTCTTTCGTACACTAACTCGACTTTATAAAGTTACATAGTAATTCCCGCCATAATGCCTTGTTCCGAGAAATTTTTATAAAAAGAACAGTCCGCGACCAATCAGTGCAAGCATGTCTACATAAAAAGTCACGCTAAAGACATATTTGACCATAGAGATAATAAGCAGGCGAAAATAAATTAAACTGACGAAATATTGAATAGTAAGGTAACGGAACCTTTGCATGCCCATCTTATTTTAAAATCTTCATAAAATCATTTAATAAAAAACCTTAAATAAAACCTTTAATTAAATTACAACATATCACTACATATTTATAATATGTATATTATAATATCTAAAAATAAATGAAATAACTAATGGCTTAGCATATTTTTACATTACAACACAAAAACATGGATAGTGGGCCTTGTTAGGAACTGGGCTTTTTCGGTCACATTACCTTGCTACTTACTTACAGAAATTCAATGTGAAGTAACTGCTAGACGTTGTATATTATGTACTATGTTCGGGCCCAAACATGAAGAATGTACCCTAATATTCTTTAACGCTGCTTATAGAATTTGACATTACGTGTACCATTTCCTTTTCACTTGACAACGAAAAGTTATATAAATACTAAAGATCACTGCACGGTTGCAACTCGGCTCATTAACGAGGGATTATGCCTGACATTTGCACTACTCAGAATATTTACTGTAGCTACAAGTATGAACACACGTAACGTTAACGTCACAATAATTTTGCAACACTTGGCTTGGAAAGACTTGGAAAGAAAGAAGATAAAGTCAGGGGGCCCTATTCCATATATAGGGGCGAATCCGTCTTTTTGCAATGACGGGCGTTCTTATCGAAGGACAGCTTTGTTAGCCGTATGAAGCTGTCCTTCAAATAGAGCGCCAATATACCCCCGTATAGACGGAATTGGACCAAAATCCAGAATCCCTGTCCCATATACCAGTGTTACGGTTTTATAAACAATCTAAACAAAGTCTTACTTATAAACTTGTTTTAGCGTTAAGAGTTGGTTAAGATTTGCTTAAATAGCTGTCAAAAACATCACCGGTTCCTAGTTTAAACCTTATTAAGAGGCAAGATGGCGGGTTTTGACTTACAGCTGATCGAGTAAATTTGTGTATTAACTAAACATAGCTTTGCGATTTTTTTATAAGTAAGACTGTGTAAGTCCTAAAACAGCTACTCACAGTCTCCTAGTAAATACATTAGTAGTGCTAAACTATATCGAACTACCGTGCTTCGTAGCGTATGATATAATATTTTAAGTTTTTTTCATTGTTATTTGCTACGTGCGTAATATAATGCGCATATGTGAATGATTTAAAAGTGACGACCAAACTGTTTCCATCATAGTAAAATGTTTATACATTTTATTAATAGATAACTAAGATAAATTTACACCCACGGTATTGCAACACGAACAAGTTAATGTACATGACTGTTTGTTCTTTTTGCTTAGTAAATTTTAATTGTACACAGCATTAACAGTATGTTTAGTAACTGAATTAATTTCAATCTAGTAATCATATTACTGTGTCGTTCCATAACCAAATTCTACTACTATACTTCTAACCACTGATTATCCTAACTTAGACTTATTTAACAATAACATCAATTCTTACAAACGACATATCCACTATATCCTCAAAGATTCATAACTCTTAACCTCGCATATTGTTCACTTGTATCTACCAATCTTGTTATTCCATTCACCTAAGAGTACTCAAACTGTGGTTTTATATATACTTGCTATATGTAACTTTTACTTTCTAGAACACATGTTTTGGGTTATAATTATAGTGCAGGAATTATTTTTCATGTCATAATATGATGCATTCATGATTATAACCTGTTTTGTGTTTAATAAACAAAATAAATAAATAAATAACCGTTCTAAAATTCCCTAATTTCGCATTTATAATTTTATATATTATGCTCATACTTTTTTTTTATTAGGTACATTTATATTTTTTAAGATGTAATAATAAATTTCTTAGTAATTTTTCAATCAGTATCGATTTCATTGAAGCATTTGACTTCGTAGAATCCATATTTGGTAAACGAACTCTTTCAATGCTAATAATAAATAATTTTGTAGATCCAAGTATTTCATCTAAATCCATATTTCAGGGTATTTTCGTAGTATTATAATATATTGTAGGTACGTGTCTTGTAAACAAATGAAATTTACAAAACACAAATTGATATTTACATATCAACCTAGTTAAACTTATTGATATTTTATCGAATAAAAATTAATATTATGTTTATATTTCACTATTTATTCGTTCAGTAATTAAAATTGAAAATTCGACGGCGAAAATTGGTTATTTCGAAAGGTTTAAGGTTTTTTTTATGTGTTTAAGGAACAGGAAATGTAAGTATATGAACCCAATTCCGATAATACATTATATCTGAAATATTTCAAAAGTCAAACTGAATTTTATTTAGAATTTTTGATAGGTACACATGTATCTAACTATCTGCATAGTAATACACATTTTAATAAGTATTTAAACTTACTTCTACTACACGTAACGACAAAAAATTAAAAGCGATAAAACGTGGATTAGTAATAACTAATTTATAATCAAATTACTAAATATTTTTATAGATATCCAAACACATTTTTACACTATGATTACGCTACTGCATTATAAGACATTATTATTGTATGAAATCGCCCCTGCAAATTGGCATGATTTTTATTTTTTGTATTTTTTTATATTCTCCTTTATGTGATTAGGTATAAAATAGCACGGATATTTTGACATTCAATCTATTTTTTACATTATAAAATTAAAAACATAATTATTATGAATTGAATTTACTCACCTTTATAATAGACTCCCGCGATTTCACCGTATTTATAGTTTTAACATCGTTGTTCAACTTCAGGTTCATTGTGTCGTTACTGCTAAAATGCACAAATTACATATTAAAATCAAAAAAACCATAAACCAATTCACTATGGATCGAACCTACACACCTCTCGCTCATGAACACGGCACTTCGAGCCCACACAGTAGGCTCGCCACTGTTACTGATGATACGGCGTCATGCGTGTGCGCGTTGATCCCGGCGCGAGATCGCGAGTACACTGCAAGAGATTACAGATGCATAATCATTCACGCCCAGTTTGATTCAGCCGTAAAACGCGTAAGACGGCTATCACTCGAATCTACAAGTACGGTCATATAGTTCCTACATCGACTCCACGACCCCGAACAATGCTTTAATCAATCATTCAACACGTAAATATCGGCACCTGATATTATCCAGATCTGAGTTTTATGGTTGCGCTAACCACATGCTGCTAAAAACTATTCGCTAAAATCGAGAATTTGCGAGATTATTTTCAGCGCATATTAAATCTAAATACATTGAGTATGGGTCGTGTTGTAGTTTCAACTAACGTGGAACGCAGACGACCGTTAATAATCGGTATAAAAATGTCGGTTATAATATAATATAGGTTCTATATTTAACACTATAAAGTCCATAGTTAAATAGGAGAAAGTATAATAGTATAACAATGTCACTAACTGACAAGAAGATTTGGTTAATATTTTTGTTATAATTTAATGATATTTTCGCATGAAAATGAAGTGACGGATATATTTAATCGCGGGTCTGCGTTTACTGTAATCAGAAAGGTCATCCGTATTGAGATCCTTTTGTTTTTGTAAACATCAGTCCGTTAATAGTTAATAAAGATGTTTTAGTGCGGTTTGAGTAAAATGTTACTAGCTTACAATTTGAATACATCACCTATGTGTGTTAGTTTATTTCAATTTCTGATTACATATTTCCTCCGCATACTATTTACCAAGAAATTGTGAATGAACTGGTAGTATTTACGACTGGGATATACTTTTTGATATCGGCATGTATATTAAAAAGTAAGTTGATATAATAATTTAAATCCCACGTACAAAGACCGGAATACGAGGGCAGTTATATGACGAACAGGCGTTTGGTTGAATGCTCGAATGTTTAGTTTAAACTAAATGGTTTCACGTCAAATATGACGGTACCTGGACCGCTATAAAAATGTTTTGTTCAAATTAAACAAGTACGTCCGTATTACAGTGTCTTGTGTAATGAAATTCCCTAACAGTCATTAAAGTAAATGACGCGAAACAGAAATACGTCGTTAAACAGAGAATCTCTTTAAAAACTTTTCCATTACTTATAAAGCTACGCGCCGCCACGACCTATTTGAGAAAGACTAGTTAGATTCTAGAATGGAGCATTTAATTTATTCCGTAATAAAGTACTTCAATATTGTGAAGCAGAATTTTCTTCAGTGTATTATATACAAAATGAATGTGATGTAAACATTGTTGGACTTGTTCCTGTCTTTGAAACAATGTTTTTTTTTTCACGTAAACAGAGCAATATAATGAGTCACTATTAGATATAATGTGTACGAAATATAAAACTACACAAAAAGATGTTTAACATTACACGCTGTTTAATATACTTAGTTGTCATTAATTTTATGAAAGAGTTTCGACTTTGAACTTTTTTAACATAACATGTTACTAAGCGAAGATAATGTTAGTAAGGTAATTCTAAAGTTTCGAATTAAATCTAAATTGTTGGCACGTATGAAGCAACCAAACTCATGTACACAAAATACTGACGAATATAATATAATATATAATACTGACGAATATATAATATTTACGTCTTATGTTGATTGACGACAAGGAAAAGGAAGACCAAAGCAAAGAATGAGGGTGAACGACATGAGGTTACCACATATACCATCAACACTTCAGGGGCCTTAGTCTCTATCCCGCACGTTATTTTGACAGTGCGTAACAAGCACGTAACACAACGTGTCATGTTTAGGACTATAGAAATTTGACTTACAGAATACCATTCCACGCACATTTCTCGAAGATAACATGACACGGCCGCGTTACGCGTTTACACTATCATACACAATAAGGGCCCTGTTTTTAAATCAACAACATACATATTTCTGCCATTTCAATTACATGCCATCTGCTAATACCATTGTTTATTCATCTTATTTCTTACTAATATCATAGAGCGGAAGTTTGTATGTTTGTTAGAAGTAGACTCAGTAACAACTGAACGGATTTGGATAAATTTAGCACACAGGGAGACCATGTCTTCAATTAACACGTAAGCAATGTTTTTATTCCGGTAATTTCTTTCCATGGGAACTAATGTTTTTTGATGGGGGCTGGTGTCATGCTGTGTTTTAGGGACTTTTTAAATGGAAAATGCTTTTCACGCAGGCGAAATCGTGAACAAAACCTAGTAGTTAAATATAATAATTAACTCACTATGTTCAAGTACTTAACCTGTTTGCCCGTTTACATCTAAAAATAGAAAAAGCAGTCTTTTTCGCATCACATTATCCTTACCTAAATTAATTATAAAATACGTTTTCCTGCATAAAGCTGATCTCGATTACGGCCGTATAAATACCTATATACTTACTGATAAAATATCGATTGGAAGATTAGTCAGTATTGCATAATTGCTATCATTTGAAACCTCCCTGTTACATCACATTCTATTACGACTACAAACGTGATAGACAGCAATCCTTTTTTTACGTCAAACATTAAAAGGTGTGTTGTTATCTTCACTTTGCTTTTAGCCATTTGTACGGAAAGTGCATCATTTATAAAGTTACATTTGAAAATATCCATACGTTAGTTATAACAAGAAGCGTAACCGTGGGAGCGTAGTTCGTATTATATATCTTTGTGAAAAAATACTTTCCATAATACGACTCATTGGTGAATCAGGCTTGCATTGCCTATTTACCATCAATATATTTACATTATATCTAACAAATTATAAACACATTAAGTTTATATACATACTAAAGGCATTTCCATTCGCGGAGCTGCGAGCAATAGGTAATTTAAAAATACGCAATAACCTATTTAAAATATCGAACAAATTCATCAAAAGACTGAAGCTACCACAAATCACGTCGAGTTAAAGTTTTAATTAATTCTTGTTGCATTCGCTAGACTCGATGCCATTGAACCGTGGCATGCTGCCCACAACGCGCCAAGCCCTGCCAAAGCCGTGACACCATAACTCTCGGCTGGGCAGTGCCAAACTACGCCATTGTCATGCTGGCAGGTCGCAATGTTCTTGTTACAGACTGGTACATGCTGTGAAGGCAGAAGTAGTGACAGACAATGTTGTGCTTACACAAGTAAAAAAAATGATATGTTGCTTACATTTACGCAAATTTATTTTTTACGCGATCGTACTACTGTAATAAAATTCCTGAAAATTACTTTATCTATACACCAGCTATGATCAAAAAATAATAGATTTGGCAATAATAAATTGAGAATTTCATTTTTTTTTATTCTAATCAATGACTGATATCTATATTTTATTAAAGAGACACGTCAAATAAAATGAACTACAAGTTAATTACGACTAGTATGGGCTGGCTTGGTTGTTTTTATTTGTCAATTGATTCGAAAATCGTACTATTGCATGTCATAAGGCGAATGAAATTGCTGGAAGCATGTTTGCCACGTGTTTCCTCTGTCACAAAGCCTACAAGGTCTTAAGGATAAAACTCAAAGAACACTGCTTTTGGAAGCAAACCCCTTCTCAGCTCGCTCATAGACCACTTCTTTTACTAATACGTAATCAACTGGCAGTCCACTTACAACGCAATTCTATTAAAGATATTCGTCGGATTACAATTGTCACATTGGATGGAGCTTTATTGAGTCCCCACGATACAAAATAAATCCACCCTAAATGACAATAGATTGGGCAATTGGGAAAGGAAAATCCAATAACACAACCAGGTATAACAAGTCTATTAATTGACCTACCTACAATATTAACAGCTAATATTCCTTTAGAATAATATTGTATCTACTTCTAATGTATCAAGTAAAATACTACGTAATAACATAATTTGTGTAAGTTAATATTACAATCAGTCTTATGTGATATATTTTCTCTATTACTAATTGTAATAACTACTGTAACGTCCCCTACAGCACGAACAGTTACTAAATTTACGACACTCTATTTCTCCAGGAAGTCGTAACGTTAAATAGTTCTAAATTATTGCTTTACATCAAAGTTAAATTCGAAATCACCTATGTTTCGGTTTGGTATTTAGTGCCTACAGATACCTACTTAATTTTCCTACATATTCAAACTATCAGTAAGAATGGGAGTGGGTACTTTATGCCTTATGACTTCTAACTATATAGTCTTTTCCATTTGTTATGAAACTCTACTTCTATATCTTCTAAAGCTATTACCTAGGATAATAGTTTTTTTTTTATGTAAACAATGACAAACGTCAAACATACGTAATTTTAGTAAGTGGATCTAAAAGCTCCCAATAAAATATTGTTGTACATTCTAAAATTCTATTACGGACATAGAATCCTTTAGGTATCACATGATAGTTTAAACGGTGAACAGTGTTATTGGTTACCCTTTGCTTATTTAATGTGTAACTGTTTTCTGTTCCTTTTGAATAAAATAAAATAAGATATATTCTAGATGTAACCCTGCTTAGATATTCTTTGTTCTACTTTAGCACGGTATTTCCAGCGTGGAAGATTTGTATCTGTCTGTTTTATAACTGCTTTCAACCACAAAAATGCAGGTCTGGCGTTTTTTCTCAACAATAGGTTCATAAATATCTGTTAACCGTGGATATAGATTTTCATTTGAATGGAGTGTGAAGTCTGAGCTTTGTGTGAAATTGTAACTAAATAGTAAAATATTATGAAGAAAAATATTGTTTGTATGTACCTATATGTAGTAAGTACGTATTGACTAAAACCAGGATGAGAGACTTTACAAATTACTCGTGGTCTTTAAATTTTTTTTACATATCAGTACACATTATACATGCGTTGCGAACGTTGTACCTACCATGGTTTTTTATCTTCACTGACCAAATATTTTATAGCTACATAGTTGCAGAAAATTGCAATAACAACCAACAATAAGTGTGTGTAAATGTTATCTAAACATACTGTACATCGGTTGCATAGTAATGAGACAGTACAAAAGTGGTGACTAATAAGTGAAATAAACTGCTAATATCTAGTTGAAACAGTGATTATCAACAATTAATGAGACCCTAGACTCATTGTGCGTGTGACACATAAAGTGAATTGAGTTAAAAGTCACAAAAACATTCATCTAACTAAATTCTAACCACAAAAAAACTGTTATAAATTCAAATCCAAATTTCATTGACTAGTTATAAACTACAAAGTGGTATCTTACTTCGGCTTTGTATCGTATTGTGCAATTAGCCGAACGTAACTTGTGACTTTCTATGACTGCGCAGCTGGGCGTGGGTTCGAGACCAAGACTCATAATATGATGCGCAAGAGATTTTTTCAAGTTTTGTGAGATATTTAATATTTTCGTTTTCGGACCTGCCATCTATTATTTAAATGCTGAAAACTTCAATTAATGCCTAGCAAAATACATTGCTCCGCATCGTTCATTACAATTCAGATAGAGGGCGCTTAACACAGTCAAATAATATAATAATAATTACCAACGATGAGTTTTGAAAATATTACATTCCGACACAATAAGAATCGTACTCGTACTAAATCAGACTCACAAAGTAATGTCAATGAACTCAATGAGTTATTAAACCAAACAATGAATAACACTGGCACTAGCCTCCCTGATGTGAGCTATGATGATAAATGTAATCAAGAAATAATCAGTGAACTTAAAAATAAAATCGAGAAGTTGACTATTCAATTATGTAGTGCAGAGGAGGAAATTGAGTTACTTAGTTTAGAAAACAACACACTCAAGCGGTCGAATAAGGAGTTAATGAAGAAAAATGAACTGTACAAAAACATTGCTTATACTCCTGTAAAAAAGTCTAATTCTAAACAATCTTCTCCACGCTCTTGCACAAAAACAAAAGAAGTCTCACGAAGCAAACAAACACAGACATTACCGTCAGATGCAAAGATACATAATAAAAGTACACAAACTAAATCAGATAACAAAACACTAAATAAAATAAATTCTACAGAGAAATTAACAATTCACAGCTCGAAAAATGAAATTGAAAGTCTAGAAAAACCAAAAAGAAAAATATGTATTTTGAGTGAAAATAAATACAATAAAATATATGCAATTGCAGACAAAAAGTTTCAACACTGTGAATTATGCCATTACTTAACACCAAATTCTGGCATAAATAATATGTTAAGTAACTTGGAATCCAAGATAAAAAAATTTACTTTAGATGATTTTTGCATTATTTTAATTGGTGAAACCGACTTTAAAACAACAGAAGATTATTCTGATATAATTATTAATATAAGGAAAATACTTGCAAAGGCTCAGCACACAAATGTCATTGTTTGTATGCCTACATACAAAAAGTGTGTAAAAATACAACAATGTACAACTGGAGAGTAGAACATTTCAACAAGTTACTTTACCAGGATATTTTAACCTATGAACATGCCTACTATATTGACTCTAACAAGAACCTAACATGGGATTACAAAATGTACAAAAAGAATATAGGATCTCTTAATAACCATGGCATGCAAATTATTTTCGAAGATGTAGATGAATTTGTAAAATACATTATCAAAAACCAAAAATGCCCAGAAAATACAGAATACCAACAAACTAAAAATCTTAAAAATACACAAATAACAGAGCAAGTTTTTTCTATAATAGACATATAAATATACTTCACCAAAACATCGCAGGCTTAATAAATAAAAGTAATGAGCTTACTATTAGTGTAGAAGAGATGTCAGATAAAGGAATAGAAATGGACGTAATTTGCCTATCAGAACACTTCATGATTGAGGGTAATGAATATTTATTATGTCTTCCCAACTATACCCTGGCTGCATATTATTCTAGAAAAACTAGTCGAAGAGGAGGAACATGCATTCTTACTAAAAAAGGACATCAATATAATGAACTTCGTGATATAGCTCAACTATCTATTCATGGCATATTCGAATGTTGCGCCATTGAATTAATTAAACATAAAACGACTATTGTATGTATATATAGAGTACCTATAACTAATGCGTTAAGTGTGTTCTATGAACAACTCGAAAAATATTAAAAATTATATGTAAAAAGAAAATAAGCAGAAATATCGTGATTGCAGGTGACTTTAATATTGACTCTCTTAAACGTAATAATATTTTCTTAGAGTTAGAATCATTGCTCTTAAGTTTTAATTTAAAATTACAAGTGAAGCAGCCAACACGACTCATAAGTGGGACATGCATTGACAACTTTGCACACAATCTAGGGATAAAAACCAAATCTCAGGTAATCGATTTTGGCTTATCAGACCACACAGCACAAATTTTAAATGTACCAGTGGAAAAAACAGTCCTAATCAACAATTGGCAAATTCAAAGACGTGACTATAGTGTAGAAAACATGAAAAAATTTAAAGACTACTTAAGAAGTGTTACCTTTTCTGAAATTTATAACACTGATAACTCAGATATAGCTTACAATACTTTCATAGATACTTTCAAATTATTATATAATTTATGCTTCCCTTTTAAAAGAATTACTATTAAATCCAAAGTAAAATCCCAGTGGCTATCGCGTGGAATAAAAATATGCAGTAAAAAAAAGAGGGAGCTTTTGTGGAAATATAGGCTGAATAAAAATGATGTAAATAAAATTACCTTTAAAAAGTATGCAAAGTTATTTAAAAAAATTATTCAATTAACTCAACGAGCACAAAATAATCATAAGATAATGTCAGCAAATAACAAATCCAAAGCTACTTGGGCAATCATAAATAAATCCAAAATGAATATGCCAAGAGACATGATTACTACCATATGCATTGGCAATAAAGCTATAACTAGGCAACAGCAAATTGCTAACGCCTTTAACAACTTTTTTATGGATAAAATACAACCAATCTCAGGCTCTGGTAGACAGGTTACTTCAAATATAACCAAACCAACCCAGTCAATGTTTATGGCACCAAGTACACCCTACGAAATACTAAAAATTATCAGATCCTTATAAAATACGTCAAGTGTTGGATATGATGGGATCGCCACTAAAATTGTAAAATATGTAGCCTACCACATTTGTGATCATTTAAGTCATATCATTAATTTAAGCATAAGTAGCGGAACATACCCCGAAAGTCTAAAAATCTCTATTGTAAAGCCATTATTCAAAAAAGACAATAAACAAAGTATGAACTGTTATAGGCCTATCGCACTTATTCCTATATTTTCTAAAGTTTTTGAAAAATATATTTATTCCCAAATATACGATTATTTAGAAAAAAAAAAACATACTTACCGATTATCAAAAAGGTTTTCGCAAAAACAAATCTATAAATATGGCAATTTTCGATTTCTTACGTAAAGTTATGGATAATGTAGACAAAAAGATACCTGTGTGCGCTATTTACTGCGATATGACCCAGGCATTTGATTATGTTGAGCATGATATTTTACTTAATAAATTAGCTGCTTATGGTATAAGAGGAAACATTTTAAAGCTATTAGAATCATATCTCAAGAATCGCAAACAATATACAGAAATTTCTAATATAAACTTTAATACAAAAAAAGAACAAGTATTCAAATCTAAGAAACGTATTGTTAAATATGGTGTCCCGCAAGGAAGTGTTTTGGGCCCGCTGTTGTTCATTATGTATATAAATGATCTACCAAAAATATCAAAATATCCAATATCTCTTTTCGCTGATGATAGTACGGTTACCATACACTCCACCGATATTAACACCTATGACAATGAAATTAATAATACGATCAAATCAATAATTAATTGGTTAAATAACAATAATTTAAAAATTAATTTAGAAAAACAAAAATTATGTTCTTTAGTCAACGTTTAGCAGAACCGCCCATTAATATTAATTACCAAGGAACAATTATTAATAAAGTAGATACAACCAAATTTCTAGGTGTAACAATTGATAAAAACTGAATTGGAAAGCACACACAGAAGAACTAAACAAAAATTTGTTCCTCTGCTTATGCCCTGCATAAACTGGCACCTATAATCAGTACTAATGCACTCATCACTGCATATCACGGTATTGTTGGCTCTGTCCTAAGATTTGGCATATTTTTTGGGGTAATTCTACCAATAAAGAGATGATTTTTAAATCACAAAAAAGGTGTATTAGAGCTATGTTCGGCCTGAAAACAACTGAAAGCTGCAAATCGTACTTCATTGAGTATAACATTTTAAGTCTGCCTTCCCTTTTTATATATGAAGTAGCTAGTTTCGTCCACAGCAATTCAAAATTATTTATGAAATTATCAGATGTCACAATAAGAAATCTTCGCGACAAAAATAGACTATGTACTGTAAAATCAAACACGGCATTAAAGCATAAAAGTATATTTTGTTTGGCACCAATAATTTATAATAAAGTCCCTAACACTATTAAACAACTACCGACCATACAATATAAATTCGCCCTTAAAAAATACCTTCTACATAAATGTTATTACAGCCTATCAGAATTTTTATATGATGAGAATTAAACAACAAAACACAATTTTGTATAAAATAATATTTAAATAAATTAAAATCACGATGTTTCTTCTAACCATAATATCTACAAAATGTTTCTGAACTATTATAATAACTATATTGTATTAGCACGTTTTATGGTTATTATAAGCTATGCGCCTATGCGCTAAATATAAATTTTGTACGCCGTAAAAGGCAAAACATGTAGCTACTTAAAAAAAAACTGAAGATCATGTATAATTTTATTTACACACTCATGTTTTACAAAATAAATATCTTTATCTTTATCTTTATCTTTAAATCTGTAGGTACAATTTTTTCTATTTGTAATCTGTATCTTTTCCAATACGAGGGTAGAAAAAAAATTATTCGTACGATATACTTGGACATACACAAACATTTATAACAAGTTCCAAAAATAAGTAATACATAAAGGGTGCGGGCAATATGCATCTCATAATACTGCTGAGAGGGTACTGACTGTTAATCTGAATGCTCGAGTTTTTGAAAGATATTTATAACATCTGTGAGGTATATCCAGTAAATAGGATTTTTGTTTAGCAAAATCGACTCTTAATAAATATATAATTCAAATCTAAACAAAGAGTAATAGAATACGAATAATCTATTTTATATCCTTTATAAAAATAGTATGTATTACGTATTGATGTACGCAACATACTCAAATTATTATAACGTTGTATCAGCAGATGCGTCCCCATGGAAAACATCCACGATTGAGAATTATTTACATTGATATTTCTTAGTATTTTAACACCTCGTGTCTCTCGAGTTAGGCAAAATATCTCTCATTATGTAGTAGGTACCCGCCTATTCTACGCGATAGATATTATATACGATATTAAAAACACGAATGTCTAAGTGAAGTACTTACTTATAAAATATTTTAAACCCAATATACAGGTTACATAATAAAAACATCTTAGGGATACATGACCATGTTTATGCTGTTAAAATATCTAGTAATTAGGGTGCTCGTAATTTCTGCTAATACTGAAGTGATTTAGACATACATTCAAACAGTACCACCACTAAGAATCAAGATTTTACGTTGAAATATAAAATATAAAACGTGAACATGATTCAAAATATTCGCTTTACGAGCCGTGTGACAGACTCGTGCGGTACAAAGTAGCCTGTTGCAAACCTGTTGTGGTCTACCAGGCTTTATGGAGGGTTGGAAGCGGTCGTTAAACGTTACGCTCAACGGGTCACAGGGACCGAATGTATTTCGTATCTCATAACATTGTTTTAATAACGCTTATTGGATTTTTTTAGGTGTTGTGGCGAAGGGTGGCTGTGTTGTTTTTTACGAGTTTATTTTCAGTTTCATTATGGTCGATATAAAAGCAATAATTGTGGAAAAACAATATTTTTAATCCTGATCCCAACAATTTAAATTATCTACTTATCGCGTTTTAACAGTTTTTCGTGTAGGTAGTTAAGTATTTATTTATTTATTAAACATTAAGTAAGTACGTACTTGTGAAGCTAGTACCTATTCCTCAATGGGTAGAGAATGGGTTAGGTCTTGATATAAAATTGCAGACCTAAGTCTACAAGTTCTAACGAAAGCGCTCTACATAAATTATATAACTTTGAATAATTTTCTATAAGCAACAACGTAAGTATGTATATAAAGTCAACTCCCTAATAAAGGCTCGACCGCACGCCACAAACATTTCGCGACTGACAAATGATCACATTTACAAATGATCAGTTCACGCTGTAAATACCTACCTATCTACGAATTTTATGTTATTAATGTTCTATCTTGTTTCACTTAGAGGACTAATTCAGACTATGCAAATTAGATTAGAACAACAGGGTATTGCGATGCGAATGCTACATTTTATAGAATCGCTTGTATGCTAACTCTTAACTCAGTGCGGCAAATACCTAACAGTCTATCGAATAAAGACCTTGTCAACGTCTTAATATCAGCAAGCTAACTTTGATTGAACTTCAGTATCAAATTCCTGCCAAGTTCGATCTCGCTGAATTGAAACTGATCTAAATAGGCATCTAAACTGTCTTGATATTAATTATAAAACCAATAAAGAATATATTGGTTACATCCTATATGTACATACTTTGATACTAATAAAGATATTTAAAAAAAAAATATCTTATCTACACACCAAAGTTGAAATCGAGGCCCTATTTTTTTTCTCTGAGGCCTCGCACCGGCTAAAGCCGTTATCCGTCTAAAATAATATTATCTATCAGTATCCCCTAATAAGATATTATGTGAGGTCCGTTCCGTGCGAAGCCGCCATTTCATAGAGCGTTTAATCGTCCAGGGGCTTTACATTAAAGACACTCGATGACATGGAAATGGACCCATGCACTGGATGATGATGATGATGAATCAGATCAAATCTGCCTCAGACAGTCCCGTGTATGCGTGCATCAGAATTACTTGCGGCTTGCAACTATGCAAAACATTGTGACGCGCAATGCATTTGCCCTGCGAAATACTACCTACATCACGACCACTACCGCCGTTTAACAACCAAGAAGTTTTGTGCATATTGCCTATAACAACGTTCGTTTAAATCATATCCTACATCATAATTCCACCAATGAAACATGCTTTCAGAACAGTGAGTATTGAGTAAGCGTAAGTTTCTTGACAGTTATTTTAATATCTTTTGGGTTGAATGAGCGACGACACAGCCTGTCTGAATTGAAATCTAAAGGTAGTAATTGTTAGATTTATCATAACCAAATATTTTTGTTTTACTGGCACTACCTACAGATAGATTTTACATTAATTTGTAAATATTATAACATACATATATCATTTAAGTGGGACCTTAGACCCATGCACTGGGACAATAAACCTACAGGTTATCAAGAACACTGTATCAAAATCATCCCATTGTTTTAGGTGGTACAATCAAACAGAAATAGACAGATACACAGGTACACAGTTAAACAACCTAACCTTATACCTAACACCCTAATTTTTCCGTCGAGGATTGAAAAGAAAAATTTTGATGAATTAAAGATTTAATTTCATGTATGAAAACTAAATAAAATATGCAGGGCAACTCCACGTAATCTATACTTATAATAAATCTGTAGAGAGGTCAATTCTGTACATGAAATATATTTCCAAAATAACTATCAGGGGGTGATTAGGGATCGATACTGATGCCAAAAATGCAATTAGTAAAATTTTTGTCTGTCTGTCTGTCTGTCTGTATAACCGTTATAGAAACAAAAACTACTCGACGGATTTTAACGAAACTTGGTACAATTATTTGTCATACTCCTGTGCTGGTTATAGTATACTTTTCATCACGCTACAATTAATAGGAGCAGAGCAGTGAAGGGAAATGTTGGGAAAACGGGAGAAGTTATTCAATTTTTTAAGCTTCCGTCGCGTGTACAACCTTAATGGTTAAAGCTACACAGAAATCATGTATGAAGGAAATGTTCTCCTTAAAATTATGTAAAAAATATCCCACGACAGCATATGTCTATCTTTTATGGTTGACTCACAATAACACGTGTAACTCCCGATAGCTTAGCAGTTCGAAGCTTTCTCATTATATTTGTCTACTCTTACGTTTATAACACTCTCAGTCATCCCTAATTAAAATAGTTAACATTATTAAATATTCCATAAAAAATAATCATAGAAATCGGTATAGAAACACCAATGTTATACATGAAATACGCTAATAATAAGCCATCATGCGTGAATATTGAATCATGCTATAAGGATTATTTTTGTATATATATAAGGTCGCGAACGCACAGGCAGGCGGCTTGCTTGGCACCTAGAGGCTAGCGAATCACCTAGCGAGTAACTTCGTAAAACGAACATTCTCGAACGTTCGCGACCGGCTCCATTTTTGAAGTCCGAAATCCACGCGGGCGAAGCTGTGGGCGGAAGATAGTTTACAATAAATATCTATCAGGCTTTTATAAATTATGAAATCGCATTAACTGCCGCAACAAAACAATGAATTATCCACCCATAGCACTCTTCCGTGCGGCTCGCCACACGTCGTGTGTTATTACACTTCCGCGCGTACCGAGCCCGGATATCAAAGCGGCGGCCTACGGTACACGTAAAAATGAGCGCTACAAGGGTGCAGCCATCACAATTGGTGTGTTTTACAGACCTTGCGTTAACTGCAAAAAACACACTGGTTGGTTTGGTTTGTTTTTTGTTTATGTGTTTTAACCACTCAAAAATAGCGCTCGTTTTTACACGCGCAGTGTTTGCTAAAGCATGCTTGTTCCGATTTTTTGAAACACGCCTGACGTCGCATGCTTGCAATACAAGTGTATGCACCGCGGTCAATCAAATTAAATAAAACAACTATAAAATGATACTTAAGTTTATTGTTTATTTTATGCAAGATAAATTCAGAAAATTATAGAATAAATAAATTACTTATACCTATTAAAGGTATGAAAATATATTTTTGTACTATTATGTCAGAATTATTGTAAATCAAAAGTTTGTACGTAAATAATAGTTAGTAATAAATTAATCATATTTCGTTACACAGGCAAGTGAGTACCTACTTTATAAAATATTTACTAAATTGATATTAAATACAAATAGATCAATAAAATGTAATCCATCAATAACATACAGCTTTTAAATTACTAACTGCCCATTGTCCAGTCAAAATAAACAAAAAAATCCTGTGAGTTAGGAAAAATTCGCAAAGAGCTGAAAATTGGTATAAACGTTAAATACTTCATTTCATTCATCAATAAAATGTCATAAGTCCCCATCGATTTTAAGGTTTTCAACTTTTAAAATCGCAATTCTCGCGAATGGTGATTCCTACGAAAAAAAAAAGAACAATTGTATGATCTACAACTTTTGTCTGACCTATTTTTACGATAATACCTCCGGTGCAAAGGAAAATGAGAAAAACCTTATTTTTTACCTTTGACCTTGAAAACTTTTTTTGCACACATAGGATCGATGGGAACTTTTGACATTTTATTGGTAATGACATATTTAACGTCTATATCAAAGAGAATTATAATATAGTCTATATACCAATTTTCAGCTCTATGCGAAGTTTTCCTAACTTAAGGCGATACCTCAAGGTCCATTTTCATACATTTTGTTTCGCCTTTAATCTGGGTAACTAAACAAGTATTGGCAAGTAAAGAATTTAAATTCACGTCTAGTTAGTGATTAGTTCTCGCAGTTGAAAGAAAAATGTAAAAATAATTAATAATCATGGATATTTCTGCCTTTAAAATTTCGTCATATTAAATTTTAAAGGCCGAAATATCCATCAAATATCAATGGACCTTGAGGTATCGCCTTAAATGTTAATTTAACTGGACTATCAGTAAAAAATGGAATGTGTAAGTTTAACATCTGTCAACATTTTATTTCATCATAGTTCATTAAGCGATTTATAGTTCAAACGAAGTCACTGGTATAAATAATCGACAACAAATATAAAAGTGATCATCAGAGTGCATAAATAACTCACAGGACTAAGCTATAGTAAAAATGCTACATGATTATGTTACATAATTTCGAGTATACAATTTTAAAGCTCTAAGCCACAATAGCTTCAACCGTATTACAATTTATACTTAACTCATCATTAGCCATAGGGAGTCCACTACTGAACACAAGCAATACAGAATGCGTGTTACAAATTCATAGCACTTCTTTTTCCGAGAATGTCAGACATTAAAATTAAACTATTTTTCGGATTTTATTGCGGTTTTAATAATTCACTTTTCTCCTAACGTTTTGAAGACTTTGCAGCCTTCATGGTCACGGGAAGGACAGTCCCCCCAAAAAGTAGTTTAATTTAAACTTCTTTTTCCAATAAAAGGAACAAGACATAAAGCTAAATCGACACGGCTAGGCGTATATATATTTCGGCATTATTATTGACGTCTTATAAGTGCATGTATCGAGCTTTTACCACATAGTAACCAACAAAAATATTTTGTATTGCTATATAATTTGAATACAAAAACATAATGTCGTCATGACTACAATCTGACCAAACGAATTAGCGATTTATACAAAGGGTTTTCAATCATTAAAAATATCTGTGGTTCAATGGTGTCACGTCAAAATTTAATAATACAATGAATTACACGCGATCATCTGAGAATTATATTATAATACTCAATTACAGTTCATCTCTCACAAGACTACACATATCTGTAAAGTTGCAGTTGTAAATTGTATCTTTGAACTTTTTCCTTAACTCTTTCAATGGGCAGAGCTCTTTTCCGCACATTGGTAATTTGATTACACGTTCTTGATGTAATGTCAACACGTGGTCACCGTCTTTACACCTTTAACAAAATAAATATAATGTATAAAATACCTTATCTCATGTTGGCAACACAATTCCATTAAATTATATCGCACAAGGTATCGGTAATCTAAAAGAATTTTAGTATTAAAACCTTCTATAAATAAGTGGCATATTTTTGCCACACTATCACACATTTGATGGCATTGTGGAATTTTTGGCCACATAATCCATTCACAAAGAATATATTAGATAATGATAAGTGAAAAAGAAACTACCCTTTTCACTTATCATTATCACAAAAAAGAAGCTTTTTTACTCATCACCAAGTTACGCACTTATTCGTTCACCTTACTTATTCACCTATATAAAAAAAGAAAGAACTCTTTTTTGTAACTCACCTATACAGTACAAAAGCTAAATTAGCAGCAAAGCAGTCAATATGAGATGTCCTCCAAGGTCTTTCCTTCATAACTGCATTACCTCTTAAGTGATCCTTTGGTTTGAACAAACCCAAATGCGTGAGTATTTTCAATACTGTGCCAGAATGGGCAAACAGAAATGTTGCATTCGGCCCTTCTTTATTGCTAGAAACAAATTAATAATTTTATTTTATGTTAACATTTTATTGCCAAAGGTACGCCCTAAAAGAAGAATCTGAAAGCAAATATAGCTCTCCTGCTCGACTTACGGGGATAGACCTTGATTTTATATCAAATCAGCAAAGCACTTTGTTTCAATTTCATCATCACAAATATGATACTTTCGAAAATAAAATATTGAATAAGAAGTGTACTCATATTTAGCAATATTTAGCAGCAAGTGAATAATATTTGGCACAGTAATTACAATGACCTGTAAGTATTTACCTGAACATTTCTAGCATATTGTTAATTGACACACACGCCTGGCGGTACGTTAAATCATGGCCGTAGCCATCCAGCCAATAGTGTTTGAGGTCATGGTAATATTCTAAAACCTGAAATATTTTCGGATATCATTTTATAATAAAATTTTAATAATACAGAGAATAACATACTTCTGCTCGTTTATTTATGACGCAATGCGTATTTAGAAAATTATTTGCAAATTGTCCTTAAGAGCGTTTACGTGCCGCGCGTGAAGTCAACTATAGGTAATTCTTCGCAAAATTCACTCACACAGAGTCGTTGCGTAGCTGTGTGCGTAGAGTTAGCGCGTCGGCTATCTTTATAGTCAGACCAACCAATTTTGATCTTTTCGCTTTAATTATCTAATTGGAATGTAACTTATGATTTATGAATTTATGATAAATGAAGAATTCTATTATAAAATATATAAGAATTCATCATGAAATAGTTTATATGTATCATTTTGTAATTATAAAAAAAAAAAACATTTTTAACAAATTTTAACGGCAATTTTACAAATTGTTATTTTCACTTTTTAAATGCAAATGCTTAAAAATTTAAGCATTTGCATTTAGTAAAACCTACCCTTTAGTAAAGTGGAGCTCATCATGAAGCCGAAAGATAGGCACCAGAACTCCGTAATCAGACAATAAATCAGGAAAATTACTGTGCTACGATGTTTATAATGGACCACATAATTACTCCATAGATCTGCAGTTTTTAATATTTAGCGTATTGAAAGTTTAAATTAAGTCATTAGAAATTACATATTGGAATTTATATTTTGAGTCAGAAGGTGTATGTAATGAGATGTCATTTTTAGGTGTATAACTAAAAAGTGAGAAATAAAAGACTTCTTTTTTCGGAAGTTGGTTATATTTTTTTGGATAGTTTTTTTTTTTTAATAGGTATTGCTTCTCAGTGACATCGATCATCAATCGATCGATTGTACATCCATGTATAACAATTTACCAGTCTTATATCCATAGTTTTGCATAATATTTGCGACACACGACGAAGCAAAATAGTTGGTTCTGTACTTTTTTTTTACCAACAGCAGTCAGCTTTGACTGTAAGTATGGGAATACCGTCTTTTACATCGCCACAGGCAACATCTTTATCAGTTTCTTCCCTAGCGGCCTCTTGCATCCTGTCCTCTGCAGCTAATTTCAATCATTTAGCTAACTCGTCGTAACATTTCATGTAAACATTTTGCGTTAATATTGGTAAATCTATGGAAGCTAACTGTTCGTTTAAATTTGATCTACCAACTTCAGTCATCATAGCTCCATTCACAGTTCCACGATATACGTCCATACTATCAGTATATCTCTTAGCGCTTAAATAGCTTAAATTCCATATTGCACATATTACACTTCATTAAAAATGTTGACTGCAAGCAAACATTCTCTTTCAATAGTTGTAAATGTTCGATACTACAACCTGTTGGTCTGTTGTGGTTATTGAGTGTTTTAATTTGATCCAAAAAATATTGAAAATCTATAATTTTACGGCTTTTAATAACCTTATTTATTTTGAGTGTAATATCAGGCACGATTACCTAAAAATTTTAAAAAATATATAGAATATACTATTACTGTTATCGAAGTTTACGCAAACACTACATACTTAAGTAAAACTGCATATGGATCTAGACGCGTTTAATTTATACAAGTATAATGACGCCTAAACCTGCACAGGGTTAAACGTCAGGATAAAATTATATGTAAAATTGATGTGAGCGTGTAAACCTAAACTAGCCCAAATAGTTAAGAAGATAGGTATACTAACTACTACTAGTAGTTTTATTCACTAGCTACATAAATTACCAAATCCCTTATTTCTAAGGTTCAAAGAGGAGAAAGATATAGGATTCCGTCTCTCGTCACTTGAATTTTCTTAACAGTGCGCATCAGAGAACACAAAAACCTTGTTATTTGAAAGTAAGCGTACCTATGCATTATGCAAAAAAATCAGCCAAGTGCGAGTGGGACTCGCGCACTGGGTATTTGGCGAGTTGTAAACGTTTTGACAACGGGACAGCAAAGTGAGTCTATAAGGCTAAGAACTCACGAAGCGGTTTTACTCGCGCCCGCCGTGGTTGAGAAACGGCTGTTTTATTTCCAAACTCATGACGACCGGAGATCTGTGCGATTTGTAACCACCGCGGTTCCGATTATGTCCTGCAAACTTGGCGAGCGATTATCGCAAGGCGGGCGGTTACAAGATGGACAGTTAACGGTCAGTTGAGTTCCAGAACGCCATGGACACATATCAGAAACGATCACGATGGAGGAAAATGGCGTCAGATTTCTGTAACCACCCCTCCCCTACCGACTACTGCAGTCGCCCACCTACTAACCACAGAGCGCGCTGGTGCTACCGTGGCCCGCACGATTCTACTAGTTGGCCGCCAATACAGCGGGTACCGCATACAACCACGCACGCCGCGGGCGTAAAACGAGTTTTGAAATGTGCGTTTAGTCCATTGAAATGTTACAATTTAAGGACCGAATATTGCATTTCTTGGAGGACGCAATTTTATTTTTGGGCCATGTGTGGGGGGTCAATAGAAGCTTAACCTCAAGTTTGTGGGGTCGCCACCCTTGTCCCCCGGCCGCCATCTTGGAAAAAGGGGTGAAAACACTTTTTTCGCGATATCTCGGAAACTATACGTCTTACAAAAATTTTGTAAAGCCATAATTTGTAGCAAATTGTTTTGCCTGCAAATAAAATTGGGTCCTCTAAAAAATACAATGCTCATGTAACATTTCAATGGGCTAATTGTTTTTAGCTTAAGGTTCCATCTTTTTCCTTCGAGTAACTATGCTCAAGTGTTTAATGAGTAAAAAAAGCAACAACCATAACTACAGACGCATGTTATAACATTAGTACATCAATCTTTTAGCTTTTGCTTTAGCCGAAGTTTCAGCGTTGTTACGTTTCCTTTTCTTGCCTAGAAATAGCTTTACTTCCCATTGTGTCTGAAACATAATAATATAATAATAATAATATATAGTAACTACTAAAATTATTGTCAATCATTAAAGAAAAAAATATTTTACTTACTAAAGTACTAAGATGTGGCAATCACTGTATACACGTGACTATTTTTTCTACGCACAGCAAAGTCCAACTGGAGTCTCGCCGGAGCGACGAGCGATACATCCTCTCTCTAGAAAGCCTCAAGGCGGACTAATTTGAAACGATTTGCGCGTTGCGTTTTATAGTGGTATTTAAAATATTTATAGAAAAATAACAGAACTAATTTTGTAGAATTTTTAAATTGTATGTTTTTAAGGAGATGTTCTTCTATTATAGTAATCCAATATTATATTCTATTAAGTAAGATATAGTGATAAAAAAATCATTTAAATGACCAACATTTCTGAAATTTTCGAATTCTTTGAATTTTTATTTCTCATGAATTAAACATAAAAAGATATTTTTCTCTACTAACTTTTTTCTTCAGGGTCTTTTTACTTAGATAAAAATAACATATTGTTATGTTCCTTAGTGGTTTAAGATATTTTGAGCTTCGAAATAGACGTTCGAAGCGCAAATTTGAAAACCTCTGTTCAGTAATCATTAAACAATTTACAAATACTCAATAAATCTACAAATTTTCTCTACTAACTTTTTAGACAAAAAAATTTTCTATAATAATTACCAATTCATATGTTTTTAAAATAATGTTTTGATGGATATTATCTCCTTCGAAAAGTGCTGTTTTTGAGACATACGGCGCGCGGATGCGTAAACGCTCTTAAGAAAGTTTCGTTGTATGTCCTCTGATTTCAAATTTTCCCGAAAAGTACTTAATAAAAAAACACACGCACATACTGTATTTTCTTCCATACTACTATACATTTTAGGCAATACATACTAACCTCAGCACTAGCACGGTCAAATACGGAACACCATGGCGATGCTAAATGCTTACTCCATGAAGTTTCATATCCGCAAGTCTTGTACATTAAAATCACCTTATCTGTAAAAAAAAACACATATACCACACAAAGAATTATAATTAATCAATTTCGTTTGTGCAAAAATAGTTAAGAGTGCCAACAACATAAACAGCGTAAAATTTGTGATGTTCAAATACTACTTGTATTTAAGAAAAAATAAAAACAATGCACGCGTTAATTTTACGAATAATTAATTACTACAATTTAAGTTAAGAATGCCAGAATTTGACCATCGCGTGATTAATGACCATCTTTGAAATGGAATGCTCTTTCAAGATGTCACTACTCACTATTCAATACCAATATGTAAGTTTTAATACTAGCATCTCCACTACCTAACTATAAAAAGATGTAATGGTTTCAGATGGTAGACAATTAAAAGAAAATATTATACAAGAATTTTGGGTAAATGCATACAGAGGTTGTAAAGACTTATGCGTCGACTGTGACGTCACAACAATTGACTATTCATCCGTGCGGCCTGTGTGTCTCGTTTCGTACACGCGTAGCGAGCCGTAGCACTTGTGAGACAGAACACGCTACGTGTCAATGATAGCGCTACAACAGTGCGGTAAATCACACATTATGTGTTAAATGAAGTTTCCGCACTGCTGTAACGAAAATGTTTACATGCGTAATGTGTAAATCAAAAATACTATAAGTATGTTGGGCAGTCAACATATTAAACTAGCCGACAATACACATAAAGTTAAATTTCCTTTAATAAATACAACTGAACAGAGATGTAGCAAATAGCAAAGCAAGCTAACTATTAACAGTCATTACGAACCTAAACTTAGCACACTACTGAGACCCAACCGATTGGACACGCGTTCCAAAGTCTTATTCATCTCATCACTAACACCAAACAATATCTGTTCCGTGTATGTATTCGGATTTTTCTTAACTTGCTTTTGCCACTTGTCACAATGTTGGTAAAACTGAAAAATTGCAACTCAGTGTAGATGAAGCCAGGAAATACAAGAATAGCTTAGAAAATAATTACATTATATTAATTAATTTTAATTACGATTTTTAGAATAAGTCTCATTTGTACAATTAGGATTAAAGTTCTTTTCATTATTATTTTTTTTAAGTGTGCATGGAAAACCAAATCTAAAACAATAGGAAATAAATTGATAGACTTAAACTGTAATTCCAAATTGAACCATACATAAACACTTGAAAATTTCTTTTATTTTCATTTCATATATTAATCAGGACAGCAAAATGAAGATTAATAATAATTACTCTTGTTCACAAAAAAATAACAACAAATTTCAAATTTTATGTATATTTACATAAAACTGTACAAATTTTATATATATGTACATCATGCACATCTGTGATGAATATTTGTTTTTTCTTTCTTTTCAATGAATTTTTAATACTCCAATAAAAGCCTTAACTATAAATATAATGACTTTTACTTACTCTTAACACTGTATCAACTTTTGTTGCCGGTGAAAATATCACATCTTGTGAGTCTTTCTTATCAAATAAACCATTAGCAAAATATCTGGCGCTCTGCTGTGCTCTCTGTGTAGCTGTGTAGCGAAACTGTAACATTGTTTGAATTTTTTTTTCACTTACATCAATGAAATATGTGAGTTGATAAGTCATAATTTATTCTGATTACTTTAATTTTTGTGTATGTTGTCTAACTAATTAATATATAAATATAATTAGAAGAAAAACTTCATATCAATGGTATATCAACAGTCATAGACTAATGGATTCAATACATTCTTTTTGAAAACTTTAAACTAGCTTTTAAAAGCTATGAAAAATGTTGATTTCAAATACATATAAAACTTGATGTCCCAAAAAATGAATGCTTAAGTCAATTAATCTGTAAAACTTTGATATTGAAAAGTAAAATAGTGTCTAAAACTTTTGCTGAACTTAAATTTTCTCATTATTTGGATGATGAACTCACCAAGAATGTAGCATTATTATATTTTCGTTTTATCGCTCCCGGAAATCTATTCTGCATTCTCTCAGCAAGAAGTATCATTTCATCCTGTCCCTCCAGTGTCAAAAATCTCTCATGTTCTAAGTTTATGTCTGTAGACCATTGCTCAAAGTTTTTTATTTGTTCATCAGTGAGTTCACCTAGAAATGAATAATTTAAATCATTTAGGATTTGCAGAATAATAATTGAATTTGCATTGATATTATTAACTGTGCTGTACAGCACAGTATAGAAAGTAGATTCATACAAAAGTGAGAAATATGAATAATGAATAACATTTAATACTAGTTAAGGATAGCATTGCTCTGTTTCACAATTGCTTAATTTGATATAAAAACACAACACACAATTTTAATATTCCAATTTTTTTATGGCAGATATTTTACATATTGATAATATAAGATTTCTTTGAATATTCTTAACACATTTTTCATATATTACCATTTCCGAGTTTGTTATTTAAAAGTATCTCATATTTTAAATCTTTAAGTGTGGTATTCATTTTTATTATATCTGTGTCCCGGGGCAGTCTTGTACCATGTCGAATTATCATCCATATTTTTGAATCTTTGCAATCTGAAATAGGAAATCAAAAACCAATTTTATACAAAACCAAATTTCTGATTCTCTCAATTGGTGGACCAAAAACTTCTAAAAGCTGGTAAGTAGCAGGAATGGACAGGTTTAAGTCAGTAAGCCAGTTTGGACCGATGAGTCCGACACAAATCCGTAAGTTTATTTCCCTGTATAATTAGTCAAGTATTTTTAAATATGGTCTACAGTAAATATTTATAAAGTATGATATTATATGTGTTCAGTAGACTCTGCGGAAAAACTAAGATGTAACTAACATTGTTAAAAATTTACTTACGTGGAAATTTAATCCTGGAGTCGTTCTTGTTGCCTCTAAACCTGTACGGTGTGCGTGTTCCCAAATAATTGCGAACATCTGAAGTTTTGAGAGTCGCTTCATTGTAGGTGTATAATAAAGTAATAAAAAAGCCAATAAACAAATAACTGTTCATTCTCTATAATTTTTCTAAGCACTGTGCTTTTCAGTTTTTTTATACATTAATTTATCATTATTTATTTTTGTACAAACTGAAAATAAGGAGTGAGAAAATATGTCAAAATTGCCAAGTAGACGTCAAACTTAAATAGGGATGTACGATTTATTACTAAGAATTAAAAATATCGATAGGTTTCTAACGCTAACGCAATCAATGAGTATTTATATCTACTTAACATTATTATTTTTGCCAGAAAAGAAATTATTATATGTTGTATTGTTTTTGTTTGAGGGAGGTTATTTGTCAGTGTGTGGACCTGAAGCCTTCCCTTAAATACATTAAATTTAATTTACACTAATACCTTATATATTATGCTAAGATTCTCATAGTTTAAACCTGAACAAGAAAACAAATAAGACTACTATTTATAGTAAAACTACGTAAATTTGATTACTTCTTTAGGTTTACTTAATTTTTGAGAATGATAGCAAAAATATCGATAAATCTAATAGAAAGTGATTAATTGGATTTTTATTTTTTTATATTTTATCGACTATCGACGCTGTTTGGTTTTCCCATCACTAGAACATATTTTCCGGTTTCCCTAAAGCCTATCTATACCTTTTTCTAAGCATTATTTTAGTTAACGCAATAACTAATTGAAAATGGGTATAATATGAATACTTCTCACTCTCTCAGACATGTAATAGGTCTAGATCTGAATTCGAGAATGAATAGGCATTATATAAAAATCTTAAAAAATATATTCAGCATATTATGAAAGTTACATAACTATAGATACCGTTTCAGTATGTTAGTTTAGCATTTCCCCACAAATGTACATTTTGCACAATATTAAAAATTTGATCTATTATTAATTATTTAAAAAAAAAATAAACAATAATGGTTTCAATAGGCATTTTAATGACATTAGATAATTAATAATTTCATAGAAATATCATTCCATGTACATGTTGATGTTAAAATGATTGTTTATTCAACTTGTAACAAAACACTGGATGGTTGTAATGTAGCCTTCAATGTAAATGGTTTGTTTAAATTCTCCACATTGAAATTTTCAGTGGCAAATTCTTCACTTTCAGGGTTTTCATGGAGGCTGAAACTAATATTTTTTATATCAGTGCCAGCGTCAACAGTTTGAATATTTTGAGCAAATGCTGGTGAGCCTTCTTTGAAGAGTTGCACGGTCTGATCTAAATATTTCAAATAAATATCTTTGCCGAGAAATTCAACTTCAGTATTCAAATCGTTCATAGAAAACTCTGGAACATCTAACAGTAATCCTGCTTCCCGAGCACAGCCCACTGCTATTACTTCATCTGGATTAATTCCTGAAAGCACTTCTGCTTCAGGTATCAGATTTGCTATTGCTTGCTGGAGCTTGGGAATTTTCATGCTGCCCCCGCAAACCACAATTTTATGAATTTGCCCATCAAAGCTTTCTACCAATTTTTGGGCAGGTTCAATATAAGATGATATTTTTGACGAAATAATATTCTCAAATCTCGCCCGAGATACATTTTGACTCCAGTCAACACCATCCAATAATGATTCAATAAACACATGTGCTGAGTTTAATGTTGACAGAACATGTTTGCAGTTATCAGCATGGAGCAATAATTTTGCCATTGCCCTTCTACTTTCTTGAGGGTCTAATTTCCATTTCTGTCTAAACTCTTGTGCGATGTAATCAGCTAAGTCTTTTGTGAGGCATTGACCACCTAAATCTGATCGGAAGATGTTTTTCTCAATAGTCATGAAACCTCCGGAAACTTTTACAATTGATGCAGCACATGTAGACCCGCCAAGTCTGTAAACCAGGACATTGATGTCCTCAGGATTTTCTTCAATATTGTAAGCAAGTAAAGCTGCCGCAGGTTCACTTATGACTTGTAAGACGTCAAAGCCAGCCAGTTCCGCACACTTTACTAGCCTTTCTCTACTAGCATTGGACCAGTGTAGTGGTGCAGCTAACACCAACTTCAAATCACTTTCATTAGACATAGAATGACTGGCTATCGTAAACAATTTAGCGTAAATCTTCATAGCTATGCTGTCAGGATTGGAATATAAAGTTGTCTCACTAGTTTCAAATTCGTATACCAATTTCTCGTCATTTTGTATCCGGCACGATGACGATGATTCAACGTAAGACAAATCGTCTTCATTGAAATCACAGTTCATAAGCCTCTTGTTGTGTTTGATGATCGCTTTGGACGATGGCTGGCCGGATTTTGCGGGGAGACCAATCTCCCATTCTGTGCCGTTGAGCGCGACCACGGCGGGGGTTACTCTGTCTCCAGCATCATTAGCTATAACAGATGCCGTTCCGTTGTTGAAAGAAGCTAAACATGCCGAACTGTTACCCAGATGTATCCCGTACGCGGCTGCCATCGTTTTGTTATAAATAAATTTCCAATTAAATCACGAAATTTTTGTGTAGGTACCAAACATAAAAGATAGGTACACTTTAATGTAAGAACAAATATTAGTTTATAAAAAATTGTACTGATACAACCCACATGTTTTTGACAATCAAGGACTTTTTGTCTGTCATTTGCGGCGCGCTGCCAGTGTTGCTAGAAGCAAGTTTCATTAAATTCCCTAAATTTCAGAAAATTCCTTGAAAATTTTTTCATTATTATAAAAGTGGTATTTGTTTTCAAACTGATACCACCGTTGTAAACTAACATATGTCAAACAGGGTAAACCCTGTATTCATCTGTAAGAACGTCGTTTGAAAAATACTTTCAACTTGCGTACTATTTCTAGTTTTATAGGAAAATGAAAGAAGGTTTACATTACAATTCCCTAAACTTCCGAGATTATTGCTTTTATCCGAATTTTTCCCCTAAATGATTTTTAATACTTCAAAATTTAGAGTGATTTTTCTTAATTGGCAACACTAACAAGTGTTTTTTTAATGTTTAAAAAAAACTGGCTAAGGTCATACATCATACTACCAAATCATAAATGCATTCAAAAACCATATTACATGTTTTAGGTACATATTAGACTTTTATGCATGGAATAAAAATTCAGAAAGTTTTATTAGGTACATAAATAAATAAAAAATGGGAAAAATTTGGTTAGTTTCGTAACACAATATAGTCTTTAAGTCTATGTAGAAGTATATAATATAATAATGTATAAAATCTTATACTATCTGTTTTCTAAACTTCAAAGAATATAATATTTAATTCTTTGGTGCTTGAAAGTTTATTACATGAATGAGACTGCCTGAATTTCAATTCCTTTGCCGATTGGTTAATAAATTTAAAAAATAAATTAAAGAGCGGGATATTTCAAATGTATTTGTAAGTAATTTAGGCTTTAACTCCAAAAATTAAAGATAAATACATATTACCTACTATGGATGTCGAAGAAGCAAATCCAACACTTAATGATATTCGTCTGGAAACTATTATTAAAACTTTATCGAAATTTAAAATAGTAAGTAATCTTTGACTGTAACAAATAAAACAATTTTTTTTCATAAATTTCATTAATTTATTTACCTACTCACTCAATGTTTCTGTAGCAATTTGTAAGTGAAAGAGAAGAATGTAAGAAATTGCGTGAAGTAAATGCCAAACTAGAGGTTGAACTCAAAGAGGTCCGCGAATCAGAGAAGTCACATCGTTACCATTTGTTAACATCTAGGGAAATGATTGGAAATTTGCAAGAAACTGTGTCACAATTGGTTTATCTTAAAAAGGATGCAAAAAAGTTAAAAGAAGAAATAATGTCCCGAGACAAAGCAATTTTAGCCATGGAGAAAGTATGACCATCTTTTTATGTTGGCAGTCTATTGTTCTTTTTTGTTCTCAATTTAATAACTGAAAAGTAAAATAACAAACATGTAATTTGTTCCTAAGCTGAATCTGAGTAGTTAAAAAGTCTATACTACCTACATTTTAATAAAAAAAAATATAATTAAGTATACCTGGTATGTATTATACTTAAAATCGTTTTGTAATAAATCTTCCTGTTTAGTTTCTAATTGTTGGCGGAAATAGCTTCGTCAAATCGTAATAAATATAAAATTGATGATTGCTGTTGTAAATTCTTCCCGTTCGTTATAATATTAGGTATAGACAATCACTCAACGATTTGTGCATATCTAGGATAGAGAGAGTATTTATGGAAATCATAGAAAACACATTATGGACTTACAAAATACCCACGAAAAGGAAATTGAGGAATTAAAAATCCACAATGAAACAACAGGTTCGTGACAGATCTTGTTTTGACTTTATCATCCATAAACTGTTAGCACTAAACATACCTAATTATAAGGAATATTTTTTTTTAAGTTAAACAGTTGCATTACGAATCGGATACGCAAATAGCGCAATTCACGTGTACTATCGAGGAGCTAAGAACCAAGCTGAGAGACGTGGAAACAGAACATAAAGAAAAAGTAATTACTTATCGTCATATCGCTGGCTCACAAGGTTCTTTGTTATATTTGAAGTGCAAATTGAATTATATAGGTATCACCAAAATGCTATATCACATTCTAAGTATTTTTCAGTGAAAATTTACAAATCCCAAATGTTAAATAAAAGGGGAACCATGAATTACTGTTCTTTCTAACTAATTTTTGCAAATATATTAAGCTACAATTTACATAGAACCTTATGACGGTGAGCCAGCAATAAGAATTATTTACTTAATACCTATAGGGCAATTACGTCGGTACTTAGGTGCGCTGTAGATAGGTGAAGTAAACGCTATAGTAGTACAGTAGAGTACTATGTCAAAGTAAACAGATTTGGTAGAGTGCTGAATTGAATATACTAAAACTGGTGTCTAGTCTCTACTAGAAGAATGCTAGTTGACACTACTGCTTCTACTCATGTACAGGGCTTTAGTACTTACATACCTACTTATAATATCCATCCATCCATCCAGTCGTTTCCTCATGCTCGATGCTGAGGTTCGTGACCGCAGTACGCTGAGTGTATAGAATCTATAAGCGCCCTCTATCTGGTTCTACCAGCGGCGTGAATTGCATCGTACAGCTTGAGTTGCAAAGGTTTAGTGATTTGTTCCCTCCATTTAGCCGGTGGTTTCCCACGAGGGCGCCTATCCTCTACTTCTTCCGTCAATATTATTTTTTCGAGACTTATAATATAGACTTATAATATAGTCACATTTGCATGGTGTTCTATCTTCTATTGTCGTCAGGACTGCGGCCGATCGCAAATCTAAGCATATCCATTCTGCAGCATGCGTAAAATCAATCGCTCATTACAACAGAAAAGTAAAATCTATTTCAATGCTTTGGTTAATTGATGCTTTCATAACTCATGAATAATTATGCTTGCCTCGGTAGCATAGTTGTATTGAGTGCGCGGTATGACACCGCTCTAAAGTCCTGGCGTCGAATCTAGTGTCGGGGAAAGTGATATTGTTTATAACTAATATCCCGGATCCTTTAATTTGTGCCATATGATGGGACGCAACACGCGGCGTAAAGTATCTAGGTACCCTGGTTGCACGCCTATCCCTTCGAGAATAAAGGCGTGACTGTGTTTATTATTGATTAGAATTATACCCATTCATTTTTATCCTCTGAAGTAATACAGGTCTTAATAAAAAAAACAGATTTATTCATAAATCGACGGTGAGTAAAGAATAAAAATCTCTACCTCCTTGGTCACGTCACGTCACGCATCTTACATATATCCATTCATGAATGCTAACACGCATTCATTGCGAAACGTTAATTGCTACACACAATGCAACATTTTTAAATGCTGTCATTTGGCACGAAATTGCTGACGGTTTGTAGCTCAGAACACTTGGATGTTTATAGACTAGAACATTTCGATGGATTCGTTTTTAAAATACGGATAAATTGTTACGGTTGTTGCTAACTGGTTCGCGGTCGTAGGAACCAATTCATATTTTATATCGTGAGGATTTCATCCCCGAAAGTATTAGTTCACAAAGTAAAATATCCCGCAGAAAAGTTCTGTTTCCAATTGTTCACCGACCACCGCCTCATTGTTCTCTATTTTCCTATGGCTCTTTGAGTTTTATGATGTTGGTCCCGGTTTGCCCCCATCAAACAACTATTTGTCCCGAAATAAAGTCCTACGTATACTAACGTAGGATTTTGATGAAATTTGGGTATTTAACTACTTCGTAAGCTTTTTTTTCGCGGACATAAAACGCGTTTTTGCTACCATCACTTTTGAATGGTACGGTTATGGAAAAGCATAGGTATTTTTTGGAGTTACTTCTTGGTAACGAGCACTCTTGACAGAGTGGTCATGATTGTTGTCGATGATGATACACAGAAAGTTGGCTTCGTCAGTCTTCTCGATGTTCAGGTCTGCGTTTGAGTTTAAGAAAGATTCAAATTCCACCCGAATCTGTTTAACGGTTTTTGCATTTAGGTACTTCTTAAACGAACATCTTTACGAATTAGTATCCGCATTCATATTGTAAGTAAGTAAAGTTCTGCTTCATAGAGCAACTACTAAGTACCACCCCATTTCATGTCCCTTCATTGGTAAGTATTTGTAGGTAACTAGACAATTTAACTATGTCATAATGTATAAAAATGGCAATTGTAAATTGCATTAAGTATTCCAGAAAATATGTTTTTAATTTCTGCATTTCAGATAAACGTAGTGGTGCTTGAATACGAGGAAAAAATTCAACGCAGTGAGTTTCAGGTAACCCAATTACAGGAACAATTGGCGCGTGAGACGGCCAGAGCTGATGCCAACATCGATGCTTATCATCGGGTAAGTCGAATTAATATTATCTTCACTTTTCTGTCAGTTACTAGTAAATTTTCAATAATTAACTATGCATTAACACGCTAGGAATGACCTATCGACACAGAGATGGGATAGATTAATACTCAATTATAGCGAAAACTGAGTGCCTCAGATGCGCCCCTGCCTAACCCTTGTGTTTGTTTTAGTTACAATAAAAGCACGCGTTTTTGTAATATTGCAAAATTATACTTAACTGAGATAACATTTTCTTGAAATACATTCGCAAACTGCTAGTCACTAAAATTAACTAATTAGGCGATGCTAATTAGTACCAGTGAGTCCGTCAAATACATAAAAACGTAACTCTTCCGCTCTCTACTATTTTTGGTTCCTTTCGCTTTTGAAATATTAAAAAATTTAATTGAATTAAAACAAACCGAATGTTAGGTATACTTTTAACTTTATTATTTCTATTTCTGTCGTATGTAGTTAACCTTTTATGTAATGCGTAATTCATACATCTTTTTAATATGTAATTAACCATTAATGTGTTTATGTTAATAGAGGCAACATAACACGATTTTTAGGTTTATGGCATTCCATTTTTGTGTTTATTGCGTTATCATCTTACAAATAGAATTTATACCTACTTATATTTAATACTAGCTTCCGCTCGCAGCTTCGCCCGCGTGGATTTCGGACTTCAAAAATGGAGCCGGTCGCGAACGTTCGAGAATATTCGTTTTACGAAGCTACTCGCTAGGTGATTCGCTAGCCTCTAGGTGCCAAGCAAGCCGCCTGCCTGTGCGTTCGCGACCTTATATATATACAAAAATAATCCTTATAGCATGATTCAGTATTCACGCGTGATGGCTTATTATTAGCGTATTTCATGTATAACTTTGGTGTTTCTATACCGATTTCTATGATTCTTTTTATGGAATATTTAATAATGTTAACTTTTTTAATTAGGGATGACTGACAGTGTTATAAACGTAAGAGTAGACAAATATAATGAGAAAGCTTCGAACTGCTAAGCTATCGGGAGTTACACGTGTTATTGTGAGTCAACCATAAAAGATAGACATATGCTGTCGTGGGATATTTTTTACATAATTTTAAGGAGAACATTTCCGTCATACATGATTTCTGTGTAGCTTTAACCATGAAGGTTGCACACGCGACGGAAGCTTAAAAAATGGAGTAACTTCTCCCGTTTTCCCAACATTTTCCTTCACTGCTCTGCTCCTATTAATTGTAGCATGATGAAAAGTATACTGTAACCAGCACAGGAGTATGACAAATAATTGTACCAATTTTCGTTAAAATCCGTCGAGTAGTTTTTGTTTCTATAACGGTTATACAGACAGACAGACAGACAAAAATTTTACTAATTGCATTTTTAGCATCAGTATCGATCCCTAATCACCCCTGATAGTTATTTTGGAAATATATTTCATGTACAGAATTGACCTCTCTACAGATTTATTATAAGTAGGTATAGATTAAGTGTACATAATGATTTCTTATGTTTACGTGAATGTTCTGCAGTCTTCGAAATATCTGGAGAAAATTAAAATATAAGACCCCGATAAAATCCAGAAAATAGATAAATATTAAGTGTTCATATCACTAACCATTCATATTTTTTAATAATATCATATTCATCATTATTCATAATATGCCCACATAAATTCTACTTCCTTGACGTCGACCACGCAATTCAATAAAACAAACCAACCTATGTCAAAGTAGGTACCAATAGGAAGAAAAATGTGATTGTCCATACTCCAGAGGCTATGCCAATCCAAATTCCATTGTAAAAACTCTTATAAAATCAAATAATTCGGTAGCAATAAAGATCAACTCGACTTCATCATAGTGACTGCCGTGGCTAAACTAAAATCGGAATGATGTTTATAAATACGCAATGAGAAACTTATATGTCTTGCAGAAAAACATACTTATTAACGATTTTGTGCAATTAGTTCCAAATAAATACGACTAACTTGCATGTTTCTATAAAATTATACATATCTTAGATCAACAGCCTTAATTATAGACAGAGTTACTTTCACCCGTTTAAAATGGTGCATTTGCAGCGTCTCGAGGAGTTAGAAGAGAAACTCAAACAAACTCAGTTCAAACACTACTTGGCACACAGAACTTATCCATCTCAGTATGAAAGTCAGGTTGAACGGCCTTATTCTGTTGAGAGGGATTACGCGGAACCAAACTTTGTTAACTTGGATTCAACAGTGGAAGCCACGAAGCGAAAAGGGGTGCCGTCTTCCAGCCAGAATAAGACGCCAAGAACAAATACGTTACAAGTTATGTATTATGGAAGCAATTCGAATCTATCGAAAGCTACCGAAAAGAAGGGATCTTTTCATATAACCAAGAAGAGGAAGTTGTATAATGAAAAAGATTTTATAAATATGTAGTCCCTTGGTATTGAAAAGTCTTAGATAATAAAAGTTGTTTGGCACACCCTAGTCAGACTTTTTTTCAAAAACTTTAGTTGTAGGCAAGGCATGGAATGAGTATCAACGATTGAGCAATGAATATAGGTGTCCTCTATGGCACGAAGGTTGAGTTATGACTAACTATAGGGATGCAGGTTAAATACCCGACGAGACAAATACTCGTCTAATCCAAATATCTACCGAATCTGACTGTTAAGAATAAGAATATTGTATTTCCTCGTATTCACGACACATAACTTGCTTCACAATATAAAATGCGTTCTCTAATTCAACAGATAACTTTATATTACATAATGTTGATTCGATTTGAGTATGGAACGGATTAAGTACTTTCTTTGTACAATTGTGTAGTGATTTCTTATATACAGAGGGCCGATAGCCTGCAGAGAAGTGATAAAAATTGCCGAGACAAAGGTCGTGGTTTCGAACCCGGCGCATGCGCACGCTAGGCACGCATCTCTGAATTCTGGATCGAAGTTTATTTATTGGCAAGTATGACTTACATGAACAAAGTAGGACAATACCTATGAATTCATAATTATATGGTTTTGTTGAGTAAGTTAAAGAATAACTTAGGTAATAACGAGATGCTCGTCACGATTTTTTGTTTGCCCTCATCTGACTCGGAGTGTAAGTACGAATAAAAATGCGATTATGAAAATTATTACATGCCTATTCATAAGTTACATCATGACCTACATATGACGGTTCAAATCGCGAACGTAGTTGGAACGTGAATTGCTTTATTAACCACGCATTATTCAGTTAAAGAATCTGCTTAGTAATTATACGCACGAATTTATAAATTGTGCCGTCAGAAACTTTTGGATGTGCGACCACTGACAGTTATATCATCAGAATTATTTGAATCTAATTGCAACTAAACGTGCTAGTTGTACTAATATATTAAGTAAATCAAATATTATTTTTATCAGAATTAATAGAAATATATGAGCACATAGCTATTAAAAATTACGCAAGGTTTACCATTACTTTAGAAAACGTTATGAAAAGGCATAACTCATTATCACACATGACCTTAAAATAGACCACGTTATACGCAAGTTCTTTCGAAAAGCATCGATTTTCACTATACTCAACCAACTAGTTAGAATGTCATCTTAAAATAAATGCCACGAATTAGCGTTCTAATGAAATATTCATTATTTACTAAACATTTTAGAATTCCATGTTGATGTCGAGTCCACGATACATTCCTAGGTTCATCACGTATGGCGCCTATAGCGAGGCTAGTTCGACAACGTAATTACCTGAAGGCTGTACTTGGGTAACTATTGATTCCAATGCCATTTTAAGTAACTGTTTACATCACAAAAACTGAGTCTACGCATCTTCACAACCATATTGAGAAGAAACATGTTGAGATGACGCACCTAATGGAATAATTAATTTAAAATCTTATACGTCTGCAAATATTTGAGTAGGAGTTTTGAATGATGAGGCATAACATTAATATTCATCATACTTACTCTAATGCTTGCAACCAAAATAAGGATGAGAAATAATATTTGATACACCCAGTTTAAAAAGGTCTGGAACCAGAAACAAACTTCTTATTTAAAAAAAAAAACTCGAGACGTCTTACACTGCGTTATTACGATCGATATCTAGATGTCGCAATATTCATCACATATTTAAATTTTGTATATATATCGAGAAAGTCAACCACAACGTAGGATAATAAATTGGAATAACCTTTATTACATAATGACATCTCGTCAACTTGAAAGCGCTGTTGGAGCTTGATCAGCCACTTTACTATAGTTTCATATTGTTTTCTCTTTGAATATAGACGTCAAACGAAATACATAAAATGGTAAAGAGTATTAGAAAGTTTTATCCCATTGCTTTTAATAGTTAGGCATACAATGCAACAAACGGATTATGTAATTATTGATCACATTGAGGATTGATGAAATGGGTCTTGGGTGCAAACCCTTTAAAATTTGTGTGAGTTTTTTAATAAGAAACTCCAGACATATATTACTATTCATTTATTCGGCTACCATAAAAGACGTGAACGTCTAGGCCAAATCGGGTGATGAAAGAGACAACATATAATAAAATAAAAATTTATTGTAACATCTTTGGCTATTGTTATATTTCATAGCTCCAGTACATAAGAAATATAAGGTAATAAACATTTAGCACCTACACTAATGAAAGAGAAACTATGACTCTTATAAAGAATAAGCAATTAAATTCAATGTAAATAGACTTATTTAAAATAATTAATTTTAAAATACTTTGGTTATTAAAGAAACTTTAGATTTACTTCATTTGTGTTTTAATCGTTAGAAAAAAATAATCATAGTCATCTAACTATTGATAACGTATTAGTCTATCGAGAGAGTTCCAACTAAACGAATAGTCGATTTGTAGATGCCCGTATCTGGATAAGTGGAAGTTCTCGGGTGCTGTCTTCGGAAATGGTCGGGCCCAGTCTTCATATTCTGGTGATAGGCTCTCATATGCGGCCATCAATCTATAAAGAACAAGCATGTTATAAATAAATTACTTTAAGTAAGAGAAGTCTGGACTCTAAGACAGAACCGAGTCTATTTACATGTAGTTACGTATGTATCGTAGATGTACTTATGTCACTCATTAACCCGTGAGGTAGCTGAATGTTTGCCGGCAAACATTGACAGCTACGCGTGTGACGGAAAAATAACCTTATTATGTAGTATATATGTAGTATATAAGGTTATAATCCCGTGACACACGCAAATGTCATGTAGCTGTCTTGGCTCGCCGGCGATTCACGAGAGACCAAGAGTTAAGTCATGTCATCTCAAATTATTAAGATATGGTGAAACTTTCTATCTGGTTTAATAGCAATTTGGAACATTACATATATCTTCATATTGATTAGAACCAGAGTAAATTATTCGTCGAAAAATCGGTGGTATGCAATCGGCGGTCGATGGCTCTTACAAAGACAAAGATTTTAGGGAGTGTAAAATTATAAATACTTCTTACTGGCTACTCTGTATTAGATATTGAGGGTTTTTAGAACTTAAGTGTAGCTTTTTGATGAAATTATAATATATCTATTCAACAAAGTATCTATAAATTTCCTATAGAGTACGTAAGGTACCTCTGGTATCACCTATAAGTGACGTAAGGTGTAGGTTAAACAACATTATCGGCAAAAAAAAATTAATTTTAACCATGATCGAAGGATATTCGCTGGAAAACATGTGACCCCGCTTGTTACAATCAGATTCGAGAGCGAATCGAAACAGATGTCACCCCGAGTGATAGATCACGCGCATAATAAATCATAAGAAAATGAATGCTGTCACCTATAAAAACATAAGTACGTAGCAAGTATAATATTTTATTTATTTTGTTATAATTGTAGGTGTAAACACCAGAGAAGAATTAGAATTAGGGAATGGTTTCAGGATCTATTAAGCCCTTGTGCTCTTACAAAGAAGAGCACAGGTCTTTACTTTACCTGTGTTCCTTTTTGCCTACAATACCACGTTATTGAACCAATTTGATGTTTTTTTTAACAGTTTGTTGTGTTATCAAAACTATTATCGGTTCTTATATATAAATTGCATTCCCTCCAGACAGCATTATGACATCTTAATGGTTTTAAATCTAAGGACGTTGAAGTCTCTTTAGCAACATAATATCTACATTTATCAGAAAACAAACCTTGTTTAATCTCGATTACGATTTACGGTGATTCACTCAGTTTATTGTGCAAAGTCGCATTCACGTAATCTGTGACTAGAAAGTGATGTGTATTACCGATGTAATTGCTCTTATGTCTGATGTTAAATGTATTTCCGGTGTGTTCCCTAATATGAGGGTATTACTATGATGTAATCGGAACACAGCCGACATTTCGTGGTGTAAGATTATTATCACGATTATGTTATTACCAAAAAAATGGAACTTTGCATTTCGTATAACTCAAGAAATTAATATTTATATATATATTATATAACACATTTTTATGTTCTTATTTGTAACTTGACAATACTCTTACGTGCGCTGACGTGATTCTGGTGATTAGCGATTTTAAGAATTAAAAATGCTACTTGACTAATTGCTTATTAATTGACATTTCTTCAAAAGGACTTTAAACATACTTAACTACAATGGGAATCCACGGTATGGCCATGGCAGGGTCAATGTTAGGAACAAGTTTTTATAACAAACGCGAACCATGTAATGTTCTCACAGGTGCAATGCAACTTTCATTTGTAGGAAGCAAAAACTAGTGCACGTTCACACGTTATTGTGTGTATAAGGCTTATTATTATACTAAATATGTAACATTGTTTGGCGTAGGTACTACGTTCAATGAGTATTTTTTGTCTTGGTTACTTTCCGTCGTAGCTTTTTGTTTTGTTTCACTAATGAGAACGTTAGTTTCTATAGAACCTAGTAAGTATTCCGGTTCGATATGTACTTAGGTAAGTACTGTCACTACCTATACTACAAACTCGACATTAATTTGATTAATATTCCGAGGTCTAGTCTAGTCTAGTCTAAGGATAATATTAACATTTCGGTCCAAATTTACTATGTGAATACAAGTTAACAATTCTTTAAAAATGAAACACAGTGAGTTATTAACGTTATTCTATAGATTATGCCCCGTGAGCTTAGTATTCGAAATTCAAAAAGGCTAGCTTCATTTAAATAACCTATCAAATATGAAGTAGATGAGGTAATTATGTACCTTCCTACCTAATACAAATGGATTAAAAGCACTTTTACTTTTGTAAAAAACTTTAAAAATGAAGGTTGCGCTGATCCTACATTGAATAAGGTAAGATCAGGTAGAGATAGAAGAGTCGTAAATTTTAAGTGATTTTGAGAGCATTCAGTTTCACTATCACGTGTAAGGATTTTTTATTTAAAATTATAGTGCACGTCTACCATCAAACCGCGACAAATGTAGAAATCGCGGGCCGAGATGTTTTCCGAGCATGTTGTCTATTATTATTCAACTCATTAGCGTGAAAACATCTTCGTGTTTCGTTGTGCCGCAGCCTCGGCCAATTCAGGTGTCGTGATCAAGCCGCGTAACGCTGTTTACCTACTATGTTTAGTATATTTCAAACGGTATAACAATAACTTGCCATTTTATATGGACGAATGTTAGAATGTTGAGTAAGTTCTGGCAATGACCGGTTAGCAATTTTTTATGTGCGCTTGGCTGACCACTGATTTACATTATACGAAGGCATGCCGTGGTGTTTTATCATAAAGCACCGTGTGTTAAGACATTGTTAAATCTTGGCGTGAAAGCGCCTATTTGATATTAGTCATAGCAATTTACATATTGCGCTGTTAAACATTTACGGCTTAATGATTAATGTTGATATTAGTATCTATATTATATTACTTATTTAATGAGTGGTAGGTTGGGTGTATTAGGTTTCATACTAAATGAAATGTGTTTTTTACAAATATAATGCTATACGTGTGTCGTTATAGTTCTTCTATTTTTTAATTTCATTTATAAACAAGCACTTCTCCTTTAATGAATGACAATGATTTAGAGTTTATTATTTTATAAATACCTATTTATATACCTAAGCTTTGTTCTTCAATAATCAATAAGTTTTAGTATTGCTTATTTATGATTTAGTTGAGAGGGACTCGAAGAAAATCAAAATGTACCTAACACTAAAAGTCATATATTTTTTAGTTATTATGGTGTCTGGTTCTAATTTACTTAAATTTACTAACGTTTTATTCTTTGAACTACAAGTCACCATTAGGTAAGTAAGTAACTAATAACAAATTTAAACTAACGAGGGCTATGGGATAATGAATTATAGCCAACGACAACGGATTACCTCAAATCGCTCCATCGTATGAAATGCCTTAACAAATATTAGTACCTGGATGGTCTTCTATGTGTCCCATATGCATAATTGGCCATTACGTAATCTGGTTGATGGTTGAGCGACATGCGGGATCTTGACCGCGGGGGGGCCATCGGGGATATGTACCCCGCGGGAGGCATCACTGCTCCATATATGGGTTCAACCTGCATCGGATGTGACATGTAAATCGGCTCTTCCGTATACATCGACCTACGACGTCCTCCTGAAACGAAGTTAAGAAATCGAAGTGAACGAATTAGTAATACTGCTTACGCTCTGTTGGACTTATAAAATGCTAACAAGCGTAACATTTACTAGATGTAGACATTTGCGTTGTTTATAGTGCATAATAATATGCATGGATTGGATTCCAAAGTTATTTTTTTATACTGGCATATCAAAGTGATCCCACGGCACCATCAGGCTCCAATAGAATGTTTACTGACGAGAGATGATTACCTCTCGGCAGTCGATACAATTATGCCGGCTTGTTGGAACTGGATATACAAAGGTTGATCCCGGAACGCGACACAATTACGTGAGCCATTATGGCGGGTTGTAACACATCGTTTGTGGTGGTCGCTATCCGGGCCACTGTCCAGTAAAAGTTAGATTTGTTTCGAAGTTTGTAAACGCAAGTGTAGATACATTCTGCAATATTTTTTTTACTTTTCAGTGCAAAATTTGTATTCAATATAGCAAGAGAACCATGTTAAAGTAATATATTAGCAATATCGCTGTACCTACCTATAGGTATACGGGTATATAATTAAAAACAAATACGCAGGTACTTATTACTTAGAAAATGAGTCTATCAACTTATAATTTTACCTTGGGCACTTTAATTCGATATTTATGATTACCTATCCGTGCATCTACTCATTAATTCGAGACGAAGACCAATAATGTATTGTTTATTGTTTAATTTAAGGATTTGAGTCATTAAGTTTTTTCATCTTCCTTGCATTGTACTGGGACAAGGACGACAGATTTGAAGGTATTGATGCATCATGCAACCGCAGATTGGTTTCCAAATGAGCAGCATTTCTCTAATTTAGATACTGTTATCAAGATAATCTATAGGTAAGTACCTAAACTTTGATTGAGTTTTAAATACTTAATAATTATTTTATGCATTAACAATTGTACATTATAAAACATGCCTGAATACCGTTATTTTTGTAGATATATTTTGGTAACGTTTCATTATGTTGTGAATTTTATAATCACTTACTCATCGGCTTCTCGCCATACATAAGTGCTTCTTGATATTCAGGCATCAATGACCTGGAGAATTTTCTTCCATATATTGAGTCGCGTGGGACATCTTCGGGAGGTTTGTTCCTTCTTGGTGGCGGCAACGGCGGTTCCTCTCCAGAGTCATAGTTTTTAGTGGGAACGTAGTAAAAACTAGCACTGACTGGCTCGCCGGCAAACGAATTGAAGTTCTCATCCTCTTCGTTGTTCCAAACATCTGAGTAAATTCGATTTTTAAGTGTCGGAGATGGTCTATCATCGTCTTCACTGTCAAAATCCACAGCAGCCCAATAGGGGCTGCCGGCGTGCCTCGGCATTACTTCCAGTTTGTCCACAATACTTATTATTTTTTTGCACTAAAGCACCAACTAGCGTGCCACAGAACGGTCACCACACGTACGTCCCTTCCAGATATGGTGTAGTGGGTGTTTTATATGCTTTGCTTGGAAGCACTGATTGATATGCTGAACACGAGTCGCGTGGACATTCGACGGTACGTACGAACGATGCAATCGGCGGGAGAGTTATGAGACACATGCGCGAGCCCACTCCGCGACACTCTAATTGAAACAGCAGGGCGCCCGCACGCCGCAGCCCCGGCGCGGTAACGCTGTGTTCGCACCAATGTCTGCTGCGACGACCGCACAAGAAGATGCAATAGACATGAGGCGTTAGAAATGTAACAAATCAAGTGTCTCACGCAAACTTTGAAACCGGACTGATACTATTACTTATATTATTTGCCTTTAATAAAATATTATGACAAAGTTCTAATCAGAATTAGGATAGACAACTTTTTAAAAATTTGGCCACTAAACGGATTTTTCTTTTCAGAAAAGGGAAATCTGTCATTCAGGAAGATATAATTGATTGTTTCGAGGAATTAAGTATACTTAGGTAAATAAGGCATCTATGTATTGATGGCATGAAATCAATTGCGAGCCTAAATATACTCCTGAAAATAATAACTAAAAATAATACAAATAGGTATAGGTAAAACTTCTTTTACATGATGGTACACATAATATTATGAACCACTACAAAAAGCGATTTAATATGTTTATTTTACGACAAATTGAAAACAACATCGAAATTCGTCAAAAGTTACAGCGGTTGGACTTGTTACTTTCATGCTATATCGTAATAACTGAGTAAATAAATAATACATACCTTTATTTTTAAACAGGAGTTCATGACAACTTTTGCCAAAAAACATTAGTACTAAGCTTAAGTATTTTACGCTACCTGCTTCATAAATTTGTTTACTTATTTATATAAATAATATTGATTCAAGGAAAGTAAAAAATATGCACTAATTAGTACCTAGGTAAAGAGTATCTAGGTACTTAGATTTTACTAACAAAAAATAGAACCAATTCCCCATTACGTCTTGACTGTCAATAAAGTTGATAAGCGGCTGCAGGGTGTCTGTCGAGAGCAACTTTATTGATTATAAAATAAGGTTTAATTTTGTTAATAAATTTTTAACAGCCGGTTAGTACATGGCATATTTATAGGTTCCTACTGCCTACCTACATAAATGCATAAATCCAATGACGTTTTACAAATAGACTCGTCATAGACAAACAAAATTGCACATAAAAACAGCGCAGTATTTACTAAGTATAGTCACAGCCCTCGCAGCTCGCAGCTCGCAATAATACGGCCCGAGTGGGCCCAAACATGGCCCAAATGAGCCCGAGTGCGCCCGAGCGTCGACCGCCCGTCGCCATGACAGTCGAATAAAATGCAATAAGTTAGAAAATAAGTTAAATAGACTATACTTATTACTAACGTGTGAAATGAAACGTTTATTTCATTCGCAGTTGGAGTATAATTTGTACACCGTCTAAAAACACAGGAAGGCATTTTATTTGTAAAAATACAAAAAGTTTGTAAGCCTAGACTAGCCGCGACAGTGTTGGAGGTTGTCTAAGTGAATGTCGGGCAATTACCTTGCTTTCGTCTTGCTAGTATTGAGCTCGGACAACGTAGGTATCTCTGTAATAAAAACATTACAGAGATACCTACTTAGCATAAATCATTGTTATAATATTAATATCTATTTATATATTGGTTCAGAGCGATGAAAAATAATGTGATCGACAATTAGTATTTAACGAACCAATATAATTATTTTATAAGGCATTTTTGTACCAAATTTAATTTGAATTTTGAACAAAATAAACGAACTAGAATACAAAGAGATAGATATGGTACAGTCAGCAACAGAAGTCGTTGAACATAATTTGTTTCCAATATTTCCTAATCATTATCATTTACCATAAGTTACTGATTACATTAAATTCAAAATAACTTGTCATAATTGAACTACAAAAGTAGCTGAACGCAGTCAAACCATTGAATGTCAAATATTACTAGCGAATTCTTTTTATGATCCGTAATAAATACAAATGTGGCTGAAATTAGCACATTCTTTGTTTTATATAAGTACAAAGAAGCTTTTTCCTATTCATTAAATTGAACCCATCAAGCTTCAATACACCCATCTCGCGGAACGCAGCGCACCGCGTTTTTTACTATCAAAACATTGCCGAATTAATACAACAGTCCAGAATATCAATTAAATTGTTATTTTATAACATATTAGCTTTGGCTCGCTGCTCCACCCGCGTGAAAAAGTTTTTCAAAGTCAAAAGTCATGCTATATATTGACCCGGGATAGAAAGTAGCCTATAGTACTCAGGAGTAATGTAGCTTTCTATTAGTGAAATATTTTCAAAATAAGTTAAGTAGTTCCTGAGTTTAGCGCATTCAAACAAACAAATTCTTCAGGTTAATATAATAGTACATATTGAAGTTAATAACCAGAATTATATATTTTTAAGTATGGGCAAAACATCATAATATATTAGTAAGTAATATTATAACATTAATAGGAATAGGTTAGTTACATTGTAAACATCCTATTTTATAGAGCACTGGCCGGTTTAAGAAACAAATGTGTAAATTCAAAATTATTCTGGCAGGAGATTCTCTTCGAAGGATTCAACGTAAACGTCAATTTCTTTTTCATAATTTTTCAGCCAATCCTTTACTTTGGTGTCCATATTGAAATGATAACCTTAATCTGTACTCTTCTTTGGTAAGTAATTTATGATCCGTTTCAGTGTTCAGGTGTTTTGTAAATTAGTATCTGTTCATCGACTTTTGTTGCTGATCGTAGGAGTCTGGCCAGCGAGTCGTACTCGTGGCACAGAAAGTATGGCGCCAAATTCAAAAATATGCCTTATAACTCCGTGTAAAAATGAAATAAGTAAGTACTTAATCTTTTTATTTAAGATTGTTAAAATAATAATACTTTTACATAAAAATATAACTTTAATATAAACTTATCATTTTAATTTTCACAGGTTATAAACCGTGTTTTTTTTTAATTTGCCGCCATAATTATGTGATCGACCTCAGAACAAGAACAAGTATGCGACTCAAATGCCAGACTTTAAAATACTTTAACAATAAGGCTGAGCTTACACGTAATTTTTTCTGTATCTAATTTCGTAATCTGATTATCTGAAATACGGATGCTTCCTCACATTTATCTAATATTACAAAGCATCGATATAATATTGTGTACTACGTATTAGATTTGGAGTGCCGAACAATCACTGTGTTCAACTGATTTGAACCGATATCCATTCAAACTGCCTTTAGTGTGGTCAATATTGAGAGCTTGTGGTTGTGTGCGGAGCGGCGCTCGTGATATAAGAACTCGAGTCTAAGTGTAAACCTGGATTTGAATAAAAAATATTAGTCAAAAAGTAAAATTATTTCTTGTTCAAGAGAATAAATATAAAATAATAAAAAAGTGACGTTTTACCATTTTAGTTCAGATTTTAAACAAATAGTTTATATGGACGTCCGTGTCTGTAGAGTGTAGAATATACGTCAATGTTACGAAGTATTACCAGTTTTCAGCATGGCAAATGGAAATGTAAAAAAGCTAGTATATAACGCGTATGAATTCCGAATATGAATCCGCACCGCTTGCCAATGCGACGCGATTTTTCCAGATCAACCTGAAAAAAATCTGAATTCAGAAACAGTATTCCACATAAGTTGTATTTAAAATTTTTGGCCTAACATCGGCATATACTCAATGATACTAATTGATATTTTATGGATAATAATCTACCGTACCCTAGGCTTCATCGTTTACGGGAAATTTTGTATACCAATGTAAAGTGTATAAATAAATAGTTCGTGCATTCCATGTGCAATGCTCAATTAGAATAACTTTCTTTATTCATTGTGCTCTAAAGATCGTCTGACCGTTTTTCAACCAAAGTTTGACTTCGTTTGTCACTTGTCATTTGTTCGCGCCAGAAATACGTTAGTTGTCAAAAATGGTTGATTACGATATTTACATGAAAACATTTTATTGAGAGATTTAAAGATATTAGTGGTTTTATAAGTATGTTTTTTTTTTATTCATATGTTCTTTTTTATTATTTAGTCTTCCGTGGTCGAAAGTGTTGTGAATACTTTTATTAGTCAAACATGCGAAGCCGACATACGCATAGCCGACAGCGTGCATTTATCACTATAGACTACTTTATGAATGCCTACTTAGTTCGTATATAACGTTGTTACTTCGAAGTTTCTCTGTCCTCCCAACATATATGTACGAAAATGGTAGTCGTAACAATCAGGTTTGAACATGTTCGCATTTAGGCTGGTACTTCTTTGTGTTGAACGTACAAATTACTCATAACAGTAGTTGCTTTCCAGTGTTTATTGCGTGTCATATGTCTTATATGGGGGTTCTTTTGGTTAATTACGACCGTTTGTCAATTCCTGTAGCTGTTTGTAAACTTTGTTGTGCTCTTTATGCCGGCGCCACACATAGCAAAAATATTTGAACACTTGTTTGAACTCATGTGTGGCACGGGTATTTGCGTATTTGTACAAAGTTTATTTAAATGTTTGCGTATTTTCCATTCGGCATCGGTTTTTCGACCATACGTCAAAGCGTTCAAAGTTATCGAGTTGCTTGAAGGAGAACCGATTATATGGAAACCTAAAAGTAAAAGCTATTAAAATTGAAATTTGTTCAGTGTCTGTAACTGTGTACAAATGTGTGGCAAAGTCTTTGTACAAATATTTGTCTGTGTGTGATGCCAGCATTATTATTGCAACATGAGTATAACATTTGATGCTCCAAAGTGTCAAGTTCAGTATGGTGATTAGCAGTGTTTTGTAATTCGAAGTTCTTGGTGGTGTTTCTATATTTAAGGTCAACAACTCACTTGTTTCACTAATTCCTTTTTCTTAAGTCTGATAATGCTTATGGATCCATGATTCCAATAATATAATACAATAAAAAGTGGCTGAATAAATAATTAGCTGTGAATCATTTTTGTTTCATAAAATGACACAATTATTCATACATAATATTACCTGTTAACATTTATAGGAATAGCTTATACAGCAAACATGTGGAAAGCTTGACAAATGCATTTGAAAATGAGATATTTATAACTTTACAAATGTAAAGAAACCTTTATTGATAATTTATTACAGAAATGCCTGAAGAAAATCTCAAACCTGCTTTGCTGCTTGCAATAAAACAATTAGAGGAGCACGGCGGAGCCATCAGTAAGATTAAAAGTCAAAATTACAACAATATTCAGAAATATTTTCAAAATGATAGTGGTGTGGAATTTGACAGAACACTATGTGATAGAATATTAAAAGTATGCATTCGTGACCTGGAAGAAGATTTGAAATGGACGGCTGATATTGTTCATACAATATCAGTTATTCTGAAAAGAATTCAGGTACAATTATGTTTTGTTTTATTTATGGAATAATTGTAAACAAAGTTGTTCATGTGTCATAAAAAAATATTAAAAACTGTATGTGCTTAGTAATAACTTAAGCTATATCCTCAGAGAAAAGACAAATCAATATATATTTTTTAAATAATGCCTTTGTGACAATTGCCACTTACCAGTACATTAGAAATAATTTAACAGCATATAAGTAAATGTTTGTTTTCAATTTAATTTTGACTCTTATGACTGATATATTTATTCCCCAGTCTTGTTCTAGTATGAATAAATATATACCCACTTCTCAATCATGTCTATTGTATTTGGGGTAATTTTGTAATGACTTAGCATATAGCATCCAATTCATGGTTGTTTTAGTTTCCTTATGAACAACAGAATTAAAAAGTCTTAATGGAGAGAAATTATTTGTGAAGTCATTGACTATACAGCATATAGACACCTAATGCCTGATATTTCTCTACAAATTAACTCTTATCAACTCACCGAAGTATGACAAGCGGAAATCCATGACTATTGGCTCTGCAAAAATTATTTAGATTTAAATATCCATGGAAAAAATATTTTTATAAATACTTCACTCCTTGTGTAATGATAAACAAGTTAGCTAAAGAGATTGTGTAAAATAGTCTGTCAGAAAGAGGTGCAAATACAATAAAATATTTTTAAAAAATCTTATGTTATGGCTGGTACAAGTAGAATTTGAAAATTTTAAAAATATGACTAAGTAATTTTTTGTATATAATTGAATCGTAAAACAAGTTTTCTGAAAACCTGTAGTTCACCTGTTTAAAACGCAACTTCTTGGTGCAAGAAGACATTAAAATAATTATTAAATTGCTAATGGGGAAGTGTTGACGGCTTACAGTTGTGGTCACAACTGACCTGATAGTATAGAATGGTAAGCTATGTTTGTTACTTCAGTCATAAGTGTTTGCAAAAACTGGTCATTTGTTATACTAGGTTTATATGCAGTATTGTTAATGTCAGACAATTTGTTTATATTTTGAAATAAGTAATTATTGTATTTTAAATAAGTCTATAATGTATTTTCACAACAAAAATACTACTTTTCAGTCAGAAGAACACAAGGAACTACAATACTTATTGCCATCTGCATTAGGTATTTTAAATACCCTGAATACCATAAGTTTGTTAAATAATATGACAACATTGAGAATATTGTGTGTTAGCACATTTGTAATGTTTCCTAATGACATATTAGAATCTATAGCCACTGATCACCGTGAGGCACTGTTGGAATTATTTCATGATAAAAATGTTCAATGTCCAAATGGACAATCACAAATAAAATATCGGATAATGGTGAGTTATGTCATTTAAATATTAATTCAAAAGTTTTTATTTATGATTAAATATTACATTTAACTTTTTATAGCTTGTCATTTTGACAAAAGGCCTTCTTCAGCATTCTCCATTTTTTCCTGTCCCTTGTGGTTCTCACCCACAATCCGTCAGCAATCTTTTTTAGGTCAATGAATGTCTTGAGTTGCCTATTCTTTAGTGATTAGTTATTAGTATAAAAAAAAAGCAAATGATTGCCTACCCACCAAAAATACCAAATGATTGGTTCCTAAGCCTAAGGGCTAAGTGGGTTAACAAATTTTTCTATGCATAGCATAATATGCTTAGTATACATGCATATTAAAGGTGGCTTGTTCCATTTCCACATAGTAGAGTTTAATGGGTTGCAAATCAATTTCTTATTCTATGTTATTATGTTTTAGATGTGTCAAATACTTCACAAGGTAATCACAATATTGCCAAGTGACAAAAAGACAGAGTTTGTCAAGAGTGGAATGAATTTATGGTTTTCAAAGGTCATACCTGCAATTGTTAGTTCTGCATCATGTTCATCAGATGACACACATTTGTTAGATCTACTGGAAACTTTAACTGATGTACTTCTTACCCTTAATTATATGGAAAATCCACGATGGATAAATATTTTGGAATGTATTTGTAATCCAAATAAGTAAGTGTATGTCATTAATTTCTTGTATCATCACATACAGAATTAAACTGTGTTTTTTCGCCTTTCTGATTGGTATGGAATACCAAGTGTTGCTCGTGGCTTTGTTCGCGTGTAAAGCCTTTCTAGGTACAAAGTCCCTAAAACACTGCTTATAGATCTACCTGAACGACGCCGGCGGCAGAAATCAGATTATAAAATTCTATTATTTCCCATCAGAGCAAATTACCAGTTTAAAAATATCCTGTCATCCAGGACATTGTCTATCCATGTGCCTAATTTAATCCAAATCCATTTTATAAACTTTCGCATTTACAATATTAAGAAAAACTAAGATTGTTCTTATATAAATTATTACGGTATTAAAATAGGGTAGAATCTTTTTAAAATTATAGAACATGCATATTAATATAGATATTTGAATTCATTACAGATACCCTCAAATAATGAAGAGTCTCTTAGAAAATGGAAGCACTCAGTGGCACAGATTGTGGATTGTGTTTATAAGATTACTGAACAATCAAATAACAAGGAATACTAACAATGTGGGAACACCCATCAACTCTATGCTGCCAGTGGTTGAAACCGCTTTTAAAATGGATGCAGCAAACAGATGTAAAGCATTCCATTGTTGGAGTGTGCTCATAAATATATTCTCTAAAGAAACAAATGAGCACTGCATTATGAAGAGGTTGAAACTACTAATTATACCATTGAAACTAAACAATGCCAAAGTAGAGGAGACAGCAATAGCCAAATTTGAGGCATGGTGGCTTTTAATAACAAAATTCCGAACTAAATTGGATAAGGTTTTTGACTCTATGTTGATTGGGTTTCTTCATTTTTGCTTTGGCAAACATAACTCTATTGTAAAAACGACATTCATTCCTGGTCAGTTGTCAATGACTTTAAAGAAGAAGGGTGTCCAGGCATTTGTTGAAATAGTGGGACACATTGACTGCGAGGGCTGCACTGATGTGGCTAAATTGAAAGATCGGCTTATTAATACAAAATATTTAATAGATTTCTGGAATGACTGGGCACACTCATTAAAAACTGTAATGAAAATTGCTATCTATAACAACAATAGACAACACATTCTTTGTATATGGAAATCATTCTTGTGTGTTATCGCTCAGTTACCAGATAGTAATGTCAAAAAAGGCGTTTTCATTGAACTGCTGACAATAATGGCAACAACATTACAGGTAAATAAGTTTTGTCCTATTTGGGTAGAGTAGGGTAAATTTATATTATTTCAATTCGCACATTGAAAACAAAAGTGGCATTATATGAAATTTGACGGTATTGAGTTAGAGCGACATTAATTGTCGCTGACGACTGGACACGAACTGGATTAGTGTCAGTTTATGTTTAACGAGCAAACACAAAACTTAAAAGTATGGAGAGACACTTGTGACATCTAGTGATACCCTAAGTGACCTATTCAGAAATGGATCTTTGGATATTATGACGTAATTTTTTCTGCAGATTTTGCCGCTTCTGCAGATGTCGCTCTAACTCAATACCGTCAAATTTCGTATAATGCCTTTTGTTTTCAAAGTGCGAATTGAAGGGTTGGACCTTTGAGGATTATAGTTAGGGCTTCTTATGCTTTTTAATATTTGATGATTAGAAGAACTTACTGGCCTTTTCCACTAAAATTATGTTATAACTTGTAAAATATTTAATTACTTTGTTACTGTTACATTCTTATATTATTTGCTGGTAGGCTGATTTTATTTTAATTATGATTTTATTTTAGCTGATAAAGCATTGATGAAGTCAGCTTGCCAAAATTTCAAAATAATCACTACATAGTATAAAGCAAAGTCGCTTTCTCTGTCCCTTCCCTCGCAACGGATTTTGATGCGTTTTTTTTTTAATAGATGAGTGATTCAAGAGGAAGATTTATATGTATAATAACATCCATTAAATAGTGGAGAAATATTGCACCCGTGCGAAGCCGGGGCGGGTCGCTAGTGTATAAAATATGTAAAAGTTTCGAAATTTATTGTGTGATAGAATTTATTGATGATTGAAAAATCTGCCCTAATACAATATTTTCTATTAATATTTTAGTAAACTAACTTATCGTTATTCTTTATTCAAACAGGACTGTAGATGTGAAGACATATGCAATGACATTGTTTTTAAAGCATTGGTACCTTCATTATTTATAAAAGATTTGAGATTGGAAAATATATTGAAATCTATTGAAGGTCAACAAAAAGGAGCATTATATAAAGTTATACTAATAATTGTAGATCCATCATTGAAAAGTGTTTACCAAAGGTAAGTTTTAATCTATTTATATCAAACAAAGTCAAGTTAGTTATAACTAAAAAAAAGTTATGAAAGTTTTAGAAGAGGAATAATTAGTTGAGACCGTAGACTTGGAAAAAGTATTATGATCGTTATGTTCCAAGTAATGATGAAGTTTAACTTGCACCATCAGTAAAAGACCTATAAAATATGAAAATGAAGAGAATGAAGTGTTCAAGGAGACGGGAATAAAAAATAATGTAAAGAAGACAAAAGTAATGGTGATAGAAAGGGAGGTAGTGCTACTGAATGTAGAGTTAGTATAGATAGTGAACAGAAGGAGTGACAGGAAGATGCTCGATTTTTGTACATTTATTGAACTCAATTTATTTTGAGTATTCATTTTATCTTAATAGTAAACTTAATGTAATAAAAACAAAAAGCTTTTAACACAATATAATTTTGAGGGGGTTCGTTTAACAAAGTTCCAATCAATTTCATTTCAAGAAACTACTCTTATGTACATTTATTTATTTTGAATACCACTTTTTAACTTCTCATGGTATGGCTAGTATTGGATTTTTTTATTAATATTTTTTTGTTTCAACAAATTAATTTACACAACAAGAATTTTGTAATGATTAATATGGATATCACTAGTAAGAGAGTTATTAGTTGTCATTAACTTTGGCTAACTACAATCCTATAATGCAATACCATCTCATCAAGCCACATATTTATGTGATATAAAAAAAAGAATAATTGTTACAGGCTTACTACACAAGACATTATCGCAAAATTAAAACCAATCACAGACTTCATTTTAGATGAGATTTCAAAATGGCCTGCAAAAAATAGTCTTGACCAAATTTTACATGATTTACCATCTAATGATACAACATTGGTGTTATGGACTGCTATTGCAGAATCAATATGTAATTGTGAATATGAATTGTGTATAAGAGAGTTGAGTTATTTACTGCAATGGCCCTTAAAGTCGTCAAATATGTTTACTGATGTAAGTAGATTTATGAATTAAAATTCTTTTATCTATAAATTCTATATTTGGATATTGGTTTGTTATTTTTATACATTACCAGTATTTTTAAAATATTTACACTTTCAGGTTCAATATGCTGCAAAAATATGGTATAAACTATATGACTCGAATTATGTAACTTTAGAAAAGATCAATATTGCAAAGCACATTTCAGAATTATTACTGTCTTCTAATATAGTCATGCATTCAAGTATATATTTCACCATGTGTGCTGTAACTGCTATTTTAAAAAATGGACTTCCAAAAAGCAATGGTCAGTATGTGTTTAATTTAATTATTATTTTTTATCAGGGTCGGCAAAGTGGCCTCACTGCACTTGATGGTAAATAAAGAGATGCCCTAAAACATGACTGCTAAGGATAAACATCCCCGAATGGCCGGCACAGCTATGCCCGCCTACTTAATTGCTTGTTCCTACTCCGCTTAAAGTACCCCAAGTTGTAGGAAGGAGGAAACATGTTGGCAAACTGTTCCACAGCTTAATGGTGTAGCACAAATACGAGTTACTGAACTTTTTGGGTCTAGCCGGGATGGAAGAGACCACGAATCTGTGGTTTCGCAAACCAGCACGCGTGGTTATTTTAGGAAAGGAGAGAATAGGACAAGCTTAAACAATTCTTCAGTTAAAAAAATCTATCGACCTTAATAATTTATAAATAATATAATATTTGATTTAATTTAATTTATAGGTAATGCATATGAAAAGGAAGCTGGACTGTTGAAAACTTTACTAAAAAGAATTGATGGATATGAGAACATTAAAGAAGTGTGTCCTATGATTATCGACACTCTTGTAGTTATGTTAAACCACGCGACAAATAATATCAATGATAATTTTGCGGAAACTACATTGATATCTGTGAAGCTTATATTGAAATTAGTTTCACCTGTTCTGACCAACCAGTCTGATGTATGTATTGGTTTGATTTATAATATGAAATTTATATGACATATTATAAAGGCATAGTTGCAACTGAGTGGATAGAGTTTTTGATGAATCAACTAAATCAATAAGAAGGGAGGTGTTTGATATTGAATATAGATTAACATTAATTTTCGCCTAAGGGTTGAAAACATGCTACATCCACTAATAAAAAACTAAAGCAAGAAATTGAGAGAATCTTTTACATGGATAGCTAGCTAGTAATATTGTACTGAAACCTAATCCATTTTTCTTTTTCAGATTAGAAACATGGTTACTTTAATCCGTTTGTTGTTAAAGTCAACTGAATCATTTTTTGAAGTTGAATCATACGCCAAATTTCATTCCATCATTTTTGATCAACTAAATCAAAATTGTAATAATTTTGATAATCAACTGTTACTGAAAGATGTTATTCAGTCATTACTAAAGAAAAAGCCAATAATAACAAATGACAATAATCAAACAGTTTGTGATTCTATTGATTTAACATCTGATAATGTAGAAGAAAATGATGCAGATTGTAAGTTTACAGCACCAAATATTAAAGAGGTTCCAAAGAAGGGCAAAAAAAAAGAAGCAAGCATAGTAAATACTGTAATTGAAAATGGTGAAGAGTTCGTTGTTGTAAAATCAAATTGGAAATTTAATCCTAGAAAATTAACAGAAAATCAGAAGGAAAAGTTGCAGAGAAAAAGAGAAGATATACCAGCTCTGTATCAGGACTTATCCCAATCTCAGGACGAATTTAAAATGGCAGTGTGGAAAACTGACTCTCAAGATAATTCTACTACTAGCAAATCTAGTAGTCGATCCGTAAATGAAGGGGTTGACACTTCAAACCTACTAAAGAATACGAATAGTGCTAATTTAGTACCGAAAATTATGGAAAATATTTTGTCTGAAAAAAATAAAAAGGAAGCTGATAAGCAATCTGAGCAATGTAGTGATATAACAGCTAAAAATAACTCTACAGAATTACAGCCAATTACACCAAAACATAAGAAGACTCCTCGCATGGCTCTCAAGGATCGAGTGTTTAGAAATGTGAGAAATTTGATTGAAAAAAGTGCTTCTTCTGGCAATACTAAAGACCAGAACAGCAGCTGCAATCAGATTGATGTTACAAAAACTCCAATATCAAAACCCAAGGATGTTGGAAATCTGGTAAACTCTGCGCCGTCATTGTTGCTATGTGACAGGCCGTCCCGTGTCAAAAGAAAACCTCGGAAATTCGACGACTCTGAAATATTTGCTATAAAGAAGAGAAGACAATCACAAAGTGATTCACAAACTTGTAATGAAGAGCTAGATAATGTTCCCCATACCAGTATTGAAGAACCTGTTATTACAAATGATGACCAGGGGCGCATAGAAAAAGAGACAATTTTAATTGACACTTCCCTGAAACAGCAAGAAAATTTAGATGACGCAAAAGTAGTCGAAGATATTACTGCATTAGGGGATTACAAAAGTTCTATATTAGATATGGTCAATAACTTAGAAACCAGTATTTGTGTAGAAAATATCACAGCAGACAATAAAACGACCACCAATTTTGAATCTCCAAATACAGATAGGCATCAGAATGATAATATAGACAATGATAAAGAGAAAATAGACCCAGATAAAGAAAGTGTCACTAAAGATACTACAAATGCCTCTGACACGGTATCGACGCCAAAATATATCAAGATAGCAGAAAATAGCGAACAGACGCCATCAGCTAAAAAGAGCAGTGTTAAAAAGTCTAGGATTGAAAAGGAGCTAGCAATTGACATGGTTGAAGGACATCCATTTTTAAATACACCAACCACAACTGAAATGAGAATAACTAGGAAAAATACGGCAAGCCCCGTTAATTCCCTTAGGAGAAAAAAAGTGTCTGAAAAAATAAATAAAACGAAAACTGATACGAAAATTACTACGGCTGATAAAAAAGAAAAGCGCAAACTAGGAATTAAGAACACAAATGTAAACGACATAGATACTACGGATGACAGAAGCAGTTCTCCAGAAGGTGTTTCTGTTTGTGAGGAGTCTTGCTCTGAAGATATCATAGAAAGTTCTCAAGATTCCACACTCACTACTATAACTGTTATAAAAAAGACACCTAAAAGACTGCCTGTCGTTACTATTGAGAAAATGCAAATACCTGAGTCCATCGAAGAAAGTAATAATGCTACCCAAAATTTAATAAATGATACCCAGTTAGATGACTTTTCTGAAAAGATTGAAACTACATTAAATAATTCCAAAGTGAACGAAAAACCATGTGAAATTTTACAAAATGAAAAAAATAAAGAAAAAATTGAACAGGGAACCGATGAGAAAGAATCTGTTTTTAATAATGTTAAAGAGACTCCAGAAATTTGTGAAGAAATTCGTTCAGAAAACTTACAATCAAAAATAAATATATGCAGCATAGTTGAATCGGATTCTTATTTACATGAAAGTAAGGATGACACCGAACTACCACAAAATAAATTGTTGGCAGAAGATAAAAATGAGTCTGAACTAACAGAAAATATGGACACCGCCCCTATTCTAGAACAAGACATGTCTAATGACGTTATTGTCATAAATGATGATGAACAGCCTGTAATGTCAGTGAGTAGCGATGAAAATATAGTGGGTCCTCAAACACAGGAATTAGCTGAAGCTGATACGCAGTCAAATCAGACTACAGATATAGATGTCGAAATAAATGCTGAAAATACTCAACAACCTTCTTTGCAACAACCAGACGATGATAACATCGTCAAAGAAACTTATTCAAACCAAAATAATAATGATATATCAGATTTAGTGCTAAAAAATGATTTATCATCAAATATTGAAAAGACAAGTGATGTATCATCTCCATTAAAAGATGACGCGCAAAGGAAACAGGATTTCTTAGACAACACTATCGAAATATCTCCAATAAAAACAATGAGTCCAGATTTAGAGAAAAAGTCGCCATCGCCAGATAGAAGTGGTGATTATGTTGTTATAAAATTGTCATCTCCTGTTCACAGTAATGGAGAACCATTTGATAAAGGTTCTCCGGAATTCTTTAGCGAAGAAAAGATATCTCCAGATAAACGAGACCAGTCGCCGCCTAGAAATGAAGTTGCCATTATTAATACAAGCCCTAGTTCATCATTATCACTTAAGAAAAATAGACCTCAAGTACGAAGTGGGGGTCGAGCGGCGCAAATGTTAGGGCTTTGCGTGCCTGATAAATTAAATCCACTGATAAATTCAGAAAGAATAGAGGTTGACGATAATCGGAAAAATAGCCCATCAAATACTCCGGCAAGAAGAAACTTAAGAATTTTATATAATTCAGTAGGTGATAATTCCGAAAATGCAGGTGAAAATGAAGAAAACGAGAATTTCCTAAAGTTAAAAAGATCGTTGCCTACCGTTAACTCAAGTCCATCTGGACCTATATTAAAGAGAAAACTTGCAGAAATTACTGATGACACTACAATATCGCCAGCAAATAAAGTAAGTATTATTAGTTATCAATGGTATTTAATTGGTTTCTTTGCAAATACTATAATAAATATTTATTTTTTACAGAGAAAAAGAGTCAGTTTTCATGACCCCCCAGTATCGACAACAATATCTGTGCAAAAATACATTGAGCCATGCGGTGTACGTTCTCCCCAAAATTCGGCGCATAAAAAACAAGAAAGGCAAGCTCGCATGCTCGCCAACCTGAAGTCACCAAAGAGGCTAGATAATTTGTTTAGTTTAGATTCCGTTCTAACCAAGACAGTGGAGAGTTTCACTGATGTTGATATCTCTCTAACTAACACTGATGACTCTCAAATGACGTCTCTGGAAGCCACTCCAGCAGTAGAAATTGTAAAAACTAGCGAACTTAATGACACAGATCCAATATGTCCACAATTGGTGGATTGTAAGGACTCAATTGACAATATTGCTGTTGAATTATCATCACCTGCAATGAAAATGTTACTTATAAAAGAGTTAGAGCGTAAAGTTGTAACCATAGGTGATTTAGCGAAGATGACGGAACTTGAAGTAAACAGATTGTGTATAAAGGCACCTAAAGTCAAAGTTGCCAAAAAAGTTTTAATGGAATATGCCTCTAATATTGAAAGCAACATAACAGATAAAGATGTTGACAAAGAGGCACCGGATGTTGAGATTGCAGTGCCTGTTCAAGATTCGCAGTCGGTTGACAGCGCTGTCCAGACCAATGAACTGGTGACTGCTGACGCAGATATGCAGACTAGTGATGTTCCAGTTTCCCTAGTTTCCACGCAAACTGAGAAGGCAACTACCTCAAGTGTTGGTGCTCAAACTGACGAATCTGGCACCAAAACAACGGCAGAGATTATCCAACAGTGTATATCAGAGGTACGCGAAGTTTGAAATGTGTATGGGACATAATTACATTGATTCTATTGTAATATTTTATTTAATTATTTCAGAAACCAGACTTCGTAATGCAGCTTTCGGAGCAGTTACACGAATGCTCCATTCAACAAATTGCAAAGAAACTATCGTTTGGAGCTGCAATTGACACGCTCATGGCAAAAGTTAATGATACTAATTCAAAGATGGTTTTAGATAGGTTATTAGATAACCAATGTATCCAAGAATCAAAAGAGCAGAATTATACCAACCAGCTAGCGTTTTTGAGCGATTATTTACGTGATAAGTTTGAAACAAAAGATTTAATTTTGTTCTGTAGTGAACTGTTGAAGAAAGTTTACAATAATTCAGCATAGACTATTTACACATGTTTGTGTAGATTTTTTACTCTATTAATGTATTAAATAAGGATGTCTTGATTTGGTAATGAAGCGATAATTGGAGGTTTAATATAAATCAAATATAGATTCGTTTTTGAACATTGCGTCAAGATCATTCCTGACTCCCAACATTGTTATCCAATTAAGACTATCTTTAAGTGCCTGATGATTAAATGTTAGTATATGATTAATGTAATATATTGTTAGTTTTTGTACTGATTTCCATTGCCAAAATGTTATGTGTACTGTTAGCATCTTAAATATTGATCTGTAATTGATTCTAATGTATATTAAAGGTTTCCATAAGAAATATAAACACCCATGTATAATTAAAACTATTTTATTCAATACAAAACAAATCGATATTTACAATATTCAGTCATGATAGACCACAAATGGTAGTCAAATTGTTTTCTCGTACATTCACAAACATTCTGCCAGATGTAATGATTGTGTAGTCGAATGAATTTTTATTACTGTAGAGTAGGTGTTGAGTATGGTTTTAGACCAAGAGCGTTTGCGATGACAATTAAATGGCATCGAGAAGATATCACACCTAATACTTACAGCGAATTAACTAGACACAGGTAACGTTAAAGCTTTAAGTAATAAAACTAGTGGCCCGCCCTGCTTTTGACCGCCTTTTATTAATTATTTTAATTTTAAATTTAGTTTTTTGCGTATCGTTACTGTTGTGAAGCGACGAAGCAAGCATTTTTTTGTTTCCAATACAAATTTATTTTAAAAAAGTATATCTTAACTTTCTAGGAAAAAATCAGAACTGTCGCTAAATTTTTGAACAGTTTTTCTAAACATGCGAGAATTAAACATGTATTCAGTAAACTTATATAATAAAACATAGTATGTACACGTTATAGTTTAAAACATTTGGCCCAACCCGATTTTCTATCACATTAGATATCCATGAAAACTAAAACAACTAACGTTACTTCTTAAAATTGCCAAAATATCACCTAACCTATGATACAAATGACTGAAATCATTGAACGGTTAATTTTAGTTTATAGTTTTGATTGTAGGAACTGGATATGTAATAAATTATTTTCAAAATTATTCTTTATGTCACTTATCCCCACAATATCTTACAACACTAATGTCTTACATGAATCATACAGCACACTGGAATGATCCATTACATTTATAACAGTTTTTTTGGCATAATATCGACGCCAACATTCATGATTTATCTACATTAGTACTCATTTATGAGTTAAATAACTGCAGTATAAATAGAAGTATTGTATTTTGGTTGTCAACTTAAACTTAAATACTACAAAAATATTAACCTCTCTAGATTCACCTTGTACAAAACACGTTTACAGTTTATCTTTTCTACGTCACACTTACTATTAACATTCATTTTTTTCGTTTAGATCTATAAATATTACTCAATCTAGTCATCGAGTAATAGTTATCAATCACATTTCCGAATGCGTCACATAAACTGACTAGCAGAAAGCTTCGGGGAAGCACAATTACCAGCCATAACGCGACACACGAACTCGCAATGTTTATGAAGATATAATACTTTGGTCCACAATTGAGCACTTGTTTTTACTTAAATAATTTAGAGAGGTTAAATGGTCAACGTCAGGGAAATCGCATTTCGGCAACGTAATCTAAATGGTCAAGGTTGTGCTGTGAATTCGATCGTCGTGGGGCGCGAGGCCTGTGGAGATTGTGGTGGGAGTGGGCTCGCATCACTTTGTAAGGTCCTTCACGTTGCGGCCCTGAGTCGCTTGTCTTGCGGTTGGACGTCACCCATTCGTCGTCTCGTGCTCTAGACGTTGCGGAAGGTTTCCGATAGTTATCGAAAACTCTACGATTATCCTCATATCGCTGTCTCTGCCAGTTTCTGTCAAGGTCGTGTCCAAAAGGGTCTAACTCTCCAGAGGGCTGAAATTGACTGGAACTTTGGCAGTAATTTGATCTCTTCCATCCATCGTCGTACTTCTTCCGTCCGCTGTCATCTTCGCCCATTTGCCGTCGTGACTGGTTGGAGCTGCTTTCGCTGGTGTCTTCGCCAGATGTGCCGATGCCTAGATCTTTGTCATCACCGTAGATTTTATAAACACCATTGGGACTCAGATTTTTTCCATTGTAGATTTGATCATTCAACATTAACTGAGGGTGGGGTATGCAGTACGGACTTGGGAAGCATTTTTCTAGTTTAGATATCTTTAAGTCATCTTGTCTCTTAGAGCAAGATCCTGGACCAAAAAGTGATAACAAAACAGGCAAGAGGAATAGACCATGCATGGCTCCAAAAAATATAACCATGAATACCATTTTGAAGAATACTGAAAATATGTAGCTGTCCGCTAGGAGAAGCGCAACCACACCGAGTATTGTGCTGAAAGAGCCTTGTACAATTGGCAATCCTAAGGAGTACAAACATTCACTGACTCTTTCATTAGGACTTTTTGCCTTCGACGCCATATATGCGTAACATATGTGTGCAGTGAAGTCTACAGAAAAACCTATGCACATGATGAGATTTATCATCGAGATGGAATCAAGATTTATATCCCATAGTGCCATGTAGCCGACCACCCCTATTTCGATTGATATTATACTAAAAGCTACCCATAGGGAACACAGAACGTTGGGAATAAATATAAATGATGTTATCATCATCATCAAGGCACCATAACATAAATTCTGCAGTGACGTTGGCCGCACAAGCTCGAACTGAAATAAAAATGTATTTATTAATTATTTACAACATAGAAAATGTACAGGTAATAATAATTTTATTACTACACGTCATATTTTTCTGGGATAAAAGTCCTGCTTTATATTTACCCGAGATGAAATGGAGCCTATATTTTAAGTTAGACTTCTAGGAATACAAACATAGGCAGAAAAAAATCTTTAATAATATGTCTTGGCTACTGGTGCTCTAATAAAGACTTCCATATTAGTTTTTGCTCAATATCTATAATGTACAGACATCGGCCTCTTGCAATTTTATACTTATAGCAATAATTTACGTTTAGGATCAAGCATAATATAATTAATCATAAATTCCCACTTATAAAAATGAATTGCGTGTAAGTTTGAGTACGAATTAATATAAAATTGAACATTATTAGAATGCTATCAGATGTGCTATTATTTATTGAGATGTCTTTCTTTAAGTGGTTTGTACAATTTTTGATTGGCCATTAATTGCCATAAGGCTGGTCGCACGACTCGTAGGTAATTGATCATTGCTCAGTGGAAACCTGCGGATTGTGTGATCGACTCTTTTGTATTACAGTCTAAACTTCCGAATTTTAAATTTATGAACTTGGCAACGGCTTCGTCTCTTTCAACTCATGAGAGGCAATAAAAGTTCGCGAACCGTGTTTGCACTGCTTGTATCTCATCCTACCGGCCTGGACTACAGGCGTGGGCTTATGTATTGTGAGTATTACCTGGTCAAAGAACACGAAGTAAGGGTGGAAAACGGATGCATTCAAAGGCGATTCAGCAACGATCCCTCTCAGAACTTTAACCATTTCTTTTTCATGATTTGTTCCACTGATATTGATGGCTTGAATCAGAAATCTGGAGGCCACAATTTTGTCACCTTGCTCATTAAATTTGACATCCAGGGAGAATGGATTCGCAGGAAACAGCCACAACTAAAATAAAAGGAATATAATTATATTTTTTGTAAATTAACTGATATATTAAGTATAATATTCTATTGCAATAGGTTTTCTAACTTCTTTAAGGTTTTTGATGAAGTCATCTTCGTTATCAATAGTCACGTTCAGGTAGTCGTTATTTCCCGACACGTAGTCGACGAACGTTCTCAGCCATGATTCTGTATATAATGAGTTCGATATATACGACGTATTTTCCAACTTCTTCGTAAGCACTTCAACCTCGTCTTGGATTTTGGGGTCCGAATAATTATACTCTCCGCTAATCACCACCTTGAATGTAAAAATCCATTTTTAATATTTTGGGAAAACAAAATTTATAGACATTTTTTTATTTGTTTACTTACCTGTATTCTGTAAGGAAATTCTCTGTAATATAAATCTTCGCGATCAAAGAACTCGACAGAGTACGAATCGATTTTAGACAACTTTCTTCTTTCTAGTCCTTCGTTTAGGTTAGTAACACCATAACCAGCACCGGCCAAGTACAGTAGGAATACAATTATAACAACCGCTTTGACAGCACCGTTGTTGAGTAAATCAGCCATGGTAGTGCGGAAAAACGCCATGATACAATGTTCCTTGTTATCTATAGGATTGTCTGGATCGGCTGGATCTATACCACCACTGCAGAAGATACGATAGAGCCATGACTTCTCCTCTGAAATTAATATTTGTATTAAAATAGATGGAAAGCTATAATTTACTGGTATTTTTTCCCGACCAGGAAAATAAAAAACCTGCTTTAGGGACGCCACTTCACCTTTCATTTTAAGTTAATGTTCTCAATTCATGAAATTAATTCCATATTTGGAACCGCTTGGCGAGGTTCTTTAATTTCCTCGTTAGGGTAAATTAAAGGTAGGTAAATTGTAAAAATGCATTACCCTTTCTAGCCCTGGATTCTGGTAGAACTTTAAGTAACGTAATAGTATGTCGGTTTTGCTTCTCACGGTAACCCGACACAGCAACACAGCCAGCAAAGAAGGTTAAGTGCCAGACGAAAGTGAAACATACTGCCAAACCTGGAAAATGAAGTCTTTTATTATTGTGTTACAAACTAAATATGATTAGTCACAGGAGTGATTCTTACCAGAATACATGCAGAATATCTGAACCGAAGGAAACGGAGAGAATATACCGATGAAGAATGAGAGCATATCCGTGACTGAGGTTATTGTGATGGACACTGCGGCTTCTGATAGCATAATTGCCATGCGTTCTGGGACTGGCAGCTTCGGAGAAGCACGCCGCCAAGCCGCTAACATAACGAATGTATCGTCGATTCCGATACCTGGAAATTAAAAATAAAATTACTTACAGTACTATAATTTTAAGTAATCTTACATGCGATACTATGAATGGCAAGCAAAATGCAAGGAATTGAACGTTTATGGTACAAAAGACGATAGACAATGGATTGAAAGTGAATAAGGTAGGATCAACAAACATTCAGAAATAAATTATGATAATTCTATATATGTGTTTGCCCCTATTGGTCACTTAAACAGGAAATGGTACTCGAGTGTGTTAAATCAACTTACCAATCATCAAGAAGGGCGCCGCCAAATTAATGCCAATAAAAGAGATCCCCAAATAAATGGCACAGCCAAAAGCTGCCGCTGTAGCCATAACAGCTGATATATTTCCGAGTAAACCTAACCATGGCTTAGACCGCACCCAGTCGCCCATCATGCAAGTAACTATTGAGAATATGCCCATAAGAATGAAAGTAGAACTGAAGAAAGGAATCACAGTCCTTGTATTTTTTTCAAGTTCATGATCCAGAGTTCTTGAGGCGAAACGTGCTACTGATATATGTTTGAAACGGCCTGTATCTTCTGCGACGCCAACAGCATCTAAAAACGCATCTTCCCACGCTGCACCTCTGGAACAGAATCCAAATGTTAAAACACAGTAGGTCAAAAAGATTTACCAATAGGAACTCTACAAAACCCATTAATCCTACAAAATACTAACATTACTATACAATGCCCTCTTTGTACCAGTAAAACCTCAACCTTTCTATTCGTATTCTTGTCCAATATTACGCTTGCTTAGTATTCGGAACGATTTCTTAAACCGTGTCAAGATCGATGTCTATTATCTAAGTTATAGTGTTGTGTGTTTGTACAAAGTAGACAACTATTGTAATACAAAAGAAGTAATAAAAGCTAAACGAAAAAGAACGTAATCACTAGCGAGAAACTATAATAGCACTCTTTGTTTACTCTCAAAACATAATCACTTCTAAAATAATATCTTCCTTATATTGCATGTGTTAAGTAGGTAAGTACTTACTTTCGTGTTATTGGTTTATTTCTACGGATAAGCGCTATTATGTTTAAGATTCGGCCTAAGTCGGCACGCAGAATTAATATATTGCAATTTAGTATTCTTTATAATGTTCGTTTCTTACCTTTGCTCCTGTAGTTTTGTATCAGTTCGTACAAACCATACGAGTTGTACGGCAGGCACTGAGATAATGACGTCATCGACAACCTTTGAACCTCCGAAGTAGACTGGAAAAGCGTGTGCTTCCCACGTCACAGGGTTGAACATTATCGGGAATGTTAAATTTAATTCACCGCGCTCCACCTGTGAAAGTAAATGGAGTAATTTGTAAAATAATGTAAAAACAATTAATTTTGTATTTACTTGTGGTTTCTGTTCGTAGATGTAATTTATTTCACACATATAAACGTAATCAGTTTACAATTCACAAGGCATTTGGTCTTAAAATATTACCGAAGCTTTAAGTAATTAATTTCTTAAATTCTATTTTACATGATTTGGATATTTTTTACATTTACATATTGAAGAGATCTAATAATGTCGCTAAACAGAGAGATCTCAAAGAAATGTATGCACACCTACATATTTAAAATGATTTGTAGGTCTAATAGATCTCTATAGAGTCGAAAAAACGACGAAGATGCTTCGTATATAAAATAAGGAACTATTTTCATATTTCCTTGCGCTCAGAAGGTTAGTTTGTAGGTAGCTAGTAGTAAGTGCAAATTCTTAAATAGATTCATAAAACATGTGTGTTCATCACATTAACATAATAATAAAGCGGATCCTTATGTAGAGAAGTTCTTAAGGAGGCATACAACAAACAACTCTGGTTGGAATATTAATGAATCAGCCACGTGGACCATGGATAAGTTAGAAACGTATCTAAATATAAACAATGCCTATTGATGCGTGGTCAACGTGAACCTGCAAATCACAATGAGTGATAATTATGCACTAAACTAAAATAAATCGGACAAATGTGAGTAAGATTGAAATTGTGAGAAAAATGAATGTATGTAAGTACATATTTACGGATTTCAGATTTTTTTGATCGCGTTGATTTACAAGTTTGATCTTTGATATAAATTTCAACTTCATACCTCTACGCGAGAAAGAGAGAAAGGGCCCGAACAAGGTTTTGACAGACAGACAGACAGACGGACAACAAAGTGATTCTAAAGGTTTCCCTTAAGGCATGGAATGAATGCCAGACATAGATAAACTGTCTATGATTGTATATCCAAACATATAATAAATGTATGTACGTATGGTAATAAATGAATTAATAGATACTTTTTCAAACACGCATTTCCATAAAAGCGAGGTAATTTCGTAGTCACACATATCAAATTCTAGACAAATAATTATTTTTTAAGCATTTTGGAAACTCAAGATAGGAAATGAAATATATTCTATTCCAAATTATGAGTATAGGAATTAAATCAAAAAAATATCAGCCTTGAAGAACCTTCGCCACATGCTTTCGCCATTATTTAAAATGCCGCTTAAAATTCTTGCAATTTTATTAGCATTTTCATCAGTAAACCTATTATTAAAATTATCGGGGAAATACCAATATTTATCAATTAATCATATCTATAAACTTCTTTTGTTTCAGCGTTCAATGTGTGGTCTGTGGTCGAGGTGTTACTGTTGAAATTATTGTGAGTAATAAACTATCCATTGTTTTTATTATCGTCTTCCAAAGGACTTCCTATTAGTTGACATGACTCATAATTCTTCAAACCCTATTCACTATATTCATTTTATTTTTAGTCCGCGTCATTAATTACAAAATTTGTCTACGTATTTTAATAGGTAACATTTGTGGTCTATGATATTATAATCTATTTAAATTATTCTAAATTCGAATGGTGCCTTTTCAATTTTGTAAATAAAATTTATATTATTCATAAACAGGAATAAGTGAGGTTTTAATTATAATTTCTTATCAAGTGGTTTGTTGATAAGAGAAAGTTGAAAGAGGATGAAAGTAAACTGCCTTTTCGAAAGGTAAACGGCACACCTCTTGTTTAAAGTGGCACGCAGGTATGAGAGCTTTTTGCCCTTCTGCATGGAATTTATTTTGTGTTAAAAATATAAGGTTGCGATATTTTGACCATTGATATTTTGACATGAGGGTTTAAAACTATACCTACAAAAATCTGAAATAAAATTCTTATTGTGTACAGCTTTAAATTAAATATAATATATACAGTCTTAAACATGAGCCTTTTTACACCATAATGTAATGTAATTGAATTTTAAAGTCGTATGCGTTAGCATAACGGACTCTGAAGTTATTATAGTTAATCATATTTACCTCGCCAATAATCTTATCCACGTTCAGTATGTCGTTGACGAAACACTGTCCCTCCCAGCGCGCGCACTCTTCTCTATACGTAAACGTCTCTCCGGTAGGCATGGTGACTGTGACGTTTTGCACTAGTTCATCTAATTGCCTCAGCTCCTTCCAGACCTCGGTTCGCAGCATGTTTGTATTGTTATCTTTAGCCACGATTATCACTCGGCCAAACCTCCCTGTTGAATTATCAGACGTTTCATAAATTTATTCTAGTGAAAATTGTTATGTTAAAATGAGTACTACATTTCGTTTTATTGTCGGTAGGTGAGATATCATAATAACTTCATGCTATGATGTAACATGAGGTAATTTAGAGATTTAATCTTAAACTGGTCAAGGATGAGCCAGCGGTTATGCTGGATTAAATACACAAACTATAACTTCAAAACCGCAGAAGACCTCGAGATATCGATTTGGTGTGGTTCTTGATGTTTGAGTAAGCAAGCTTCATATTAAATATTTTTGTTACTAGATATCTTTGCTACGACATCGTAATAATTTATATTAGGAGCAGGGATTAACTTACCGGGCCTGGTTATCCTTCCAACATTGAATCTGTGAGTATAGTTGACTTTAAAGTGTTCTTCCACGATTCTCCTCTCCAGCTTTCCTTGTCCACTGACGGGCGAAAATAGATACTCCGGATCCATTTCGTAGTAAACCCTTTGGTATCCAGTGATCATGAGTAGTGACAGGAGTATCGGTATTATAATGAAGTAGCCAGGTTGTCGCCCCACAACCAAACCAAGTTTGTAGAAGGATCGGTTCAGAACATCGTCGACTATGGTCATCCTGCAACCCATCTGGAAAATAAAAATATATTTTTGTTTACATTTTGATTTGGATGGCTTGTTTATTGCTGTACGAAATATGTTTTGTATTTTGCTATAGTTGATTAATATTTTTCAAATTAAAAAATATACCAAATTAGACTAAAAGCGTAGGCCAATATCCAAGTAATCGGATAGAGAGCGAATTATCGTCGTTTTGGATATATGTAATTTTAATCATTTAATTTTGAAACAGTTCAGTTTGACAGTCGAGCCCAAAAAGTCAGTTTCACAGTAGCAGCAAGAGCAATACCAGACCGATGACCTTATTATGTAATTATTAGAATTGATTAAAATAATTATAATTATTGATGCTCTGAATCGAAATATTTTAAGACATCCTGACAATGTTCGACCGTTTTAAATATAAATTCATTCAATCAAATTTTGATTGAACATTATATATGTAGATTACAGAACTTTTTATTTACGTAATAACAAACGTGTGTAAGCATAGAGAGGTATATGAAGTAATGAAAACAAAGAAACTTTTAATTATTGTTTCATGGTTAGTTGAATCAGAGGCATGTTATCGTTGTTTTCGAAATACTGCGTGTTTTATAATCTTCCTTTCATTAATCGACGAGAGAATCTATGATGGATTGCTAACGTTTACCAAGAATGTCTTTAATGTATAATTTCGAGTAAAATCGTAGAAACTTTCGTTTTATAAATTTATTGTACCGGATATAACATAATTCATTAAATAAAAATGCATCGATGCTTCCTTAAATGATTACGTATATCGATTAAATTTAAAGTATAATAATATAATAAATTTATCTCATTTCTACAACTTATCTATATTGGAGGTAAAATTTATGTATACTAATATACTTAAAATTTTGTTTGTTTCATGGAACGCGCTAGTCTCAGGTACTAGTAAACCGATTTTGAATTTTTCACTTATACATTACTCCTAAGTGCTATAGGCTACTTTTTATCTTTAAATATTCCAGAAATCATTTTCGCGCGGGCGGTGCCGCATGTAGATATACAGGGTCATTTTGACATTGTGTTATTAATAGTCCGGTCAATTTAAACATTCGAAGCTACATAAATTATTTTATGATCTACAATTTTTGTCTGAGATATTTTTATGATAAAACTTACCGTTTCGCTGAAAATCGCGAAAAACTATTTTTTTTACCTTTGACCTTGAATATTTTTTTCCATACAGGGAAAAGATGGGAAACTTTCAAATTTTATTTTTAATCATATTTTTAACAACCTTACTGATTTTCAGCTTGATGGGAATTTATGTAGCTTCGCTCTCATTTTTAGGTCTAGATTGACCGGACTATAAATGAAACCACATACTTATCTACTTGCAAATAACACTTTACAATAAGTTACTTCAGCCGTAGATGTAAAATAAAAAAGTGTAAGTTTCGAAAACATAAATTTTACGCGCCCTGTTGCCATTATTACTACTCTAAGATAATTCGTCGCAGCGGCAGCATCATACTTTCAGTTACAAATATAATCATGCACACGCCAAATTCGCATTAAACTACAAAATTAGCAAAAAATCAGGAAACTAAAATCAGGATTTTTGGTGAAAATATTTGTTATTAATGGGTAATTTTTGGCACAATGTCAGCAAAAGTGAAGACGAGTATGTGTTTTCATTTATTAACGCAATGTCAAAATGACCCTGTATAAATTCAAGTCAATTATGTATTGATATTAAAAGCGTTAAGTGTACGTGAACAGCGGTTGGTTCGGCCATTGAGGCCAGTCTCCCGTACCCTACAAAGATTTCTAAGTGTTATCATTTATCTATTTGCAAATTTTACACTCGTGATCACGGTAATTACACAGGATGTGCACGCAACATTGGCAGTTGAAAGGTCTCGAACAATATTTGTTCGTACATACCGTTCGTTCACCTTTGGTTACTCATAAGTGATTACTCATTTTGAGTGCTTCAATCGCTCTGGGTATCGATCCATAATTTTTTTTTCGTTCACCCATTGATCTAATAGTTGTGTTGGTTCCATTTGAATGCACGCGCGTTAAATATTTTTTTGATTAAAGTTTTTAAACCCCAGTATCACCTATAGGCGAGTCTTTTTATTTGTTCATTAAAATTGTTGTTTCTTGCCCAATATATCTACACTAATATTTCGGGGTATTACGTCAATTTCCCCAATCTCTAGACAGAATAAAATTATTTTTAGAGAATTTGATGCAATACACATTCATTCTTTTGTTATAATATTTTTAAACGGGGTTAACTTAATAGATGTATTAAATTTAATCGTGTAATAACAGTCCGTATAGAAGATTATTACTGTGAATTACGGTTGGATAATCTCTTGGAGTTTATGAACAATCATTTGCGGTTCTGGCGCTCGTTATTCTTTGGTGGTTTATGATTTCGGTTTAACAATCTAAAATTAACAATCTTATATCACGAAACAAGTCCATATCCTCCGTAAGAGTTGTTGTTGCCAAAACATATATACATATCATTAATGCCTTTTCCTTTTCCAAGTAAAGGTCCACCACAACCAAATTTCGCCAGCTATGTCAGGTTCCATATAATAAAGAGTCTATTACCGTTAATTAAGTACAATTCCAGACTCGGGCACAATACTAGACTTGGTAGACATACCTAATCAATAAACAATAGTAATATAGTAAAAGCTATACTTTTATGACGAGGTGTTCTGATGACAAATAACATGACCTACATGCATTAAGTAAATTCGCGAGAACGAATGTCGGACGCGTCTTGGTTATTTAGTACCTTGTCAAGACAGTAAAATAGAGTAGTAATGACGCTAATACTTGCGTGTTAAATTTTGAATTTCCTTTCGCGTGATATTTGTTCTCTTTGTAGGGTATAGAATAGGATCTTCGCTTCCCTTCTAAGCTGTTAACATTAAAAACAATCTATAAATCATTAAATTTAATATTAAAAGAATCTGGTCTAATAAATGCGAGTCACGATAAATTATCTAACATTAAGCTTCAGATGATAAATATAAATTTAACGAATTAAATTATTTTCTATGATATGGCGATAGGCTTGCCCCCTATCACATCATAGAACGGAATACGCACAGCAAAAAATGGGTGCGCCAGTTACGCCCCTGCCTAACTCTTCAGGGATAAAATGGGTGTTTGTGTAAAATATTTTTTTGTAAAAAGGAATGCACTCACAGTTATACTTCGGAAATTATTGTCATATAGCATAGTACCCTCAACTAACAGTTTACCACAATAAACAATACCTGTTTTATGGTATCAAAAAGGAAAAAATAAGCGACAGTTACTTATCGTAAAAAGCGTGTAATATTCGATCAACAGAGGCCATCTCGTGGCCGTCAACTTTCTTTAATCAGATTCATTGCAAAACTTAATCGTAATCCATAAACGCTGACGCAAAACTTAATACGTGTCATATCCTTGCTTAAAATGGTGACTAATATATTTTCAAGTTTTAAATTATCTTTTTAAAATTGTGGAAAAGGAATTGTGTGTAGAAATTAAAATTTGGTTAGATTTAGACTGGTTAATTTAAGGTTTAATTTGGTTTGGGCGATAGAAGATACTGTATTAAGTAGATACATATTTGATTTCATCAAGTATGTTATAAATTTCATAGAAATTTGATGTGTTTTAATAAAACATTGCATCTTAACAACCTAACATCGGCTAATTAAAACCTCAATTTATAATTTGTTATAACGCAACTAGAAGCAGCTAAATCTCATTATTGCTGACCTTTGGAAGCATAATTACCAAGTTTAAGTTGCATTACGATATCCATGAATTTTTAAACGTTAATTAATATGATGGGCGAATTAAACACGAATAGAAACGGCCAACATGTATAGATATTTTGCTTTAAGGACGCGCGTGACGCGCATTATGGGAGAAAATTGGCCACGAGTATAGAAAGAGTAATGGCAAGCAACAGTGTATAAGCAATATGCCATTTAAAAAATCAGGTAGACGGGAGAGATAAGAGGCCGAGAAAGAAAGATTTTCTATTAGGCTTATCAATAGAAAAATGTGTCGAAAAATATGCAGTAAGCAGTTAAAAGATATTAAACTAATAACAGCATAACACTAATATTACTTAAAAAAATATTGAACAATGAACACCAAAGCTATAACCACCTGCTTCGTTTCCTTATGGCTTCCTTGCTAATTAATACGTTAATACAGTTTATTGCACGGTCAATTTCACACATATTTCGACTAGACCGAACAATATAAGTAAGTAACTTTATAGATTCATCTGTAAATTTTAACAGCATGTAAAAATATCGGCAAATTGTTATTTTGCACCTAAAGGGTAACTTTGATATTGCTTTAACATGCCGATTCGAATTTTCCTTTGTTACGTGCCAAAATCATCTTTGAATAATGAATATTTTCACTACAAATCAGCTTTATTCTTATGATTTTTTTAGTAGTTTTGTGTAATGATGCCGCTGCTATAAGTTCTGTTAGAGTAGTAGTAGTATTGGCATTAGGGTGCGTAAAATTAAAATTGCTTTTTGTTATTTGGTTGTTCGAAACTTACACTTTTAATTTTACATATACGGTTCGAGTAATTTATAGTAAAGTATTATTTGCAAGAATGGTTTCATTTAGTAACGCAATGTCAAAGTAACCCTGTATAAGTCATTAAGATAAGGATTGAAGGTGTGTTGTTTACGAAGCCTTTGATGAGCTGCTATAAAAACGTATAAAAGTATGCAATCTTTGACACTCGCATGTGGAACACGAAGCGTGGACCTCCTTGACCGGCAATGCGTAGCAACCTTTCACTTGCACGCCTAATTCCTATAAGAGTTTTATTAAACTGGATGAGTTCTTCCTAGACGTCAGTCAAGCATCGAGAAGTAACATTCAATGTTCTAGTGATTGTTGTACTTCGACCAAAACACAAGTTGTTCAATAGCTAGTTTAGTTGACATAACTGTCCTTAGGAATTCTACGTAGTCACGTTATATAACAAGTCATTAGGTCGTTGCACTAAGTGTGTTATTTGAGGAACAAAAACTTGCTATTTGGAAGTAAAAAATAAACACGGCCTTGTGCTATGACAGTGCTAATTTTTATGTACTGTATTTTATTGATATAAAAAGTCTAACTGGATGTGTCATATAATGTTTGAAATCAAATATACTATGCTCTACTTTTCAGATATTAAGACTTAAATAAGAAAAAACTTGAGTTTCGACTTTCTAAAGTACTTTAGTTTCTTTAAATATTAAGTCATTTATACAATTCAAAAATTAAATTAACAAAGCTATGAAAGAGAAAATTATTGTCCTAAATCATCAAGATTAAGGATAGAGGGATAACTAGAGACCGATGTAAGCAACTAATCCAACTACATAAGATAATGATAATAAAAAATGTAGGTTGTATTGCACCTTACGACTATAACATCAACCATTGCACACTGTGAAAGTAAGCAGAACCGGTCAACGGCACTTTACGTCATCGCGGACCGTTGATTGCTCCTGAATAATCCTAGGTCGGCTATATGTCACATTTAAATTGCGCCATTTTTTTTGTAAAGAAGAAAAAATATCTTGGATGTAGAATAAAGTAACTTACATAAAGAAGAAAGTTGTTGCTGGTATTCAATCAAGTTGTATAAAACAAAACAAAAAATAGTAATTTAGATTACTTGGACGACGTGCTTACTCCGTTTTTTTTAGTTTAAAAACCAAACTTCTGATTTTGAAAAAAAAACATGCGATCAATATTGAAGCATATTCTTTCAAAAAAAAAAAGAATTTTCTAAAAGGTTAATTAAATGACTGAGTTCTGAGGCAACAAATGTTTTAAAAAATACGCGACGAATTTAGAACCTTTGCTCATTTTTTAAGTCCGTTAAAAATCGAATATATTTCCTGTCAAAGAAAAGAAAGTGTAACATATCTCGGTTTCCCAGAAGTAGGCCGAGATGCAGCTTGTGCACCCATTTGGATTAGTTTACATAACTAACTGGTTTCGTAGCCTAACTACATCGCCATTAGATGTATGGTGACGAAAGCAAAGAAGGAAATAAAATCTTAGAATGTTGAAAGAAGGTGACCAAATGTAAAGTAGCTTATATGTTGCCAATGATATTCTCATGAGGAGGAAATTAGTGTGAATAAACTGCAGTACTTGCAATGTGTATAGTACCTACAATTAATTTTGCGTGGGTATCGTTTATTTGAAAACAAAATCGAATGTTCGATATTATACAAAATGTTTTGAAATGCAGACACCATTTAATCCGATCAGTCATGTAATTTATGAAATAACATTTAACAACGAGGATGAAGCCAAATCGATATAGCACATTTGCATACAGTATTACATTGTGAGAAAAGATGCGAAATTCATAAAAAAACAATGCTATAATAATTTTGAAATTATTTTGTCATTGGCGATGTAACAAACCACTGTAATGACATCCATTTTTACCTTTTACAATTTGACTGACACGCCTTGACCTACCGCAGATGGCTTTATGATTTCAGATCATTTAAAATCATAAAGGTTTTTTATAATACAGCAAGGGTTATTAATTGCCGTTTAGCTTATTATCAAACAGATCCTTGACACAGGTCAGTCGACATGATCCGTTTAGTACAAACTTGGATCGGCGACTGATTTCGCAACTATATTAATTTTCTTACGATCTTGCCAAATCGCAATAAAACCTTTGAGATGTTGATTTCTTATTGTTAAAACGATTGAATTTGTCGTATAGTTGATAATAATTATTGCCAAATCAATGTTTGATGACCTTCACAGTGTATGTGGGAAAATGTCTTTTGAATGAAAGTTAATACCTATTTTATACTTTATTTGATATGTTGGCGGGGCAGAGTTGAATGAAATGTATAATTTTAATGGCCTTTTCATCATGGAATTATCGAAACAATATATCAGTAAGACTATGTTAGGAATTTTCAATTGTTTGTAACCAGTTTTGTGAATCTCGTAAATAAAGAAAGAAACAATATCGACATAATAAAAAATTTAAACAGCCAAAATAAAGATAAGCTATTGCAGAAATATAATCTTTATTTTCTTTATTATAAATTTCGAATAGATAGCTTCTAAAAATACGGTTAGTACGCCGTTTTTTGAAGACATAAACGCAGACTGCGTTGTATAGTGTAAGTTTATTCTTTCAAGTGAGATGAAAACAGAAAAGGTAAGGCTGAAGAGAAATCACAAGGTACGTTAGCAACTATTTTAGTATCATGTTCTATCTGTAGTGTTTCTCTTTGTTAATAGACCGTAACTTTGTATATTCCTCGTTCATATTGACTACATAAGTATAGGTAGCCACCTATAACTATTTAATAGGTAATAAGAATTGTCAAGGCGCCAATAATGATAAAATATTACCTATTAAAATAAATAAAATAAAAAATAATATTTGAACGATTGTATTTTTTGTGTAGCATTTTGAGGGTAGATATATTTAATTGGAATACGTAATATTTCTAAAGTATTCGTTCAGTTTCTCTATATTCATAAGACAACCAAAATTAACTCTATCAATACGCAACACACATAAAAAATATAAAAGTATTAGGAAAAGCATGGGTCACACATAGGCACAAATTAAATACATACTGAATTTACAGTAAAATACCATAATTGTGAATGAAACAATAGTATATACGTACTATAAAGTCTAAGGTTAATGACAGTACTAATTGTCTCTTGATGAGACACGATTACCTTTCCTTGTCAACGTAAATATATTCTAGAATGAATCATTCAACCTTTTGGAGCTTGAGTCTCAATGTATGCGGAAAATGCACATATATGTATGCGAAGTAAGTTGCTTAGGACGAAGTGTGTTTACAAAGCAATGACAAACACCGAGCGTGATTTATTAGTGCTATTTAATAAGAGCAAGAAAGGTATTTAAATGTGATTTTGGCATATTTAATTGTGTGGATGTTGTATATGATAGAGAATTTCATTTTATTAATATTTACTGTCTAAATCAATGTCTCATAGGGAATGTTTCTACTCTCCAGTGGCGAAGGGTGAAAATTTCCGAACCCGACACAACATAAGAATTAATCATATGCAAAATGCGGTCTGTAAATCGTTCTAATGATAATTAGATTTTACATAAATTACGAAAGGGAAGCCGGTAGGAATGGGTTAATATGGACCCTTCGCCACTGCTGCTGTCTCAGGATATATATTTGCGAAAATCTTTTATATTATGTACTTATTTACGTCATATTATAAGGAACTCATGCGAAGAATGGAAGGTATGCGAAATTTCACTTTTCTAATCTCATGATATTTAAGTTGAAAGTTGCTTGTCAAATGTTAAGATCTTATTAAGTAGGTAGGTGCTTATTTAATCTATGTATAACCTAAGGATTGGTAAATACAAATAGCAAACTGACCTCTTGTTATTTAATTCAAGATAACGCACGTAACATCGGTAGGACGAGCAAACTGTTTGCTATGCGTAAACTTATTAAACACAAGTATCCTGCTTAGGTAATTACGCAGTTAGCTTAGTTAGCGTTCGATAGTTGGCATTAACGCTACACAATTAAATAATAACGATTTAATACAGTATAAATAATTTATAGGCTTTATGGTTGCTTAGTCTATTTTCATCACTAGCTTTTGCTCGCACCTACGCATGCGTGAAATAGTTTTTCCAGGATAAAAGTCCCGCTATTTATTTTCCAGGGTTAGAAAGAAGCTTATCTCCTTCCAAGGGTCTCAAGCTATCTCCATACCAAATTTCATCGAAATTCGTAGGATAGTTTTTGAGTTTACGCAGCTCACGCAACGGAAACTCTCAAAACGGAAAAAAATCCCTGTGTTTGGAACATTTGTCATTGATGCTCCGCTCCTATTGATCATAACATAATGTTATATAGCCTATAGTCTTCCTTGATAAATGGGCTATCTAACACTAAGAATTTTTCCATTTCGACAAATAGTTGTTAAGATTAGCGTGTTCAAAAAAACAAAGAACATTTAGCTTCACATAATAGTATACATTTACACGTATTTAAAGTACTTATTTGAAGTAGAACAATTTATTTTCCCATCACTTTCCAATTGGCACGAAGGTTGCCGTTTTCAAAACAATTTGTAACAAACGTTGGTCCATCATAATAAATAGCGACTATTGTGACACCGCATAACACACTTAGCCAGTTGGTTAACGTCGCGTGCCGGTAATTAAAAGCTAAATACATATTGAGAACAAAACAAAGAATAGTCATTATATTCGTATTATTTTGGAACGAGGCAACATTATCGCCTATGACACCGTGGCCCTCGGAAATGTGGACAGTAATTGCGTAAATAATGCAATCGGAGAGGTTATTATACTTATAATGCATGGACATTCAATTATGTAATTTATGGTTACGTAGTTTATGCCTAATAGAATGTTAGAGGTATTTTTTGTGCCTTTTACGAAGTTTCTTTGTATTATTAATGGCAAGTCTATCAACACTAGAGTTTTTTGCCCGTTCTTAACTGGTGAAAACTGCTTTCAGAACTCGTAGTAGAGTTAATATTGACGGAACCTTAATACTATAGAAAATTGTACAGGTTGAATAGGTTACATTATATCATTTTCACAATGTCTTCGTAATAAAGTTGTGTCTAATTCACATAATCTTGTAGATCAGTATAAGATGGTGAGTAGAGATGTCTTTTATTTAAGTTTACAATATTAGGCATCATTTCGTTAATTGGTAATAGATAGTCTGATTTATATCTGACTGAGTACCAACAATCTTTCAAATAGTGAAAAGCCCACGATTAGTAACTTATAGTTTGCATAGCGCATTCTGGAGTCAGCCGGTGTACTTCCTAACCATTTTCGGCAGTGCGGAATAATTTTAGCACCCAATTTGACGTCTTCTATTTTATGTATACTAGACTATAGTATAGATTTACAACTAAGTAATATGTTGATCACTCTGAAGTTCAATGACCAAAATATTTATTTATATTCAAAATATGCTTTAAATCACTTTGTTATCTATTTAAAAAGCGATTGATATCACCGCATGAAAGAAATGTCAAGAATTTGTTGCAAAAACCACTCATCCATTTAAATACCAGGAAATCATTTAAAAAACTAGGTTAGTAAGGCTCTTGGCGTCGTCGGTTGTAATTTTTATTGCGTACATGTTTATTACGGTATAATTGATTGTATTGGTAGTTATACGCTCAAATAAATATTGGATGAAGTGTGAAGATTCAAAAGGTTTTGTTTGCAACGAAATATTACAGTTCATATATAGATTTAAAATTATTTATTAGTAATAAATTAATATATTCCATCTGCAGGAAACGGAAAAAATAAAATGTAGTGCCCATACAGATATCTGAACACATTTAAATTTTCTCCATTGTATTCGGCGAAATTATACATACATACATACATAACATCACGCATTTTATCCCCGAAGGGGTATGCAGAGGCGCAACTAGGGCACCCACTTTTCGCCAAGTATGTTCCGTCCCATTCCCATTCGGCGAAATTGACAAATAAATAAAGTTTTTAAATACATATTTGAAAATAAGACATTCTTGTTTACATTTTATTTCGTCCTACTATAAATATTATGTAGACAAATGTATTTATCCATTTAGGTGTATAATAAACATATAGTGACAGGGTCCTATTTCGTGTACGGGGGCGAATCCGTCTATTTGTAATTAGGGGCGATAGATAATCAAACAATTCTGATAGTTGTGTAGGTAAATAGAGGGTTTTTGACTCTATCCTATACCCCTACCAAAGCTGTTCTTCGATTATAACGCCTGTTATTGCAACTCTTACGTACACGCTTATTAAAGCTGTACTTCTATTGCAATGCCTATTATTGCAAAAATACGTATATGCGTCTTTAGTCGGAATAGGCCCGTTACCTACTATATTTATAGTCTTATATTTCTATACGGGTTTCGGATTTGCAACTTACGCTTCGTCAACAATTTGTATTGTTCGACTTTAATGAAGTATAATCTGAATGTAAACGAAACCTGTTTTATTGTGATTGAAACAGTTTGATAAGAATAACAAGCTTATTGATTGAAATATTATTGAAATTAGGTTTGTTAATAGCAGTTTATAAAAGACCTTTCTACCGTGAATATGACGTGATCAAATTGGTACGTTTTTTGTAAAAGTATATATTTATGTGTAAATATGTGTATATGTTGCAAATATACCAAACTTATATAAATTATTAAAACAATAAAAAGTTGAAAGTTTGTAAGAATGTTTGTTAGAAGTAAACGCAGTAACCAATTACCGGATTGCGATAAAATTCGGTGTACGAATAGACCACATCCTGGATTAACATGTAGAATACTCTTTATACCGGTAAATAGCTCCCGTGCAAAACATCTAATTTTTTTCTGGTTTTTCATGTAAAAGTCGCGGGCGGTCCTACAGATGGCGCTATGTATCGCTTAAGATATAAATTTTGTAACGGGAAAGACTTCTCGCGCACGAAGCCGCGTGCAACACCCAGAAAAACATATAAAATGCTGACACGAGTAAAATACACGGAAATGAACGTATAAAAAAATATCCGCCTCAATTTATTTTGAACTTTTTAACATTCAATTTCCCTGGCGGACTTGATTATTAGGAGTTGACCTTCATGTATCACTCAGTATAGTTTAATATTGCGAAAGAGCCGTGCGTTTACGTTTATTACGAAGGCCTGTATAGAGGTTACTTAGATGAAAGTATTTAAAGCATTAGTCCCCTTGATATAGTTATAAATTGTGGATATCTATTTATTCTGACGGTATGAATACTATACATAGTGACGTGAAGTTGTCGCTAGTTTCTAAGAATATTTTCATCTCATGATATAAGTATGTACGGTATCAGGCTAGCCAATTTATGCAATCCACTGAAAATTTTGTTATATATTTTATATTGGTCATCCTAGAAATTAATTCAGAGAATTGCGATTCAAAGTATTTAGACTGAGACGCGTTACCTTTCGTACAATAAACGTAAATAACTGAATAAGTTCAAAACTTCAAATCGCTTATACACTTTTATTTTCTTACCAAAATTGCTTTTTACGTTACAAAAATAAATTAAAAGAGATTAAATTTAACTTAACGTGAATACGCGTTGTGAAGTTTTGATTTTTTTCAACTACTTTTATGGCTGACCGTACAAGTGTGATGTGCCGGCACCAATTTCCTCACCACAATGAGTAACGCTACGTATGCTAATGCCCGGCAATAAAGTTGATCATCGCGCAGATTTTGTAATGTACCGTACACACCGTGTATGACAAATGACAATGTGTAAAGACGCGTGTGCTGTCATGTTGGTGCGTGTAACAAATTCTAGTAACGAATGACGTTTGACATTCTCCCTTGCTGTGACCACAATAAAGATTAATTTCATTAATTGCGATGAAGTTGGTTTTATAATGACAAATTCATTGCTGCGATACCTTCTTTATGGCAATTAATACACAGGGCATTTCAATATTTAAGCTTTGATTTTTATATAATATCTTAGTACTTATTTTTACGCCTTATTCATTATAACAATAAGTATTAGATGTTACAGCTTCAGTAGCGCGATATCAGCTCAGCCTTAGAACATACTTATATTAGTCAAAGCTGTTTAATCACGACGGTGAAATTATTTAACTCTGTATTGTAGGCAAATATTGCGTGTTCTTATATCAGCACGAAACATGTTTTCTCTGATCTGTACAATGATTCCAGAGTTACGTTCGAGTTATGCTAGATAAGTATAATTTTAATAATTGTATTTACTATCTTAGTCATGGGCAATATATTGCATCTGATAAAAGCACCGGCATAAATACAACTCGAAAAAATACATCGATCTATTTCATTAAGTTCGTATAGAAAAAAAAAAATTATCGACTCATTTCCTAATTTCCCTGATTGATAGTCATCTTGTTGCGGTATTAAAATATATTTTTGTCTAACTAGAATTCAAGGTGACGTTGTAAAAACCGGAAACTACATAGTGGGAGTAATTCCTATAAAAAAAACTGATAATTATGGTTAACGTTTATATCCGGTATTCGTTTCTATGGATTATACATTATTATAGACAATTAGTTTACATGAGCAAGGTCATAAGCATTTGTGGTTAACTCTTAAGAAGTACTGAACTGTTACGATATCACTCCACGTTACAATAATTATAACAAAGTGATAGTTAAACAGAAGGTCAATTGCTTTGGCGCTCATATTTTCCAGATTATATAGATTTTTATTACCAAATATCACGCACATGACGTGAATATTGAAATAAATGAGTGAACATAAAGATCGAATTGCTTATTTATGAATCAACAATCTAATAAAGAAAACAAATGCTACGTTATATCACTAAGTGACGGAATTGAGCAGTGAAAGTATGATACCGGCGTGTGACGAAGTATAGCTTTATCACACGCTTACCGCATTCTAGAATTTACTGCATACCCGGAGACATGTTTCTCCAACAATTACTCGTATTCTAAACGTAATTGCAACAATCGTGACGTGACTGGTAGGCTTTGAAGAGTCGAAACGAGGTCGCACTCAAGGCCGTCTCTCGAGGCAAATGGAACGCGAGGTTGGGCCGAGGCTTCGGGACTCATTGGGCTTTCCTTATGTTTCTTCCGCAACTCTAACATCTCTATTGTTATGCACGTTGGCCCTATTTTAATTCGACCTTTGCACGTGGCTTATTAAAAAGATGCGTTCAATATGTACGCTCGTTTTCCTCTTGCACGTCTTTTAAATTTTCTTTCTTTTTATACGATGTTAGTCATTAACTGATTAAGTCATGTTTCGTCATATCACTTATTTGACAAAAACCTTTAAAAGTATTGTAATTTCCAAAGAGTGGGCAATGACGAGGATAAAAAATGTCTTAGTTTAATTCAAAAGACGAATAATTTATTCGGGCCAAGTGAATCTGGCTAAAGCAGTAGGCCATGGAGGTAAATCCGGAATTCTTGAGTGGCACGCGTATGCAGATATAAATTATAATTTCGTTGGTTATGTCGAATATAAATTTAAGTCGTTTATACTCTTCTAGGGAAATAATTGTAATTACTTTATTTAAAATAAAATATATGAACGCTATGTGCAAACATTTTACTCTGAAAAATCATTAATGTGGTATTGCGAAAATAGACTAATAAATAAATAATGAACTAATATTATAAAGGGGATGAGTTTGTTTAAACGCTGTAATATTATGAACTACTAAACGGATTTTGAAAAATTTGCCACTAATAGGAAACTACATTTCTTCTGATTGCTATACTACTTTTTTCCCCGAAGAAACTTTTTCACGCGGGTAAAGCCGCAGGCAAAGGCTAGTATGAAATAAAATATTCAATTATACGTAAAAAGTATTTAAAACAGAAGAGTCTTTTTATTCTCAAAAACATTACTACTAGTAATACACAAATATTTCAATTGCATTGTCGACGATGCGTGTCTGCCCGAAATAATAATAATTTTCGCCGAAGAATAATTAGCTCAACATATAGTTACCAAATAAAAATAAAATTTAATTCAATGATAAATTAGGTACATACACGCATAATTGTTTTTATTACAGCACGTACAAATTTCAATTAATGCCATAATGATTCGTCTTCATACTTAAAATAACGGTTATTTTTTCCTTTGAATATAATTCATGATAACTGTATCCTGTGCACTCAAAAGCAAGTTGAATTACAATATATTTAAGTCCTAAATTAAACAGTTATGGTAGATAAACAGTTAATACAAACACTCAAAAACATTTGTACACTTACTTGAAGTTATCAAGACGATGTGCAAAAAAATGGACTTGGGTAACAGCCATAACTATAATTCTATTCGTCGCAAAGATTCGTGCAGGTACAGTCAGACACAAAAGTAGATAACAAAATAAAAATTTAAAATCGCCTTTAAACTTTTGTGTCTTTATCAGCATCGTTTATTCACTTGTATATAATATAAGATATGAAAATTTATCTTTGTTTTAGGTAAATAAAAAAAAAAACATATTGTGATCGAAGTTAACGTAGAGTTTTAAAGTTTTCAATTTGTTCAGATACTTTTTGGCAGAATTATTTTTTAAACGGGTACTCCACTGCACCTAATGGTAAGTGGAGTGGGGTCCAATAGAATGTCAACTGACGAGGGATGATTACCCCTTTACAGTCGACACAATTATGCCGGCCTATTGGAACCTCATATACACAGGCTGATTCCAGAACGCTTACGTGGGTCACTATGGCAGGCTTTAACTTGTGTACGATGGTGCTATCCGGCCGGATATAAAATATATCCTACCACCAGCAAAAGCAAGTTTACAAACAACTCAAAACCAACAATTCGGCGTGTTTTATTGCAAGTTGCGAGTTACTTTGGTAACGTACGAGACTTGCTTTCAAATCTACCATTGTCTTATTGGCCGTTAACTATTGATATGCGTTGATTGTTCTTTTTTGCTATGTAGTTGTAAATTATTTTTAATTGTGACAGAGCATCGTGTTGCGTGTCGGTATCGTGCCACAGACCGCGCCGGCGACAATTTGTCAGTGTTCTACGCATACCTGTTGTCACTTTCTAACTTAAACGTCAAGTAAAGAGATTTAAAAGATGTTTTTATAGACTATGCGTGTTTATATTAGAAAATGAAGTATTTAAACAAATGTATTTACTGTTTGTTTTCTAGGAATATTAATCTTACAATAGTATTTTACTATACAATAGGGCACTACAATGATTTTCATATGCTCCTTCTTTTAGAGTCATAGGAACAATAAAATAGAGTTTCGAACAAGTGCTATACTAACTTTATCAGGTCCAATAATATAGTGAGTAGTCAGCCAAAGGGTTTTTTCTTTAGTAAAGAAAACTTTGAAGGGACGACTTAATTTTTAATACAGAATAAGTATATTTTCATGGAAATGTACATTGTACAAGAGATTAGAAATTTTAAAATTGTTCAGCTATCTTCGTGGCCGACTGTACTTTCAAAACCTCAATAGTTTCAACTCGGCCTACTTTTGCTATAAGTGACCCTTAATTTGGCACCATGCCTTTCGTTTGAGGTACTCAGCAGTAGCAGCTCAGCTATGTGTGCCGGTAGATTGCAACAGTCGACATTGCGATAACTCGCCATGACGGCACATCAATCCAAAGTGAGTTTCCGTTTGTCACAACGCGGTTTCGGTTTCCGTCCTTTTTCTCGTATCAGTTGCGAAATATGGGCTTATGGTACATATTTTAAACCTTGCATGATAACAATGGATCAGAACCATCTGTTGAATGAAATATTTAATTATGATTTCTTATGTTTACGCGAATGTTAGACGTTGAAAAATATTTTTCTAATTATATCAGGGTTTTTTATATTATAATTTTCTCCCGACGTTTCGAAGGCTTTGCAACCTTGGTTACGGGGAGACTGAGGTGTCGGTCGTTCAAAAAGTCAATTACAAAAAAATATATATTTTGTTTGATTATAAAATGTAGGTAGATATTGTAACTTTTACTAAAAATAATTTTATTTAATATATTTAAACAACACTACGATCAATTAGTAGAGTGTAAATATTTTGTCAACAGTTTTGAAGGTCACCAGGATATGCCGTTTATAGGTAAAGAAGTCAAGGCGGGGTTTTCACTATAAGACCTTTGGTTGCTATTCAATCAGATTTAATGAAATCGATACTTGGCCATTAGTATTACACAAGGTTTTTAAAATATTCGCAACGTACGAATAAAATCAATAGTAAGCTTACTTGTTTTCATTATGAATCCACAACGCTTTAGGTACTTTTTCCTTCGCCGTTAAAGCAAGCGATAATTCACAAAGACTACACACATAATTTTAGAAAAGTCAGAGGTGTGTGCCCTTGAGTTTTGAACCTGCGGAAATTCGTCTCGGCAGTCCGTTCCACAACCAACTAGGCTATCGCTGCTTTCAATTTTTTTGTTTTTCAAGTCCTATAGACATCTCTAAAATCTTCATCCACCTATATTTCCAGAAAACAGTAATTTAAATTCAAACCAAGCCCTTGTAAATGCTGCTTTGACGAAAAATCCTTTTATGTTTAACGGTAAGTGACAGTATTAGTCATTCAGTGGAAATTTACGAGGTTTATTTTTTAGGCTTTATTGTATCACGTATGCAATTGTGTTGAGTAATTTATTTGTATTTTGTATTTCGTTGTTTTTTTATAATAAACATGAGCTCTTTTTGGTTGTTTTAAGGTTACTAAAGTGATTTAGTACCATGATACATTACGTAGAGATTGCTGTATTAGTTAAACCTTTACGGGGTAGGGAGTTTTTAGTGATTCAGTTTAGTAATGTGCCATATAGCATTTATTATATGGGATACAAATTCTAGATTCCTGGCTGATACAGAGCAGAAAAGACCACATACCACTTTTTTTTTAGTGGGTGAAATCCATTTACGGATGTCTGCCGGAGTCGCCGGTATAAACTGTCCTACCGACTAAAACCCCGCCATTCGACTCTCACTCCCTAATATCGAAGGTCGCGGGGTGCGCAAGTGCATGCAATCGCAACCTTCGCAGGAAGCCCACATACCATTACAATTTTATTTACTACGTACAGTCTGCTACGAAAGTAGCTGAACAATTTAAAAATTTCAAATCGCATTTCAACTTTTGTGTACATATCAACAATAGTTTTTTCCTTAAAATAAACTCCAAAAAGAAACTTTATTTTAGATAAAGAAAAAAAATCGATTTAAGTTAATGTGTACAGGCTTTTTGATGTTTTGAATTTATTTAATTTTTTGGCTGACTGTACATAAGGAATATTATTGCGTGTCTGTTTTCCTTTCTATGTAATTAAATTCTTTGAACACTTCTCGCGAGTAAATAAACCGTTAATGTATTTTATTCTAACCTAACATTAAATTGCTGCCGTTGAGCAAGGTAAAATCTAAATTAACTCAGTGGCTTGTGACACTTTCGTACCAAGATACTGAAGAATTATTAATTACTGTGGGTGACTAACACACACGCATACGCACAAGCATATGCATACGCACACGCACACACATACAGTGGTTCATACTGTTTAACCCTGATCTCAACAGTTTGGTTATATATAATATATTATACATACCTATATGTAAGAAATTATATTATTATTATATTTATCTAGATGTTAACAGAAAATAGCAAATTCGTGCTGTGTTTTGTAGTTCATTATTTATTGAGATATTTGTTGTTATTATTATTGTTATTTGTTTTCCTTTCTTTTTGTAACCTTTAGACTTCGAACTAGAGTCTGACAAATTGAATTACTGTAACAGATTTGTAAAGGATACGCGATACAAGTTCTAAACTTAGTGCGCGTCCTAACTCAGTTGTTATAACTCATATTTTGCAAGTGCTACGATTTGTAAAATAAATAAACTACCTACTTACCTCTTTCATTATCAAATAATCAGATACAAAATATTGGCTTTACAATTAATTCTATGAATTAGTCTTCGATAGATACAACATAATAGAAAACAGCAAAGAATATAATCGATTTAGAGGAATGTTACTTTGCCACTTAACGACCCCGTCGAAGCCTCAAATCTATTCAAGGGCTTATTTGAATACGAATTATATTAATTTTATAATGTGACTGACTTTATTATTTATTAATGTAATCAATACCTAATCACCTAGTTTTACATCTCATTTTGACCTCTTCTCTAAAGATTTGACGAGACCAGCGGTGGAAATCATAAGTTTTTTGAAACGTGATTTTTTTCCTAGCTCTGCATTAGAATTTTATTGCTCTTTTAGCTATATTTGCAACGAAATGATCCTCATACATTATTAGCTTGGCAGCATCCCACTTGCATCGTCACGGTTGCCAAACACTGACCAATGGCGAAATATCCGACGTAGTGACACTTTAACGTCACTATCTGGGATCAGTCATATTTAATGGTTACTAACATTATGGACTGAAAAATTTGATAAAAATAAAGAAATGAATAATAATAAATATAGTATTCAAGTTTTTTGTATATCTATATGTTAATTATTTTACTCTTATTAATATTGGAAATGCAGAAGTTTCTAAAAATGTTGTGGTGTTTATGGGAATTAATAGCAGAAACAATTCAATGGATTTGGATTAAATTTTGGCACACAGATAGAGTATGTCCTGAATTAATACATAAGCTACTTTTAATCCCGGTAAATTGCTACCGTGGAATGCATTTTTATCGGATTATTAGGCGGTGGCATAGTTTCGTGTACACGGTTCGACAGCTCTCTGAGATCCCGAGTTCGCATCCCATTTCGGGTAGTGATATTAGATTTTCCTAGTAAGCATCAACTTGGAGTCTAGAATTTGTACCCAATATGACGATAGGCTCGCCTCATATCACATCATGGGACGGAACACACTTGGCGAAAACTGGGTGCACCATTTGAACATCTGCCTTAGTCCATTAAAATGTTACATTTTTTAGGCCTTACCTTGCGTTTTTTAGAGGACGCAATTTTATTTTTTAGAAGTGTAGGGGGGGTCAGTGTTAAGCTAAAACCAAGTTTGTGGGGTCGCCACCCTTGTCCCACGGCCGCCATCTTGGTTTGAAATGGTTTTTACGATGTATCTCTTAAACTATTTATCTGACAAAAAAATTATAAACATTTTTGTTGCAAATTAAATTCTCTACAACTTTGGTCTAGTAACTTTTGTCGTAGAACTATAAATAAAAAGTTATAAGCGAAAATGTTAAGAAATTCAATGTTAAGCAATGTCCATTGCAACGTCATCAGAACGTGTGTTTATAAGGTTCATAATACGTACAACACAAACCCGCGGTTGTCGGCTTGTACGCGAATTACTTGGATCCTGAATCGCTTTGGGACAGATGAAGCAATTGCTTAACATTTTTGCTTATAACTTTTTATTTATAGTTCTACGACAAAAGTTACTGGACCAAAGTTGTAGAGAATTTAATTTGCAACAAAAATGTTTATAATTTTTTGTTAGATAAATAGTTTAAGAGATACATCGTAAAACCATTTCAACCCAAGATGGCGGCCGTGGGACAAGGGTGGCGACCCCACAAACTTGGCTGTAGCTTTACACTGACCCCCCCTACACTTCTAAAAAATAAAATTGCGTCCTCTAAAAAACGCAACCCCAAATGTAACTTTTCAATGGACTACCTACATTTTCGGGAATGAAGGCGTGAGGTGTATGTGTATTATTTCAAATAGATGGCGCTAACGTCGTACAAATCGCAACACAGATCGCTTTAGTGCCATGTGGACTTATGTTCACTGGCGAAGTCACGACAAACGCAGCAGCAAGTCTTCTACATTAATAAGGCGATAATCGTGGTGTAAAAAACATCCATATCACGACAATCGCAACAGCAAGTCTTAATAATAAGGCGATAATCGTGGAGTAAAAAACTTTTTTACCGAGGCTTATTATCGCAGTATGCAGTTAATTAACTAGTAAGCACCTTACATATCCTAAGCTTCTCGTATGAAAGCAGGTTGGTAAACTATATTTCGTTAGCACCATTTAAACGACTCTAGAATTAGATGACAACACTGGCTAGTTAATTCAAATTCTAGGAAAGCCGCAGCAAATGTGAGCGTTTAATAACTAGTTGCACAGCGTTCTGCACGGCGGGTATGGTGAAATATTGATGTAACATTTGTCACTAATCGTTCTTGCCGCCAGATTAGGGAAAGCACTAGATAGAATTCTAGAAGGCAGGGTACAAACTGGCTGTCATATGTTTTAATTTGATTTTATTTTTTTTTCAAATTTTCTTATATAAGTATTACTTACTTAGGATTTGACAATGATATTTTTTATAGTGCATGCTTGTGACATAAATGCTTTGAAATTTTATTATATTATACTCTTGAAGAAATTGTAATTTTACTCTGAAGAAACTTATGTTTGGTCATCGTTATTTATCCATATTTGCAGAATAAATATATCTTTATGTTTAAACTGTATAAGGTATAAACTAACATATATACTTAATTCTGAATAGAAGACAAAAGTGGAAAATAAATCGATGCTTGACAGGTAATCATATCTAAGCGACAATCATTAATGATTCAGTAGAGCGATTTAAAGTTTTGTTTTTAAATAAGAAATTTTATAAGTAATAATTATACTACTTACGTTATAAAAATGTAATCTAATGATATTAAAATTATCCTATAGCTACAAAACCTAGATCAAATGACGCAAAAAATCTAGCGATTACAAATATTTGTATAAATAATTTTCGGTATATTTGTCGCTTACATATGTTTGCCTATCAAGCGTTGAAAAACATTGGCATTTAGAAAAAAATCGCCCCGAATGTAATACATAAAACTCAACTAGGTTTATGAGTGCTTAGTTAAATTGAACTTGCTTTTATCAATAACTTTTTGCTAATTTTCCAATTGATGATCCACCCAATAATAACCTGACTGAATGTATAAGCGAGATAAATTGACAACTTTGTAGTACATACAACTGTAATTTTTAATTCGTTTGTATTGTGCTTTGTTCTACGAATAAATTTTATCTGATGATTGAAAGATCAACCCTCTGTCTTATAAATTATAATAGGAGCTAATTTTGCGAAGGTGCTAGTCGTGGCAAAGCGTAATTAACACTGGAGTAAGAAAGTAGAATAGTCCATGAATATTTTCCTTAGGTTATCTTCAGATAAGCCCAGCAGAAGATCCTGTGAAGTTTAGTAAAATTGGATCACCAGCTATCTAGTTATGGATAATAAGTGCTACCCGTACAAGGCCAAAATTGGTTGCTACTTAAGAATATTATGTAGGTAGGTAACATTCACATAACGGAATTTATAACCCATTTGGATACAGTACTAACATTTTTATCTTAAAACCGCGATTTCCTATTACCAAATAATTTTATTCCATTGTTTCACTACTTATATTTTTATCTTAAAATCCATGATTAACTGTAACGAAACTATTATATTTCATTAATGATAATGAGTTATGGAAATACTAATTATTGAGCGATAACAGATTAGTGCATGCACAATTAATTTAAGTAATTACAATAAATTTTAAACACATTACGTATTATCAAGGATTAAATACCCATAAAAAATATAGCATTACGTAAATATTACAAATGCTATTAGTTTGGTCGTTGAGCAGCAACCGCATAACTCCCGTAACGGATTTTAATTTTTGGTACACAGATCATGTCCGGGATAAAAATATTTTTTAAAACAAATTACACAGCAGTATCGAAGGGTGCATAACCCAATTCCTGCTGGCTCCCATTTGATAATTTATATAAAATGTAATTGTAATTAAAACGATTTGTAAACCGCATTCAGTAAAGCCGAAGATCGCGCCTCGTGGAGAAGACTATTAAATGACCTTGGACGGGATCACAATCCTCAGTAATGAGGGGCCGACTGAAGAGAGAGAGAAACCGCATTTATGCATATTAATACCCATATGTTGTGTCGAGTTCCCTTTTGCAAAATTTCACCCTTCGCCCCTGTTGTACAGTGGGACTTTCATTGCTGAAAAGATTTTAAAACGATAAGGGCTGCGAGCAATAGCTATTTGCTTATAGCTAGTTAGTTTGCTTATTGCTTATAGCGAGTAATAGCTAATATTAGCTAGAAACGGTAGTTCACTATCAAAACTAGTAAATATAGTGCTACCCTTTCTCGATATAATAAAAACACTCGAGCAGTAAAGCCAGAACAATATTTCGTTGATTAGTTTCCGGCATTGGTATTCGGACAGACTGATAGATATTTTTATATTAGATTACGAAAGGAAGTTAAGAAGGCCGTAATATCTGGCACATATGATTAGAACTCTACAATCATAGAGTTCATTTGTCGGAAGTTAAGAAAGTTATTACATTTAGAGGTTATTAATATTATCATTATATTACATCCTTCTTATACATAATTCGTAAATTTGGTTTGATTCTATGACTAACTCTTTTAAAACACACATACAAACATAGATCACGTCTTTATTCTTAAAGGGGTAGGTACAGGTGCACCCAGGGCAATCATTTTTCACCAGAGTGTTTCGTCTCATGATAGGGGGCGAGTCTATCGTCATATTAGGCACAAACTCCAGACTCCGGGCTGATACTGAACAGGAAAAACATAATTTTGTCATACCCGGGAATTGAACTCGAGGCCGCAACACTGCAGTCGTACCGAAATATAACCACGCCATCGATAAATCAAATACCAATTCCTAAAACTAAACGATACTAAATTAAAATACACTATGAAATTAATCGCTGGTTGCTACACACAAACCATTGACGCAATATTTTACAGTTTTTACCAATTGACCATGGTACGATACATACTGGTAAATCCTTGATTTAAAAATTAATAATCCGATGCATATATTAGAATGTAAACTGTGTTAATTTAAGGTCTCTTGAGAGATTTATTGGTGTACTTGTGATTAGGTGCGGCTTAGTACGTATAAGCTGGTTTTGTTGGTCATCCTCACGATAATTATAATACATAATGGGTATATAATTCTTCTATTTGTATCTCACTTTAATGTAGAATCGACGCAACATGATTTTTTAGGCATTTCACCTACATATTCCGACTTATTTGATAATATTAAAAAGGTTATTTTTGTTCGGAGGAGTGTATGGATAGAATTTAAACGTGAATCTTCTGATTAATTAAAGTTTATGATAACAGAGGTTTTTGCGTAGCTGTTTTACCGCCATATTCAATAAACGAGTCTATCTCAAAATAGACCAATCAAAACAAAGATTTTTGACACGTTTACAAATGACTTATTTTGATTTGTCCATTCTGGGGATCGGATTGAAGATTGAGGTTGGGATCGTTTGTTGAAAACGGCCGGTAATCAGCTACCGGCTAGTCCTCCTTGAGAATTCTGTTATTAATGGTTTTTCAATGATCAATTTTACACGATCGATCATAATTATGTCGAGTTACAGGTGTGTTACTACATAATTATGATTTTCATCATCATAATTGTGTCTAATTAACTGAATGAGGAGAAAGCACACCGCTCGCCTGATCATAGGTAAGTGCTATCTACGACTTCCTAAAAACAGTTATAAAATCGTGCAAACTTTGAAATACAAACCGTAGCACAGCATCAAGCTGCTCGCGTACCTAGAAGGGATCCAACAATGCTCCTATAACTGTTATTTTTAACAAAATTCTTCAGCCGTCTATCAACACCTCACACAAACATTCTAATAAAAGTCCTAAAAATCAAACGCTGAACAAAAATAATAAAGACGAAAACTCAACAGAACAAGACAGTCAGCAATGGTATTCCGGAGGTGCGTCACGGAGTGTTCCAGTAATCTCTTGCTTAACTGGATCTTCATTAATCCATCAGTGTGGGTTGTAACTGCCCTCGTGATATTGTGATGATTGAGCGCCACGTGACGAAGTTTGTTCACGTTCGTTTTTTAGGGCAGAGGCGGTAAAGGACAGTGTTGCGCAAATAGTAATTGGATTACAAATTACCGATTATGATTACAAAATGTAATTGGGATTACGATTACAAATTACTCCTTAACAAGCAATAATATTTTGCTTAAAAAGAGACCGTTGAGTGAATATAACCTATACTTGTTAACGAATATAAACAATTTTTATATCCAAATTACTCGAAATAGTTATCCCAAAATTCGATTAACGATATTTATTTAATTGGATTAACATTAACATATTTGTAATCATCATTGGTAATCGATTATTTTTTTGATAACGTTTATTTTTTCCATGTGTGATTTTTTTTTCTACATATGACGGTAAAATAAAATTAGAAATATACACAACTCACAAAATTCTTACATTTCGATTAATTTTTATTTGTAAAATTTCCAAAAACATACTTTTAATATAAATTAGACTTTCGGAAAACTCGAAATCAGATTTTAGGCAATAAAATAATATTTCAAATAAATTTAAGGACAACTTTCTTTTTCAAAATGAACAACTGTGGAACGCACTCACAAGAGTAATCATGTGATTGCGATTATTAATAAATGCAATCTTGATTAACTATAATTAGCGGTTGCAGTTGATGTGAAAGTAATTATATAACACTCTAATTACAGGTAATCGGATTAAATGTAATCTTGATTACAAAGTAATCAAATACGCCCTATATTGGTAAAAGAACCGTTGAGAGAAATACAGGTAAGTAATCATCAACAATAATTAAACATGTGCATACACTCGCAATTCCACCACATTTGTTACTGGTATGGATTATTTTGTTGCTGAAATTGATTTAACTTTACGAGTTTTACAGATTAGTGATCTTAGGCTAAACAATTATATTTTTTTTTCAATTCGAATAAGATGCGACTTAAATACCTATGCAAGAAAGAAAACCCATCCATGATGACAGTTTTAATACTCATATAACAGTTGACGTTAGAATCACTACGTATGTCGCCATGTCGGCATTAGTAAAGCTAGCTTGGTGGTCCAACACTCCCTTAACATTGGCTTTCAAATAGAAAAAAAAAACTACATAGATACATAGACGTCTTATATCTTTCTCCGCACTCTATAGCGTAATAAAACAAATTACTTTCCTACTATCGATTAATATAAAATTGCAAAGAATTTGTCATAGAGAACTAATTCAATTAATATTCGCAGCATCGAAAAAAGTAGTTTTATTTATGATTATTATATTCCACGGCGTGAAGCATTGTGCCGTGCGGAAGGCTCGTCATTGCTATCTAAATTACATCTGCCGTTGAATGGAACGCCATATCGCGTGGCAATCTCGTCGGAGATCTGTGACGACGTAAGTGACCGGAAAATTGGCACACATGTGCAATTGTAGTGAAACTGTCCAAAATTTATCTTCATTTGTAATATACAAACTTATTCATACCATTCTATAAAATATAACAAACACCTATGGCCTTTCACTTTTCAATAATCCTGGTTGTATTTTATTGTAATAAAAATTATGTTTGAATGGGTCTTAAACTCAGGGATGTAGAATATGACAGTTGTTATGGAAGAATCGATTTTCTATCTAAACTAAATTAGAAGATTTTGTGTCTAGCGTATTCTGCTGAGGGACAATATGATCGGATAGGTCAATGTACGATAATAAAAAAGTGAAAGTCGTTTTATAGCACTTGAACTATAATCTGGCTCGTAAGAACTGTTTACAAACAGAATGTAATAAAAGATGTTGAAATTGCGAATTAAGAAAGAGAAAGACAGAAGTAGCCAACACTGGAATTGTAAAGCTGTTGACTCCAATAGACAACATGACCTAAATAGTCGACGCTGTAGGACCGTCGACCGAGCGAAGGTCGCATAGAACCGATGCAAGCTGCGCAGGATCGCTCGGTGTTGACCTTGTCCTATCTCTAAAATCATCAAAACAGTGGGTGCAGTGAACTTTCCAAGGTCTCTGAATCACTTGGATATAATCTAAATAACGTTATCATTGCACGACCTGGTACCAATTTTTTTTACTTCTTTACCTGTTTTTATTTATAGCAGACAATACCTTCATAGACTATACAATTTGTAGAATACAATTAAAGGTTATTTCCTACATGAGAGTTCATGCGTACATGCTTCAATGATGTTTCGAAACTTAATGACATATTGGCACCACGCTTCAGCGAACTAAGAAAATGCAGTGACGAAATCGACAGGTTGGAAACACTATTCAAAGTGTTTATAGAGACTCGGATATTTTAACTAAGAAAGGAAAGAAACAACTCCATAGTCCATACTACACCACGGATGAACTAGCATACGTTCTATATAATTAAATACAAGTGGTGGTTACTCATTGTACGATTAACTGAAATTAGTTATTTTGGGTACCAGCTGTCATTCGTGTTATCCACCATCAAAAATTATATTTTTTAACCTCCGAAGGACGACCAGGCCGTCTTGTTAAAGTAATAACAACAATTTAAACTAATATTTTACCTCAGGGATAAACACATAGATATTTCTTGGCTGTCTCGTAAAATTCAAAACTACTACATTACGCGCGGCATACAAAGTAGTTTCAATAAACAACATTAAATTATAGCGACAAAGTACGCCCTAACGTAAACTTGAAATTGAATTGAATTATGACTTGTTTTCGACTTGAAAAATTCTGAAAGATCCGGCTTAAAGACCTACATCGTGATCCTTCGTGATTCGTGGACTGATTTGCGTACGTAAACGTTGTTTTAATACCTTTGTTGTACTATAATGACTTCCTATATTCTTCCGCGAGTGAAATATCAATGGACGTCACTATCCCATAGTAAATTAATAAAATTCTTGTTTTCTCGGTTGCCTTCGGTTATACGATAAAGTTAACGGAGGTCGGTCACTAGATACTATTAATTGCAGTATTTCTTATTTGCGTGTGATAATCTTACACTTGCACTTTACTGATTTGATGGATGTATCTCACACAAGAATTTTGTTTAGTTGCTTCCACGGCCCTATCACCTATTTTTAACTTGGGGATCCAGTTTAAAGGTGGACATTGCGACAGCATTAAAAATGAAATCACATACTCGTCTTTACGTGTGCTAACATTGTGCCAAAAATCGTCTATAGTGAATATTTTCACCAAAAAACCCGGATTTACTTTTCATTTTTGTACTCATTGTGTAGTTTAGTGCGAATATGGTGTGTGCGTGAATGTATTTCTGACTTAGTATTATGTTGCCATTGCGGTGAATTCTCTCAGAGTAATAATAATGGCATTAGGGCGTGTTAAATCAAAATTACTTTTTATTAATTCTTTTTTTTTGATATTTATTATGTTCGAAACTTATTTTTTTATTTTATATCTACGCTTCGAGTCACTATTGTCACTTACAACTTACAGTCACTAATTAAACTGTTATATTCAAGAATTTAACGTTTCATTTAGTTAGAAAATGTCAAAATGACTGCACATCTTGTTAGGGAAACCAACATAAAGTGAAAAATAATACTTGAAGAGTGCGAAAATTTGTGACATTACTGTATGTATTAAAATAATTTTGGACCTTTTATTGTAGTACTGGCTATTGCTCGCGGCATCGCCCGCGTGGATAAGTTTTCCGAGATAAAAGTCTTGCTATATATTTTCCCAGGGTAGAAAGTAACCTAAAACATTCCTAGTAGTCTTTCATTATCTCCATACAAAATTTCATAAAATCCGTTCAGAACATTTTTAAAAAATCGATAACGTACACACAGACAGAAAAGAGGGACTTTGTTTTATAATATGTAAAGATAAATTTAAACTGTATCGGATCGCAGTTGATGATTAGTTCGTGTTTTGAGTTTTGAGGTAGACCACAGAGCCTGTACGTGTAATCAAGCTGTAAATTGTGGTACCGTTTCAAGTAATTAATTAATTTCGCTCCGTATACATGAAGATCGATTCGTTTATACGTAAATAATCGATTGAAACTGCTATGTAGTACACTTAATATGATAAATCCTACCTCTTAATAATATAAATACAACAATCACATGAAGATGTATGTCATAAAATTGTCATTAGTCTAGCGGTGGTATAAACGGACGAAAGAAGAAAACGAAGTCTCACGTTCAATCCCAAATAGGAAAAATAAATTGATCCGATAAAAACGTTTCATCTTAGTTTGGAATTATTCATTATTAATCACAGTTGACCATTTTTACTATTAGAAAACATATAAGTACTCTACCCCAATGAATTATAGCAATTAATAACATAAGTATCCTTATATATGTCCATAGACCTTTCAATACATTACAATAGCTACAAAAGATAATTCTAAGCCCCAACCTTGACAAGGTTTTCGAAATAAATCAGCCAATAGTGCCGGACTTAATTCTTCACGTCATGATTATCGCAATGATACGTGCCATGTATTCTGATGGCTTTGTATTGTTCCTTTAATACGGTGGTTACTGGCCATTTATAATTAAGGTGACCGTAATACGGTGGCCATTAAAACCTAAGCAATATTATAGGGAAGTTTTATGATTGCTAGAGTTAAAAGCGTGGATTTTTGTTCATAACTTTAAAATTTTCTGACGATATCTTATTTTTTTTAGAAGTGTTAAATGGCTGTCCCATTTATTAGGTATATAGTGGTATTTAAAACATTTAGGACCTGTTTACTTCGGCTGAGAAAATGCTACTTAAATATATAAATAAAATATATAATACTTAAACATATAAATCTATAAGCCGACCAAATCCAAAAGTCACACTCTAACATATGCTCCCAAAAAACGGCAATAAAATTAGTACTAATACGACTATACCATAACATTGGTCTCCTCGATGCCTACCTAAAGCCTGGTGCAGCAACTACCTTTAAAGTACAATAAAAATTTAATTACTTTTAAGGTATATGAGGCAATAGTTTCTCTGTAAAAATAACAGTAACTTAAGACTAGACCTAGTTTAAAGATCTCACTTTAAACTAGGTCTTCGAATCACATTAGATTTCGTTTACACAAGTAATTACAAAACTAAAGCACTTTGTAAATAAACGTTCAATAATTCTAATGACTGAGGTCATACAGATATTGTTTGTGTTAACATACAAGGAATTTGAATATAGTTTTCTTCACTTCAGAAAGCTGAAGTGAAGTAACTTTCCCTATAATTTAAATAAAGTATGTGGTAGTGAAAATATAATGGTGATCGTAAAATTGAAAACAGTGAAGTTATATACAACAAAGAACTTTATTTCAAGTATGTTCATACAGCATGACCACAAGCATAATATCGGCGTATTTATTAACTAATGAGTAGACAACCACGATTACTTTACTGGTAAGAAAGTATTTACAACAGTCGCCTTTAGATAAACACGCCACGTTAAAACTTGTATATGGCTTGTGAACCTGAGGAATTTGTACGCACACACACTCACGCCTTTCATCCTCGAAGGGGTAGGCAGAGGCATATCTGGTACACCCACTTTTCGCCGTACGTATTCTGTCCCGTGACGTGGACGACTTTTTCGCAATATCGGGAACAACTTCCAGACTCCAGACTAATACTAAATGGAAAATCTCAATATTGCTTGATCCGGGGATCGAACCCAAGATCTCAGCACTGCAATCGTAATACAATTACGCCACCAAGGCAGTTATTTGAGGAATTTGTGAGAATATATAATACCAATTAAAGAAACAACATGGTGATTTAAACTGACACAATTGTCAGCTGTTTGAGATAAGGAAAAAAAAGAAGAAAATTTTGCATTACAAGATTTTAACTTAATTACCTTTAATTTCATAAAACAAAAATACAAGAATTATAATCAATGATTTTAAAGTAAGGATTCACAAGTCTATCAAGTTTCTACGGAGCGTTTCGCAAAAATCGATATCGCAAAAAAAGCATTTCAATATAATATTTTGAAATCTTTTCATTTGGACCGTTTTATAATACAAAAGTGTCTTGCATAATTTAACCAAATTTGATCTTTATCAACTCAAAGAACCTTTCACTTATGCTTGCATCTTACAAAACATCTCAGGTCAAGTTGCATTTACAAAAATGCTTGGTTTGTCCCAAGTTTTTACTGGATTCTTTTGTGTCCAACAGGTAAGCGATCCAAAAGGGATGGGTTTTTCTAAAAGGGATTCCCCGAGCGTATTCTTGCAGCTGTGAAAGTCCAGCAATAATTTTTAGGTAAATACGTAACTTTGACTCAAAAGTAGAAAAGATACGACGGTTGTTATAGTTTCTAAATTATTATTAAATTAGGCATAGTTAGATACAAAATATTAAAATACAGTGAAGTAACCTGGACTGTATTTACAATATAATCATTTAACTAGAGTGACGAGTCTGATTATAAAATATCAATTCCGAAAAAAATACAAAAACTTATTTAACACAGAACATTTTTCGTTAATGTCTCTTAATAATATAAACATAGATCATGAACTTTATATTTCACTTACGTAATGACTATACATTAATTATTAATTATTGTAAATTTACATCAAGCAGGCTAATTAATTAAGTACAACTAGAATCTTTGAGCCACTCTAGAACATAAATGGAGCGAATCAAATTATAAAACAAGAAAATTCTAGAAGTACGGAAATTTTAGAATCTGTAGAGCATAAATTAAATATATACGTTTACATTTGCAAACAGCAAACGTCTAAAATACAATTAAAAAGAGAACACTTATTTTCGCTTTCACGTTTATTATTGGTGTTGAATATATCGCGTATCAAATTTATAAACTGTTCTCGGGCACGTGTGCATTGAAATTAAACTAGAGGTCAGTTGGTGAAACTACGATCACCGAGGATTTATTCTCGAAGGAGGTAGACCGTTACTCTGGAGGATTCTTTGTTGTTGTGTGTGTTTTTGTACAATTATTTCTCATCTAGTTTGCTGTAAACATTTGATCTAGAAAATGTAGCACATAAAAAATTAAAATCCTTCTAATACAAATTTTATAAATAATTTATTTTAAAAAACATCAATAATTAACTACATTATAAGTAAAGGTTTTTTGCTTCGGGATATCAAATTATACTTAGAAAATAACATTTATTATGCAATTAGCACACAATGTCAACTCTTCATTAAATTTCGTCAACTTATTTTTTTACTTCTAAACTACATTACACATTTACTCATGGTATAATGTGACTTAATTAGTTAAATACTTCATTACTCAACCTTTTTGCATTGCTTTACAAACCAGAATCTGCGAGACAAATATCAGACACATGTATTCTCTTTGATCAGACATGTATTCATCTAGAATGATGCCGGTAAATATTTTTATGGTCATTTTATTGTGGCACAAAAAGCAATGACACCTGACTGATGATCCTTTTATGTTGTAAAGCACAATGGAATGGTTAAAGCGTATCGTAATAAAAATTCCTAAGGCTGTCAATTGAAATGTCACTTTAACAAAGTAAACTTATATTTTAGGTAACAAACCTTTCTATTCTTTAGTAAGTTTCTTTTTATTTGCTGTGAAGCAATATTCGGAATCTATTAATATTAGCTATTTTGCAAGTGTTTGCGTTAGTTCATTGTTATCTAAATTTAATTCCTCAAGGTATAGTTGTATTGCGTGCGCGGTACCCGCTGTGAGGTCCCGGGTTTGAATCCTGGGTCGGACAAAATTATATTGGGTTTTTATGCTCAGTATCAACTCTGAATCTTGAATTTGTGTCCGATATGGCGATAAAGAATTTTATTTTATACTAAGTAAGCATAACGAAAGTAATATAAATGGATAATCAAATTAATCACAGCACATATATGATAATCAATATTTTAAAATTTCGCCACAAATCTATAAATCATGTATATAATATTATACCAACTCTGTATTCTATACTGTCCTAATCTTGAACCGGGCTTGCTCGATGATTGAGAGAATTTAGGCTAGGACCATCTATCAGATGGACTAAGGTCCGTCCCGCTAGCCTAATGCGGGCTCTACAATATAGAGCCCTTAATCATGAAACCAAGGCCGTCATGCTAACATCAGTGGTGGATATTTTTTGGTCTAAGTTTACCATAAGCTAACTTATGTCGCTACAAAAAAACGGAAAAGTTCAAGTTGGATTCGAGCAACGGGGGATCCGTACAAATTTGTAGGTAATCTAAAATATAAGTTTAAACTTGAGAAACTTAACTTTGCCGTTCGATCTTTAGATACGGCTAATGAACCAGCCGAGAATAATAAGATTGTAATAATAAATACGTTTTTTGTTTGTAATGTACATATTTACTGTACATTTGCTATAAGATATTGCTTTTTGTCAAATTTCATGATTCTAGGTCAACGAGAAATACCCTATAGGTTTTGATTCTCTTGTTAAATTGTTAAATTTGCGACATAAATGGTCATATCTTTTGAACGCGTTGGCTTATAAGTTAGATTTTTTCACAGCTGCTAGAGATAGTAGACCACGAGTATTTTATATAAATTTCACTAGACAACTCTACCCGCTTCTGAGAAAAAAGGCTCTTGATGTACAGACAGACAACAAAGTAATCCTAAAAGGGTTCCCTTGAGGTACGGAACCCTAAAAACGTTCGTTGTCTGACGCCAGACTTTACGCTCTACCTGTTCGGTTACGAAGATGGCATTGTTTGCTGAGTTTCGTTATTCGTGACTATTCCTTTGACAATACCTTACATACCTCTATTATTACTAACGTAGTAATGTCTTCTGTTTTGTATTCTGACTGATTTAATAGCAGATAAGTCTTATATTGTACTTGACATGGCTATTTGTCGAATTTTTTCAAAGACTTTAGAACTATATGCGTAACTAACTAACCTTATGTTTTGTATAAATAACCACAAAATACATTTCTATTATTGAAACCACTAATGTGCATTGGTATTGACATAAAACTATTTTGTGTCTCGAAGTCTGACAGTGACAATGTGAGTTCTTTCTGCGTAAATCGGACCGGTAACAGCTAAAAAATTAAAATTTTCTATTATTGTAAAATGTATATAATTAGATATTTTAACTTTGACTTTTCGAACTACCAACACGTTAGTCCCTCTGGTGACTATGAATGCTGCAGTCTTCGTAATGTCGGGAGAAAAAGCAGCGATAAAATCCGTTTATTTTTTGTTGCAATTCACGTAAACATAACAAATCGTCGTGCATTGGTATATGTCTGCAGATAATTTTTTTGAAAATACATGTTTAATATTTATTAATAAGTCATGGTCTGCTTTATAACATTTAAAATATAAATGAATTTCTTTAGTAAAACTATTAATTATTTATTTGGAAAGAAATCCTTGACCAGTTTAGAGTTTTAATAAAACGGTACTAGAAGGTAATTAGTTAAAACTCTATGATCATTTAAATTGATTTAATTAGTCATAAAATAGTGACATGTCCAAGGTATGCAATGTTATACGACCATTAACTAATTGTTTATGAGTCATAAAATTGCTTATAGGCAATATATACTTATGTGGATATCCAACTTCCATTTTTTTTTTCGTATATTCGATTGTGATTCTTATGTTTTTGCTTCACCGACTAAAATTACCTTTAAAATCTAAAAAAATACTGACTTAATTTTAAGTGATTAACCAAAATAAGCCTTTTTGTCAAATAACGCAAACAAAAGCGGTGTGACTGTTCAAATACTTAATACTAAGGACCTTTATTCTTTGTCATACGCCTGTACTGAACGAAGACTCATATAACAAAGACGGGCTTTTCAGTAAATAAATTATTTAATTAAAGAAAATACTCCTAATATCAAATACTTTCATTGGGGACAAATACATATAAGACTTATATGTATTTGTCCCGAATGAAAGTGTTTGCTGTCTACAAAAGAAGTCATATATATACACATATCTTTACGTGATACGGTCAACTAAGTAACTATAGATGTGTTTTAACAATATACACCGGCACTTGATCAAATAAATGATGTAAGGCGTTTTGATCGCCAATAATACCAGAAATATAGCTTAAAAAAATGAATAAGGGAAGGGTCTTCAATGTTTTTGGAAATCCCACATACCGTACGAAACGTAACAGCGATTTATTATTTTACGTTACTTTTATGTTAGACATTTGCTACCCCGGCTATCCATGCTTATATTGCAATAATATCAGCTGTATTATATACTGGCCCACTATTAGGCGTGGACGTCCTCTACTACTGAAAGGGAAGTACGGTGGACTAGTCTCTGTTAGCACACTTCACATAACTTGGAATATCTTATGAAGAACTCCTCGGGTATACAGGTTTCCTTACAATGTTTTCTATCACCGTAGACTAATGTATTTGGCGTGTTTCTAAATTTTTTTGTTCTGTTTTTATAGCGTTGCCTAGTTTCCATGATGATCTAACTAATGAGCTAAAATGTTTCATCGCTATCTTGTATCGATACAATAAAGAGATTGTGTGAAAAGAGAGCGCAACAGGTAATAAAGTTTATGTCTTAAGAGAAATGGTATTATGTCTTTGTTAAAGTATAGTTGAAAGCTGTTTATTAATATGTGATGGCAAGTTGGATTTTGTTAAATGATTTTAGTGTTCCGTACTTTAAAGGCAACCCTTATAGGATCACTTTGTTGACCTGTCTGTCTGGCTGTCAATACTCTTTTACTCAGAAATAAATTACATAAAATTTATGTTTGTCATAAATTTTATACTCGAGTCTCTTTTAGATGGGAAAAAATAAAAGTTCTTAGACAAATCTGTCACATACTGTGACTTAAAATATATGGATCTTAAAATTCCTTTTTTTCGCGTTCAATAAACGCGTTATCGCTCCCATCACTAGGGGGTTAGTGGGACGGTTAAGTTGATTTCAGCGGGCTTACGTCCCAATGTCGACTCGGGAGCATAGCATCATCCGCGCGAGCATTGGACCGCTCCCTAACCCCTGTATACCCTGCAGCGGCAAACCAACCAAAACCCACGGTAGCCTTCGGGGCATACCAGATGGCTGCGGGGTATGTTGTAGCAATTAACTCCCTGCATCTGAAATTAACCTTCAATCGTACAATCTTTATCTCATCATGTTGATAATTGTCTAATATAACATGTGATATAATTTAGATAGCACCTTTGTACTTCTAGCTACGTAACATCCCATTGTTAATTTATTGCCTACTGTATGCACATTGTGTAGTGAATACTGTTGACCGGTGTCTATAAATAAACAAATGAGAGTTTGTTTATGTTTTGTTCATTGTATCAGGAAGACGACTATTGAAATTTATTGTATTTTCCTGATGTGAGATATATTTATTCACAGTATTATAATATCAGCCCTGTATTATATGTATACTGCCCTACTGTACACAGGCCTCCTCTACTACTGAGAGGGATTAGTCCACCACGCTGGCCTAGTGTGGATTGGTAGACTTCACATTCCTTCGAAATTTCTATAGAGAACTTCTCAGGTATGCAGGTTTCCTAACGATGTTTACCTTTACCGTTAAAGATTATTTTTAGAAAAGTCTGAGATGTGTTCCCTTGGTTTTTGAACCTGCGGACATTTGTCTCGGCAGTGCGTTCCACAACCAACTAGGCTATCGCCGCACAGTGTTATGCTATATACATTTATTGTGCAGTATATATTCATATAAGTGTAATTCGCAATATTCCATTATAATAATGACTGAAATGCGGAAATTGGTCGTCATTATAAAATAATTTATTTTGTGTATTTTGCCTGAAGTAGTACAGATGACGAATTAAATATTTTTTGTAAATAATGCAAATATTAACAAAAATGAAGGCTGTAGTTTATCCACGAAAAATATAAAGAGGGACTTTATTTTCAGAAAATCTTTCACACAGGCTGAGCCGCGACCAAAAGCTAGTACCTATTACAATCAAATTGGGGATATTATGGTTTGTACTTATTACGTTTTTAATTAATCCTTGTACAGCGATTTACGCAGAGCCAACACAAATATAACTGAAATAAAGTATTATAGAGACTTTCCTGTCGTCACATCCGCCATTACAACTCTTGTAAGCCAGGATCAGCAGTGGCACGCATTTTATGACACCGAGCAGTGAAGCTCGGCAAATCTCAAGGAAAACTAATTTGTCATTATCCCGCAACGACATTAATCAAATAGAAAGATAGGAATGAGTTGGAAATTTTAATTGTCCACTATAAAATACAATACACTGTAAAATTACCTATGATAAGTATCATCAATTTTAGAAAACTAGGTTAATATCTATTCCAATCTTCCCAGTATACTCATACGCCCAACAAAAAACGGGTAACACGTAACCGACATAATACGTAACAAAGGCTAGGAAGCAAAACTGCGTGAGAATTTATCGATAGTTCACGTACATGTTGATAGTTTATTAAAATGTTGTTTTTTAAGACAAAAATATTGTTATATCATGTCGAGACAGGTTCTTATTTATAACTTAACATTGTAATTGCAATGAAACAGCCTTATATTCTGATTATAAATAAAATAAGTGTTTACAGTTACGTAAAATATAGCTAGTTGTTTTTTGTTTTAAGGTATATAATTCTAAGTTCTTGAAATTGTAATAAGGTATAAGCCTTAGTTTTGAAAAAGTAAATTTTAAATAATTTCTAATACATATTAAAAACTTAATATGACTTTGGTTTTGTAAGAACTTGTGTACTACATGTGAGTATTGTTCAAAAATAAAGTAAATATGGTAATGATGCTTTTTTATATTTTAATTTATTATGCTACAAAATTTAAACATAGCGATGGTATATTATATTTATTATGTAATATTGAATAAGCGCACCTGAAGTTTATTTTTATTGATATAGTATTTTTTATTTCCAACCAGATAAAATGAACCTGTCAACAGGTTATTGTTACGTAAAATCGTTTTGCAAATCTTAAACAGTTACTTATGCAATTCGCACTACAATTTATTTAAAAAAAAACAGATGCGATTTTCCAACATAATTTTTGGTGAATTAAAAAAGCAAGAGTTGGTCAAGGTATGGTTGGTAATAAACGCTTTAACAATACCGTCAATAACTTTCGATGTTACACGGTTATTACAACTGTAGTGATATTTCTTAATTTATTTATTAAGCCAATTTCATATTTATTTGTATGGTTAATTAATAAAAAATATTAAATTATTACAGTATTAATTTTGTATTTCCTGCTGCTATTTTATAAATAAGCGTTATTAAATGCACTTTATTTAAAAATATACGAACTAACTAATAGATTCCGATGAGGCACGAGGCAGGAAACATCAATTTCTTATTAATTAAGTTGTTAAACCTAGAAGCGCGTAGGCACATAATTATTGGATATCTGCAGCAAGATAAATGTCTGTAAAAACAACAGCGAGAAAGTGTACTCGTGCCGGACGTGGTCGGACCGTGTGTTGTAAATGGGTGGCCGCAAAACGAAACTGCACCTTTGCAATAGGTCGCCTCGACACCGTTTATGCAATCAACGACGGACATAAAAAAAATAAATTATAAAAACGGCGAAAATTACCTTGAATTCTAGAGGGTTGCTCTTTCACAGTGAAAAAAAAATAATCCTGCAGTATTAAATGCGTTCCGATACACTGGCAAAATCACTTCGTTCCACACTGTTTTTATTTTTCACCTCACTGAATTCGAATACATTTTAATTAATTTGAAAATCGAATCGTTTGAAAGTTCGAGTGGCGGTTGCGCGTGCGCCGTGCGGCGTTCGGCTGTGACGGTAGAGCGCGAAGTGTTGGGATTGTGACCACCCCACTACGCTCGCGACATCACTGTGCTGTTGAAACTCCGAGATAAGGACCACCTCCACATCCACTTACCGCTTCCCGCTGCGAGGGCCCTAATCCTTTATGAGACGAAATAGGAGTCTATGAACTTTGTCACATAGTTTTTGTCGTCGCATTGTCGATGGAATTCTACGAATTTTGTCATAATGTGAGTGACGCTTCACCTGCCCTGTTATGTATTCAGGATACATTCAATAAAAAAATAAAATAATAATACATGATAGTTGTAAATAACGAAGAAAATGAAGCTATCATTTTGAAAAAGCCAACGTAGTATCACACATGATGAAGATACTCTTAATGGTAACACGACACAGTCTTTTGTCTTTCATTTCCTTTATCTACGTGTGTGGTTCGAGTCCCGATCTTAACATTCTTTTTAATGGAACGTAATCTCCTTCCTAAAAACGTGGTTGTGTAATTTGTTTTTGAGTTGTTTGAATGTTATTTGACCCGAGTCGGTCTCGATAGTCAATCACGGACCTACGTAACATAGTTACGAACAAGGTAAACGGGTGTGGTTGAACTAATTGCAATCACTTGAATTAAAATCGGGTTTATTGAAGAAATCTGGTGGTTCTTGAATTGTATTATGGATTTAAAGATATCTTAGTTTGTATTACATTGAGTTTTCGAGTTATATTTACTCATCGTTTAGAATCTTTGTCCAGTTAATCCCTAATTGTAAATGCAGCTTAATATTTAAGTATTAATTATCTTCTTTATGCGTAGTTTTTCGTCATAGGCGCAAACCGCCAGTTGCAGATTTGTTAGTATTTTCATTCTATCTAATTACCCATTTAGATCTTTGGTGTTACATTATTAAAGGTTATTAAATTTACATTTTCCTTATAAAGATCATTTTGTAGCAACAGATTTATAGAATAAACAACATAAAAACAAACATCTTGGTCACAAAAGTTAGTCTTCAAATTATATCTCAAGTTTGCCGCTACGCTCTATTCTAAGTATGTTGCAAGTAGTAAGTTGCAAATAGAATGTTGCTACTCTCTTTCCTGCAATGTCATTTTCTAATAATGCAAATGCAAAGAGATGCTATTGAAATGATAGCTATATAAGGAAAACAGAGGTGCAGGCTGAAATTTTTCAAAAGGTAAGCCGACACAATATATAAGTACTATGCATGAAAGCTGTCTGCCAATCATTCTAATGATGAATAAGATTTCGCATAAATTAGTAAAGGGAAGGGAAGGGAATTTTGAAGGCATGTGATGTCTACCAACCCGCACTAGACTAGCGTGGTGGACTGAGAATTAAACCCTGTCAATAGAAGAGGAGCCTCGTGCCATGCACTGGGACAGTATATAATACAGGGCCGATATAATTATATTATATAAAGAAAAGGGAAGTTGGCAAGAATCGGGTTATATGGACCCTTTACCACTGCTATAGAATTTAACAACTTACGCGCTAAATGGCAGGCAAACACAAAACTTTCTGAGGTACCAAAATCTCACAGAACCTTTACTTCTAACGGTACCTATAAACCTTATGTTCTTTGTTAAATGTTCTTTATATTAATTCCAAGGAGGGTCAGATTTAGGCAGTCGAAATTGCAGGAAATAACGGGTCATATAATACTCCTGCGGTAGTCAAATGCGAACTAACAGTTATTGCGAATTTTAATAAAGTTTGACCTTACCACTTGGCAGAATTGCTTGGAGACAAAGATCTGGCAACCTTGCACCGAGAGTTATGTCAATGTAGGCAACATAATGGCAGAATTACGAACATTTGGTGCGCAGGGTCGTCACACCCACGGGGATTCTGGATTAAAGCCGGGTGCCCAATGACATGCTAAAAATATCCTTGTGGCGTTGTGAGGTGTGAACACATTCGGAGTCATTTTATAATATTTTTAGTAACAAAAATAGTATTTATTTTTTGAAAAAATTAAGATTTTAAATTTTGATAGTATTTTCTAAAACTTTTATTTGTTTTATGAATGGACATTTTTCTGGATCTTGGAAGTTGCCATTAGTCTTTAATTTCTTTATGTAAACTCTTTTCAAGGCAAACCATCTCATGCTTTAAAATTATTTCGGCACTGATAAGTAAATTTTCGTATCATGAAGTTTAGCCTTACAGGCAATATTTAATTTATCCATTTTGGCACTTTTTCATAACGGCAATATTATATTAAATCTTCCGGTGTTCTATTGTAGAAAATATAACATAATTTCGGCAATATATGTTCATTATCCATATAAATCAACAAAGGTTTGAGCATTGAAAAAAAAAAAATCTTATATTTAAGCGAATATTGAACATTTAAATAAAACTATATTTCGGATTCTGGCTGCAATCTTTGAAACGCGAGAGAAAATAATAAATTAAAAAACAGCGAAATAATCCGGAAAATAGTTTTATTCCAACACCTAAAAATTGAATAACTGTGTATTAATATCTATTACATGTATAACTAGTTGTAAAATGACAACCCGGGTTTACACATTGGTTTGGACTTCTATTGTGCCATTATCTTAATTCCAAGCGGAGTTGGCGTGGCCATAAACTTGTGCTTGTTCGCCCATAGACTTACAAAAGGCGGAAAACAAGACTTTTTGATGACCAACATGAAATATTTTTTTTTTCAAATGTTTTTGAATAAATAAATATATTATTAATTGTTTAAGTTAACAAGATACATAATAAAAAGTTTGTACTCATATTTCATATTATACAGTTACAAGTCATGTTTAAACAAAAAGTATACAAATTGTCGGACTATAAAAGTTGGCCGTTGTTGACCGGAAATGGATTTTAACGCAAGAGAGCAAAAGACAATTATTAATAAAATAATAGTTATTCAACCAAAGAAAACAATAGCTAAAATAAATATAAATTAGAGCAATAATGATTTAATGTTACCAATATAGTAAAATTTAAAACGCTTCCTGTGTACATAATAACTTATGTCGACATAAGTGCAAAACATGTTAAAATGAGACTTGTACAAATGAATCACACGACTATTAAAGTTTTATATTTTATTTTACGTCATTGCGTAAATCGAAAGCATGCGCGTAACATGCTTGTTTCTGGTCTAAAAATAATTTGGAGGACATTTTTTTTTAATCTAAGGCGATTTTTTCAATTTTTTATGCATAAATCAGGCATACCAGCAGGCCCCTTAATTTAATTACTAAAAGAATAGTGGAGGGATCAAATTGGGATGATTTTTTTATTGCAGCTTACCTAAAACAGCTACAAATAGTATTCTATGAACACCTTCCTAATGACAAAATGTAATCATCTCGTGTGACCGAAGTGCCCCTACGAAATACTAGTTCTTAATGAGATCAATAATTTCATTGTATTTTGTTGAAATTTCGGAATAAACATCCAGTGGCGGAAGGTGAAATTATCCGAAAAGGAACCCGACAAAATAATGAATATGCATTAATGCTGTCTGCAAATCGTTCTAATGATAATTAGATTTTACATAAATTATGAAAGGGAATCAGACAGGAATGAAGTAATATGGACCCTTTGTCACTGACACCCGGCCATGTCTTTAAGATGTGAGCTCTATGGTTCGTAGGAATCTTGGTAGCATCATCGACGTCTCGATTATTTAGTTATCTCGCTTATGACCTGCTTCCGGGCTCGGTCTGCCAACGTTGCTCATATCTTTATAAACAATAATCATTTCACGCCTATACAATCCGGACCTTATTTGAAAAGGTAAGAATTTGTGAAAGAACTCCTTTATGGCAGATTCTGATCAACTATATGAATAAGAATTAACCAGTACATTTAAAACATGAAGTGGAATATATTTAAGGTTCAAAATACCACGCTAAAAAAACGGTTTCATGAACTTTAATAGGTATAAAATTGCGAAACAACTTGAGCACATCGCGTCGCAGGGGTCATGTACTTTAAGAGGTACTCCAAATAAATAAATTAGGACATATAAATACTAGCCAAAATTACATGTAGGCGAAAAAAGCCTACACATAGGTCTTTGGAGGTCACGTCCATAGTTTCAAAAAGGAAATATTAAATTGCGATCATTTTAGGTCCTGTTTCATGGTGTAATGGCAGCTAGCACCGGAGATTGTTAATGAACGAAGCGGCTAGTCAATTTAACTTCTTGGAATCGCTCGAGAAATGTATCCTAATGATGTATTGTTTCTTTTGTACAGTCAACCACAAAAGTTGCTGAACTATTTCAAAACTCCAAAACGATTTTACATTAACTTTAATCGAATCATTATTTTTATCTAAAATAAATTAAACATTAAAGTTTCTTACAGAGAAAGCTATTATTGGTAAGAACACAAAAGTTAAAAGGCTGTTTGAAATTTTTAATTATTCAGCTACTTATGTGGCTGACTGTACATTAACGTCAGAGCTGCAGCGAAATATTTTAGTACCTTTGTTATATTTAATGGCAGCTGAGCGGCGGGAGAGGGGGGAGGAAGTATATTGTATGAATTATAAAACTGTGTAGTTTTGTTATAAGGCGCCATTTTATTAAAATAAAACACAACTATATCTTTGTACCCCGCCTACTTTTACGAGATAAGTGGCAAGAAATACAAAAGAGTCAAGACTAAGCAAAGTGCTTATATCGTAAGTGGGTAGGCAGAGGTACGAAACAAGCGAATATTATCATTGTGCACAATGACAGCCATTTGCGCTTGTTGTGTGTAATATTACGAAAAAGAAACACGATTATCTCTATCGTAATTTGTAAATGCTTACATATCTATAGTAATATATAAAATTGAAGAGTTTGTTTGTTTTAACGCGTTCATCTCAGGAACTAAATACTAAACCGATTTTCTTTTTACTAATAGGGACCTATATTACTCGTAAGTGCTATAGGCTACTTTTTACCCCGTGAAAATATTACTAAAAAAAATAAAAAAATACATCGGTTTAGTAGCTCCTGAGATTGTCGCGTTTAAACGAACAAACTCTTCAGCTTTATATAATAGTAGGAATAGATAACGTGTGGGTCATAATTCAATATTTTTTTGTATATTCGCTGTTTACAATAATGGAAAGATAATTTCAATTATTGTAAATGACGCATCTAAAGGTTTCCCTAGAATATTTTTTTATATCTGATCAAATTATTATATGTTTCATATAAAAATGGGTAAGGTATGTTTTAAAGATGTAATTTCTCATAAGTTTTGCAATTCTAAAAAGCATTATAATGTTTCACAAATACGTTCGTCCACTTAAATACGTTATCTATTTCTTTACTAGCCTTTGCTCATGAGTCCGCTCAAGTGATTTACTTTTACCGGGATAAAAACACAGTATGTAATTTTACAAAATAATAAGCAACCTATATCCTTTCTTATAGCTCAAGGTTACATCGTACTAAATTCCATCAACATCGGTTCAATAGTTATACCGTAGAAATGCAACAGACAGACAAAAATACTTTCACATTTATATATATACTAGTGGACTCGACAGACGTTGTCCCGCCTTAACTATGAATTTGCAGCGCGCATTCAGTCAATCGCTGACAGTTATTTCAAACAATTGACAGTTATATAAAATTAATATTTTCGTTACATTTTCTTAAGTTTTCTAATATTTCGCGCAGTTTTTTGATTTTTTTTCTTTCATAAGAACCTTCTCTTGACAATAACAAACACAACAAAATAGTGAAATCGCTCCAGCCGTTCACGCGTGATGACGTGACCAAGGGAAATAGGGGCTCATTTTTATATATATAGACTAGTATAAATACTACACTACATATAAATAATAAGTAATTCTGTTTAATATGATTATGCTTATTAAAGAGGAAAATGAAAGCTTTAGAGTTAAACACAAACCTTCGTTAACATGTAATTTCCCTAAGAAATGGCAAAGGTCACGCTAAAAATGGCAATGATATTAACAAAGAATGAATGTTTTGTACCTTATAATTTTTATAATTATGGGTAATGAAAACATTTAATTACAAAATTATACAATTTATGAGTTTTAAACAATTATTTGATACAGCTACAAAAACAATAAAACTATTATATATATATAATACTAATTAAATCAAGCATTAAAAATTCGGGTATAAGGCGAATGGTACAATAACAGACAAGCAACGACAGTCCAAAAATAAAAATAAATCAGTGTATTTTATAGACTGAAGCTGGCAACCCCGCCACAATCATTATGGTAATGGGGAATATCGCATACAGATGGAATTGTTTAAGATGCGAGTTACAGTATCGCAATATTACCGTAATGAGGTGAAAGCGGGTAATCAGGCACACTTATAATAATGAAATAATATGTGTTGGGATTTGTATAATGTTTGATTTTAAATGAACAATATTTTACTGTATTTTTCTTAAGAAATCTCATTTCTAGCGGATTATTTTAAAGCGTATTTTAAGTTTTACTCACTGTCTGGGATCATTATTGATGTTATTGAAGCGAAGCGGATATTCTTTACTACGTTGATTATAAATTATCGAATTAATTTCATTAAATTATTCAGGTCATTGTCATTTTTAATATTATAACTATACGTTTATAGTTGAAGTGGTAGTCATTTATAAACATCGTTAAAACAGACACATTATCATTTCGAAATAAGCTTATGCTTTAGAAATAAATAAATTTGGAGTTTAACACCGATTTTCTTAACAAACAATTAAGCTCGAATCATTTTTTATTACCTTAACTCAGGGTAATTATTTTAAAGTTAAGGGTATATAGGTTCAGTTTAAATAGTTTAAGGTTTACCGCCAAGGTCATATTAAATTATTTTTAAAAATCAGATTTACTCCATACAGTCTCAGCAAATTAGTCGTAAGCAGTTTTTTGTCAATCTTCAATCTTGAAAGTCCATATTTTCTGGTACTTCTCCTCATTCATTCCTGTACCTTTTAATGGCTATTTTTTCGACATTTCTTTTGTCGTAAGTAAATGCCAATTTGTGATAAAAACAAGTTATTAATCGAAGCAAGATCAATAATTGTCTACATGTGCGAGGTAACTCGGTGAAAGTCATCGAGGAAAATCCTGGTATAACGTGTTATTTTTACCGCCAATGACGTGGTAAACACCTTTCTCGGGGAAACATGCGATCAATGAACACGTTGGTTATAAAGATATAAGTTAAAAATACATTAATGCTTAACTAGTCGGTTATTATTGTGAATAAAATGAGTTGTCGATGCATTATGGCCCTTAATGACCTATATGCTTAGCAGGATTTTGCGCATTATCGTATAGTATTTTCTCGGTTAACGTATTTAAAGAATTAATCCCTCTTAGCCGAATTTCCTCTACGGCGCGGCGGCCAATCTCAGTGGAGATCAGACAGGTACGCAGGAGATATTATAGTGCACAAGTGTGTGTGCAGTACACAGGTGCACTCTCTGTTCCTTCACTCTCATAGTCCGGTAAGACGGTAATACGACAAGATGGGAGGGAAATATGGTACGAATATAAAGAATAAGCTGTGTAAGTGTATTTCTGACTGAAAGTAGTTGCCGGTCTGATAATTTTTCTTCTCGTAGTAGTATTGGCCTTAGGGCATGAAAAATTAAATTACTTTTTATTAATATTTATATTGCTTAAAACTCACTATGGTTACAATAAATTATGGTAAAGTGTTATTTTGAAGAAGTTAAGTATTTGGTTGCATTTAATGTCATAATAAACGATTATTTAGATATACTTATTATACAGGAGTATAAATTGATAATAATAAGTATATGATGACTTAGAAATGTGCCCTCGAATAGAACCTGCTATTACACTGAATAGTCAATCTTGTATGTCCCACAAAACTGATCTTAACCCGGTCACGATTTAATCTTCTTCATGTTCAATTATTTCAGATTGTAATTAAGATTAGATTTATTAGATATTTAAGTTATTATTTATTCATCTGACCTCACATACATAGTATTTTCTCTGAGTGAAAATGAGATTACCTTTTTATATGCTTTTAATGCGCTTTAAGCATTTATTTTCAATGCCTCACATGTATCGCCTTGTCATGTCACCGAAATCTTGTACTTTTAATGATCTTACTTGACACTTTTTTACTTTTAATAGGAAATATGGATTAAGAAAAATGCACTTAGTTTATTTATCTTATATTCCTATTACTTATAATTAAATCAACATTTGAAGTACCACGTCCATCATTACATGAACAACGTCCTTGTTTAAAAACAAAGTTAAGAGCGACATTTAAATTGTTAATAATAATATAAGCTTATGTTTACAAACAAATGCTTGAACAACTAGAGTATATCACAATTGTGGCTTCAAGGGTCGCCGGTCACGCACCGTCCGACAAGGTGTTTGGAATTGCATTCACGAGCGTTGACGTTGCTTACAACGTTAATAACACATTTAAGATATAAGCATAAGCACTTATGCTGCAATAATATTTATATACTTTATTGGTTGAATGGTATATATTAACTGTAGACATATTTGTTTATAGTAAGAAAAGACTGAGGGCCAGTTTCACAATGTTCATGAGAATATTGACGGGTTCGAATCATGAGTCGGATAAAGTGATAGTATGTCTCTGCTCACCAGTGGCGGAAAATGAAATTTTTGGAAAGGAAACCCAACACAACATATAGGTACTAAAATACATGAATGCGGTCTGCAAATGGTTTTAATGATCATTAGATTCTACATAAACTCTTGATAAAGGGAAGCCGACAGGCATTGATTTATATGGACCCTTCGCCCCTGCTGTTTACATCAGCCTACATTTTATTTCTTCTTTCGTGCCAGCCCGAGCTGGCTTCTTTGTTAAATCTTTCATTTATTTTATGTTCAATATAAATTGTCTTTGATTTATATAAGCTAATTTATTTAGGTAATAATTAACTATTTTCAACTACCCTGGCTTATCATAAGTGCAACTATGTTCGCGTACGTGATGAATAAAGCTTTTTATTTATTTATTTATAGCCCGGATTCTTGAATTTGTGCCTGATATAGCAATATGCTCGCCCCTATCATATCATAGAACACACTTCGCGAAAGTGCTCTGGTTGCACCTCTGCCTACCCCTTCAAGAATAAAGGCGTGATATGTAAGGACTACTATTTATAATAAAGCCAAGACTATAAGCTACATATTTACCGTGTGTAGTAGTTGGTTTCTTTTACTTTCGTAGATGCGTTCGATCGAGCCGTGGCCCGTATTTGCATTCGTGCGTAAACTCCGTTGCGTCATAAGACATCATTTTGTTGAATCTACTTCGTTATCTGTTTCTTAACTTGGCCAAATTTGTTTACCTGTTCTATATTTGAATATTTTTGTTATATACCAATAGTATCTAATACTCCAGTATTGTCGGAGTGTCCACACTCTCCAGATTATCTCTAAGCTCAGTAACGACTGTGCCTTTATTAATTGAAACCAACTTTTCTAATTGGTAATGTGTAAATAGTATTTATGCTTTTGAACCTTTTACCAGTTATTATTGGAATAAAACTATTTTAGGGATTTTATCGCGGTTTTTTATATTATTATTTTCTCCTGACGTTTCAAAGACTTTGCAACCTATGGTCACTGGGGGGCAGAGGTGTTGGTTGCCCGATAAGTCAAAGTTACAATATCTACCTTCATTTTACAATTCTACAAAATACACTTTCAGAATTTTAAATTATAATTATTAAATTTATTTACTGTTAAATTATACTTATAACAGTCAACTATAATAATTATACTTTTGAAATATTAACGTATGCATTGCGTTGCATAGTCTTTCGCATATGTCGCAAACATGTTGTGCTGCCGGATTTAAATATATATGAGTAATATAATATGATTCTCTATAAAAGCTGATGCCGAAGCGAAGATGGCTTTCTACAATCGTTAACGCGAATTTTATGTATAAGAATGACTTATCTTAGCGACACACTTATCGTAAGAGTATGTAATCCCCATAAATTTTATTGTTTTATATTAGCATTAACAATTGTAGGAAGGCATTTTAATTTCTGCCTCAGGTGAGTCTTTGCAAAGAAATGCGTGTCGTCGCGACGGGTCGTCTGCGGTTAATCAGCTATGACAATTCGGACCAAACTTCATAGATCAAGTCATAAGGTTTTTATATTTCTAATAAATAAAGAAAAACTAATAAATTATTTATTTAATATGGTTTTACAACGAATATTTTCTGTTTTATTTGCTTCTATATTTTGCCAAAAATTTTTGTTTCTAAAAGTTTGAAACTCAGAATCAAAGTGACCCCAAAAAGATTACTATAAATTTTGTAGTATTTTTCATTTTAATTCGACATTTTCCTAAACCAAACATTTGGTATTAGTATACAAAGCCCAAACGGCTACATTATGGAATATTAATAAGAAAGACTAAAACTCAGAATGAAACCGATCCCATCTACAAACTTAGTATTTCATTCAATTCAACATCTCAAACAAACCAAACCCTATATACACATCTAATATACCATAATATAGTCATATAATTTAGAACACATTACAAGTACAGCACAAGTACGAGTCACGGCGTAGTGCCCAATTTGATTAGAGTAGAGAGAGCGGACATTCCCAATTTGTCCTGGGCCCCCTTGGCGCGGTCGAAGCAACACGTGTGGGTATAAAAATAACACTATTATGTACTTAATCTAGATTTGGTTGCGCAGTATTTTCTAGATACCTATCGCTTTTCGTCTAGCGTGGGTTGTGAGAGTTGCGAGGTACTTTATGAGTCATCGATTGGGAAAATGAGTCATTTGAAAATAGTCATTATCGTCTTATCCTTATGATGCGTAATGTAGGGTTAGCGTTAAAAAGAGAAGATATGACTTAGCGTTTGTATGCCAATAAGTTACGGGTAAATCAGGATGGACCAACCCGTATAAATATTGTCCATGCTAGGCATTAAAATCAAGTTATTTGAGTACGTGCCCATAAATATACCTATAATATCAAAAAGACCATTTATCAAGTGATAGTGCATGTCTTTGAGACGTCTCTTGGTTCTAAAAAGAATTAGAACAAAGCCACCCCTGTCACTTTCATAATTTGCTTTTTTTGTAATACGCCCTCTTCATAATAATTACGTTTTTTTATGGCTTTGAATGCTGTGGCGAGCTCGCCGTTTCACCTAATGGTAAGCGATACGACCGCCCATAATCAGTAGAAAGAACATCCCAACACCTTGAATAGGGGACCGGCCTATGCTTGATTAAGGTTAATAATACGAAAAATAAGCACTCCTGCGAAAACTGCATGAAAATTGGTTAAAAAATGAGCGAGTAATTCATATTTAAAATATTTTAATGTGCAGAAGTGGGCGCGATGTGGGGATATCGCTTCATCTCTTTCTTTCGCACGCGTCGTAATTCCCGCTGACGTCACATGTGGGTATTTCGTCTCTTTTCTGTTTCTTGTTAATTACCCCTTCCTCCGAATTTCAAAGACTTATAACTTGTTGTTTTTTTACTGGATTGTAATAATTCCTTCTGTGTTATAATTTATATTATGTAAGTATTTGATAATAGTAAAAAACAAAAATGAGTCCGGTACCCTATTAAGGTATTATTTGGTATTCCTTCGCGCCCGCTATCCTGAGACATAAGATGTTGTCTTATTATGTCCAGTAGTTACACTGGCTACAATGTTCTCCAAACTGGAACACAACAGCGACTACACACTGCTGTTTGGCGGTATTGCGGTGGTACCTACACAGGCGAACTATGAAACGGACATATGAAACATTACTTCGCTTTATTACTTCCAAAAGTTTCTTAACATTGTTTCCTGGCAAAGTAACACATATTTGTGAATGTACACAACCGATCAGATAACGGCTTGGTCACCGGTCAACGTACGAACAAAGCTAAGGAGTTTTGTTATTGTACACAATAACTCCTTTGCTAAATAAAACTGTGTCACAGAAAGTAAATACAGTATTTGTATTGCTGATTATCTTTGGTGTGTTATTTACGTTTTCGAAAAGTAGGCTTAACGTCTTTCAGAGTTCCTTGAAAACAGATACTTATGTATACATATATTGTCTATTTCTTTTTTAATACTTTCAATGATTGACGAGCTTGCCATTCGCCTGATGGTAAGCGATACGACCTCCCACAAACAGTAGAAACACCATCCAATACCTTTAATTACAAAGTATTGTTTGGCATTCCACTGTGCTCGCCATCCTGGGACATGAGATGTTAAGTCTTATTATATCCAGTAGTTACAAAGAAGTTTATTTTCATATCAGTTTGTTAATCGCCATGATTTTTTTCAAGGGAATACAAACGATTAAATACAGAAGTTCAAACACATTAAGAGATAAATGTGAATGTTCTGGCAGTCGAACTTAAACTACTTATCAAGTCGTACATGTTCAATCAAGGCTTTTACATGACCTAGACTTGTCAGAATATCACTTGTTTAAGTTTCTATTTAGAAACGAAATCTCAATATCAGTACGAAACATGTTCATTTTTTTACAACATAGACAAAAAGGAAGTGATTCAACGGATGTAAGTGACCTCCATCGCACATAAACGCTCACAATAACAAGAAACTAATGCATTGCTGGGCTAAAAGAAAAGGATCAGACATGACCAATTAGAGAAGACCCGGGCTCTTTAGTTTATTTTAGGGGCCTTCACACATTTCACTCGTAATACCAAACGCAGTTGCAAGCATTCACCTCATACTGCTACTAGGCCGGTCGTCCAATTATGATGTAAACATAATATAATTATATCCATATCATGGTTCTAAAGTTGTAATAACATTCGGTCTACAAATATTAAGTTAAATATTTTTTGCGTGGACTTAGATTTATCTGAGCTGGAAAAAATTTAAAGTAAATTGAAAATGTCTTAGATGACAATAACTTTGTAGGTAGCTAATCTAATAACAATGCCTATGATCCAAATTATACCCTAACCATCTGTAAAAACTTCATTATAATTGGTTCAGTAGTTTCGGAAACGTGCGCTAACAATCAGAAAAACAAACAGAAAAGCATTCAAAAATCACTGATATATTCTATTATTTACTGTTATCACTCGCTTTTTTTTTCCAATGTAATGATACATCGGACTTTGTGGTTTTATTATATGTATAAATTTACTTTAACAAAGACCCAGAACGAATGCACTTACGTAGAAGTTGGAAACTTTTATTTATCACACACATGCAAACAGAGAGTACACGTGCACCGAATCGTGCTGGTGCGCACGCGCTCACGAGCTTGATAAAGACGAAAAAATAGAAACGGGGCTAACAATAACTCGAATTAGTGAAATTAGATGCAGTATACAAGCTTTTGACCGCAACTTTGTCTATGAAAATTAAGATATGATGGGACTCTTTATGATGAATTCGTCCACCTTTACCTTTCACGGTTAATATGTAGAGCAAAGACGGACTTTACTACTTCACTAAAATCTTTAGTGATTTTTTTAATCATCCTAAATATCATTGGACTCTGTGCTGCTCGTAACTACTAAAAACTATTTTGAAATATATTAAATAAATATTCTATGAATGTTAAAGATAAGAAAAATAAATATTGGTCGTAATTTAATTTCTTTTCTTATATCTAATGTAGTATAGAAAAAACACATCATATAAACAGTTTATCCTACTTTTGCTTTAGTAGAGACCGTTTATCGTGGTTCTCCAGACTTTGTCACCCTAATTACTAAACACATTTAGATAATACGAACAATGACTAAAACTGTTTTACATCATGTCAAAGATAGGATGGAATCGAAACATGAGCAATCATATTGCACCGCCGCCGGTGTAATTGTTCTTTGGGGGTTCCCGACTCAAGGAAATTATGTTAGAATATGCCCTTCTATATTTTATTTGACCTAAGAATTTGAATTGAGAAGCAATTGCTCCACAACATGCACACGCTGCTCTTAGGCTACGGCGATTCAAAATAAAAATAACTTTTGAAAATACAATACATACAATACATTATTGTACATTGTTTGCACGAATGAAGTGGTTACAAGACATAAAATTTTAAATAATATAAAAATTATATTAATATTTAAAAAATATAAGTATATATTTGTAAAATGTAGGTAGATATTGTAACTTTGTCTTTTCGGACTTTGACTGCCTCGGTGGCGTAGTTGTATTGCATGCCCGGTACAATAGCGCTCTGAGGTCCTGGGTTCGAATCCCGCGTCGGGCAAAGTGATATTTGGGTTTTTCTGCTCAGTATCAGCCCGGAATCTGGAATTTGTGCCCGATATGGCGATAGGCTCGCCCCCTATCACATCATGGGACGGAACATACTTGGCGAAAAGTGGGTGCCTTAGTTGCGCCTCTGCATACCCCTTCGGGGATAAATGCGTGATGTTATGTATGTATGTTATGTCTTTTCGGACTGCTAACACCTCAGTTTTCCCGTTACCATGAAGGCTGCAAAGACTTGGAAAAAAATAAAACCCGAAAAAAACTTTTATTTAACAATGTTTAACATTTGCGTTAACATAAGAAATCATTATTATACTCACAATTATTTTTCTAAATAAGTAAAAAAAATACAATCGATATTAATATTTATTCAATGCACGTTTATTCATACAATGCCTAATAAATCGTAACAACTTGTCAATTAGTGTTAAACGCAAAAAAATGCTATGTGAAAATATTTAATACCGTTGGTATAGTAATTTACGTTAAACAAATTGATATTGTTTAGTATTAACATTAAAAGCGAATCGTGACTTCTGTTACATTTATAAGTAGATAATAGTGATGTAACGAATGTTCGTATTCGCGATCATTCGCATGTATTCGTCTTCGCATTTGGAATATATATTTTTTTATTAACCCCGTAGTTTTTAAGGCTAAGAGATCAACAAACAAAATGGAAGCAATTTTATAATACACTAACTATTGCTTGTGACTTCGCGTGAAAGAGTTTTCCGGGATAAAAGTCCCGCTATACATTATTCGGGCGTAGAAAGTAGCCTATAACCTCCCCCGGGTCTTAAACTTTCTTCATAACAAATTACATCGAAATACGTTGGGTAGTTTTAGAGACTATCGCGTACATACAGCAAGACATATGTATGAGGCCGGGGACTTTGTCTTATAATATACTAGCTTTTGCCCGCGGCTCCGCCCGCGTTATAAGGTTATTCAGGCTAAAGTTTTCCGTTATAAAAGTAGTAGTTTCCCGGGAGCCTATGTTCTTCCCAGGGTCTCAAACTGTCTCCATACCAAATTTCATCTTAATACGTTGGGTAGTTTTTGAGTTTAACACGTTTAGGCAGACGGATGCAGCGGGGGACTTTGTTTTATAATATATTTTTTAGAACTTTTCAAGAGAAACAATCCGGTCATACGTGATTGTTGCGAACTTTAACCGTGTACGCAACAGTCATAGCGTAATGTTATATAGCCTATAGCCTTCCTCAATAAATGAGCTATTCCATACTAAAAGAATTTTTCAATTCGAACCAGTGGTTCCTGAGATTAGCGCGTTCAAACAATCAAACATACTCTTCAGCTTTACTATCGTATAGTAAAACCTACTTTATTTTCTGAACTTTAAAATTCAATGTTTATAAAATAACATAACCCGATTAAAATACTAATCTTTAAAGTTTAACAACCAAAGTCTTTCTGGCACTATGTTTCGGCGATGTTCATCACTTACCAACAAGTGACCCTGGTCGATTACCTACAGACATTCTACTATAAAATACTACATCCAATAATGATTGGCCAACGATTACCAAACCTAAGATCCAAAGTTGATAGATATATAGCAACCACTCACTAATGTCGCAACCAAAAGATTTCAATTCATGAAAGAACGGAATAAAATGTTGTATGTGGGACGAGAAAATTATGTGCCATTCAAGAGGCATTTGAAGGTGAATTATTGTCAAATAGTGTCACATAGGTTCAAGTTTACAGACAAAAATAAACAATGGAGTTGGTCAACATGGTTTTTTTACATCGCCACGGTATAGTGACCCCGTTGCACCTGATGGTAAGTGGAGTGGGGTCCTGATTGTCCCTCGGCAGTTGCTACAATTATGCCGGCCTGATGGAATTGAATATAGACATGCTGGCCTCGGTACGCGACACTTACGTAAGTCACTATGGCGGGTTTTAACACCTTGGGTACGGTGGTTGCTATACGGGGGAATATAAAATATATCCTACTAATAGCAAATGGTTAAAATGAACGGAGTGAAAATAGTTCTTAATGACATTAATTAAGTAGTAGAGATTACATAGTACATTCTTAGTAAAAGCTTCATTACCGACGTTCGCAATATGGAATACAATCATATTTGTAGTTAAAGGTATTTAAATTTTCAATGTCAGACATCACCTTAATAGTGTAAGTAACAACAATTTTAATGTAGGTCATTTTGATAGCATCAGAGATAGTTTGACTGCCGATATCTTTACTGTTAGTGTAGCCTGTTCTTTAGAAAAGTTTTCTGTATAATTCAATTATGTAATTACTCGTAAGTACGAGTACTTCTATTAACTTATTTTGAAGCAAAGTCCGCTTACAGTTGAATCAGAAATATAGAATTATCAACTTCAGATCATTTTTTATTTTTTATTTATTACATACCTTACATAATTGGAATCTATTTTATGTCGTAACTAACAATAATTGGTATATTTTATCTCATTTCTAAAATACCAGTGTATCGGTATATAACACCTTACTTGCTTTACGCAATCTGTTAAGATGTTGGATTAAGTAATATTTATATCAAATAGAAGGAAAATAGTGTTACATTTCTTCTTGTTATATCATTGGAAATTAATGAGATGGAATAAATATGGCTTACATAGTGAAATACATAATGTAAAATGTATACGTCTTAATGATCAGATTTCCGTCCTATAATAAGATAGATAACTAAAGAATAGGTAAATAATTTAGTAATAATAATATTCTAGTGAATAATTACTTGAATGTTACTAATTTTGAATAGCGAATTTTAACCTTCCAAAACAAGAAAAATACTTTCCATAAATTTGAAGATGGAATTTTAATCTTCTTAATGCTAAATTATTTTGTTCTCTTCAACGGATATAAGGTTTTGCAAGCACTCCACTCGGGACACGAACGGTTGACCCGACGTGACGTAACATCGAACGCAACTAATAGCAGTAAAATTACGTCGTACAAACTGGTAGTTTGTCTACACTTGTATGATAACTTATTCAATACTAAACAGCATGGAATATATCTGATTATATTTCGGATTTATAGCGGCGATAGCCTAGTTGGTTGTGGAACGGACTGCTGAGACGAATGTCCGCAGATTCAAATCTCAAGGGCACACACCTCTGACTTTTCTAAAAAAAAATTGATATGTGTGTATTCTTTGTGAATTATCGCTTGCTTTAACGGTGAAGGAGAACATCGTGAGGAAACCTGCATACCTGAGAAATTCTCTTTAGAATTTTGGGGTGTGTGAAGTCTACCAATCCGCACTAGGCCAGCGTGGTAGACTAAGGCCTAATCCATTTCAGTAATAGTGGAGGCCCGTGCCCAAGAGTCGGACAATATATAATACAGGGCTGATATTATTTATATTTTGGTTGAAAATATTTCAATTTTCAACCCTATTGGAGTGTGGATAAATGACTCTTAAAGTAAAGGTTACGTTGTAGTAAAGATTACAAAGATTATATCTTAGATAATACCTTAATCGATAAGCCACCTGCAATGTAAGTTTACTTACGTATTATACCGGTGATTTTGACATTGCGTTACTAAATGAAACCACATACTTATCTACTTAAAAATGACACTTTACAATAAATTACTTGAGCCGCAGATGTAAAATAAAATAGTGTAAGTTTCAAATAAAACATATATATTAATAAAAAGTAATTTTAATTTTACGCGCCCTAACACGAATACTACTACTCTAAGAGAATTCGTCGCAGCGGCAACATCATACATTCAGTCAGAAATACACTCACGCACTCGTCATATTTGCATTTAACTATAAAATAATCAAAAAATCAGAAAACTAAAACTAGGATTTTTAGTGAAAATATTAGTTATTAGTGAATGATTTTTGGCACAATGTCTGCAAAGATGAAGACGATTATGTGGTTTAATTTAATAACGCTATGTCAAAATGACCCTATATATGGAGAGGTTTTAGTGAAAAAGAGCGTGTTTGATTTTGTAGTAAGAATAATTTCATTGAATAGTGATAAAACTGTGCGGTACCCCGACGCGGCATTTGAATTTAAATATTACAACATATGACATGGGTTCTTATAGTAAAGGACAAACACAGTTTATATATTTTTATAGGTATTTTTGTGTTGATTTATTTTTCAGTTTTTTTTTTTTAACTGAAGTATCGATTTTACCTGTCTGACGCTTGGAGCTATCTATAATGCAAAAAGCAAACTATGAATGGATTAACAATTAAATTATAATTATTTAGTCGTAGGCACTTCTATTCACTTTTATGAATACATAATAGGAATTTGAAAAAAAAATATAAAGAAAAGTTAAAACATCATTGCGTTGTCCTCACATAATCCGACCAAAGAAATGGACTAAAAGAATCTTTAAATAAACTTTCAAGCATGAAGTCATCCTTCCACCTTGACCTTGGAAAATTACACAAATTGTAATATCCTGCTTTAATGTGTCACCAGGACAAAATGGTCCCAATGAATTACAATTAGGTTGACCCAAAATCACATCGATTATGAAAGGAAGCCGATATTTATGGCCCAAAAATGTCTAATTTAAACTGCCCACTGCAAGCAATGAAGCTAATAAGGAACGTCATCTGAGACAGGAGTCTTTTGTGGCTTCATATTTTCAGAAAGTAGGTCAGGCTTATTCGGCTTCTTAACAGGATCTGGTAATAATGGCTGTAACTCGTGTGATACTGATAAGTTATTGAAGGAAATAAATAAAGATGGCGAGTAAGATGATTTTAGCTCAAATACGACAGGAGACGGTCTTAGGTAACAGCTCAAACTAGTAATACGCTAATTATACAATGCCTATTAATCACAACATTTAAAAGTTTTGTGAACACAGATAATAATATTGTGTTAATAAAGCATTTCTTAACTCAAAAGATCGACTTCCAGACTCCAAGACAATGTGAGCCCATTCTGCGTAGATCTGACTATCAACTACTATTTTTCTTTTAATTTTGTATAATAGTAAAATGTGGGTAGATGTTGTAATTTTGACTTTTCGGACGACGACGACAACACCTCAACGTTTTATTTCAACTTTTTTTGAAGTTCTTTAACTTATTTCAAAATTCTCCTGGGGTAACACTAGACACGCATTAACACCCTCGCCGGTTGTCACCCGCGCGTGCTAGGTAACTGGCAGACCATACATCAAAAGAAAAATTTTACCATACTATTTAATAACTGCTGCGAAGTAACTCCCAAGGTATATTGGCAGACCTGAGTGTCACGCCTAGCCTATATCTATTCAATTGTATATCGTTTTGTTAAAGACTCGCCGTTTTGCCACCTATTATGGCCCCTTTTGTACATCGTTTGATCTAGGAATAATAATGACAGTAAAAACAATTTTATTTAATACAATGAACGACTTAAATCAGAAGTAAACGTTGTCTTTATTAGTCGTATTGATAACAATATGGTATCCATTTATCGTTCTTCTGTTAATAAAATAGTTGTAATACCAATTTAGAAACAAGGACAATGAAAAACCGCTTGAAACGATATTTTAGGGATTACCTCATCTAGGTGTTATATCCAATAGTTGTTTTAAACCATATTCTTTTTATATAGGTTTATGCCGTTAAATTGTCATTTAGTCGTTTTAACGCATGTTGTTATACCCGGTTTCTGCTGTAAATTGCAAGGGATTCAGGAGAAATGCATTAACAGTTTTCTATCACCTATCCTTATCATACTAATGTAGGCTTTACTGACTTAACTTAACTCACTTTGTCAAGCTTGTGGCTTCGTTTAATGACCGGCCACCAAATTCTCATGAAGTACACCGAAAATAAAGCGTTTTTTTAAATGTACTCATCTCTATTTTAATTTTCCTCGCTATATTATTTTGTATGTACAATAAGACACAAAAGGATCCGAACAATTCGAAATTTCTATACGCCTTTAAACTTTTATCTCCTTAAAAACATTCGTTTTGATTTCATTAAAAAAACTTGGGAGGGTTTTATTTATTTTAGTTAAAGAAAAAAGAAAGAAAGAAAGAAAGAAAAAAAAAGCCTTCGACAAGGTGGATCACAAACTACTTATGGAAAAGATTGCCTTCAATGGGATCCGTGGCAATTTACTTCGTTGGTTTGTCTCGTATATTTTCAACAGAACTCAAAAAGTTGTCCTTAACGGTCTGGAATCCGAACAAATTATAGTCAAGTCAGGAGTCCCTCAAGGATCTATTTTAGGTCCTTTTCTATTTAATATATATGTAAACGACATAAAAAAATGTTTCATATCTTCGAAATTTTTAATGTATGCTGATGATGTAAAAATATATAAAGCTTGTAAAACTATACAAGACTGCTTACTTCTTCAAGAAGATCTCAATTTATTTAACAATTACTGCCGTGACAACAAACTTTTTCTTAGTCTTCCCAAATGTTATTCCATATCCTTTACTAAAAATAAAAATAAAATCCATTTCAGCTACTCCTTAAATGGTATACTCTTAAATAAAGTAGACTCTGTTCGTGATTTAGGAATTACGCTGGACTCCTCTTTGCACTTTGATAAACACATTGACATTATTGTAAGTAATGCTTTTAAGATGTTTGGTTTTGTTATGCGATCCTCGCGTGATTTCGTTCGTCCCTCTACTTTTCTATTGCTATATAAAACGTTAATAAGATCACAACTAGAATATGCTGTACCGATCTGGAATCCCATCTACGACAAGTATAATGATAGATTAGAAATAGTCCAGAAAAAATTTATGCGCGCTATTAATTATAAATGCTTCCGATCAAATGTCCCGTATGAGCAGCTATTAATTCAACACAAGATGCTTACTCTACAATCCAGACGTTTGCTTATTACTGCAATGATGCTACATGGTATATGCAATAACAGATTTGACTGTATAGATTTAACAAATAAGTTATGTTATATAGTACCTAGGACTGTTATGCGACGGGAGGTGCGCGTGCCGAGGCTGTTCCACATGGACGCATGCAGGACCAATGCCGGGGTTCGTGCGCCTACCCGTCGAATCGTCGAAATTTATAATACGCATTTCCACAGTGTTGATATTTTCTCATTTACAAAGCAAAAAATTTAAAAAAATCTATTTATAACTTACTTTTTACTAATGTATTTTAAACTGAATATCGCAGGCTTGAGCTTTTCTCATACCTATGACTTATAGACGTCTGTTGCTTCTTTGTAAAGTTTTCTGTTAAACTGTGAACAGTGTTGTTGGTTACATGTTTATTAATGCAGTACATGTGTAATTTTACCCTTTACTTATTTAATGTGTAACTGTTTTCTGTTCCTTTTGAATAAAATAAAATAAAAATAAAATAAAATAATATTTCTATTGAACTTAATAATATGTAGAATCGTTTTGAATTTGTTCAACTACTTTTGTGGCTGACACTACATATAATAAATGATATAAGTATACATATGAATGTACCTTAGTGATTAAATTGTAAAGGATGTAGGTACAAGTATTTATTAAATATATGTAAATAAGACGATGATTCGCGTCCACACCGAATCTAACGAAATGTGACATACATACGATGAATGGTTGTGTGGTGTGTGAATAACAATTCGTTTATGTAATTTGACACAGCCTTCGACGAAACAATTAATAAAAGTAAAAGGTAGTAAGTGATACTGTCACATCTATGAAAGTTTTAATTGCTAGTAGTTCTCCCATATGTGCGAGTCCGCATGGGTAGGTACCATTGCAATATTTATTTCTGCCGCCAAACAGCAGTGTGTAGTCATTGTTGTGTTCCGGTTTGAAGAACATTGTAGCCAGTGTAACTACTGGATATAATAAGATTTAACATCTCATGTCTCGGGATGGCGAGCGCAGTGGAATACCAAACAATACTTTGTAATTCAAGGTGTTGGATGGTGTTTCCACTGTTTATGGGCAGTCGTATCGCTTACCATCAGGCGAACGGCAAGTTCTTCTCGTCATTCAAAGCAATATTAAAACGAACAGTTTTCTATTAAAATCATAAGTTTTAATGTAGTATCTCAAAACGAATTTACCTTTCAGCAATTATGTGGGATTAATCTTGTGAATTCTTGTTCAGATGTTATTGATAAGATGTATGCAATACAATGGCGAAGAATCCAAATAACTCGATTCCTGTTGGCTTCACTTTATGTAGAATATATTTAAAATCAGAACGATTTGCAGACAGTATTTATGCATATACTACCTATATGTTATGTCGGGTTCAATTTTGGAATATTTCACCTTTCGCCACTGATTGTAATATTAATTAGTATGTATAATTATTTTAATAAATTTTATTTAGCTTTTCTGACAGAAATATGAAAGTAAAACATTTCTCAATACCATATATTTTATACACTGTTTTTAAATATTTAGTGTAAATTTGAAATGTTTGAATTCAATATGTCAACATTGTTTGGTGAATGTGCAATAGTTTTATTATAATATTAAATCAATCAATGAGGTCAACTGTTTCATCAACAATTACCGAAAAAATAACACAAAAATAAATATGCTTGAAATTATTTACACGAATTTTATGTCCGTATTTTTCAAGAATTTCATATCCTCTGAATCGACAAGTGTGTTCAAATCACGATTAATCAAATATATAATTTCACATAGTGATTTCTTATACATATTAGTACCTATGTGTTGTGTCACTTTCGGAAAATTTCACCTTCCGCAATTGATGTAATATTAATATTATATATACTAGTCAATGATTTTTTTTAGCCAATTTCAGTATAATTTAACTTTATACCCATGACTCATAAATTGACAGATCACTGAAACCGCAGTAGACCATAGTTTAATTATACTTAGTGGCGAAAGTTCATCTAACCCGATTCCTGTCGGCTTCCCTTTTATAATATATTAGCAAACTATTAAAATACATTTTATTAATAAATAAATAATTCATATTTATAGCAAGGTGGGCTAAAATCTAATTATAATAATATCATATATACTTGCCCACTGCTGAGCACGGGCTTCCTCTACTACTGAGAGGGATGGAAAATCTAATTATAATTAGCATTAATGCTTATATTTTGTGTCAGGTTCCGTTTCGAAAAATTTCAACCTTTGCCACTGTTTACTAAATACATGTGTCAAAGAATATGTTCGAAGAATTTGTGCACTATTGAAGGATGACGTCATACTATTCTGAGGGCTGACGTCATGTGCGACATAAAACCATAAAGGCTGAAACTTTATGCTTCCCTGTGACGGTGCGACGACCTACACCGTTATATTATACGCCTGGCTAAATAGTTAATTTAAAGGTAACTTAAGCGGACCTAATGTTTTGTACCGGTTGGGAACATGAACAGTGAGTGTTGAATGACCACTCTAAATGATGTTGTCATGTCTGATAATGTTCGTGTATGTAAAGCATATTTTTTATACTTATAACAATCTTATGTAAAAGGACTCTTACGTTTTGTTAAGCCTTCAATAACTGTTTCTCCTATTACGAGTAGCAAGTTAGGTTAGGTTAGGTTATATTGTGTAGAACAAAAGAGCAAACCAAAGGTGGTTGATTGTAAATAAATCCTTTATGATCAAAACTTTGTAAATGATAAACCATTATTATGATAATTAATTTATTTTTCAAAATGATCATTATGTATGTCACGGTTAAAGAAGTTTGTCTCATTCAAGATCGAGTCAATCCCACCCCAAAATTTTGTACGTGGATCAGGGGCGTAGTTACCGAACTATTAGGGGCTCCTCTTAGCTCATAACTGCGGTAAACTTAAAGGAGCGCCCAAAAGTTCGCACTGCACTGAACCGCCCCCAGTAAGTTTTGATATACAACCCCTTTATCACATGCTACATCAATGATATGGATAATCTAGAAATCTTAATTGGCATCATTTTAATATTATAAAAAATATTCAGGAGATATTTAGTAATATTTAATCCGTTTAACCGCTTCAAAGTTCATTCCACAGTCTCTAGCTATCAGGCGTAGCTTCCTATTTTAGTTATTTTCAGTACGTGGTTCTGAAGATTGTCTGCTACATTCAAATTCCAAGTTCTAATATCTCTTATTTATATTAATACTATAAACAGTAAAAGTTAGTGAGTATCAAACTTCGCAGGGGTTAATCTCTGAAAGTACTGAAAATTATTTTATTATTAAGAAGGTACATTACTTCTGTGGGCTATACGTTACTTTGATCCTAGGAAAATATTTGTCCCGGGAAAAAAACATGTGGTCGGAGTCGCGGATAATAGCTAATATAAAATTATTGTAGGTAGTACTTAACATCTATTATTATTTTATTGATCATGAACCAAAGCTTTGTTATTAAAACATCACACGTACATCACATAAAACAAAATTATTGACCTTTAAAAATATATTTGCATCAATAATTTAATTATTCAGTATGATTCTCATATGTCAAAATCTAAAATTTTAGTATACATCTTTGCCACAGAACATTAAGTCAATTTTGCACAATATTACTAGGTATTCGTGACTCTACCTGTTTACATTTTTTTTCTAGAATCATCGCACTATTATTATATATCTGCCGAGTTTTTATATTTTAGATTTTTTAGATTTTAATCTTTTTAATTGGATTTTCCCCCACTTTAATGGTAATGTGCGTGCATTAGCTTATATACAAAAGACTTGGAAAAAAATATAGATTCAAGGGACAATTGATGACAAAAACAGCCCGGAGTTTCTTTCTGCCTTTCTTTCTGCCTGTAAAAAGTAGCTTATATATTAAATCCGTTCAGCGGTTTTTGCGTTTACCCCAAATAAACATCACAATCTTCACAACCTTTCGCATTTATATTACTAAGATGTATTTGAAGGCTAGTTTGTCTTCACGCGTATACCTTAGATTGGTTGCTATTAAAAAGTGATAGTTTATTACGAAATTAGTAGAGCACCGGAGGCCACGTTTCTTAATATTTGAACTTTAGTTCCATATTCACTGATTAAATACTTTCTTAGATTCCTATTAGATTGCTGAATTGACGCAATCTGTTATATATATTTTTAAATACTAGTTATTATGTTGTCGCTATGGGTGCTTGAGCAAATCACTAGCATCAAGTTGTGCGCATTCGATTATTACAAAACTGAGCATTGTTAAAAAAAGAAAATATTTACTTTGCGAGTACCTATATATTTAATACAAGATTTGTGCGTTACTTCGTCTTCTTGGACTATTATGCTCAAGCGAGCATAAGTAAGCACTAGTCTTATTTTTATATTATTTCGCTTCGTCTCTTTTGCATCGCACAGTCAATACTTAAATTGTGGAACAAGCCTGAGGCGATGGGTCTGCCTTTTATTAACTCATATATTTCAGTAAAATAATACAAGCCAAAAACAGGTCCAACCACTTTCTTCGACACGATACCCTCAAAAACTTAACCAGCTGCTGAGGTCAGCTGTTATCTAATATATTTGTGAATCCCCTCTCTTGTATTGCGCACACGCAAGAACCTACTGACATACTTACGACCAGCGTTTACGACCAAGTGTAAACATTCCCGATCATTGGTTTTTTCAATAATTGGAAGAAAGCAAAAGAAAAATGGGACATCTGAAAACTAATTTGCCAGTTTAGTCAGTTTCTTCATGATCAGTAAAAGTAACAGCTAAAGTAAAAACCATATAAACCATAACACGCGATAATTTTGACAAAATCAACGACTTTGATTGGCTTTGACAAGATTGTCAGTGAGTAACGAAACTCAATTCCACTGACACAAACGCAACAAAGTTACCTGTCCAGCCCTTCGTTACATAACGCGACCCTACCGACTACCATGGTTTACTTATGTATGACGTCACTGGTTAATTATATAAGCTCGTACGAAACGTGACCTTTTTGTTTCAAGGTTGATGTTATGTGACATGTGTTTCAACATTGGTCGATTGACCGTAATTACGGATATTACATTATAATAGTAAACAAAGATTTGAGGCTTTAATATTCTTCGTCAACCTATATCTACCCCACTCATTTGTAGACTGAGTGTAGTACAATTTCTCAAAGTGTTACCCCAATCTGGACCTTAAAACTTAAATCTTAGCAGTGAGGAAAGTGATAATCCGATTCCTGTCGATTTTAATTTGGATAGAATTTATGTGGAATCTTATCATTAGACCTATTTGCACACTCTGGTGTTTTTCGCCACTGAACCTTAGTGCCCCTTGATCTATAGCCCTCCTATACTGCCACTAGGCTAAAGGGATAGTGAAACTTTTGATATTGATAGTTTAAGCATTTGATTAAGTGGGAATGCTGGCAATTATTTTGTTGGATTTGAAATAAATAGGTATCGAAGATCATGTCACATGATAAGTGAGTTATAATGGAATGTTGAATAACATAATTGGACTCAATTATGTAAAACTGACACATATTAACCGATAGTTAGTTATTAATATATTTAACAAATGTATAATGTATCTTTATATGTCAGCAAAAAACGCCAAGAACTATTTATATCTGACACAAAAAACGTATGAACCAATCCACACATATTTTATATACAAAAATTCAGTTGTGTACAAATAACAATCCACAAATGAATTTAAAAGTAGTTGATACATTATGATTTCTTATGTTTACGCGAATGTTAGACATTGAAATTAAACTAATTTTCGGATTCTATCGCGGTGCTGGTATTTTATTTTCTCCCGACGTTTCGAAGACTTTGCAGCCTTCATGGTCACGGGGATGCGTAGATCGGACCACCAACAGCTAAAATTTTAAAAAATTTAAAAAAGTTTGTATAAGTAATTGTAAAATGTAGGTAGATATTGTAACTTTGACTTTACGGATGAACAACACCTCAGTCCCCCCCGTGACCATGAAGGCTGCAAAGTCTTCGAAACGTCGGGAGAAAATAAAATACCAGCACCGCGATAGAATCCGAAAATTAGTTTAATTTCAATGTCTAACATTCGCGTAAACATAAGAAATCATTATGCAAACCAGTACGGACTGGAACTTGCCAACAAAATACGCCGGTTGGAGAATTTGAAAACCAAGCGCGCAAGATTCTGCACATCATTGAATTTCTTGAAGAGATGTCGTGACCACAATCTCATCCCTACGTGTGTCAAGCTATCACCTAAGAAATACATACGAGGGAGCGCTAAAATTCTTAACCAGGCGAGTACAAAACTGTTACGAGCTACCATACACGAAACACGATCCGACCTCCAGTACATAAATAATTGTGTTGAGATTATATCCAATGAATTGAAGACAGAGTTATCAGCATTTGATTTTAAAAATTGCATCGAGACCTTAAATAAGCGCGAAACCTCAAAATACAATGAATGCAAAAATAAACATATAATAAAATACAACAAATTACTATCAAAATTAAATGTCGATAATCTTAAAAACACCGAGTGTAGGAATGGAACGTGCGCGACCATAGATAAGATACACTCCCGCGCAAACCATGGACAACGCGCAGTAATAAATCTGTCAAAACAAACATTGGACGAAAACACAATTCAGGTTTTATCGAAAGGCTTAAATTTTGCTGTTACTCCACGAAGGATACCGTATGAAGACATTATTTGCAATGTTGAGAATAGTCTCTTCAAAAATAACTTGAAACAGGAAGATTCGGAGGCGATACGCCAAGACATTTCGTCAATTTTGCGTCAAAAGAAAGTGCCGAAACCAAATCTTCCAAAACACGAATATATCGCTTTAAAGAACTTGCGATCGATGAAGGACCTTACCATTCTCCGTGCAGATAAAGGAAATGCGACAGTAGTAATGGATACGTCAGACTACAATAATAAAATGGAACAACTTTTATCGGATGTAAGTACGTATAAAATAGTCAAATCAGACCCGACTACTAAAGTATTAAAGGCTACTAGCTCTTTAATAAAAGATTACTCCGATAAGTTAAATCTTGACGTAAACTTGCTCGTTCCTTCGTGTGCAAAACCGCCTAAACTGTATGGGTTGCCGAAAATACACAAATTAAATGCTCCGCTACGTCCCATAGTGAGTCAAATCGACACACCAACCTACAGATTGGCTCAGCACGTAGCAAAAGTGCTTTCACCACTTAGAGGAAACACTAGAGCGTCTGTGAAGGATTCATACCAATTTGTCAGCGATATTAAAGACCTAAAATTAGCTGACAATGAAACTATGGTCAGTTTTGATGTCCAGTCTCTCTTTACGAGCTTACCAGTACAAGATTGCATCAGAATTGTATCTAAGAAGTTAGCAGAGAATAACATTCCTGTGGAATATGCAGAACTACTCCAACATTGCCTTACATCTGGCTATATGTTGTGGAATAATCAGTTCTATGTACAAGTTGAGGGGGGTAGCGATGGGCTCCCCCTGTATCTCCGGTAGTCGCCGATATATTTATGGAGGACTTCGAGGAGACAGCCCTGAGTACAGCCCGGTCACTAGAAGGTTTTATAAACGGTAAGTAGACGATACTTTCACAATTTTACCATCTGATAAAGTAACTGCATTTTTAAATCACCTTAACTCCATCAACAATAAAATCCAATTTACTATGGAGTTAGAACACAATAAATCTCTTGCTTTCTTAGATGTTTTAATCATCCGTAATCCTAATCAGACCTTAAGTCATACTGTATATCGGAAACAGACCCATACTGATAAATATCTGAACGGTGAATCTCATCACCACCCAAAACAGTTAGCTACCGTGGGCAAATCTTTGTTTCAGAGAGCACAAGGAATCTGTGACGAGAAACACCTGGCCGCTGAGCTGCAACATGTCAAGCAAGTACTGCGAGACAACAAGCTCCAAATTCCACGCCGCCGTCACAGAAACCGAGTGAAACCAGCCACAGTTGAACGTGTTCGGTTGTATTACCATATGTAAGAGGAGTCACCGACAAGATTGGCTACATCCTGAAGCGTGCTTCCATAAAAACTTATTTTAAGCCGCCTAAGAAGATTAGTCAATTTTTACCACCTGTCAAGTGTCACATACCTCTACAAGAACCGGGAGTATACAAAATAGATTGCAACTGTGGCCTCTCTTATATCGGGGCAAACAAAAAGAAATATAGGGACCCGCGTAAAAGAACATATAGCTGACGTGAAACACCGACGCTCGACGAAGTCTGCAGTCGCTGAACACTCTGAGGGAGGCGCCAATCATTATCTGCGACTAGACAAGCCACAAATCCTCGCCAAAGAACACCGATTCCTGCCTAGGATGATTCGCGAGGCTATTGAAATTAAAAAACATCCTAATTTCAATAGGGAAGATGGTTGGAAGCTTGCACAAGCCTGGGATCCAGTTCTACATTTAATTAAATCGGAACCCAAAAGACCGGCTGCCAGACTTCAAGACACTGTGAGCTCATTCTGCGTAGATCGTACCACCAACAGCTAAAATTTTAAAAAATTTAAAAAAGTTTGTATAATTGTAAAATGTAGGTAGATATTGTAACTTTGACTTTACGGATGAACAACACCTCAGTCCCCCCCGTGACCATGAAGGCTGCAAAGTCTTCGAAACGTCGGGAGAAAATAAAATACCAGCATCGCGATAGAATCCGAAAATTAGTTTAATTTCAATAGTTGATACATTGGTATAACTTGGTCCAATTTATCTAATGACTTTAATATGTCACCAAATATCTTCGTAATTTATTATGAAAATCATTATTAGCTTCTGGGTTCAGAATTATTTCACAATTATAAATAGTTTAAACATTTTTTTGAAAATTCATATAATCTCTATACAAATTTCCTAGATATATTTCAGACTTCTTCAATGTATTCAATTTATGTTATTGACAATAAAAATAAAACATTAATTCGTGAGCCAATGCGTACATTCTCTTCGGCGTTCATTGTCCAACATCATAATCTACATACTAAAGAATTACGTAAAATGAAATGAAAGGAAGGCATCTCGCTTGCAACTTGCGTGTTAAGGTGGCTACTATACATCGTTATGGTAGATAGTATAGTATTGTATAGTAATAGTCATGAATATTTGTCTAAGGCTCGAATAGGATGACACGATCATAATAGTTATAGAATTAAAGGTGATGTGGAACTTGCTGTTGAGTTTCATACAGTGAAAGAAGTTTCTTACAAGTCTGACACTGAATATACACTGAAATAGGCCCTTAATAATATTATAAAAATAAATTATTTTGTTAAGATGTTCGCATGTTAATTTGCAGTAAACGCAGACTTCTATAATATTTCAAATGAAACTTGGAACTATATAAACCATATCCCAGGTCATGTTACTACAACTTTATCTCGGAAAGTACACAATAATGACTTTTATTTCTATGAAGGCCTTACACGTTACTCATGAATAACAATAATAAATGAATGTGGCATTGTAATGCTTACTTTATAATCAAAATACATCGAAAAGAGGTTCCTCTAAAGCCATTAATAGATATGTAAACCTACACATGAATTTGTAAATGTAATCGTGATAAAGAGCTTTAAAGCTATCCCGGGACAATACGAGGAAGTGAAAGTGCGACGTAAGCTAACACAACTTAAGGACCGTCTAATGAGCGTAATAAAGTTAATGCGGAGAAAGATGGTTGTGTTAATGCTTTTAATACCACGGAGATGGTGTTTGAGTTGTTCTTCTGGATTATGAACGTATAAGGAGCTTAAAGTTAGTAAGAATAGGTTTTTAGAAGATTTTGTGTACGTGCACCAAGATATAATATTTATTTCAATAAATTATTTTAAAATGAGTTTGTAGAGTCGAGTGCGGCAGTGAATAATTCCTCATAAGTGGACCGGGAGGTCTTGGGTTCGATTAGCGGCTTAGACAACAATTAGTGTGGGTTTTTGTTATACGATTTGCAAGATTAATTCCCTTAGTTTTTACCATTTACGTCACGGAGGCGGTTTTAAAATCTATAACAATTATTTTCTGCAAATTCTTGAAAGAATTCATTGCGCCACGTTGAAGTAAGTGAAAAAGAACCTTATCTTAAACATAAATTAATGGTTTCACTTCATAAATTCGAATCATGTCTTTAAGATTCCATTTTGAAAGTCATGCCTATATTTGTCCAACTAACTAGCGAGTAGAGTACTTGCGTATAATTTCCTATCGTCTGTAATTTGTGCAATCATAGTCATCTGTCAAGATAAATGAAGACATACATGTCTTGGTGAATGTACCATTGGTTACAGTCGGTTTTCACTTGCTCTGCACGAGTTTGTGAACTGGATCTATTTTTTACTAGATCTAAGATTAGGTCACTGGTCTTAAGTATTCTAAATTGAAAGTTTGAATAAGTATTATACACACATTCAGGTCTATCAGCAGACAGAGTCGCGATCAGCCTTGTATATTTATTCCCATAATATGATAGGTGGTGAACCCATCCGATCCCCCGTCATCCCATCCACCTGTAGTCCAGAATATTATATGGCCATATCGGAAATTTATAATATTCTGGACTACGGGTTGAAACTGATAAAAAAAAATCAATATCACTTTCACCAACCTGGGATTCGAATCCAAGATTTCTGCACTTCTGGCTTACTCCTTAGGAGATAAGAGGCGTCAGTGTGCCACTTCGATCTAGATTCTAGTCTAATCCGGTTAATGTCAGAATCGTACAATTTGCGGTCAAAAATAATACTTTTATTGTTTAATATTCTTGCTATCCGCACTCATAAATTGACGCATGCCTATACTTGACTAATCATTTAATCGCACACGCTCTTTCTAGAACGATTGGAAGCTTATTCATCGCATCCAAATTGTATATTCTATTTTCAAAATTATAATTGTTAAATTACATACTTAATATTTCGATTCAATTGTACGTAATACCTATATTTTTTATAATTAAAATAGTCAAAACTATAAAAATAAGGTATTAGAAACTTAACTTTTCTCTGACTTCTATTTGCATGTTATATGAGATCTGCATTGGCAGATGCTCATCGAAGTAATATCAAAATTTATCCAAGTTTTTAGGGATATTTGAAAGCCCAAGGTATTTTCACACATATACTATAGAACTATACTGTAATGTTAATATGGATTAATCGCGGAACTATCAGAGGTGTTACATAAGGAGTTGAGACGAAGCCTAGCCGTTGGCAAGCGTTTGCGAAACGCCGACGTTTTCGTTTTAGTTGTAGGTTACGTCACACTCGGTTTAATCTACCGTCGTCGGTGTACATACGGGCTCGTATTGTTGGCGGTTTGGAGCGTGATTTACTATTAAAATTAATGTTTTTTACTAGTGGTAGGTCTGTCATTTGTGAGAGTCCGCCTGGGTAGGTACCACCGCAACGTCTATTTCTATCGCCAAGCAGCTGTGTTTAGTCACTGTTGTGTTCAAGTTTGAAGGTCATTGTAGCCAGTGTAACTGGACATAATAAGACTTAACATCTCAAGTCTCAGGATGGCGAGCGCAAGGGAATACCAAACAATACTTTGTAATTCAAGGTGTTGTATGATGTTTCTTCTGTTTATGGGCGGTTGTATCGCTGACCATAAGCTTACCATAAGTCTTGTCATTCCAAGCTATAAAAAAATAATACTTAGGATATACAGTAGAGGGACTACTCGCAAAACAACGCATTTTAAATTGATTAATATTCCCGCTGGTGTACATACCTTTACAGTATTTTTTTTAATGGAAGACCCTTTGTGATAAATTTTATAAGAATTCTTGACAAATTGGTTCCGACTGAGAAATATTATTATTTACATTTTTATTTTTTAAATCTCTCCTATCCGGAGGTACGGTTAGCGCGGACCTAAGCCAAGTGCAAATGAAAATAATTACTATTATTATATTGTATCACACTTTTTTTTCGATATACTTATTTTGATGAATTGAATCTTTTACATATGTCACGTTGCACGTAAGATACCTACAAGTAAAAAAATATTTTTAGTTTTGGAAAAACGCAGCGTTATCCACATTAAAGTGTATGTCTACCATTTCTATATAAATGTATGACGATGTACAGAATGTGTTTTTGATAGTTTGTGCTTCCCGGATTGCTGTTACAATGTAGTAATGTTAAACAAAGCTAATAACACACACATATTCGTAATATAATTGTCTAAAAACCAGCGCGTGGTATTTATCGCGACAATGTCTTTCGTCTCAATTTATTTTGCTGAAATGTAGGTAGATATTAGGTAGTCTGTATTTGCGAATTTAAATCTAACTTCTAATCTAAGTAGGCATCTAAAAAAAATATGTGAATGTTTGTGTAAATATTTGAATGTTTGTTAGAAATAAACGTAGATACCGTTGAACGGATTTAGATGGAATTGGCACACGGATAAACTATGTCTTTGATTAACATATTTTACTTTATCCCGATAATTTGCTCCCATGAGAAATTACACTTACAAATCATATTCGTAGTAAACTCTAAAATGATAAAACAATGCGAAGACTAAAACAGGAATTTTTGGCGCAATATTAGTGCTAGTAAAGACGAATAGGTATGTAGTTCCATTAAGTAATGCAATGTAAAAATTGCTCTGTACACTTCTAAATATATAATTACTAGCTTTTGCCTGCGGCTCCGCCCGCGTTATAAAGTTTTTCAGGCTAAAGTTTTCCGTTATAAAAGTAGTAGTTTCCCGGGAGCTTATGGTCTTCCCAGGGTCTCAAACTGTCTCCATACCAAATTTCATCTTAATACGTTGGGTAGTTTTTGAGTTTAACACGTTCAGACAGACAGATGCAGCGGGGGACTTTGTTTTATAATATATTTTTTAGAACTTTTAAAGTGGAACAATCCCGTCATACATCATTGTTGCATAACTTTAACCGTTTACGCAGCGCAGGCAACGGAAGCTCTCAAAACTTATAATTTTCCCCGTTTTTGCAACATGTTTCATTACTGCTTCGCTCCTATTGGTCATAGCGTGATGATATATAGCCTATAGCACTCCAGGAACAAAGGGCTATCCAATACAAAAAGATTTTTTCACTTCAAACCGGTAGTTCCTGAGATTAGCCATTACTACTCCGCTCCTATTGGTCATAGCGTGATGATATATAGCTTGTAGCGGTCCACAAATAAAGGGCTATCCAACACAAAACGATTTTTTCAGTTGAAACCGGTAGTTCCTGAGATTAGCCATTACTGCTCCGCTCCTATCAGTCATAGCGTGATGATATGTGACTTTGAGCACTCCACAAACAAAGTACTATTCAACCCAAAAATAATTTTTCAGTTCGAATCGGTAGTTCCTGAGATTAGCCATTACTGCTCCGCTCTTATTGGGTATAGCGTGATGATATATAGCCTATAGCACTCAACGAACAAAGGGCTATCCAACGCAAAAAGATTTTTTTGGTTTGGACCGGTAGTTCCTGAGATTAGCCATTACTGCTCCGCTCCTATTGGGTATAGAGTGATGATATATAGCCTATAGCACTCCATGAACAAAGAGCTATCCAACGCAAAAAGATTTTTTCAGTTTGGACCGGTATTTCCTGAGATTAGCCATTACTGCTCCGCTCCTATTGGGTATAGCGTGATGATATATAGCCTATAGCACTCCACGAACAAAGGGCTATCCAACGCAAAAATAATTTTTCGGTTTGGACTGGTAGTTCCTGAGATTAGCCATTACTGCTCCGCTCCTATTGGGTATAGCGTGATGATATATAGCCTATAGCACTCCACGAACAAAGGGCTATCCAACGCAAAAATAATTTTTCGGTTTGGACCGGTAGTTCCTGAGATTAGCGCGTTCAAACAAACAAACAAACAAACAAACTCTTCAGCTTTATATAATAGTATAGATAATATTCTATTAGGGTTCGGCGATTGGGTTCTTTTTTTGCCGTTATTTAGTCCTTTTCTAAGCACTATTATCTTCATATATCACAAACCGTAGCACCATTTCCAATGTTTTGTGTGTTTTGGCGTGTATTATTCTTTTCAAACAAATGGATGACTAAACGGTTTTAGTTGGAAACAGTTAAACACCAATTTTGCGATAATGGTCAGTGGACTAATAACCTTAAATGGCTTTGTAAATATGTAACGTGTGCCCGGTTGTATGTTGTGATAAACTATTAACTTAGCTAGGCATTTAGTTTTAGTTATAATTTTAGCTCTATTAAGTAAAGTAAATTATTATTACAATATATAAGTATTCTATTTTGGAACTATTTTACTTTGGCAACAAGTTTTAGATTAAATACTAAATTGATACGTTTGGGTAGGATGCAACTGCAATGTACATTTCTGACTCAAAGCAGCATTATGCAAGCACTTTTGTATTTATATCGAGCTTTTATGAGGATCGTTAAACTATACAAGAAGTTAATAGTAAAATTTCATGAAATTTTTTATGTCTAATATATAAATCATGTAGAAAAATAGGGGAGTAAATTATTAAAAAGCATAGCTGCTAAGTACTATACATTTTACGAGTTTTTGTAATTTGAAATATCTGCCATCTGTTGGATCTTTCTTAAACTAAATAGTACACCTCGTTAACGTGCTTGGCAAAAGTTTCTTACTAGTGCCGATAGATAGAGCTACACTCTACCAACATATTTAGTTCTTACAAAAAAATATAGATGGCGTTTGGAGATTTGCAAGAATAACATTATTATAAATTATTTTGTTTGCAATAATCTTGATAAAAAACTGGTTTCATATATCCTTATCCTTTTATATATGCATCAAATTTTAGTAGTAAAACACAAGTGAACTAAAACAGCGATTGAAGTAATCGAATATATTATTTATTACATAAATGTATCTATTTTGAAATGAAAAATATTTGTATGTTTTTAAAAGACTCGGTAGTGCCTATGATAAGACGTGTAATTATAATTGAATTAAGAACACTGTTATGCAAGTAGTTTTCATTTCACATGATTTTATTAAAATAATTATTTTTGTACTTTAGACCACCAATACTCATTCACAATAATGAGTATTAATAGAATAATAATTTTACATTGTATTTTGTAGTTTATAACGACTAATATAATATTTTTATTACTTGTAATGTAATTTCTGTTATAATATTCTAGATTTTCAACTATCTTGTATCTCGGTAGTCTGGTTCCAACATAAGTATTATACTTTAGCCATCTCATACGTAATTAAGACTCTTCTGTTGGGCTCTACCATCTATTGTAGTTTCTTCTCCCACTTGTTTTTAACATAATCCTTTGGTACAAGCGCCCAGGAGCGGTACATCTTTGAACCATATTGCAACAACGAAGTGGCTTTTGTTTATCATTACCTACGTGTCTGACCACATGTCTGACGATAACCCAAGAGATGTTCGCAGTGTCGGGCAAGTCGGGTAAGAAATCACAAAAAGCATTACTCAACACGAAAAAGGGATCCAAGACTCCCCAATCCACTGCCTCCTTCTGCTGCTATAAGACCGCATAGGCGACACCAAATATAAAATGTTAAGTTCTGAACAAAAAATATACTTATAAAGCAATCAGCACCAACAGTTGATCCAATCTATTTCAGAAGCACACAATGCGCCGCCGACAATTTTTATGAAATTCACCCAACCCCACCAAAAAAGGGGGGTGGATCGTTACGGGTGCAAGTATCAGGCATATTTAGTGGTGTGGGGCCTACTCGACGGTCTTTTCAATGTCATAGGCGTTCGTTGGCCGACGTAGAGGTCGAAGATTTTGAAGACTTCGATGAACGCGGTTTCTTTGTTTAGTCAAACATTTAGTAAATGACATCTTTATATACGTTTTAATTTAATAAAAGAACTTTAGTTCCTCCGAGTAAAATCATGAATAGAGATTTAACTTTTTTTCTTTTCTTTATTATTTGACAAAAGGCATAGCACAGAACACAATCATTATTAACAATACTTAAGCACTAAGTTACATTAAGACTAGATTCTTTTCCTTACCCCATGACCCAATCGAAATTAAAGTACGGAAATACGAAAAAGTATGTAGTGGAAAACGACGTGATGTTGTTAAATTTTCGTTTTTTACCGAAGTTCTTAAAGGTAATTTATGGTTTTAGCGAATGGCAATATGATAAACCTATGTAGCTATATTCATATAAGTTCTTCGTGAATTACTAATGGTACTATGGCGAAGAATCGTCAGTTCGCTTCTCTACAGCCTATTATAGAATATGTATTAGGTAAATAGAGTCTAAATGAGCCTCTCATAAAAACTATTAACAAAAATTACTTCTAATTAAGTATTTAATTATTTACTGGTTATATACCATCTTTATTTGAACATATAAATGTACGTTATATTTAAAACTAATTTCGCCGCGTATTTGTCGTCGGTTATTTGTATTCCGATTTCCAATTATTTTCTAGAGCCTTCCCTTTATTTTTGGAAGTTTTTATTAAAATTTGTTTTGGTCGGAAACGTTTTGTGATTTTCCTTGTTTTTGCTAATCGAAATCTCTGTTGTTTGTTAGAGTTCGCGGCGCGTGATTGAAATTCGAGCGTTCTATTATAAATTAACTTACGTAAAATAAGAATTTGTTGTAAATTTAATATATGAGCCTGCACATAGATTTATTTTCTATTATCGTGTTTATTGTTTACTATCAGTAGGTTGCAATTCATTTTGTTGTTTTGGTATGAATTTCTATACTATTTAAATTTTATTTATTCTATTTTATTAATAAATAATGTGTTCAATAAACATAAATTTCTTATATTTTTTAATACGATCATAACATTATATATTCATGATATTTTAAAAATTGCAAAATTAGTATACAATCATAGTTTACATCACGAATAAAGTTAAGACGTTACATACATATATCAAAATCTCTTTATATTTATTTTTAAAAAATAATTATTATTTTTGTATAATAGACACTTATAGTAAAGTGAAAACAGTGTACAACACCACAATGCATTCTTGAAAGCACACAATATGTTCATAAAGTCACAAACCGTCACAAACAATGCAATTATAATTAATGCAACAAAAACAAAATCCGACGCATTGTTAATGAAAATTTGTGTATAGACCACCTCCCTATGCCCTTCGCCTCCCTGCAATTTCAGCTACAGACGACCCTTCTCAAGGTCGCAGACGCGTGTACGCACGCTCACGCACACGCGTACATCCTTACCTGCGTTAGTGGTGTGCGTGCGCGGTCATTACACTTTAGGCAACACTGATATATACAGGTAGATTCTTGGGATCGGGTTGTTTTGCGTATGGGTGTAAGTTTATATTCTTAATTAAGTGCTTTTAAATATTTTAATGAAGCGATCTGGAAAGATTGATGTACTCGTGTGATGAAAGTAAAATAAAAATGTGCGGGATAAATGATTATTCAACCTCTATACTAAATGCCAATAAGAAATATTTTTCTATAAAAATTATTGATGGCAATCTATTGACGTTCTTAGAGATAGTTTAGTATCATTGAAGTTTGAGTTAAAATGCAATACAAGTTTTAGTTTAGTGCATTGATATAGTAGTATACAATAAAGTTGCATCAAGTGAAACAAAAAAAGTCACGTGAATTTTAGCCAGAAATTAAATAAAATATAAGAGCAAATTGAAAACAGGTTTTATGTTAACTGTTGTCGGACAACCTGCGTACTTTAAACATGCAGTTAAATATGCTCACAGACTGTGCGTCTGCATATTTAAATAATCTGGATCGAAAGTATATAAAATGTGTATTCAATGGACTAAGAATAGTTAAGAAATATATTTCTGTCTATCCTTCAAAAGGAAAAAGGCGTGATGGCATGAAGGTAGAGTGAAAGGTACTTCAAAAAGACGAGGCAAGTAAATAAAATAAAGAATTACTCAATATTTAACAAGCAGGCTGTAGTAATTATAATATACAATACAATAACTAGATATTATATGCATAAAAACAAAGCATAGGTTTATAGTTATTCTAAGTTATATAAATACGTCCCTAATCTATATAAATTTGTTTGCCCTATGATCTAACTAAAGAATATATCTCAAAATAAAACCTACTTAACTCATGAATTTGTCACATTACTTGGTTAACAGAAGTTCTTTTGAAATAGATTTTAATCTTATATTCACAAGATTTCATAGAATGTGATTCCAATTGTGCACGTGCCTAGTTTATTTATTAGGTGTTTTATTCCAACATATTTTAAATGTAGAATTCCGATAAATACATATTTGTATAACCATCGCTATAATCTTTTTTACATATAGGTCTACAGATTTTCGCCAACCTCTTCATGTTGATATTTTTCTGTAAAATAAAATTATGAATTAATTATTTTATATTGATGGGTGAAAAATAAAGTAAAATAAGTCGTTATAAAGAGTCATGTAAATATAATTTATAAGTAACCATATTAATGTATAGATTTTTATAATTAACACTTTTTTCTTAAATGAGGGTAGTTACATTAATTCGTGTACCATATATTATACAATTATGACTTATTATATTTTATAAGAATTCAATAATGATATTGTTCTTCATACATTTATAAGTTTTAATCAATATAAAAATTATAACAGGTAGGATTTTTTTTATACAACATAAGACATTTTTAAAAAGTAGTCCTCCAGCAACTATAACGTATTACAAAAAAAAACATAAAAAAGTGATCATTTACCCCTGGTGGGACTCGAACCCACAGTCCCCGGCTTAGGAGGCCGATGCCTTATCCATTAGGCCACAGGGGCTTATGCAATGTCAAGCAAAATTACTTATCCAATTCAATAGAAAATGATATGAATTTAATTTTTTTTAATTTTATGATTATTTATTATTAATTTTACATACATGCATACGAAGTTAGGTAACGTAAAAAAATACGATGAAATATAAAGCTATAGTCTTATAATGATATAATGTTATGCTAGATTTGTTTCTTGCTTAATTTTATGTTTAGGTTCCGACATACTGTTATTAATAGTAAAGACTTTTATTATTATTGGATTAATTTTTAATCATATTTCTTTACTATAAAGTGAATACACGTGCTCCTAATATTAATATTTCAGGAGGTCCATAGTTCTATATTCACCTTGTTAATATTTATATCCAAAAATTTTAATATATGTTCGGACAAAGCGGACTGAAATAAAGTCTAAACTGTCAGAATGCCAGAAATGTCGAATGCAGGCAAGTTCTGTCGATTTTATATTACATTCATAAATGCTGCATAGAGAATCGTTCGCTCTACATTTGAATGCTAGCGACGCTACAATGTTGTCTATAATATTCTTTTATATATTTACTTTCAGAAAAGAATAAGTAAATTTTAATAAATAGTAGGTTATAATACTTACATATAGGTACCTATACTTATCTTACTTTTTATAGTCTACTTTAAGTCCTAGATTTTGAAATCTGTTTGAAACAGCTTACGATGTATATGACGTCACGTTTTGTACAGGGCAGATGCAAGCGATACTGAAGTGGTCTCTGCAGTGAAGGGTGCTCGCTACCAGCGGCTTGGTAAGCGGCCAGAACGGGGTCAATCGATAAGTGAATTTTTAATTTTTCCCTACCTTCATTACGCTAGGTAAGGCGTATGTGGTGCAAACTATACTAAATAAGCAGTAATGCTGAAATGATTAGTTAAATCTACAGGGGCCTTATTTTCTATCCCGCACGTTATTTTAACAGTGCGTAACAAGCACGTAACACAACGCATCATGTGTAGGACTATAGAAATATGACTTACAGAATACCATTCCACGCACATTTCTCAGAGATAACATGACACGGCCGCGTTACGCGTTTACACTATCATACAGAATAAAGGCCCAGGAGACTTAAGTTTTGTGCTATCCAAAGATATATTGGTTTTGGCAGGTTGAGCCCTTCTTAAGTATGTACAATATAATTCAAATAACATATTGGGTTAGAAAACGTTGCGACATGTGTCTTTTGATAGTCGACATATTTATACCTCACTGTCGTATGTAAGCTGGCTGATAATGTAGATTAGGTGGAATTAGTTCAGTCCGCGTCCATGAAGTTTTTACGAAAATTATAATATGCAAAAAAAACTTGTAATATTTATTTACTAAATCGGAGATGAAACTGACAATTTTAAAGTGAAACATCAATTTCAAAGGGAATAAAATTAAACGTAAATCTTTTTTGAGTAAATATTAATAAGAGTTGGAGAATTATGAGATCCCGGACTGAATTGATGTTCCCACAAAACCTTGAAATATTGGCCACCCTTTAGTCTCCTTGATAATAATTTTCATAAACAACATGTCTAGAGATTCGAACAAATTGTCAAAGATCTGCTTACCGTAATGTAGAGTTATTGCTAAATATATTACATTTATTTCTATATGATTAAATCTGCTCTTAAAGTAGGTTTGGATTATGGTTCTGTGCATGAATATGGATTATGGTGCAGTCTGTCAAATGATATTTTATACAAAGTCAACCATGCTTTATTAAATACCATTGGACAATAACGATCAATACAATATTGTCTATTTGTTCAGAGATAAGCGCTTGCAAACACAATAATAGTAACTTCTTTTATAAGAATATCTAGAATTCTATTGCTTTTGTTGTGAATCCCCAACTTATCTTACTTCGTGTTGTAATTACGTGCCTATATAAGTCACACTAGATCAGATGTTACAGATAGGTTAGGAGACCGAAAAAAGGAATTATATTATTTATAAAGCGAAAAAGTATTTTAGTATCAGGTCAGGGTCTGCAATTTGTATCCGATACGGTGATAGGCTTGCCCCTACCACATCATGGAACGGAACAGACATGCCAAAAAGTGAGTGCTGGCATCTAGGCTTACACTTGCGAGGATGCGTGATGTGTTTTTTTTTTATGGCCAGATATTTGTTATCATAACTAAAATAGGGTTGGAAAATAAATTAAGTCCTCGTGCAAGAACAAAAAACGAAGCAACTAGTTGGACAATCATCATTGGCAAGACGTAATTCAAAATGTATTACGCCCTTGCTAGACCATTCGCGGAGCCGTACAATGTATTGAATTGAACTATAATTAGCCGGGATGTACAATTGCTATTAGTTAAGAGGTCGGTAGGAATTGCGACCACGACTGGGGCCTGTGTACGACTCTAGAAACGTAATTTCACTGGACGAATCATGCACTAGACAACATCATAAACGATGTTCTATTTTTTTTATTTTTTAAATCGCTCAACACCGTTTAAAATTCCTCTCCTCCCATAAACGTCCTCCCCCATCCCTAAAGGAGCGCCATGGTTGCTAAGCCAGGGTCGCTTGTACACCGTTAGCAGGGTACCCCCGGTGATAACCATGGCATTGCAAAAAAAAAACAAAAACGCACGCACCTCACGCTTTAATCCCCAAAAACAGAGGTGCAGCCAAGAGACCCAGTTTTCGCGAACCGTGTTCCATCCTATAATGTGATAGGGGGTGAACCTAATGACATATCGGTCACACATAAAATAGTCTTATGTGAATACATTATATACCTATAATAATAATAATAATATCAGCCCTGTATTATATACTTGCCCACTGCTGAGCACGGGCCTCCTCTACTACTGAGAGGGATTAGGCCTTAGTCCACCACGCTGGCCTAGTGCGGATTGGTAGACTTCACACACCCTCGAAATACCTATAGAGAACTTCTCAGGTATGCAGGTTTCCTCACGATGTTTTCCTTCACCGTTAAAGCAAGCGATAATTCACAAAGAATACACACATAATTTATTAGAAAAATCAGAGGTGTGTGCCCTTGGGATTTGAACCTGCGGACATTCGTCTCGGCAGTCCGTTCCACAACCAACTAGGCTATCGCCGCTTCATTATATACCTACATTCATATAATTTATTTATATAGGTACGTGTGTAGATACAATTTAAAGTAACTTTGCCATAATATTAATATCTTCTGGTTTATTTGTCTTTTCTATTTTCTTGTTAAATATTATATTTTTGAGTTTTATAACATATTCTCTGCATCACTGAAGGTAAACTAGTGTAGAATGCCTGGGGCAGTACGTTTCGTTTTGTTTGCTATTGAATACAAAGTAAAAAATACACTGAGTAATTGTCGCTGGTCGCATCGCATGTCCAGTCTGTTTGTTTTCAGTTAGTAAACATGCATGGCGTTTTCTATCAATAATAAAAGCTTTGTATTGATTTTGTCGATTTTGATAAACTTTGTATAGAATACTAAAGTTGTATTCATTTGGATCGACTACATTCTAAACATCCGTTATATGGAGAAAATATGTCGAAGTCTAAATCCGCCATCTTATCAAAGATTAAAACTAAAGACAAACTTAGGTTCCGAGACCGTTCAAAACTTCAATAGTTCAACTTTTACTTTCATACTAAAGAATGTTATTTAATAACTCTTATACCCTATTGATGTTTCTACTTTTTTGTAATAGCATCTGTGTAAGTTGAATCACTTTGTAATACTCATTCGTTGATTGTAAATTTTCTAAATAACATTTGTGAAGGTAAATTTCAGTTCCCAAGTCTGTATCATGATCATTTTAAACATAGATACCTAAATCCTATCATACGATATTTATATTTAAATTAATGCTTTAAAAATATAATTCCAAGGTATATTATCGCATGTACTAGTTTATTTATGGAATGCGCCTTTAAAATGTCGTATTTTTTCATATCTAGTTTACGATTCGCAAATCCCTGACATGGCGTTATTGGATAGCCTTTTGCTGTGTCGATGGAAATTTTATGGCATGGATGGGTGTTTGATAAAATTATTAGACACATCCACTCGACGTCAGCTGAGCGCAGATTTACAGCTGCTAAAAACATATTAAGATTAGAACAATTGTAACAAAATTTTCAAGTACTTATTCGTTTATTTTTTTGTAAGTCTTTAGATAGTTGCAAAACGGGTAAATATCTGTGAAGAAGTAAATTTATTTTACGAAATATTAATGCAATTACATCTTCACCAATACGCTTTAGATGGAGCGAAATCTAGGTAGAAACTTTGTCCGTTTCTGTTGCTAATGTTTGCAGTGTGCAATATTGGGTTTTATTTGAAGGACACTGAAGCTAGATTAAACGACCTCGTGTTCTAGTCACAAAACATTTAGAGCCTTGCTGTTGAAATTTTAAGTTCTAGGTATCATTGCTCTTGTTTGTGCGCAGGCGTAGTTAAATTCCTTGTCAAGCAATGAATTTAATTACTAGATCATTAACGGTACTGAGTCTCAACCAACTTGAAGTTAGGCACGATAAGCCCTTTACATCTGTCGTCATCAGCTAGTTCCCAGAAACAATGTACCACTCGTGACTATCTTTAAGGCGCGTATAACCGAGCAGCTGTGTTGTATAAAAAAATAATGTAGAATTTCACGTCAAATAACTTATACGTTTGATAAGAATGCAAAGTAGTACAATCAAATATCTATCACGTGGGCGTCTTACATTAACTTAAGATATTCAAGCAATGACTGCTTATTCGTGGTTGATTGAGGCATAAAACCAACTCATGTCATGCGATACGTACCGACGTTTCCAAACTCATAAATATCAATCAAGGACCATTAACTGTGAGCGCTGTGCATATACTTGCATACGGAAACCGGCCAGATTTATCAGAGCCCTGCATTCTCTGCATTTGTTCTTTATTTCACCGAATCATGCAACATTTACGGGGGAACGGCATGTCAAATGAAATTCACTGGTTTGCATTGCCTTGAACGAACTTCTTTTACATGTATTTAGTAGACTCTATTAGGACCTTTTTAACACAACCGCCTCAAAAACATTAGCGAATTAGTGTATGGAATTTTACGAAAACGAACATAACAATTTAATCAAAAACACCCATTATGTTCTAATGTTACCTGCCATTGAAATTTATGATATGCTATATATCGCGAAATGTCTTAAAAAAGAAATCCACGCCTCATGTTTATCAGGCACGAACCCCGAGCGGCCATTAGTCGTCAAAACGTATCCCCTAATAAAAGGAAAAAGGCAAAAACGGGCAAAATATCAGGCGGACTATCTGCCCCGACCGCCAAACTGACAAATTGTCTTGCATTCCATCCTTAGATACCTATAAATAAGTCTTTATTTTAAAAAACAACGTCTTCGCAGCTTGGGTTAAGTTTGGGTGCAGATGGTTTCAATTACAAAGAAATTATTGAAATGTCAGTTTTGAAACTAAGAATTCGACTAAAATGTAATTTCTTTAAAAGAACGAAAGTTTTATTTGCTCACTAAAATTAGCAATACAATATAAATCTTTAAATCAGATTTATGCTTGCAGATTGTTTGATTTTGGTAATGAAGTGATACAATAAATTGACCAACAGTATTGCCAATTTGGTGTTGATCAAATATCCTTAATAATATTAATATTTTTAACACGAATGTAAATCTTTTAGTCTGTTAAGCTACAGGTAACTGCAATACAGACTTAATTAAAAATGGAGAAGACTACGTTCTATAATAATTGCCACAAATCGAATTCAACGCTGGCAAAACCGTATGTATTGTATAAATTAAGAAATGTGTAACATTGCACAATAAACACGCCTCTATTCCTTAAAAATATGAGGTATAATATATCCTTAAACTTCTTTTAGCTTGAAATTGGAACATTAAGCATGTTACGCTCTATAAGGAACATTTAATTTATTTGGAGTTGCTTGACTGATGGCTGCCGAGCTGGTTACTAACATAAAATAAAAAGTATTTCAATAAAAAGGCTGCTCGCCGATAAATTGGGAACGTCGAGCGACCGCGCCTTTGGAGCTTAATTTTCATAATAATTAATCATGGATCTCTAATATCTTCAAAATGGTTGTCCTACGGTGTCGATGGACGATGAGCGTGGGCTCAAACCCTCATCATATTCAATTTTGGTTGCAGCTGAAACAATATGACACTGCCAGATATGGCAGCCAGTAATTTAATCAAACCAAACTGATACTGTTGCAATAAAATTTTGTATTTGTAAATGTAAAATGACCGAAATCAAAAGATTATGTCCAATAAACGTCTTAGAAATTTTTCTTATTACTTCAATGAAAAAATAAATAAAAACTAACAAAAAATCGGTAAATACCAACTTAGGTAGAACGTTCAAATGTTGACTGTTCAAATTCAAATTCTTTTCGTTCATATTAAAAAGTGTTTGAGTAACGTTGCGACTATTAAAAGACTGAGCATTTTTCTAATTCTTTGACAAAATCCTGCAATATTATAAGTTAACGCCATCATGTCTTAAATAAACTCCAAAAGCAGAAATAAAGGAAATTGAAGTACATTTGATCACAACTTATATCCACTGCGAGGACATCCAAAGAATCGAGTGTAAGTCGAGGTTGAATGTAATTTAGGATAGTTTCGCTGGATCAGGGCGTAGTGGTGAAATGTGCGAAGACGGGCGCCTTTTGGGGTGTGGGGGGACAAGTTGGAAGGGGAAGGAGGTTTAAGGGAGTGCAGAAGTGCAACATCTCAAGGTCGGCGAATCGACCGCTACTATTAGTTATATCTCGCCAAACTCCCAGTAAAATGTAGACGTGAATTAGATACATTTGGGAAGAAAATAGGTACTGTAAATGCCTCGCGCATTTACAAAATACAGAACAAATGTGTTGTATCACTCAGCGGTATAATGTTAATAGGTATACAAATAATTAAACAAAAAAATGTTTTACTATTCTGTGTTTAGAATTCGGCTTAAAACAGTGGAAGATTCTAGAACATTTCTTAACATATTTAGCTTTTGAATAGATCGTCATCTTAGTGTTTTATATTATGTAGATAGTAGATATATGCTTGTTCGTCAGATATAATATATAAAAGTAAATCCAAAAACAAATGCTTTTCTTACTTAGCATCAGCCCGGAGTCTGGGATTTGGGCCAGATATGGTGTGATAGACTCGGGCCCCTATCACATCATGGACGACATACACACGGCGCAAAAGTAGATGCACCAGTTACGCCTCTGCCTACCCCTTCGGGTTTAAAAGGCGTGTGGGTGTGTGTGCAAAAAAAGCAATATTCGATAGGTTTCGTTTTAGAACAGAATATAGAATTGAAAAGCGGTGTTATGACATCGCCAGTTAGTAGGCAAGGTGTTTCTTTCGGTTGTTAAAGTTCTGAAGATCAATCCAACTCTAATAAAGTCTTAAAATTGAAATCTTCTCTCTTCTTTATAATTTTTACTTAAATTACAGCTCATTCCTTTGTACAAGTATTTCATTAAAATAGTAATGTAAGTATAGCATTGTTGCCTCCTTAGTTAACACCTAATGTATCGGAGTGTCGAGCGCAATATAATTACAGTTCATGGGTGATGATTATCATCAGCCAAGCGGCTAGCTCGTCTCGTCATTCGTTTGTTTAACAAAAATATGGTTACACAATCGTCGAATCAGTTTACACGAGTGCGCAATTGCAATTCATGTTTCTTGTGTGACTGGAATATGAGAGTTTAATGCGAATAATGATTAGTGGCTTTGCGTCAAATACTAAATAGATGATTTCCTATTCACATATTTATCTATAAATGCTTTTGCGAAATTGTAAGCGTTTTGTAACCATTTTTATTGGTATTTTATAGATCTCAATATTTAAATCTGGTTTATGAACACGTACTAGATACTTAATTCATTTTAAAAGCATTTAGTAATTAAACTTGGATAGTAAATTGATTTTTCATGGATTTATTAATGCATAGTATTATCCTTAACACTATAACGGATGTACTATGGTCCTCATAACACTTTGAAAATCAATTTAAAGTTTTACAATGTAGCTAATTTCTAAGCAAAGTGAATTCAATTGCGCATAGCCAATACTTATAATATAAAATCTCTAACAATCTTCAAAGAAAACATGTAGGTACTCGAAAACATAGAGGTAGGCGTTTAAATACAAACTCAACATTGGGGAAATTTGCAAAATGATTGAAATTAATTCAGTATCGTAATTTATTCACGTCACGTTTCTTGTCAAAGATTATAATAATATTATTTTGTATCAATGCGTATGAATATTCATACAAGATGAAAGTTTTGACGCGTCTTTGCTTCTGCTCGTGGCTTTCGGCAATGTTTTGTTTTCTAAGAATAATATTGTAAATTAAGGCAAATTTAAAAGAATATTGCTGCTTAATTAGTCAAATTCTGTTTACAATTAATTATTACGTAGGTGTAGCACCTAGAAGTATTTTCGATGCTGCAACTAACGATGGAAATTGGTCTTTTCTAATCGGTTATGACACATTGCGCGCAAATCACGGATTGACAACAAAAAACCGGCGTCGAGCAAATGTAAATGAACCACAATATAAACAAGTGGTGGGGCTGGAGCCGGCGCGTGTTATGGCGTTATTTTATCTAATCCCATATTATCTAATAGCCGATAGAGCGAGTTCAAGGTTGGTCGCGGGCTGGCAAAGCGGCACAGTATCGCACGGTCGCATCGTCTTGTCCCAGGCCGTAGCACCCTTGCGCTTTTATCAATACGCCGCCGACCACAGCGCCGCCTCGCGGCCGACGACAGTACTGCCTCGGACTCGAGTGCGCACGCTCCATGCTCCCCGACATTGCTGCATTTATATCACAAAACTATTCCTTCCCCAAATATATCTAACCAAAATTAACCTATCACCATCCGATTCGCGAGCCGCGTTGTGATTTTAAAGGTCGTTAAACCGGCCGATCGCGCGCTGTGCCTGAAAACTTAACCTAAACCGACCGTAGATTACGTCAATAACAGCCCTGCAAGATATTTCCGCGCCTCTGTTATTGTTTATTATAATCACAAACAAATCGAAACGTGGTGCCGTGATCTAAGTGTTCCCGCGGAGCTCAACGGTAAGTAATGTTATCATGAAGTGTATTGTGAAATGTTTGTTTATGTGCAGCTCGTGTCTGGAAAGTATTATCTAGGTGATCCGAGCTCTTGTGCGGCTACTTTCGCTGGCCAGCGTACACGAAAATGAGGACACTCTCTAAAATAAACTGAGATTTTTACCGCGGCCCGTTTCAGTAACATCACGCGTGTATTACACGATAGCTGTACTAGTGTTTATGCTAAGCCAAATTCATCACATAAACAATGTAAATAAACACCTTAAGGGAGTTAGAGGATGATTATATCGTCGTAGATTATCCGCCATAATGGCTTTATTAGCAAAACTTTACCCATTCCCGTTAATTCGCAAGCTTCTACTACAACACAGTTTATCGCGCAGGTATTCTTAACACCTATATACCAGTTCGTCTCATTTTACCTCACTCTGAACCACAAAAAGTGTTCTAGCATTCCTACATAAACTAGTTTTAATACAAGAGTCTTTTGCTTTGTTTGCAGCACAAATTGTGAAGCGAACGCAGTGCACTCACTCTCTTGCACAATTAGCGTTCTTATGTTAATTCTGTTCGTGACGAGATTGCAAATCAATATAAACAAATCTTATTTTATGTAACGTTTAATGAGACATGTTTCTAAACAATAGATACGAAAGTACATGTTAGTAAATACGAAAACGTTTGACCTGGTAAAGCATCTGAATAATACAAGAATTTAATATTCCAATTAATAGTGAATTAACTTGAATGAATGTTTGAATTTAAATGCTTATGGATTATAAACTAGGATGCTCGGAAGTATCGATTATGGGCTATTTAGGTCATAGAGCAACGATAGGGATTCATAAATGTAAACGAAATAACACCAATAAAATATTAAACTCAACAGTCAATTTCCTAGTTAACTTATTCTCAGACAATCAAGGGTATTATAGACGAAAATATATTTTAATATAAACATAATACGTGCAGTTAAAAAATCATAAGTATAATTGTTAACTTCCGAATTATTGTTTTATGAATGCACTTTAAAATTCGCACAAAGCGAATGCAGTATTCCGATGTCGCGCATTTAACATCAATTTTGTGCCCGTAATAAAACAGAGGTCGGTTCTGCATCAATACAGTTCCTTTTGTGTCCTGGCCCCAGTTTGGTATCGTGAGAAAGTGGGGCAAGTTCATGGTCAGATGCAGCGATTGTGTTTGTCGAATGAGTGCATGTTTTGTTCGAAATCCGGGATGAAATTTCTTCAACCGACGGCAAGCTGTAAACTATAGACTACAAATTGCTGTAACTTGTCAAGCAGATTGCTAAAAGGTCGTGTCTATTTAAAAATATGCAAAGGAACTAGATCTTTTGTAAGTAACTTAAGTGTAAAGCAAGAATGGGTTGTTTTGTTCGAATGTCCATGAGAAAAGTTTGCCTCAATGCCTGTTTTAAAAATGGGGAGTCTATTTATAGCTCGACTATTTATGTAAGTAATGGCGTTAAATAGGTTACAGAATTTGTTTGAGTTCTTTATGTGGGTTTATAATAGCTATATACCAAACTATGAAAGTAGGTCGAGTTTAAATTGTAACGGCTCAATTGAATAATGAAATGCTGCGAAATTTACATACTTACCTGCCGTTTCTTGCAGATTAATTATTCTGATAATATATTTTTAAAGATTACCGCAGCAATTTAGTAGAATAATAATTAAGAGGGTTGTTCAGATTTGCATTGAGGGTGCAAGTTCTGCGTTGCTGTTCATATGCAGGTTGGGAAGTTGCCACGTGTAGGGGTAAGAAACTGGAGAATGTTCGGGCTAAAATCTTATAAATAGTTTAATTAAATAATTATTATAATCAAGGGACTTAGATATCAAACGCTAGGAATATAGGTGTTGTAATAGCTTATAATGTCCCAATGTTGGGCAAAGGCCTCCCCAAGATCCTTCCATGAATCCTCAGTTGGCTTTATTAAAATATTGAAATTATTAAGTTCTTTTACAGTTTACTCGAAAGTCGACATCAAGACTCAATAATCATCAATGGCGAACGGTGAAATTTTTCCGAAAGTAACCCGATGCAAAAAAACAGTGCCTTAGTTAATATCGCGGCCACTTTAACAGAAAACAAATACAAAGACGAAAGTATATAAACCGAAAAAGGAAGCCGACAGGAATGGTGCTGTATGGAAGCTTCGCCAGTGATAATCACTGTTGTAAAAACCTTAGGACCTGTGATTACACTCAATAATATCATACAACATAATATACATAAAGAATATACTACTACTGAAACCAAATCTTCAATGAAAATCAATCCCAGCGCTCTAATTTACAATCATTCCAAGAGAGCGCGTACAAACACGTTACCCGATATACATTTTATCTTTGAACTTTGAGAACCAAATAAATGCAATAAAGACTCGCCAGTTGCCGGAAGACATAAAAAGCAAACATGTGATTAAGTATATAAAAGTATATGACCCTATTTTTATATCTAGGTCCACGGACCGGTCCATAGGTATTTTTATGGAGTACCTACATAAAAAATGTTTTTAACAGTCGAGATCTGGATTATCCGAGGGTAGCAGATGTTTGGGAGGTAAAATACGTTTAATAGGAAATCTCGTATTTTAATTCATTTTGTAAAATTATTAGTAACGGGATCTATGTATGGGTTATAGACACTTAAATTTAAGGCAATGTCATATTATGGTTAAAAGATGATGCACAGCCTCTGACGACCCATCATACTTCATTGAACTAGGAACGTCCAAATCTTCTTAATTAGAATTAGTAAAGCGTTGATAACCTATTTGGGAATGGTACGGATTGCTAAGACGATTGTCCGCAGGTTCAAAACCCAAGGGTACATACTTACGACTTTTCTAAAAAGTTATGTGTGTATTCATTTTAACTAATCACTTGCTTTAACGATGAAGGAAAACAACGTGTCAAAATCTGCATACCTGAAAAGTTCTTCATAAGTATTTCGAAGGTATGGGAGTCTCAGCCTCATTTAACCCGTAAAAGTGCATGAAATAATTATTTTATACAATTTCGATATCTAACTTACGGATATTATACGAAATCGTTCGGATATTATCCGAAACTGTTCGGATAATGAACGTGCGGATAATCATAGGTCCGCTGTACTATGAACAGCGTCGTAAAATCTCGTTTATGAAGTGCTTCACCTTGTATCTTAATGCACAGACGCTGCAATACAAGTAAAAAACTGCCCATCAAAAATGTTTACTGCCCAACTAAGTTCAATGTATTTATGAGGTGGCTAATAGGCTTATTATCAGTGGCAGTAAGAATGTATAAAATTTAAGTTCGATCAACACTACTGCTGTATGAAGATAACTTGAGAATTGTAAAGTTTCGTATTGGCAAGATCAATGAATGAATAATAAGATTCTACATGAAGATGTATGGGGAAATTGGTTGATAATTTAGAAAACTCATATTGACAACAGCAGGTAGTGATAGGTCGAAGTTGTGCAAGGCCAGGTTCTATAATCCGGCATTCCTGAAATCGTGTGTGACGAAAGAAAAGACATTTCCAATTCATTATTCTTCTCTTTTTTAGGAGTAGCTACAAACTTGTTACTGACGTTCTTTCAAAATTTAAGGTTAAATCGGTCTATACAATATTTTTGTTATAGCTTATATGTTTCTTTATGCTATAGTTATAACACCAATATTTTCAGATAATATGCCATTGATGATATGATGCAACAGGCGCCCACGTTGTTCCGCTAATGATTAGCCATTAACATATTTATATAGTTATCGTATTTTATAATATATCAAAGCAAAGGGGACTAGGTAGATTTATTTGTCATCATCAGCAGCCACATAACGTCCACGGCTGAACATAGGCCTCCCCTAAAAGATTCCAGATGGACCTGTCGAAAGCGGCCTGAATCTAGCGTGTTTCTGCGACCTATATCAAGTCATCTGTCCACCTTGCAGGTGGACGCCCAACGCTTGTCGGTACGTGGTCTCAACCCGAGAACCTTCTGCCCCATCTACCGTCAGTTCTGCGAAGTATGTGCCCTGCACACTGCTATTTTAGCTTGCTAATCCGCTGACCTATGTCGGTAACTTTCGTTCTTTTACAGATCTCTTCATTTGTGGTGTGATAACGTAGAGCAAAGCCCTCTCCATAACTCGCTGAGTGACGGAGAGTCTTTTCAGGTGGCCCATAGTCAGAGGCCACGTCTCTTTCCATTTATTTGTGCTAACTTATTTAATTTTTGCCACTGTAGCATTTGTTTGATACTGACATGACGATACCTCAAAACTAATTTATTATTCAGCTATAATAATAATTCTTATCCAGTATAATAGACATATTTTTGTCTCTGAATATGTAAAACACACATCCGTTTGGCAGACACCGATTAATATTTGTGTCAATTTATAAATATATTTAGATTATAAAAGAACGTTAGCAACAGATAAAGTTAACAATGACTATAAATATGATAATTGGATCGACGAACAAGTTGACCTTGGAATCTCCCTCGTTCATAGATTTAAAAAGGTAATATGAAAAATCTATTATCATTCTGTAAGGTGTAGCCATTAATGCTAAATCATAGTGACTAAAAAACTTTTATATATAACATAATCACTTGAATCAGTGAAGAAATAGACGAGAATCTGATTATTGTAGTCTATTTGTCGTTGAACCTATACTTTATCATACTAGCTACTGGATAAATTCCAAATTTAAATACACTGATTATAATACTCTTACAAAATGTATAAATAAATGCCTCGTAGTAAAACTGCTGCGTTTTCAATTGGCATTATTTTATTAGGTTTTATGATTCCCGGATATTTTTTTGTGAAGTTGGGTTGTAGGAACATAATTCTCTCGTAGTTCATGAATCATCAACTTGCATCGAAGAGCTTATATAATGCTACAGAGAACTTGCATTTTTGTCACCGATTAAAACCATCAGCATGAATGTTTGGATGATAAATTATTTTTTTAAATAATTTAGCTTCGTCACAAAATCAAAGGCATAAATCTTTAGTAAAAAATTCCAGAAGAAAATTTTAATTGGCCAACTATCGCAATGTCGGAATTATTATCAAAACTAGTAAAGTAGGTAAACTTTCCCCGTTATTCGGTGCATAAAATTGTAAAATTCTAGGGAACGGCACCAGATTTGCATTAAGATTTCAAAGGCTATCTAGTAGGTTACGCTGAGTCTGCATTTTGTACATTATATCTTCATTTTGAGTCTGGGTCGACGAACTGCTTCTTGTGATTAACATCATTAACTGCTTTACTTACTTCCTTAAATTCTGCTACTTTATGAATCTCTATGTAGAAATGACATGAAATTGATTAAAAACACCACATCTTTGCAAATGAATGATATGTAGACATTAATGACCTGAATTTAGTTGAAGAGATCAGGATTTTAGCATTACTTTACCTAAAAGTACAAGTCCGAGACGAGCCGCAGGCCGCCTGCGGTTGCGATCAGCTGCGCTCAGGCCTGTGGTCGCAGTCTTTTCTATTCGGGATATAGACAATAAGCCCTATTCGTCGCGGCTGCAGGGCTCAGTCGTTTCCATAGATTAATTAGCAATCCAACATTTTTTTCAATATGTCATTTTTAAAAATGACTTGCAAAGATCGCTTAATTATTATGAATTTTAATTTAGTCGCATTATTTTTACTATTTCCAAACTGACATTTCACTTAATGACTCTTTCGAAATAAACAAAACTATGAAGTATTTGTTTCACTCATTCTCGTGTTTTTGCTATTTTATTCGATATGAATAAAATCGATGTTTCTCTACTTTGGTTAGATAGACTGAGGGCCTTGCGGTCCGGGTCACCACAGGGCTGCGATCGACCGCAGTCGCACATCGCAGCCGCTCGCTACAATGTCGCGTTGCTCGAAATATTTTTTATATAAATTCATAGAAACCATTAGTGTCGCTTTCAGCCTGCAGTCTACCGCTGCGGTCTAGGGTTCGGCTTAGGCTTGTAGCTTGATGTTACATCTCTAGAATTGGTCTATTATTTCTTGTATAAGAAAGTATTCAAAATAACATGATTTTTATGAATTGTGTGTGTGTGTTTTTATTTTATTTTCACTTAAACACCATCTATTGTGCTTGTAAATCCATATAAAATGCGCGAGATTGGAATTTAATCTAATTTTCCTCCTAGGCTTATTATTAAAACAAAACCAAATTTAGAAATGACTTCACCCATTTATTGCTTTGTATAACCCATTCATACCCCTGTGGACTGAGCAATAAAAATTCCGAGAGACTCGCATAATCATTTCACGAAGGAAAAAAACTAACATAACAGATTTAAATCAGCTTTCTGTTAAATCATTATCAGATGCAAATGAACCTGGCTCGGAATCTTGGACCATCTTTACTTACATCTACGCGATTTGTATATTCACTTAAGTCAATAGAATTTGTGGATAGGAAGTTTGATTGTAGGGGACATGATCTTCTTTACTATTGCATATCACTTGTATCCACAAACAATACTATGAGGACACATAGTGCCTCCCAACACAGTGTTGGCAATTTCATAGACATTATGGAAAGCCATAAAAAAGCTGAACAAAGGTTCAGCCTTGTTTTTCTGACAACCAACTGAAATAAACTTCTATTTTAATATTAATCAATCACAACACCTCCTTCTATCTTATACTTACGCACTGCAAGTGCTGTCATGCCGAGAGCACTGAGAAGCAGACTTTGTATGATAGCATTACTTTTTTCTTAGGTGGTTAGCATTTAATAGAGGCCTATGTGTCGATTTAATGTGTTGAAACAGACTTAAGGGTTTGTGAAACAAATTTTAGAATGGATATTATTTTTATAATGATAATGATAATAAGAATAATATCGATTTTAATTTTAAATCAACTTATCTGTAAGCACATTATTATGATTAAGGACGGGCGAATCGAATATTTATTTTTATGTAGATTATAGTCATGCTGTCATATCTGGGAAGTTTTTTTATGTAAATTGCGTTTTCACCCTCGTTATATCGTAATTTGCTTTTTTATCAGCTTAAGATCTGTTATAATTCGTTATATCATGGGATAATACGTCTACTTCCTGGCACATCCAATTTTGAACGCGTCTTCTGGCATTGATTAATTCCCGTGACAAAATACACCTACCAATAAGTCTTCTAGCTATCAATCTCTTGTAAATGGCTTAATTGGATCCGTGTACCCGTATACCAAGGTCACGGCCTTTCAAGTTTTTGTGTAGGCATACATCAACTCGGGCCAGTTTACATAGTTTTTACTTTCGGCTCATGGATGACTATTTTATTGATTAAAAGCTGTACACATCTACGTAGATCTTGGATTCTATACGATTCGCCTTTCACTCCATATCTGGAGAAATATTTTGGTACGATAAGAACTGTGAATGTCTGACTAATTATATTGTAACCAATGTGTCAATTAATATGCTACTATCCGTATTCAAAGGCCCATCTCATAATCAAAATGAAATGCCTACCCATAAACTTTACGAATCCTAATCAGAGAAACAAAAAACCAAATATAATGGTCTGTCTGGAATATAAAATTTTGGCCTGCGAACCCGCGATGTACCTACTTAAAACATATTGAATTTTGCTTTCGCTTCGCCACTTTGAATACGTAATATATATAAATAACATCAAACAAGTAAAAATAATAGCGTTGCTTGGTAATGTGTGAGTATTTTTTGCGAAGAGCTTTTGTTTTAAACCCCATTAGTATTGAAACATTACGCGGATTTGTATTATCTGATTTGTCGTACCTAACTCGGGGAAGGCTCGACACGCTCGGTGCCATCGACCGGTCTGCTAATGTATTCTTTTCAAATCTCAGTACCATTGTGGGACAAATGTATCGACGCAAAAAGTTTTCAACCAAAAAACTTAACTCGTCCTCTAACTTACCGTCAAGGTTGTATTTCGGGCTTATTGATACTTAAAACAATATGAGCTTGCGTCAACTGAGGCTGCGCACGAGTCGTGGTCTCGCTTCGTAATTGTAGACTTGACTTACACGCGTCCTGGTCATAAAAATGATCAATTGCAAATTACCTCGGACAATTGCTGTCACTTTTTGCTACATGTTAATTAAAACCTCATTTCCGTTTATTGTAAAGCGGGTTAATTTTTCAATTTACTCCGCCCTGCTAAATATAGACGTCGCGTATCCATTAAGAGGCTCTTTTATAACTTCCATTAAAGTAGGTGGCCGATAAATTAAGTTTACTGATCGGATCAACTGAAAATATATTTTAAAAGTTACGAACAGAAGTTGTTTGGAAATGGTTTTCTGGGTCATTCAGGACGTCGACATGTTATATCATTTTAAGGGCTTTATTAAAAGTAAGTTATAGTAAAAGTAGTTTAACTAACACAATATATAAGAAACAAACAATTACTTCTTGAAATAATAATAGAAGATAACTAGAGACCCAACACACGTCGAAGGTTATAAATTATTAATAGAATGATTTTCTTGGATTATGTTATGTCTATAATGTATATTTTCGTTGTAAATAAAAAGTTGTATTAAAGGGAAGTAAAACTTTCCATAAAGCGTAAAAACTATGGTCACAACCGACTGATAGCAAATAAAATTATATTTTAAAAATATTTTTGCTTTTAATAATAATTACACTAACTTCAGATTAATATTTAATAAAACATCAGAACAACGTGCTAAATAAGGAACAACACGTAATTCAATAATATTAAAACGACCTTTAATTTTGATAAAAAAATAACTCATTGAATCGATAAGGATCACTGTAAAAAATGTAATCTACAAATTTATCTGGGAATTAAATGTACCTTACGGTCAACGCCTCTAAAGGATTTGGGGACTGTTTTTGCACCGACATCATCAGAGCTGTCTTAATTCCGACTGACAGGCTCCATTGCCATTTCTGAGATTCTTTTCAACCAAAGCTATTCCAAATAATATTTTTATTGATCGTAAACATTCGATGTGTTATTTATGGCAGTCTTTGTGGTAGGTTGGCGGAAGAGGGATATGAGGTTATGAGGTCTCGGAGAGGTCATTTCAATGTTTGATATCAACAACACTTTATTGCTGAGCTCCAATTTGTTGTGGACATTAGCACCGTGATTTATTTAATTTAGATTACTACGTCTAGGGTTACTATCGTGTGTGTCGTGTGTTTCACATTTCTATTTGTTGTTTTACTAAAAAGAACATTTTGGTTATGAATTTTCGTGAATCAAATAATAATCATTTTTCATCGGTACATATTTTAAGCTACGCACGAAAAATAATAGCAGGAGTCATATTTTATTTAAAACTAGCTGACCCGGCGAACTTCGTACCGCCATATTTCTTCTTGTGTCTCATTCGCACACTCACTTTTCTGAAATTTTTAAATATTTTTTGTCATACAAATCTCCTCCTGACTATAACAAACACATAAAAGAAAAATGTATCCAATTTGGTGCAGTCGTTTGGCAGTTATACGCGTACAAACAAATCAGTGATCCATTTTTATTTTTATATAGATTATTGATGCATAATATAAGCTTACTACTTTATATAAAACATTGATATTGTACATAAAAAGGGCGAATAAAGCTATTAAAACATTAAATAATGTTATGTATAACATGGCATGGTTTCACTATCTGACCAATTTACGATTTCCTCTCGTAAATAAAATTGACCGACTTACATAACTAATAGCGCCATCCCTAGCGCGTGGTACATTAGCGTCCATCAGTCATCGGCCTCGGCTTCCGGTTACGTTTTGTGGTTCATTGCCTCGGTAGATATCCAATAGACGACCTTCACAGCATTCGGACTGCGTACCACGACTTCTTACTCTGCGATCTATGTGCTCATTCAAACACCATTGCTATCTCACAAATACATTTGTTTATTTTGTACAAGTATAACAAGCATTGGACAATGATTTAGTTAAATAGTCATAATATTTATGAAATGTGGCTAATGTGTGTCTGGCACATTCGGGTGTTCCCTGGCGCTCGGAAATCGAAACATACGAATTTTTTGTCTGTTATTTTATTGGCGTGCTATAATTTCAAGGTTTTTTAATTTTATTGCTATAATTTGATTACAAAAGTAAAAAAAAAGTTGGACGGTAGCAATATTTATTATTTAAGTTATTTAAAACCATTTGCCACGCTGTAAAACTTCACATGTGTAGAAAAGCCATCGTTCTTCTGTAATGACATAAATGTTCAAAGTTAGGATCATTAATCATATCGTTTCTTCTTCTTTTGCTTTTCTAAGTATTGGATACGTGTATTTTTCTTGCAAACCACATATTGTGTGCATGGTAAATAAATTATTGCTATGTTGAAATTTATATTCGACATAAATTATTTCAATTTCATACAAATTTTCTGTCTTGTCGGAACAAACAAGTTTATTTAAAACGTAACACATTTCCCTGGCCGTTTCCCAAGCAATCTGATTCGAGCAACACGCTTCAGTTACTTTAACAGCAATGTGTTAAATTGATTCCAAAATGTGTGATGCCGCTGCGCTCTCTGTGAGGCGTCTGAGACAAATAAATTATTTTTTTATTGCATCGGTTGCAACAGACGCCGATCATTGGTTTGACATTCAGACGGTCTAGCTTGCTCCTCGCATCACTGTGTACATTTGACGGCCAAATGCAGGTCCTCTTGTTGCTAACGAGCCAACATCGACTCAGATTTCAAACAAAAAGAGGTCATTTTCGTTCGTTGCGCGGTTTCGGGAGATTGCATTCGATACCCGAGCTCGCAATTCGTAATGACCGTGCATTTCGCACTCAAGGGCAAGGGTACGAATTATTATTCGTTTAGACGTTATGACCGAATGGCAACAGAAAGACTTATTCTCTATTGTTAGAGGCAATATGAATTCGCGGTCGGGTCTCATTGTCTTCCAGCTGTCATCATTTTCAATTTGCGGAGCTGTGTCGAAATAGAACGAATGGGCTCGCCTTGGTTGGGAACCGCAGCGTATTCAGAATATGACATTGAACATTTCGATTTTATTATGCGGTCAGAGCCTAAATTTATTTATATTATCTTGTAAATTCGAGAGCAGGCTTACGTGTTCATTATGTTTGTTTGTTGCAGGTCTAAAGTCAACGTGGAGAATCGGACAAAACGAGTATACAAAATGTTGTAATTAAAGTCAATAAATTAGTTTGTAATTTTTTTGAGATAATTTTATACTGTTGTACTGGTAAGTGTGAAAGTGGAGAACCTAACTGCTGCGAAGAGGAACGCCGGGTTCACCCCGGTAACCGACAGGTAATTTCATTATTGGTTTCCTTTTTCAGTCATCGAACCATGACGTGGTTGTAGTCGATGTAATCACTCATCAGCATGTACTTTATTTATAATTTTAATCTTTACCAAAATTATAACGATGTTTGTTGACGTAAAAAAAAATTAAATAAATGTTCCACAAGAGAATATAAGGTCATTGTTTACCTTTAAAAACTTACAATGACTGCGTTTCGATACAAATATGTAAATTAACGAAATAATTATTCTTTAAAAAATACAGAATAAACAAAACGTATGCGTCAACGTCCGAATTTAATTAATTACAATTATTCAGTGTCGTATCTCCACAACAAATAAGCGGATTTGTAGTTGCCGTGTAAACATTTAGCTAGTATTTTAATTAAGGAAATCCTGGCCGGTGCTAGTTCACTTGGTGTGATTAATTCAACATTCGCTCACGTATTCCACTTATCTCTACTCATTATCAACCCGAGGGAGGCACGATTTTGTACATTTACCCCGAACAAAAAAATATATTTGCATATTACTAGTTTGCTAGTGGATTATAGTGAGAAAAAAGTGGGCGTGGCTTAATATTATTTATGATCTCTTTAAATTATATGATTACGTGTGATGTGTTATTTTGCAATTACCAAGTAAGCTGTAGATAAAGTTTGAACGACGGCTTGAGGCAGGCTTCCTTTTTTATTTAACTTTCCGACGCGAAGAATTTTAATTGCATACGTGTTCGTTAACATAAGATCTTTGATATTCTAAAAAGTATTATCACACTTTTGTTGTTTCGCACCCAAAGTGATGCCTTTATTTTGCTCATTGAAAAAATTGTTTTGCTTGCCACTTTATTTCTGCTAATAGAATAGATATTAACGTTGTATTCCTTAGTTTTTAAACTAACATTATTTTTATACTGATTAAAATGTAATAATATCACTGTTACCTGAGCCTGTCATGTTAACAATATGTGAACAAACAATCATTATGAACGGAACGAAACATGATGACGAATGAAGAACAACGACTCGTCATTCGGTCCTTACCTGGCGCGTTGAAATTAAAAAAATAAAACATCCACCTTCAAAACAACTATACATACCTAAATACATAAGGCGAAGTTATTAGTATTTGAATTACTTTTAGGGAAAGTCCTATTATGTAATTATTTTCTTTTACGAAGTTAAAAGGTGATAACGTCGCAATATTGGTCAAGCAATAGACTGTGATCTTGCAGTATTTCTATGTTTTAAGTGGAGTTTTTAGTTAGGATGGCAGCAATTGAAATAAGCAAAAGTAAGTAATATAGAAGAGTAAGAAGAATATCATTGTTTTTACTGATTCGATTTATTACACGTGTACTTAAATAAGTAACTGATAAGATCTTCGGTTTGCTTGAAAGTTGGGTTAGGTTAGAATCTAATATATCAATAGTCTTATAATATATATTAAGACCTTTATAAATAGTCTTCGTTGAATGACTTTCTAATCTCATCTACATCTGTCCAGCTATAGCTTAGTCAATAGTTTTTATGATATTTTTGACGCAGGACACAAATTTCTATACTTGCAGCGATATTTACCTTATTATATAGAGCCCTGTATTTCTTACGCAAACAATCAGTTTATTGTACGATTTTTAAATAATATGATGTTACTTATACAACCTATACGTTCTTAACTGAGCAAGGGTTTAGTTTTTTTTTATAAGTCACAATTGTAAACTTTATATTTTATTATTATTACTCATAAAAACAAAAGTGTACACAGAAAAAATCTTTTTCTTAGTGACGTGTCATTTCCAATTCCGAATTTTTTGGTCTACATGTACATTATACACATAAAATCCAATAATATGGGAAATTCCAAAAACCGCAACATGGTTGCACGATTCTATTGAATCCCATAAAAACATACGTGAGACAAAACATCTTGATATTTTTTATCATCGCGCTATAAAATGGAATAGAGACATTGATGGACCATAAAATTATCAAGTAACTAAACGATGCAAAATAAAAGATAAAAGAATCAAGGTTCGGTCGACCTTCCGACGACTCTCGGACATAAAAGTGGGAAGAGAATGATGTCGAGGTCAAAAGAGAACAAACAATTTAACTTTGTACGTAGAACGTTCCATGTAAATTATCCTATTCGAAAACTACATCATTTAAATTACGTCATTTTCATAATCTATTTGGTTACCAATACCAATTATTGCGTTATTGGAATTTCGTATTTATAGGCTATAAGTTGTCTTTTATATTTTATTTACAAGATTTAGGTTCTAATGAATGGAATGTGTCCTCGTTTATTCTACTCTTATTATTTTATCGATACTTTCGCTTGTATATCAGCAGGTCGATGATCTCAAATTTATTACTCATAATTCATGTACGAATCAGAATTTGTGTTAGTGTGGTTCGCGCAGCTGAGTGAAGCGAATTATGATTAGATGGCCTAGTTTATTCAAACACCTAACCTAAATACTTCGAAAAATACGTAACAGTACGCATATAACGCATTAATATGAGCATGTAATAAACGATTCATAAAAATTGTGAAGTCAATGGCGGTGATAATTGCAATCTTTTTCTTTCACTGTAGAAAAATATTTAAAATATTATACACGGTAATTTTGACATTGCGTTAATGAATGAAACCACATACTCGTCTTTATCTCTCCTAATATCAACAACAAAACTCAGCCATGAATTATGAATATTTTCACAAAAAATGTCTATTTCAGTTTTCTGATTCATTAATAAATTTGCTGCTTAGAGGAAAAATGGCGTGTGCATGCGTGTATTTCTGGCTGAAAGTCTGATGTTGCCTCTGCAACTAATTGCCTTATAGTAGTAGGAGTGCCATTAGTGCGTGTAAAATGAAAATAACTTTTTATTGACGTTAAATTTTTTCGAAAATTACACTTTTTATTTTACATCTACGGTTCGAGTTACTTATTGTAAAGAATTATTTTCAAGAAGATAAGTTTTTGATTTCATTTAGTAACGCAATGTCAAAATGACCTCGTATATGTCATGTTAATGATAAGGCGTCTAAAATAATATACTCTACTCCTGAATGAAGTCATAAGCAACGTGCCAATGCTGGGAGTACATACAGACAGCATAGATTAGCTTCATTGTTCGTGCATAATAGACGCATAACTCGACTTTACCTGATACAGATGCGATTCTCGAGATTGGCTCGCGTGTTCGGAACGCTTTGAACAGGTTACATAACACTATTGAATATTAGCGTGCATCGTTCAGCCTTGCCAACGTTATCATGAGCTTCCCGGACCGCTGTCTGGGTGACCTTTGTGATCGTCGCTCGGAAACTAGGTCGTCGGCTTCTGACCTTTTTGTTTGTATTGCAGTGTATTGAAAAAGATAAACGCGCCAACGCGACCGATGTTGCCCGAACTGTGGCCGAAGTGCAAATAGCAAAAATGTCCAAACTAATTGATGCAATTGTAATAATCACTGCTAGTCCTCTTTTGGATACATTGTTCTTCATACTGCAACCGGCTAGAAGTCACGGTCGCACCCTTCTTATTTTGTTTGACCTCTCGTTTGCGATGATCCGTACAAGTGGTCAAGGCGAAATCCAATAGCAACCAACTAGTTTTAATATTTATCGTTTAAAACTTAGTTTATGAAAAATCAAAGAAATAATTAGCTTTGTTACAATACGACCAGCTCTGTTTTTTATTCTGTCCAACAACTGGACATGCGCATCCTCTACCGCGGTAAGGGTTTTCTTACTTCAGCTGGCTAGCCTAATGCGGGTTCGCTGTTTAGTTATATGGCATTAAAATTGTATTACGAATTTCCATGTACTTTGGCTAAAATAATTTAAAGTTCCAGTTATTCAGAGGAAGTCCATTGCGACTTCTGCAGGGTGTTTTGGACGAAGGCCAACATTTTTAGCAATTTTCAAGCACTGTTAAAAGGAGCGACGGCCTTTTCTCACCGAAGTGCTGGCCTATCAATGCAGCTTGCGTTCTCTTTCTATTGGATGACAGGAAAAATAGTAATCACGTGGTTTTAATTATTGCTATTTGTAAAAAAAATTTTAGAATCTAGGATTGGAAATTTTACCGGTAATTTGGACATTTATTATAGTTTGAGGAGTTCTATATTCAATGCAGTGCGCAATAAATATTTTTAGAGTTATGTTCTTCGTTTATAAATAATCATATTCTGCTTACCGACGAGCACGCACTTCCTTTACTGCTAAGAGGGTTATGCCTTTTTACTCGACCATGCTAGCCTACTGCGGGTTGCAGACGTCATGATTCCTTAAATACTATTCCTTACATGTTATAAAATAAAGTCTCGCGCGGCGTCTGTATGAGGGTATAAACGTGATAAACTCTAAAACGAATGGAACTATTTTGATGAAATTGGATGTGGAGATAGTTTAAAACTCGGGAAGGACATAGACAATTTTTATCCCGGAAAAATGTATAGCAAGACTTTTAGCCAGAAAAAACTTTCACGCGTACGAAGCCGCGAGCAAAGGTTTCTTTATTAATAAAATGAAACTGACATTTATACAATATGAAATTTTAGCCAACAGACTTGAAAATTGCAATTAAATTGTTTAAGCTAAATTAATGTAGCGAGAGAATAAACACTAATATTCCCTATTGTTTTATTTCTAAGCACAGAACGCTTCATCATAATTATGAATTAAAATTCTACTAATAATTTCGGTGGAATACTCACTAAAAATAACAATATAAAATTTTTGCGCCTTGTAAATTCATCACGAAAGGTTTTTAAATTTCCCTGAACTGACAGTTGGATATTCAACAGAGCGCTGTCTCTAAGGACCCGCCATTTGCAATTTTTATTTTTTAATTTATATGCCATCGTCGTTACAAATTACATGGATACACGAACATTATATCTTGGCCATAAAACTGTTAACTACGCAGTTTAAGTGATTTATAAAGTTTTTGTGAGTTTCTAGTATGTGTTTGTAATTAAAAAATAAATAACCATTTTTCGCTGTCATCGGCCTGTTTATTGCGTAAGTTATGTGCGACAATATGCACAAGCAAGAACTGTTCGCAATGAGGCCAGAAATTTTCAATCTTCATGGAGTCAAAGACTTGTTTTCGGAGGAAGGGAGTTTCTTTTACCACTTGTTCTTTAGATAGATAAGATGTTCCAAAATATTGGTACACGCCAGATAATTTAATAGATATTTTTAATGAAACAATTTAAATGAATTAATTTTTGTTTTCGTTTTATTTATACGACACAGCGCTTCAAGTTTAGTGTAAAAGTACACTACTATTAAACGTACTGTTGCTGTAGTTGAAGCAACTATCAAAAGTGTTTCTCACCAACAAGTTGCATCTGCGCAGCGCGTTACGACAACTTCTTTTCTAAATCTCTCTACACAATTATTAAACTGAGAGTTGCTGAAGCAACTATCTGAAGTGTTTTTCGAAAAAAAAATTATCAGCACGATACCATACGACGACCTCTGTAAATCTCTCTATCATGATAACCACATGAAATCGTGATCAAAAGCCACAACAGACTATATCGACTTAAATAAACAATATAAAGCACGAATTACCCTATCAATACTCGGTCAATTTAACCACAGGTGTAGTTACGATTAAAGCCACAATTATCTGTTTGTTTGTTCAGCTTTTAAGCATCATGTTGTCATTAGATCGACAACTTGAACAGCCAAGCAATTACTCTTGCGACCTATAAACAGAATCTCACGGGATTCAATTGAATAAACACTAGAATAATTTAGCTGTTAGTAAATTGTTTTGTTCTTTTACTTCATCGTGACTCGACCTGTAGGTAGATGTTTTTACTAAGTGTTGCTCACGGTTCCGCATGTGAGATATTTCTTTTATAAAAATCCCCGCTGAATCTTTCTGGAATAAAGAGCGTATATGATAATCTAGGATGTGGTCTTTTTATGTGCCAAATTTTATCCAAATCCGTTTAGCTTGTACATATATAGTTTACTTCTAATCAACATCTTCAAAAACTTTCGCATTTATAAAATAAATGAGATAAATCCAGTCGAATTGTATCACGAAGCTTTAGCCGATATGCAAGGATTAACAAAGGATAAAGATACGAAGTGACTCTGCAAGGGTTTGGATTTGAATGGTAAATAACTTGCGGTTGACAGCCGACGTAAGATGTCAGAATGCCACGGCAAATAAAATATGAATTTATCATTTCAAAATAATGATTTTTTTATATCAATGGGGTTCCGTACAAAAATTCTTTTGTAAATATATTTAATTATAAATGGCAATAGATTCGTCCCCTATAACATGGTAACTAACAAAGCTGGATATTTTGAGTATGATACTACTTCTGCCTACCCTATGCCTATGTACGTTTTTAGTAATCAGCTCAACTTAGAAACACTACAAATCTTTACCAAACCCAAAACCATTCGTGTACGCATCCTAAATCAATAAAAGAACATTACGTCAGTAACGTACGTTCATATTTGGCAGTGACGTCGGTGCGGGGGTAGTGCATAGCTCAGGGGGGAGGGAGTTGACCTACTTCTCATGACCTGGTCGCACGCAGCCCAGCCGACCTGCAATTTAACTAATACGTAATTGAATCGGACAATGCTGGCAAGATAATTAGGGCGTTCATAATGATCAATGAATGTGTTTTATTTTATAGCCGATGGAAGGATTACGTGCCGACATAATTGTGTCGACTGGCGACGGATAACAATGTCTCGTCATTCTACAGTCTACACTCTATATTGACTCCACTGTATTAACCATCAAGTATAATGGGATCGGTGAAGCTCGTACAAAAAAAATGGGTATTGAATGCATTGATTGTCACATAAATTTTTTTAAACAATATTTTCAATATCTTTCAGTTTAAAATGTTGGTGGTTTAGTATGTTGGTGGTGTAGACGTTATTATTCTAAGTCCAGTAGGTAGACTCAGTTCTGCTTTCATGTTCATGGAGGAGTGTGGGATTTTGGATAATGTTACTAATTTGTCTATTGTAATGATTGCCTCGGTGGCATACTTATATTGCCTGCGCGGTATGACAGCGCTCTGAGGTCCTGGCTATTGAATCTCGGGTCGGTTAAAGTGGCATTGGGTTTTCTGTTCAATATCAGCTTAGAGTCTAGAACTTGTGTCCAATATGGTGATGCCCCTATCCACATCATGGGACGGAACACTTTTGGCTAAAAGGGTTAATCTTTACGTTCCACTGTCTGAGTGACGTCAACTTCTCTTTTGACGTCAAATTCCTTTAAAAGCAAGTTAGAACCCAGAAATCGCACCCGAAAGTCAGAACTTCACAGTTCTGCTATAGCTCTTTTAATACAATATACACTGCCATTAGACCAGCAGTACAATTTTTTTATTATACGGAACATAAAGACGTCGTATTTATGGTGCCTCGGGGCACAACGTAAATTCATTTACCTAATTAAGTGTCTAAAAACGTTATTAAGATTTAACATTTTAGTTATTTTCATATCATATATTTAATTGAATTATTTTACTCTTGTAAGGTCAGCATACAGTCCAAGAGATCTTGGTAAAAAAATCTGTAGTTTAATCAAATTTTTGAAGTCAGGCGGGTTTACTGCAATAGCTCAGCGAGCCACAGGTTAAGTATAAATACTAGACCAGTGAGGCAACTCTGGAATATACTTTATTAAAACAAATGTTTTTTAAACAACAAACTGGATTATACTGAGAAAAAATCACTAGTCATAAATCCTGATGGCCTCTCGCCGCGACAGGTAAATGGCACCATAAAATTATGTTTTCATTGCCAACGAAAGGAGATCAAAGTATTGGGAAACCGTCGAAGTATCAAATTACAGTCTCGTACGTAGCGTAAAATGAGAATGACGTGTTTACGTTCACACGTGTAACTAGATTAAGTAAAGCAACATGGCAGAAATGTAGAGAAGTGTACGGTACGGTAAGTTATCAAACGCTGAGTTTCAGTTTGTATGACGAGAAGTTTATTGCTTTGAATGACGATACGAGCTTGCCATCCGCTTGATGGTAAGCGATACATCCAACCATAAACAGTTGGAACACCATCTAACACCTAGGAATTACAAAGTATCGTTCGAGTTCCTGAGACATGAGATGTTAAGTCTTATTATGACCAGTATAAACTGGCTAAAAATTTTTTCAAACCGAAACACAATAGTGATTACACACTGCTGCTTGGCGGCAGAAATGGACTTGGAGGTGGTACCTACACAGGCGGACTCTCGCATCTGAGAAACCTACCACCAGTAAATTGCGATTATATCTACCCAGTCGGTAGAGGTCAGGTAATGGCTGGCATGTGCCATTTGGACTGTAAATTGTACAATATAGTATCGATTGCGTAATTTTCGGGTTACTGATTTTGATAATCATGTCCTAAAGCAAGAATTACTATGTTAACGGTAAATAATTTCAATTTTCCTATATTGTATTTTCATCTTTCAGTTTTAAATAGTTAAAATAGATAAAATAATGGATTGGTTAACAAAAAGGTACGCAGTAAGTTTGTTAGTTTATTTTAATATAGTTGTTATTACTGATTGTTTATTGACTATAAATTAAATATTATATTGATATTAACAATCCCATGTATATTTCTTTTTAATTTTACCCAGCAACAAAATTTGGTACCTTCGCATTATAACACTTGCCTTACTGTATTTCACTGTATATCGTATCTCAAGGGATTTCTTGAATCGTAATTTTCCGATTTGTGAACACAGAAATTTCGTATAATTTTGATTTCGTGTATTTCAGTGACTAAATAACGGTCACTATTTTAATTACTTATTAGGAAAATGTTTATTTGTATTCATTATATTGAGGTATTTTACTTTATGATATAAAAGTAAAACAATTTATCAAAATTATTATTTTACTAAATGATTTCTTATATTTACGCGAATGTTAGACATCGAAAGAAAATTAGGTTTCGGTTTTTATTGCGGTTATTCGTGTTTAAATTTTCTCGTTTCGAAGACTTTGCAGCCTTCATGGTCGTAGGGCGGCTGAAAGTCTTCGAAATGTCGGAAACTAGTTTATCAAATCAGAGAAAAATCTAAAACTAGTTTTATTTCGATATTATTTGACTGTTTTTCTCTTATTATTTACTTATCTAAGGCATAAGGTAATCAGAAATAAGAGATTACCTTTTCATCATAAAACATATATGGCATTAGCCGCGGCATATTTATGGCATCATTGGTAACTCTTTTACTGATCATTCGAAACGCAAAAGAAAAACTGCTATACCTTCCTATTTTTACGCAACATTCTTATTTAGTAAAGATTTTTTATGAACAAGGCATAGTAACCCCATTGGACCTGATGGTGAGTAGAATAGGGTCCAAATAGAGTACTAGTTGAGAAGAGATGTTTATTCCTTGGTAGTCGATACAATTATGCCGGCTTGTTTAATTGTTTCAAGAAAAAAAATCATGCAAAGGAAGAACGAGCAAAACATATACCTATACTTATAATGTAATTAAAAGAATTCTTCAAACGTATTGTACTGATGCTCGAATGTTGTGAATAAGATATTATGGCATTGAATTCTGTGTCCGTCAAATTAGCATCTTTTATTTTCGCTCACGGCCACGGTCAATGACCTTATATGGTGTGAAGTTGAACTTCAAATAAGATCCTTTTGATAAGTATTTTCTGTGAAATGTTAACATCCGGGAGGTTGAACGATAGCTTTGACTACAAATTACTTTTTGGAGATTTTAGTCAGATTTCCGTTTGTTAAATCAAGGTAATAATTTTGTTCCTTGTTTTAATTTTTTTGGATTTTATTATATTTCTTAAGAAAATGAAGTTGGCATATTAACTTACTTTAATAGCTTTTTGCAGATTTTGTTAAAATTTTTATTTGTTAAATGTAGACAATTGAACTATATTTCTTGTTTAAAGTATTTGCTCTTTATTATAAATGTCTGCGTGCCATCGTAAAAAAAAAATCAGTGTCACGTAAAACTTATCGTTTGCATAATACATCAAAATCTTTAAGGCATATAGTGGCTCACATAGATGTATCGCGTTCCGTGATCAGCCTGTATATATCCGGTTCCAATAGGCCACCATAATTGTGTCGACTGTCGAGGGATAATCATCTCTCGTCAGTCGACATTCTATTGGACCCCACTCTACTTACCATCAGGTGCAGTCGGGATACTTTGCCGTGCTCGATGATATAAAATGATGATATAAAAAATGTAATATTTACTAATAATAATAATAATATCAGCCCTGTATTACATACTTGCCCACTGCTGAGCACGGGCCTCCTCTACTACTGAGAGCGGTTAGGCCTTAGTCCACCACGCTGGCCTAGTGCGGATTGGTAGACTTCACACACCTTCGAAATTCCTATAGAGAACTTCTCAGATGTGCAGATTTCCTCACGATGTTTTCCTTCACCGTTAAAGCGAACGATAAATTCACAAAGCATACACACATGATTTTTCAGAACAGTCAGAGGTGTGTGCCCTTGGGATTTGAACCTGCGGACATTCGTCTCGGCAGTCCGTTCCACACCCAACTAGGCTATCGTCGCTTTTTATTATATTTACTATTTACTAAAATTTAATATTTACTAAAACAACAATAAAACTTTTTGACTCTTAAAGAAATTGTATAAACTAGGTTTCGTTCGCATCATACAAATATTTATACTGTGACCGCAAACGTGTATCAATGGCGGCGTATTCTCAAATTACTATTGAATGTGCGTTGTCAAAATAGATTAATAGTAGTAATATACTGCCGTGTTAAGCGCAAAAGCGGTGAGTCAGGGAAACCTTATTTCGAGATAATCGAAGTTTTATAAATATAGTTTTGTATGTAAAATTGACATAGAGAAACTCTTTTAAGGTTTTTTTAACAAGTTCTAAATAAGATACCGTTATTTTAGTAAGTTCATTGGATTGGTATTTTTTAAGCCAACTGACGAGATAAAAATAAAGATTTTGTTTTTTTTTGAGATAACACTTATGAGCTTATTAGCACGACAATATAGTGTACATATAAATTGTTATTTCTTGTTTATTTTAGTAAAGCAGACACTGGGTCTGTTATGTACAAATATGTCTCTTGTTCCTTATAAAAGGTAGGTATCATAAATAAATTTCGCCAGCGATGTCATTACTTATAGAGTTCATTGAGGTGCTAGAAAGTTGCTATTGAATGGTTTATTGTTTTAAACTAATTATATCTATGAAATTAAAATTCTAACCTACCAAAACAAAATAGGAATATGAAAGTGAAAATTTGTAGTACGAGAAGTTACAGTTGTTTGTTAATAACATATTGAAGTATTAATATGAATAACGACTACATCGTTGGCATAGTTGTATTGCATGCGCGGTACGACACCGCTCTGAAGTACCGAGTTGAAATCCTGAGGCGGGCAAAGTGATATTGGGTTTTTCTGCACTATTTTATGTTGAAGTTTGGGGTTTGTACCCGATATTCCTATAGCCCTATCATATCATGGGGTTGAACACGTGGAGAAAAGTGGGTGCTCTGGTTGCACCTCTGTCCACCAGTAGCGAAAGGTCCATATAATCCGATTCTTACCGGCTTCTATTTCGTATTTATGTGTAATTAAATTATCATTAGAACGTTTTGCAGACTGCATTTATGCGTATTACTATTTACTACATAAAAGTTGTGTTGGGTTCCCTTTAAATAAATCTGGTATCGCCACTGCTGCCCACCCCTAGAGGGATAAAGGTGTGATGTGTTATTGTAATAACATCGTGCGACTCTTTTGCACTAAAGGACATCACTTGTAAACCTAATTAGCTTGGTTTGGTTAGCAGTCTTGTGGAGAACGTTGTGACATTCACGGCTGAGCGCGCCTGCCCCTGCAATCCGCTCCGGTACACATAGGAAGTTCGGATATCCGACGCGATTCGATATCGTCCAAATTGATTATACTAAGACCTTGATTTGTGTTCCGTGTATAATCTTTTTGTCGGTTCAACACATACGAATGATAGTAATCCGACGAATATGTACATGTAATTTATTTTCTTATGTATATTCCTGAGAACTTCTCAGTAGGTCTACTCACGATGTTGTCCTTCACCGTTAAAGTAAGCGATAATTCACAAAGAATACACACGTAATTAATTTTAGATAAGTCAGAGATTCCTTGGGTTTCGATCCTGCGGACATTCGTCTCGGCAGTCCGTTCCACTTCCAACTAGGCTATCGCCGGCTATACATGTATTTCTACTCTTGGGTAGTCGTGTCACTTCAAATCTGTCGAATGTGCTCGTCTCGTCATTCAGTTGCACATAATGTGTAGGTTTCAAAGTTGAACCAAAGCTTATCAAATCGAAATTAAAGTATCATTTCAGCCCAGATGCAGTTGTTAAGCTGTCGATGAATGATTCTTTATATTGCTTAAATCGCCAGATGTAATTAAGATTTCATCTCAATATACGATGTTTATTAGCAAATTATAAAGAGGAGATTCTTTATAATTGTATTTTGTAAAAAATATTTCATTATTCATATTATTTTGGTCTGATTATGTTTAATAATGATAAGTTGCATTTCTGGATGGGTATGTATCATATTTAATGATGGTTTCTACATTAATTATTGTGTTTGTAGTTTTTTCAAAGACCAATACCCCAGATTCGTTCTACATGTATTCCTCAAACCAAACATAAAAAAAAAAAGATATTTCCCAATGAACTAAATTCCAACACAAAAATTCATTCAAGATTGGTTTACTTTATATCGATAAATCAAGCTTTCGATAAACATTCGGCATACATTTTATCTCGATTCGTCACCAAGTTCCTGAGGGAAATATATTGCAAAGTGGGTACTTTATGCGTCGATTGTTAGCACTGTAGTAAGACAAATGCTAAACAAACGAGGTAGTGGTGTTTTTGCTATAATTTAGATTCAGTAGGAAATTACAGTGTGGCACACAAATCGTAAGAAAATACACTGCGATATTCTTGTTTTTTTGTTTCTTGTTATGTGTTCATGGTACCAAATTACATATAATGTCACATTGAAGTCTTATAGAAACCGTGGACGATTTACGGTCCGAATATGTATCTAAAACATACATAAACGTAATCTATTGCATTGAGCGACAAAACTCCAAAAGATAATCTTTTGACAAGACTATTTAGTTACGTCAAAAGATTTTCATTTTAAGATAAAAAAAAATCATTTTCGTTCGATAAATGGGTCTTTAGAAACTACAATTTTATTTAGATCGATATGATTTGCAGAGGATAGAAATAGCGGGCACCCCGCGGCTGCACGCGACGGAATCACGCCCGTTCTAATGAAGTCCTAAACGCTATTAGTCACAAGTTCTATTTCTTATTTTCTAAGAATAAATCCAAAACTGCATACACATGAGTCACATAATACTAAAATGATTCTTAAAAGGGCAATGACCCGATGATCTTGTGCACATTTGTGTAGTAACATGCCTCAGTGACGCGTTGTTTGTTCCAGCGTGTTTACTTTAAGCCGTTTTATGATACATCAGTCTTCTGTCTGCGGTGCTGCACTGGGAATATGCATGTGTACATAACTGAACAATTAAGGATGGCCGCTAATCAAATATTTTCTTCGAAATGTTAATGATCTGGCCACTTAATTGACTTTGGGTTTGATTTCTTGGTCTGTTCATTGTTTCACACAGATTTCCTTGAAATTGGTTTGAATACGAGAAATTTACTTATAAGTCAAAATACTACTTCTATAACTTGTTTTGAAGGACAGGCTGTTGATAAACCAAAGTGCACTCTTTATGCTGTTATTAAGTTGTTGCTCGACAGGTTTAAATCACCATCAATTTAAAACAAAGTTCAAAAGACTGGACAAATACGAATCGGACTCTCACACCGCAGGTTCCGTACACACTAGCTTTTTTGCTATTTGTGTACATTTTTAAGGTTTCAATATTTTTTTGTTTACATGTGCTAGAGAACATTGCTTCTTGCCAAATTTCATGATTCTAAGTCAACGGGATGTACCCCATAAATTTTGATTCCCTTGTGAAATCGTAAAATAAGTAAAAGTATGCGGCGCGACATAAACGGACATATTTTGTATCAGTTGATTTTTTATTTGCTATTTACAGCTTAAAGAGACTGTACATCGAGTATTTGATATAAATTTCAACTAGCTACCTTAACGTATTTCTGATACAAAGGGACTTGAGGGACAGATAGACGGACAACAAAATGTTCCTGCAAGGATTCCGTTTGAAGTACGAAACCCTAAAAATTTACATAACATTATAGTAGAATGATGACTCTATTCGGTATGTAGTTACGTACACTCTTAATGATTTCAGAATGCGTGTTATTGTCTCTCGACCTTCCCTTTAGGTCGTAAGGTGATACCTACTTATGGGCTTATTATATATCACTTGTACTAGCTAGTCACGAGTAGAAAGTGCATTTGAATGTTATTGAATCTAGTTATTGCGAAATAGACTTAGATATAGACACAACTTGATATAATCTTATACTAAAACAGGAAAAGTAATGTTACAAAACAAACTAATAAAATACCTTTAATACTTATGAATACATGCAAAAATAAATTAACATTTAAAGCAGAAAATCTCATAGAAATCAAATACAATGTTTGGTTACATGTAAAATTCATGATCATTACTAAAATTACGTACCATTCAAAGCACTCGAAACAGAATACTACTAATGTTAACGACATACGAAACAAAAGCGTACGTGTCCAGCGTAAATATTTTTTTTGCTTAGCACGTGGAGGTTTACCTATAAATGTTTTTTGTTGACTGGAAAAACACGTTTAGCACGCCAGTATGTGTCTGATTGGAAGTACGGCAGGTATTTATTGCTTTTTTTCTGATCTTGTTCTATCTCACGTTCAATACGTTTACAAGATTATTTGGTCTCATTTGTTGAATTGCAGTTGGAAGTCTAAAATGTTTGGTAAAATAATACTATCAATGACCAGGTAACTATGGTTAGTTTTCATTATCTAATTGGCCAATTCCGTGTCTACGAAATATAAGGACACTAGCTAAATTAGATATATCCTTAAGTTAATTGAATGCCGCTAACTGATGTGTGAATTTTGTCCAAGAAATAGTGACTTCCATGCCTTTTGACTTTATGAACATACCATTTTTTTTTACTAAATACCGCACTATAACAAGAATAAGAATAAGACCATTATGGAACAAATCTTAGCCCGAACGATGTCACGTTCATAATCCAGAGGGAAACATCGGTGGAACTGTCGCGGTTGGTTGCGGTAACATTTGCATTCTACGTACCTGTTTTCTTAATTACAATTCGAGAACTTTCTCCAGGAACGCTAACTTTGAAACTAGTCGGGAGCATGAATGCGGAGTCAGGGAACTAGCTAATCGTTTCTACTCAATCATCATTGTTATCAACTGTCGCTTCTGCGCTCTCTATAATTTCTATTCGTTAAGTTTGACAGTATTTAATTTTCTTTCAAGTGAATTGTTTTGCTTCGTTTGAAATAGTTTTATTACTATCAATTAATATTAAAGGATTACCAGTCTCTCAGGTTAAAAAGAACGTTTCTGTTAACAATTCTGTTTTTTTTATGTGATTTCGAATCAATAGGTAATATTATATTCTTATTTCGATTTCTATCGCTTTCATAATCTAGAGTGGAAATGTATGGACTGTAGACTGGGAGCTCTGGCTGTCATTGCCAGGTCTTGTTACACTTAATGTAGGGTTTTTAACAAAATTTGAATGGCATTCCCGAGAAAATATGCATAAAAACGTTGCTGCACTGCATTCACATCCTTTGGTTATTCATTTACAGTGAAATACAAAGTGACATCTAATTTATAACGATTGTGTTATTGTTTAAAAAAAGCAAAGCTTGTCAAAATGGAGGTCCATGGAAAGAAAGAAAACATTTCTACAATATTTTAATACGCAACCAGCTTATTCGATACGAATTAAATATTTTACAAGATTTATGTACATCAGTCCCAAGATAAGAGTGACATAACGAGTGCTGACTAACAAACTTCTTTAAAATTCAGTCTCGAAACACAGTCGAGCTATCTAGTATTGCGACAACCCAATGCCACGTCTGTACCCGTCATTTCTACTTACAATGGTAATCGAGTGGTCACGGAAAAATACATGTAGGTTGTGAAGCGACACGAACCAGCATTTAGATTGTCTTCAAACGTTTGATTGCATTTTTAAAATACAAACAATATATATTGCGGATATATGGTAAAGAAATACATTTAATTTTTTTTGCTCAAGGCCCTCGGAATGAATTATTTTTTTATCGACGGAACATTATATTAACTTCACTGCACCTGATGTTATGTATAAATGTAGACATGAAAGAGATGAATACGTCCCCGAAATTAAAAATTGAATATTAATTTTAAAGGTTATTTTGAAGTATTTTACATAATATACTTATAAGATGACCAAAAACTATGGTCGGATCACCTTTAAAAGTACAAAATGATTAAACATTGGAACCAGGGCAGTCAAAACATCCAAAATAATCTCTTCTGCTCTAATCATTTAGCTTTCTTAGTGAATCCGAGTAATGTGTGAAACTTGATTTAATATTAACATTTAACAGATCTGTAAAGACGATATTACTCATTCGCAAAAGATTTAAAATTTCAACAAAATATTACGAAATTTAAAAGTACCCTTTTGAAATCCAGTATAAGCATAATATTTATAATTAACGCAATAGATTGAAGTTATTGGTATTTCAAATTATAAAGGAGGTTTTATATTAAAGGAAGGTACTTGAAGATTTCGAAGCGGACGCTCTGTATACTGAGCTTGCCTCGAGTAGGAGAAAACCTAAAAAAAATATAAGGATGGTAAAATAAAAATCTAAGAATAGGATGGAAAGAAATATTTTTCAAGGTTGAATTATTTGTTTCCCTATCTTTACTGTCTATAAAACAGATATCTCTGAAACCAATTTTCACCAAGGACAAGACTGTTGTCCTTCAGGAACTTTAAAGGCTATAATATAAAATTACTTTATAACGTAATGCCAGCATCGACAAAGTAATTCGCTGAGAGCTGGCGGTGCTTCGTATTATTATAACCCCGGTTACTGCACAAGTTGCAGTGGATTATTTTAATGAATAGCCCGCTTTGTTCCAGCGCGAGGCAAAGGGTTATTTGAATAAGAAAGTGGAACTTTCACTACACCATCTCCTCGGTATTTTCTTTCGTAATTGAATTGGATGGATGAACCTTTTGGTTAAAAGAAATCCCTTGGTATTAGACCCGAACGAGGATTTTATGTCTTTATTTTTTAATCTGGATAAATTATGCATTCTAAAAGCACTCGTGCTACTTTATATTATGAACTAATACAGTGTGCAGTCATTTGGTATTTAAATGCTGGTACTGACTACTGTATTTATTGTTATGTAATCTTGTTTATATTTGCAAACTATTATATGTTATTATGAAGTTTATTGACTAGAAATTACGCTATAGCAGCAAAGCAGGTAAAAGATACGTGTATTAAAACGTTAAATTAGAGAGAACAGGTAAAATATACATACCAAACCGTTAAACTAGACTGACGGATTGTAGACTGCCTCGGTGGCGTAGTTGTATTCCGTACGTGGTATGATACTTCTGAGGTCCTAGATTCGGATCCTGAGTCGGGCAAAGTTACATTTCCTTTTTCTACCTGTTATCAGCCCTTAGTGCCTGATATGGCGATAGCCTCGTCCCCTATCACAGACGGAACATACAGGCGAAAAAAGCGTATTCAAGTTACATCTCTGCCTATCCCTTCGCGAATAAAGGCGTGTTGTATGTTTGTTTTCAAACGTTAAACAGTAACTCAAATCCTAACCAAATACACGTGGCATCAACACATACCTACGAGTCCCGGAGGATCAACCGCGGATTCATGCTCTTGACCTCAGCCATGGGCAGGCCTAATGAGACGAGATAAGGGAATACAGCTTGATTTCCCCAGCGAGCATCGCTAATAGTAGATGGTGGTCCAAGGACGACCATTTAGAGCGTTGACACGCTACTTTGATTGCCACCCCATCTAGAGTAGCGCGTAGGCGGTACACAACTGAGACGTAACAACACACGTGTGTGTGTGTCACCTTTCCTCTAAGAGGGAGGTAGAGGTGCAACCGCTACACCTACTTTTCACCGTGTGTTTTCCGTTCCATGATATGATGGGGCGAGCCTATTGTCATTTTCAAAGCTCAGGCTGATACTGACTATATTAACCCAATATCACTTTGACCGAACAGGGAACGAATCCGAGATCCCAGCACTGCAGTCGTATTGCGATACTATACTACTCAGGTAGTCACGTCAGACCGAGGCGTAAAACTATGTCAGAAATATTATTCTGAAATGTGTGGATACAATTTTATGTTGGTAACATGGGTTGCATAATTTTGTCTCCTTTGTACAGTCCCGCCATTCATATTTCACGTGTAATTTTACGGGGAAGCGATACAAAGCTTTGTGTTCAAGAAAATGGATTACGGACGGTAGTTATTAAATAATATAACCAAGTAATATTATTAAACTAGCTATTTTGATTGTCCGGAACACAAGCATAGCTTAGAGTGGGGATGAAGGTAATGAAGAGTTTAATTTGTAATTTGTACTTAAATAAGCAAATTCTAATATCGAATTGCTTGCTTTAGGTAAGTACGTAAATTCTGCAATAAAGGATTTATATTTCTATTATTAACTAATACTAAAAACTTATTAAACTGAATACTGTTTTACATAACATCAAAAAGATGTTCGAAACTTGCCAACTTTTGTGAAAATCCAGATAAAATAATTTTAAAATAAAAATCATTTTAAAATGTTTGCATGTAATTTGGATTGCATTTTTATTATATGTGTGTTTTGCTTTGGCCAGAATAAAGGGCTTCGAGACTTATATGAACTTAGGAGCTAAGTAGCATCGGATGATGACGCTGCAAGCAGTTAGACGTCTTGACAGCTAAAGGATGAGTATACACATTATTGCAATGTGCTTAGAATTGCAAATGGTTCATCAATATTAGCAATTGGTATGATCCATGCCCAACTGCCTATAAAGACAGTGGAAGGGAAAGATGAATGTATCTATAATTAATATAGCATTGATAGTACAATTATATGCAATATGTACTAAGATACGTATAAACTTTACATTCTTCTCTTCTAATCCTAAGTTTTAGTGAGAGATTGGTATTACCACGGTCCAGCCGATCTATTCCACAGACAAATATGTCTACAGCGTAATATCGTCAAGTTTTGTATGTTTGTAGCTTTGTAAACAACAGTCTAATCGTTAGACTCTAACGAGTCAAGCATGTCACTTGCTTAAAGATTATTAGATACATTAATAGGTACAGAACCGTAAACGAAATCTTAAATAAATTTAAAGAGTTATTCACCCTTCATTTACTTCAAATCATGACAAGGCATAATGTATTCGTTCAAAGCCGGCTCAGTAGCTGTAAGTGGCCCTAAAAACAAAATTAAAATCTATAACGTCATACCGCGGCGACGCTCGTCCGTCACAGCGTTACGACCGCTTTACATAAATGCAAAATATTAAATTCCATTTCATATAAAATTCTTCATCCGCGCGTATAAATTACTCACGCGTCTCGCAATTTTGAGCTCGTGTTAAAATGACTCATCCCGATTATTTGCCATACAAAAATGTGAGCTTAAAATGTAATTGATGTGGAGCGCATCAATAATCTGATTGATGGAGTGCAAAGTTTCCATGACATAGAATTGGAATTTAATTTGGTTATCGACGTCTGCTATTATGAGCATTTTTTAAATTTCGAATAGACGAAAAAAACGCGGGAAAGCAAGAAATATATACTATAGCTTTTTATTATCGTAAGTGTTTTCTCTTTATAACAAAAGAAACGAAACCCGATGCTTAAAAAAAAATCTATACTCCTGGCTAATAGACGTCTGATATATTGGTTACCTTATATAAAGAATCGGGTACTAATCGCGTAGTATCACAGCACCCTTTACCAGTACAAATAATTTATTGGAATATATTTTAAAGGGAATGTAAAACAGGACAGCATTTATAAACAATACTGTTGCAAAACAATAACAAACAATTTCCAACAACTGTTGAGCTAAAAAGAGGATCATGTTAAAACACAGCTTTTATCAGTCGAGACGGATGATAGCTTGAAGCGATGTTCTTATCCGGACTTTCCCCTTTCTCCCCTCCGCCTAAGATGACGTTCCGCATGATAACCGAAGGGTGTTCGATTGCAAAGGTATGGCCCTGACCCAAACTATGGATACTACTCTTAATTAAGAGCAATTTGTTACCCAAGTTATTCAGTTTGGTAGACGTTTACCCTGTTTTTATACACCCCAATACTTAATTAAGTTGCGAAAGCGAGTTCAGTTTTTCATTCGAATGTGTTACGGTAGTTTAATGGCGGTCTTTTTGGGGGTTATGTTTGGGAATTTAGTGGTAAGTGACCTACTCGTGGTGTTAGGCGTTTCTTTACTAGAAGTCATAATGTGGGTTAGGCATTTAATTTTATAATAATTAATTAACGTTAACAATTTTAAAATCAGCTTTGATACTATACTATTCTATTTGCTTTCAGCTTAAATTGTAGATAAATCGAGTAGTTTAATAAATAACTAAATGCAAGTTGACTTAGTTGTGAAACAAATCTTAAAGAAACATTACATCAGGGGGCCCTATTCCGACTATAGGGGCAAATCCGTCCTTTGCAATCACTAGCCTTCTATTCGAAGGACAGCGTCAATAGCCGTATAGGTAGGAGACTTCAAAAAATCCCCTATTTACCTATACGGCTATCAAAGCTGTCCTTAGTTTAGAACGCCCGTAATTGCAAAAAGACGGATATGCCCTGGTAGACGGAAAAGGGCCCTCTACCTTAATTTAAAATTAGCAATGAAGTAATAAGCTATGAATAAGTCTATGATATAAATTTTGCCGCTTTACCATTCCCTATATCTATTTTGATCGCACATTACGCGGTTTAGTTATCGCCACGTCTGAGCCAATTCCCATACATATTAGAAATTATACGCTTTACGGAATTCTACCTTACATATTGATGATATTGAGGAAAAAATATTGCTGCGGCCTTTGAGAGATGATCGACACAGCGATAAAAATTGTATAAAAATATATCCGGTATTTCACGGTATGTATTGGGAATAACTGATTAACATGATTTTTAGTTGGAAAGTCTTTATAGCTAATATAATTTTCAAGTTGGGGACATAACATTAATCTCAGGATGGCAAAGGCATTTAACCTCAAAGTGTTGCCATAGTTTCATTAGAATAATAAAAACAGATGTAAATTTTACTAGCAAATTAATCATAACTTGGATAGCCACGTCTCTGAAATTAAAATTAATAAAAAGTTTAATATCAACTCACGACTTCGCCCGCGTTATACTCCGTCTGATAAAAGAAACCTGTGCAGTCAGAGATAAGGTAGCTTCCCATAAGTTAATGAATTTGCAAAATTGGAGTAGTTAGATATTAGCCTTTTTAATGATAAAAGAACAATCTTTTTAGCCTTACTTTGCTAAAAAGATTGTTCATTGTACATCTGTATAGTCAGCTACAAAAGTAGCTTAACAAATTCAAAATTTCAAATCGTCTCGACACGTTAAGTTAAATTGCTATACACTGTTTTCTGTGTGTGAAGTAAAGTTTTATTTCATATTTGTGAAAAAAATGTAGTAATGAAAGTGTATAGGAGAATTGAAACTTTGAATTTATTCAGCTACATGTGTGGGTGACTGTACACAGAAATAGATCGCGAGAACTTCCAATTCTTACCCTCTTATCCTTTATCAATACTTCTAAGCCACAGGATGTTCAATATTAACATAGTCCCAAAGATTCCTAGACCATTCTAAACAACCTACCAGGTTAACCTGCGACCTGATAATAATTACATTCGACAAATACTCAATATTGTCTCTGAGTCAAGTATGTTAACTCATATGTCCTTAACTTGTTGCGGTTGATGATAGATGGACGCAGTTGCACGATGCTTGTGCATCATACATCATAACCATGCCTAGCACGTATCCGTGATACCATTTGACGGATGTAGGTATTGTCTGGATATATTCTCTAGGTCTAATTGTTAAGCTCACACCATAGTTATGTACTCGGATCACGGCGTAAAAAATATTTATTCCATTGTTATTTTTTATTGTCATTAAAATCATTTTGTATTTTGTGGTGAGTGCTACTAGTAAGAATTTGTAATCGTTGGAGATTAGGCTCATTGACAATGTGTGGCATCAGTGACTTAGTGATGTTAGGCTGATGTTCCTAGTAATTTTTTTTACGGAAATGACAAAGGGACCCCATTGCACCTGATGGTCCAATAGAATGTCGACTGACGAGAGATGATTACCTCTTTACAGTCAACATAATTATGCCGGCCTCTTGGAACCGTATATATACAGGCTGATCCCGGAACGCGACACTTACGTGGGCACCTACGGTGGATTTTAACAGCTTATGTACGGTGGTCTCTATCCGGGTGGATATATACAATATGTCCTGCCACCAGCAAAATTTAATATACATTGAGCTTAATTTTACTTGAATTATATTAGCCCTTTGTTGAAAAATGAATGTCTAACTTAAATTGGGTGCCAGTGGAAATAACCAGCCAGTGTCATCAGTCGCATAACAGACAAGTCTTATGATTATTTTTAATAGACTTACCTCTTCTATTAATCACTCATGATTATTGATAGATGTTTTCTTATGCTAGGGTAAAAAAAGCATATAAATCATCAGCATAGAATCTATCTTTATCAAATTCATAAGCAAATTGACTTTCTATATATCAAAATCGATACCTCTATAACTTGAATACACAATACCAAAATTATATACTTTCTAAACTATATTCAAAGGAATCTATAATCCATAAATCAAAGGAAATGTCCTCGACACTTCTACATTGATATCGACTCCACAATATGGAAATCCCACAACAGAAAGGCAAAAGTTAGCAACCCTCGGTTTCTTCCATACCCGACATTGTTACAATACACTTACATAAAAGCAACTTTAACAATACCGAATTTGCCTTTCAGAGGTCCAAAGTCACTAGGAATGCTTACAAATTAACGTTATTTTGTTTTTCAATGGCTGCTTGGCAACAAAACCTTATTATATAATCAGCTCAAAGAAGGAAAGAATATCGGCTGTGATTATGAACTTTTAATGGAATAAGTATGACCTTTTAAGTAATCGATATATGAGCTGGATTGCAATGTGTTTCGAATTGCAATGTGTTACTAAATACACATGGATACGTGCTATGGCAGTCATCCTTTAGAAGTTGACAAAGACAGCACTATGATACAAATATTTTGTAATATTTTGCGAGTCGTGCAAGTCACCAAGTTTTAATAATTTTATTTATTTTAATGTTATGGATATTAAGTTATTTTGTTAAGACCAATAATATAATAAATAATTTAGATAGTTTTATTATACAATTTAAATTTATATAATGTTATGGGATTTCCATCATAAATCATGAAATTTCGTAAAACTGAGATGTTATTTACTTTTCAATAGTTAACTTTTATCAAAAGTGTCACATTAAGTTTTTAGACTTTCATGTGCCACCAGCTATGACTGCCTGTCTCATGCCGTTCCCACATCGCCCCCTCCTAAAGATCCACTCGCGGATCGTTCAAAGTGTAAACCCTGCCATAGAGACCAACCTAAGTGTAGCAGCCTGTATATCCTGTTTCGAACAGTGGTCATCGTCTCTCGTAAGTCCACATACGGTCAGGTGCAGTAGGACCACTTTATAGTGTCCGTTTAAAAGGAATATACGCCTGCTTCAAAAAGTTCAAGAGGAACCTACTGGATGATATTTGCACCCAATTCCTGTAACCTTTATTAAGACGTTTGTCTACTTTGCCCCGTAAAACAAGCTAAACACAAGCGTACAATAACAAACTCCATGATCTCATTTCACCAGAATTATAGATTCTCATAGAGCAATCCCAAGGAACTAGTTTCGGAAATTAGCTGGTTACATCGAATTAAAACAAGCCGACATAATTCTGGCGACCAGTAACTAACAATCGAACAATATCTATGCCGTATCATACAAAATTATTGATTTAATATTAATGTTAAAGAATTTGTCAATTTGTGTCGGCACATCGGTTATGCATGTCCGTTTTCTAATATTTACGATGAGATTAGTGTCATTACGTCTTATGAAGTGTTTGGTGTGTACAGCGCAAGGAATCTCAGATTGGGGCCAATATTTGCATATTGGATGCATTAATTCATTAAATAAATGTTTGTCTTTGTCTACCATTGACTTGGTTTGCTTCTCAAATAGGTTATTATAATATTTATATTCTTCGAAGAGAAAAAACGGTATTATCTACTGGGTAATAAATATTTATCCAAGTAATTGATATCGTAGTATTTCATGTTGAATTATGGACAATCACGATGTCTTAATAAAGGTTTTATCGTGTTTATTTTTTTAATCTTGTTCGTCGGCGCTTTTGCAGCGGCAATAAGTAATTGTGACTAAATTGCTATAAAATCAACTTATAAAATGTTGTGAGCGTAAGTACCAATAACTTTTATTAAAAACGTGTTGACAAAGGAATGACATAGCAATCCTCAAATAAAAATCATAACCTAAAAATAAATCACACAAAATGAAAACAAACAACATTATTCATAAAACACAAAATGCAATGAAACTTTAGTATGCAGTTTAATACAATTATACAGAAACGTATTATTTAAACTAAATAAGCCGTGTAAGGACTCGTTCACGATGACCACTCGAATGTCAGACTAAAATCAAATAACATCAAAGAGGTTGCTGTGTATCTCGTTTCTGTGTACAGAATAAGTGCGGATCGCAGACGCCGCTCGCAGATTACATCGGCTCAGCGGCGAACATCCGGCGTATGCCCTTTCCGCGCCCTCGGTTGCCGACTAAAAATGGACTGTGATATCAACTGACCATGTTACAGCGAAATATGTGATAACGCTCCCGTGATTAGTTCAATTTAGATTTGATTCGGTTATTTTATTCTGCAGGTCGTCTGAATCTGTTCAATTAAAAATTAATAAAGATGGATTAATTTAGTTAAATGTGATATTATTTTATGTTTTTATGGAATAAATTGTCCGCAAAGAATAGAGAGTTGTTAAAAAAAAAAATCTAGCTTCTCCGAATTCTAGTTTCAAAACTATAATTTGTTACCCGTCACTTACACTCTAACCAAATTTTCCATAACAAACACTTAAAGGAAAAACAAGGAACCCAATGATGTTTAAATGCACAAAGACGCATGCGCAACATATCCGTTGTTAGCTCGTACAAATCTGTAACTTCCCTATTCGCATCCTTTTACGCGACTACGTCATCGCCTAGATGATCTAGGATGGAAATAGCTCTTAGGTTCGGAACGCATACCATCCTCTATTTCTGTCTTTATAACCGCATAGTCTTTGCCCGAGTGTGGGACATTTTGGGACATAAGGAGATCGCTTCATAGATGATTCTATTCTTATTAGTATTTAAATGAAAAATATTACTGACGATATAACAAATGAGATGTTTTTGGGTTATTAAATTAAGAATATCTTTTATATGGGAAAGTGTATGAGGTAGGAATTTTGTGCCGTAAAAGAATTTTCAGACAGATGATTGCGCGAGTAAACACCTGATTATCTTCAAAGAATTCTCGAATTATCAAGTTCAATAAAAATATAAATGTTCTTACTACTTCGTAACAATAGAGATGTCACACGTCAGATATGAATAAGCTAAAATCATTCTCAAAATATTATGTTAGTAAAAAACAGATGTTTTAATGTATGACTAATTCTAAGTTTTCGACATTACTAATATATTTATCTGGCCGACAGAATAGAGTTAACAACGAGGCAAAAAACTGCTTACGAACCGGATAATTGATGCAAAAAATTCAAGTAAAATAAGTGTTAGGAAACCGGCATGCACAGTTTAAAGTGCTAAGTATAACTGATTGATTTGCTGGTTTAAAGTGGAAATATTGAACTTAAGTACAGTATTTTTAAGTATAGCCTGACAACGATGATTATTACTATGGTACTTGGCTGTGGAATACAGAGCCATTTTCTCATACTAAGGCGGCGGGCAGACGCTGTCAAAACGTTGCCGAGAATCACTACAATACTACGCAATTGACAGTTGTAACTTTATCAACATTAGTAACTGTCAGGTTCATAGTAGAGTAGTGTTTCTCAGTAAAAATTTGACAGCGTCTGCGTGCCGCCTTAGTATGAGGAATTCGCTGTGTACTTCACAGCCACGATTCTATAATAATAATCATTAACAATACTTTACTAAAGTTCAATATTTGTCAGTTTCATAGTAGAGTAGTGTCTCTCAGCAATAATTTGAAAACGTTTGCGCGATGCCTAATAGGGTCGCGAGGTAACCGTGTAATTTTAAGTGAATGCAAGGGTTGCAATTGAATAAGTAGTTAGTGACTGCACAGCGGTGAAAAACCCATGAGGATGAATCATTACTGCGTTTTTAGACTCCCGCGCTGCGTCACCGGTAATGTTAATAAGGGCGAAATTACTTAACACAGGAATGAAGCCCTGATTTACTTTACGTTCCGTGGTGGACATATAAGTATATGTAACATCATACTTATAGGTGTTATTTAGAAACTGAGCTCTGATCGCTTTAATGTAGATTTTTTATCAAATATAATGAAATCGATTAAACAGTAATTATACAGCGCAATATTATTAGCACAGAAGCTAAAATGTGCGTCAATCTACAATCTCGGGTCTTTTCGTCTTGGAAACGTGATACAATCTTTTCTGATGTCAAATGGAAGTCAAGGAATGGTTTAGTACAATATTATATAATGGATCATCGAATGTGGCAGTATATAGTACACAGTATTATAATATAATGATACAATGTCAGCCCTGTATTATATATTGTCCCACTGCTGGGCACGGACCTCCTCTACCATCGAGTGGGATTAGGCTTTAGTCCACCATATTGGCCTAGTGCGGATTGACAGACTTCACACACCCTCAAAATTCCTATACAGAACTTCTCATGTATACAGGTTTCCTCACGATATTTTCCTTCACCGTTAAAGCAAGCGACAATTCACAAAGAATACGCACAAAACTATAAAAATCAGAGATGCCCTTGGGTTTTGAACTTGCAAACATTCGTCTCAGCAATCCGTTCCACTCCCAACTACGCTATTGCTTCTACAAAGTAATAAACATTAAGTCAGATTGACAATATTCTGTTCTATATTTTCTATTTACTAAAACTAATGACTATGTATGTAGGTTTCAGTTAAATCCACTTTACTTGGAAACAACGCTCAAATACAGAAGCTTAATGGAAAACTTCACAAATTATGACGTTATGAAAATTAAAACTTGAACCAACAAGGATATACTTTTACTATCATTTGCGATCTCATAAGTTGGGAAAGCGAAATGGATCTTTGGAAGTGTCATTTATTTTAATTAGGTTAAGAAAGATAACGCAAATAATATCATACTTCAGTTGAATGGAGTCGTGTTAGTTTAAGGGTATTTTTGCTAATTATTATTTGTTTTTGTTGTTAAGTACATGATTTTCATATGACTCTTTTGAATATAATATGTACCTTTTTATATTGAACTGTAGGCAAAGTAATAAGACTAAATTAGAAAAGCTATTTGAAACATATTTCGGTATTATTATATTTAATGATCAGCGATGATAGCCTAGTTGGAAGTGGAACGGACTACCGAGACTAATATCCGCAGGTTCAAAACCCAAGAGCACGCACGTTATACTTTTCTAAAATAATGTGTGTATTCTTTGTGAATTATCGTTTGCTTTAACTTTGACAAATGAGTGTCAATGAATCGTAAATTTCATGTCACCCGGAGCTTAATTGGATAGAACTGAATAGGAATATGAAAATAAACTTAAATAAAAAGACTTCAAAAAGACTTAAATATGTTTCATTTTGGAATAAATCATAATATTTGGTAACAACTTTATAATATAACCTATAAAGACGTTTCCGATAATGTTACGTTCCGTTAAATACGCTTCCATTATTGTATAATTTTCTACATGTTTTTTTTTTTATTTATTTATTATTATGTTATTATATAGATTTCTTTGAATCCGTAATGCATTTAAAGCTATTGTTATTTGTATGGAAAATTACGCGGACTACAAACGTCTCTCACAAATCTATAATTAGTTTTTCATTATTCATATTCCAAATTATAAAACAGAACTAGCTTGGGTGATGTTTGGAAAGAAAATACTTATAAATATTTAGAAGTATTTACAATGATAAGCTTTATGAGATAATGAGTCAGACCATATAATAATAGAAGCTGTATCCAAATAAACGCGGAATAAACAGCACAGGATGTTTTGCTTTACTAATTTACTTACCAACGTGCAAAATGTAAAATGGTTAGCTTTCCGGACTTTGCCCTGGTGCAACCGACATTTTATTTGCACCATTTCAAATTTCGAATAAACAAAACTGGCCGCATTCAAACCACAAAATAATATTTTTATAGTTCACAGAAAAAAAATACAATAATAAACAAAGTTTAAAATATAGAATTTATTTGTTTAATGAAATTTCAAATAAACTGCCCGCATTTAAATGGCTGCTTTGTACGTATTAAAACAAGTTCATGAATGTGTTCCTTCCGTCCCCGATCACTGAGACACGTAAGTGCGGATATTTTTACATATTAATTTGCAAGGACCCTGACGCACCGGATTACCGGTCACATGTGAAATTTTATCACCAGAGGTTCCTGTACCATGTCTTTCATTTTATTGATGGAAATAATTGTCTTTGTGTACTATTATGGGTACAATTCTTTAACTTTACCGACGTGAGAAACATAATTTTTATACAAATAAAAATAATATTTTATATAATTGCAAATGTTATAATATACTAAAATATTAATCCTTTCGTAGAGAACTTTGGATAGCGTACCTCGTCTAGAACTGTAGACAAATTTTGCACATTAATAATATATTAGATTAATCCGAAACTTTTAACGAAGCTTTACATTTTTTGTGACTTATCAGACAATAAATATATTAAACAATTGATCTTTCTTGTTTGAAAATAAAATAGATATTGGTATTAAATAGATATCACATCTAATACTGCGTCAAAGAAGCATAGTATAACAATATAATCAATTGGCTTGAAAACTTCATCGAAATTAAATTCAAACATGAAAGAAATGAAGCCGTAACTCGTGTATAACTTAATCTTCGTCAACAACCGATTATTCGAGTCATCGTACGATCCTGTAAATGCTGTATTTATTACCGGCGTTCGAGTTTGTGTTTTCATTATAGATAATACTTTAACAAAATTGAGAGACACGTACCTAATTAGCATCATAAAGACGTTTGGTTACTTTTGTTTTTGGCGAATAAATAATTTTCAAGGTAATATCACTAACGAGATATAAGTAGTCAGTATTGTATAATTACAGATAGAAAAGACTGGGCCCTTATTCTATATGATAGTGTAAACGCGTAACGCGGCCGTGTCATGTTATCTTCGAGAAATGTGCGTGGAATGGTATTCTGTAAGCCAAATTTCTATAGTCCAAAACGTGATGTGTTGTGTTACGTGCTTGTTACGCACTGTTAAAATAACGTGCGGGATAGAGAATAAGGCCCTGCTCTTTTATATTTTAGCACATAGAGCTTATTGACGTATAGTCAGTTAAAGTTGCTGAAATTTTTTGAAAAATCATTACACTGTTCCCCTTTCACTTCAATCGAAATATTTGTGTTTCTTAATCTAAAATAAAGTAAAGGTAAAAAAAAAACGTGTAAACGATGTGAATGAACGATTCTTGATATGGACACAAAAGTTTAAAGGTCATTTAAAATATTAAATTTGTTTAGCTACTTTTGAGGTCGACTGTACATCTAATTAAAGGTATTTACGTATTTCGCGCGAAAATAACTGCTTTTACGTCGCGACTTCACTTGCATTAGTCTATTCTCAGAATAAAAAGTAGCATTGAGCATTCAGTAAAGAATACCTTTAAAACCTAAACAAAATTTTAAGTCGGTACAGTACTATTAGAAATTATCCTTACACCCAAACATATAAACTTTAACTCGTTGCAATATTAATCTATACTAAAACGTAAAGCTGAAGAGTTTGTTTATTTGTACGCGCTAATCACAAAAACTACTAAACCGATTTTGAAACTTTTTAACTAATAGGAAGCTACATTACTCTTGAATGCTATAGATTACTTTTTTTCATGCGGTCCAAATCGCGATAAAAGCTCGTTTAGATATAAAATAATTATTTTGTTTTATTAACACTAATTTTATCTACATTACCAACTGTAAAATCAATGATATTTTCATATAGATTATGTTAAAATTTTATCATTCGGAAACGATAATACATCCCACGCTTCAATAAAAAACATACAATGATATCTTATGTAGCAACACTGACATGTTGGATTTGTAGTGTAGCAACATTGACAGTTCGATATCTACCTTACTAACACAAGAACAGCTCGGTATGCCATGCGAATGCCATTTTTCGAGCAATACAGTCGTTGCAATCTTGGTGACAAAATAAATAGAATTGTATTTTTGCGTACTATATATTTCTTCAACAGTATATAGTACAAAGCGCCAAAATATAGTACAATGCTACATATTATAGTATGGTTAGCAACCCTACTCATAACGTTCAATTTTGTTTGTTCACAGATACAGCGTTATTCTAACAATATCGACAAACGCATCTGACGGATTTGCTTTGATAAACGGTGAGTGAGTCATCTTTTTTAATGTTCACCATATAGACACATTGTAGACGGTGTACCTTAACATCGCATGTTTCAGGATGGCGATTGCAGTGGAATACCAAACAATACTTTGTGATTTAAGGTGTTGGATGCTGTTTCTACTGTTTGTGGGTGGTCGTATCGTTTACCATCAGGCGAACGGCAATCTCGCCTCGTCATTCAAAAAAATGGAAGAAAAGTAGAAGTGATAAGATGATTTTTTTTACCAATTAGGTAATATGTGGAATTCTAACACTTCGAAATAAAATGTAATAGTTTACGTATTTATCCGGATTTTTATATTATAAATTTCTCCCGACGTTTCGAAGAGTTTACAGCTTTCATTCACTTGGCGGACTAGAGTGTGGATCGTCCGAAAAGTCAACGGTACACTATCTACAATTAATCTTCATTTTGCAACATTTTCAATTAAGTTTAATTTTTTTATCTAGTGTTATTTCAATGTCTAACATTCGCATAAACATAAGAAAACATTATGTATTTGACTTCTTTCTCCTTAAAACAAACACGAGACAAGGATTTAGTCTAAGTTACTGGAATTAACCTCGGGTATGTTCATTTATATACAAGTTTTTTTTTTTATTTTAATACCTCAAAAACCTTAATAGACAACTTTTTTTCTCTGAGAAAACTGAAGAGCTTCTTAGCTAAATCCTAGTAGAATGCAGAATTTTATTGCAACTATGATAAATTCTACATAATATTCAGCTATTTTAGGCTATTAAAAGAACTCAAAATTAACAATAGGCTTTAAAAAAATATTTAATAACCAACCATTTAGTTAGGGTAACCTAAAATGAAGAAGTAATGCGAACATTAGCTGTATTTGAACGTCATTGCGCATCTACCCCGACCCCCGTCGTTGTTACGTCTAATCCGATACATTTGCATTAAATTTCCCGGGAAAAGTATGATATATGCGTCTCTTCAACGCCCGGGTTTTGATCGCGTCAACGCGTATATCCGCCCCGGGTGCCATCACACTAAAAACTAATACCGAAAGCAACGTATAAATAAAGTTACATTAAAGAAAAGTAATATCATAACCAGGTACATTGTATTTTTGTTTTATTTTATTCAAGAGGAACAAAGAGCAGTGACACATCAAAAAAGTAAAGAATAAAATTATATAGATATTGCATTAATACCACTGTTCACAAGTTACAGCTTGGATTCTTTTCAGCGGTTTGGCAACTTTAATTACAGCGATGGGCAGCATCGGGCTTCTTAAATAGATATACTACACGCTGTGAATATCACAATTAAACATTCGCTGTAAAACGATATAGTGGGTTTACTTCGGCTTCGTATAGCGTCGTATTTGTCACTCATACTTCGTTTCCTTGCTAATTTCAGAGACTTTCTCGTCCTTACACCCACTACTACAACTCCTGTAAGCCAGGATCAGCTGTGGCACGCATATTATGACACCGAGCAGTGGAGCTCGGCGAGTCTCAGGGAAAACTAATATGTCATTATCCCGCAACGAAATTAATTCCTCGCTAATTTGCCAATTATCTTTCTGTGTCGATGTGAATATTTACTGCCAAACACTACTTATAAAGCGATAATATTCTAAGTCGTAACTGCTTTATCGATGGTTTTATCGTTGTAATTTTTTTAATTATATTATTTTTATATCTTACTGTAGGATGGCGCCTTTACTTATCTCGAACATCAAGTGTCACGGCGCCTAATCGCTCATATTTGCAAATGTCATAATAAAAGTAATCTGTTTTCCCTTGTAGATTCACCTTAATCTTTTTAATGTTAATGGAATGTCGGAACAAAAAATATCTCGTCATTTATCACAGCGTGTTTGTCAATCGGTTGCAGATATTAATTTATTTTGAACCGTTGCCAATTTTCGTAATGCAAATCTGCACAGTAATATGTTTGGATTCACAGCATTAAAATCTGTAGAATATTGTTTTCATACAAATAATGTGAACGCAGTCATGCACATCAATTATGACTTTATATGTCTTCTATCTTTGAGTCTTTTTAGACTTTTTTAGAAAATGGCCTGCGGAATTTCTCATAAACTAATATCCCATTCAACATGATTCTAAAACGTTTTCTTAGTTATGATAAACAACAATAAATTTTCTTATATTCACTTTCACCAACCGTAGGTAGTAAAGAAAAGAAACACAATTAAACTTACATTTTAGTATTATTAACACTCAAAATCTTTCTTTGTGGCTATAAAACAATTTTGAAAAGTATTTATTTCATTTATGTGCCGGAAACACGGTTCTGACGATAAAGAATAATGCGCCAAAGCAATAATGGTCACGCAAGCCTGTGTTCATGTGACATACGATGGGTTTATTATCATTCCTTTTTGTGAAATAACCCAGTAAGTAGTCAGCTTGTAAATTGCGCCATGCAATTTGCAACTTCGCTAGTGACGGTTTAGGTTGCAAGGATATGGCAAATTTGACACTTCCGACTGTGAAAATAGAGTTGGAATCACAATGGTAGGTTTTGAAGCCGCTTAATATATTTGTTATAGAAATTGTATATTAAACAAATCTTTTACACGATTTATAAGCAGGTTTTAAATTATATCTAGAACTTATATATTTCAATTTGAATTGCTTTCATAATAATTGCTTAACTATTTTTAAATTTCGACTATAAATAAATCATGAAAGTTACGTATCAGAGACTTTCACACCGACCACTAAAACTATTGTAAGCCTCCTGGCTTCATCCTTAATCCTGGCTGGATCAGCAGTGAGCACGCATTTTATAACACCGAGCGGTGAAGCTCAAGGAGACTTAGAGAACACTAAATTGTCTTTATCCTGCAATGAAATGTCAAATAGAAAGATACCATGGAGTTAGAAATATTAATTTTGCACTTCCCGTCATAGCACAAGTTACGCGTCAGTTCACAATTAAGACAATTTTTTTTTCATTGCTTTGAATGACGAGACGAGCTTGCCGTTCGCCTGATGGTAAGCGATACAACCGCCCATAAACAGTTAAATCACCTTCCAACACCTTGAATTACAAAGTATTGTTGGGTATTCCACTGCGCTCGCCATCCTGAGACGTGAGATGTTAAGTCTTATTATGTCCAATAGTTACACTGGCTATAATGTCCTTCAAACCGAAACACAACAATGGCTTCACACTGCTGCTTGGCGGCAGAAATAGACATTGCGGTGGTACCTACCCAGGCGGACTCTCACATATAAAAGGCCTTCCACGAGTAACCAGTTAAATTTAAACAAAACAGTATTTCTCGGATTCATAGTAGCTAATTACCAAGCTTTGTGATTATCCGATAATCTAAACTTCCTATAGATAACATACTGCACCTTTATAATTAGTGGTTCCTAGTTGGATGTGCAGTCTACTTAGCCCATTAAATGCACAAATAAGGTAAAAATCCTCTATTTGAGCGCGCCAAATCAAAGCCAGTATAATATGGTCACAGTACGAAGTCGATAAAGCGGCTTAAAAATTTATTCCTAGGCTTATGTTTGTTCCGAAAGCACATGTAAAAAATACTGCTTTAATATAATATGCCAAGTTGGGTTCTCGTGCATAAAATCTCTAGCTTGTGAGGCTTTGCAATCATTTTTGTATGATTGTTGTTCATGATGACAGAAGAAAAATATATACTACTGTAAAAATTACAAGGATTATACATTTAAAAAAAAAATTGTTGTAAATTATTATTTCATATATCCTGCGATATAAAGTTAAGAACATTGAAGAAGAATACAATTAACTAACATTTCAATCAAGTAATATTTTACTAAAATCTATACGTATCCAACTCAGAAGATCGTGATTTTTATTTGTTTGACCGCAGCGGGTAAATACGTTTTTAGAAGTAGGTACAATAAGCTTTTGATTTCATAAACGAACTTTAACACGGGCTGGGTCGCGGTCAAATCTAATGTCGTTTTAATGTTTAACCGACTTCATAAAAACGAGGAGGTTATCAATTTGACGTGTGGGTTTTTTTATCAATTTTATCCTTGTAGCAACAATGTGTAGCTCTAATAAGGTCAACTGAAAATGAAAATAAATTGTTTTCGCCATATGTTACAAATGTAGGAAACAAACAAATACATCAGGAAGCATAATGAGTCTTATCTATCAACAAAAGGCAAATCCTAAAGCATTGTGATAAAGATGTCTCTTTCGAAATATACTCAATCCAGGTTTCCCCTCATGATTTTTTCCGGAATAATATTTCCATTTCCCTTTTCACGGAATAAAAAGAAGCCAATATAATCCAGGGTATGATGTATCTATGTACTAAATTGTATTCATATGCGTTCAGAAATGTCTATATATACTATTAACAAACATCCAATCATATTTACAAACATTCGTATTATTAGAAAATGACTGGTTTTATTCAGATCCGAGTAATTTTCCCCATATACATTTTTTATACGTGCAAACGTCACAAAGGCCTTAACAAAAGCGGGTGACGGGCATTTTTTGAGTAAAATCATTATCAATAATGAAATAATGTATCGGTCTGTGTGGTTGACCGGTGTTTTGTCAAGTTACAACGTTTACTACGTGTTCTCGATTTTAAGTCGCTTATAACTTAAAGACCGTTATACTAAATTTAAAATACTCACAATAATCGTCGTAAATAATTTTCTACCATAAGTTGTGTTTACGAAAGAAGTCACTAGTCAATGCTGTACAGTTAAGTATGCCAATAACTTTAACACAGAGTAGGTAGTACGTTTTAAGTGTTCGTTCTTTTGGTCTCTATTAGAGATATACTCTTAATGTTCATAAACACCATAGTGCCGACAATCGTTCAATTATTTTTATTTCATGAAAAAATAATAGTTTAAAAGTTGTATCTATTGACGTCAATTTACCTCAAGATAATTATTAAATTTATAAAAAAAAAAAACGTTAAATAATTTCGCCTTTACATCCATACTTTATAAATAATAAACACAGACTACAATATAATTAACGACCCGTATAAACGTGATATTAAGCCGAAATATGATTATCGAGTTCCCGTAGTAGCAGATGTTGCACGCGTTGGTTAACCGGAGGACGGAGCAAGGGCGGCGAATGTCAGACGGTTGATTCACCCGTACTTTAGTACTATACTAATTGGCAATTAATCACACAGTACCCACAGGAACTAACGTAAAACGGTAGATTGATGTCGTGAGGCCTCTCCGTGATACCGACGGGACGCTTTGCGGAGGAAAAGCGGGATTTAGATAGATATACAAACTTCATGTTAACGAATACCTCTAATGCGTTAGTGAGGACTGGTCCATATAACTTGATTCCTGTCGGCATATTTTATGTAGAATTTAATTATTAAAACGATTTGCAGACTAAGTTCATGCATGTTAGTATCTATGCGCAGTGTCGAGTTCTCTTTCGAAAAATTTCAATTAAAATTTAAATTTAATTTCAATATATAGTAGACTCACCAATCCATAATTTATATATACTATAATATACTATGTTGTATAATCTTTCTAAAACACATGACACATGAAGCCTTTATCCCTTTAATTCTTTCATATTTTTTTTTAGTATAAAATATTTTTCATTTTTGTTCGTTAATGTTAGATAGATTATGTCATAAATTTGAAAGTAAACTAATTTTAATTTAATTTTAAGAGTACTTAACAAACACTACTAAATATACTTTTACCAGATATTGCATCAAGTTAAAATCATGTAAATATCTATATGTAATATAGATAAAAAATAGAAAATATATATTTAAATGAAAGACAAAATTTCTCTGTACATTGTCTGAGGCACGAATATTCGCGCGTTTCCCGGAATAGGGCCGACAATGGTCCACTATAAACGTCGCAATAAACGTCACCGACAGAAATAGCCAATGGTTTCATCGTACATTATTTTACTAACCAGTATTTTAGATGCGAAGTTATGGTGGATATTGGCGTCGTTACTCTCTCTAGCAGAATTTTATTTTATTAAATAGAATTTCTCCCTCTCTTGAAACTTTGCCGTGCCCGACAGGGTCCACGGATATGTCACGTGTATTATAATGTAACATCTATTGTATAAAATGGTTGTGGAGTGCAATAAACTTTGAATTTGCATTTGAATTAGATAAATTGAGAATTTTTTCCCCTTCTTTTTTTTTACTAATTGGATCAGTAACGTAGCTTGCCGTAGAGGGCCCCTATATCTATATTTGTTAGGGGCTCTTCAGGGCAGTGCGAACTTTTAGGCGCTCGCTTAGTTTAATGAAGGTATGGGCCAAGAGGGGCCCCAAAGCTCAGGGGCCCCGTATCACTGATACGCCTGATACGGCGGTAGCTAGCCCCTGAATTGAATCCGCACTATAGATAATGTGGTGCAGAAATTGAAATCGAAATTGCACTATTTTAGTTTGTTTCCTGCATCATGCATACATAAAACATTCCTATTCGAAACATTTCATTGAATGACAATGTTGATATTTTTTACGCTAGGAAAAGAAGCCAATGCGAAGTTTGTATAAGTCCAAGTGAAAAAAACAATATCGCTAAGTTGTTTTTCCAGACAGCAAAAAGTCCACACTTAAACCTCCAAACTTATCAATTAGTCTCCAACTGCGTAACAATCAACATAATTAATATCTGTCAAACATACTTTTGTTCATTTTGGAGCCTAAATCAAGGTCATACGAGGTTTAGAAACATTTGATTAATGTTTCTAAACCTCTCTTAAAATGATGTTTGCTACTTTTTTTACGTGTATTGTGGACATAACCTTATGTTTATACAGAGTGGTTGAATTAGTTGTGCCTAACCAGCTTTTTAGTACATAGATTGTAGTGATATATATTGTATAGGGTTGTCAAATCATATTTATAAAAATAAAATACAATCAAAGTAACATACTTACTTGCAGAAGGAGAATAATTTTCAAAACTACTGCAGCTTTTTTCGGTTTAGTTCTATATAATTTTAGGGAACCATTAAATATTATGTTCTCCTGGCAGCCCTGAATGATTGTTATTGAGTAATCACTGCATCTAAAGGCGATGGATCGTTTGATAAAGATCACATGCATAAAATCTGATTGTCATCATTTTATAGGTCTTGGAAGTTTTAGACTTGTTATTGAATACATTTTGTGATGTTGATCCTTAGATTTAATCTTATTTTTAAGTTACATTTAAATATAATTTAGGTTGTTTTATAAGTTACCACTCGACAGATGCAGAATTTATACTTTTAAATTTATTTTAAAGTTATTAAAAAAAATAAAATAAAAATAAGTTACCGTTCAGCGAATAGTTTATACTATTAAATTTATTACAAATATATTGAAAAAAAATGGAAACAATAAAATTAAAGCGCAGAATTCCGAATTGCATAGCAAAAAAAAACGCAAAACTCAAAAGCGAAAGAATCCCAGTGTAACAACTAACAAGCGGTCGCGTTCGCACATTCCGCCAGCGACATTTTTCATGCACCGCGCGAGGTGCGGGCGGGAGCGAACGACTCAAGGTCATTGGTGACGTCACCCACCGGGCACGTTGACCCCCGAAAACGAGCCACGAGTTAGTGCCGCTACCATTCTGTCGATACTTCGATGACACTTGACAAGTAATTTTATTGACACGGGCAACTGAATTCAATATTTGAGAGATTGGGTGTCGGTGAAAATGTTTTCCGATGGTAGTTTGTTTGAATTGGATATATATATTTAAAATATTTGTATTCGTTGAATACAAAGTAAAATGTAAAATACTATGACATTAAATTTATGTTAAGCTTTTTATTTTCCTAGTTATCACATAGTTTGCATTCGTCAACGCGCATTATAAATTGTTTGCGGTTTGTTGTTAGCGTAAAGAAACATTAAAACATCGATACTCATTATAATTTTATACGCATCACTATTTCTTCGTGTTTTGTAATAAAAGTTTTTAATAAGTTTTTTCCAGAATAAGAAAACTTTGTACGCTAACAAATAATATTTCTATTCATGCCGTGCTTTAATAAAAGAGATGGATATAATAGTTCTCGCCATTCAAGGAATCTTATTTCATCAATGTTTTTATCTAGTAAAAGACAAAAGTATCCAAATGTTGACGCTTGATTTTTTTTAATACCTCTTTGTTTTTTAACAACAAATTATAATGACTCTTAATATAAAAATATATAAATTCCTGGATTTTATTCAGTTAAATTCGTAAACAAATTTCAATGTAAATTACATGTAAATATGTTAATTGATACAAAAAATCAGAACCGTCTTAAATTATAAGTAAGTGGTAACTACTTTAGTTTCATTATCACTTTTAATGTGTATTGTAAAATAGTCTAGACATTTTATCACCCTTTGTCCATTTATATGATAATTCATTTAAATAACAAAATTATAATGAAAATATATTCAAAACTACTTAGATTAAATACTTCACTATTAAGTAAGACTCCTTATAAAAAGCTATTGTTGTTTTTTCCATTTGTAACCCCATAAAAGTACAATCTTCGTTAGACTCAGACGGGATGTGACAATTATAACCATAATTTTTATATTTAAAATAACTTATGGGGAATATCATAATTATTCCCTTTTAGGTAGGGTTAGCAAATCATCAGAACTAATAACACTGCTGCAACACAAGTTTGTTTTTTTATTTCTCTGAATGACGAGACTAACTTGCCGTTCGCCTGATGGTAAGCGATACGACTGCCTATAAACAGTAGAAACACCACCCAACACCATGAATTACAAAGAATTATTTGGTATTCCATTGCGCTCGCCATCCTGAGACATGAGATGTTAAGTCTTATTATGTCCGGTAGTTGCACTGGCTATAATGTCCTTCAAACCGGAACACAACAATGGCTACACACTGCTGCTTGGCGACAGAAATAGACATTGCGGTGGTACCTACCCAGGTCGACTCTCACATCTGAGAGACCTACCAGTTATCTAGGTAGTAGATGCTCCGCCATGTTAATTCCATTGCACTGTTGTGTTTCGTGTCGAAAAACAAGTTTTTTTTTTATTCGACATTACGATATTTCACGACTAATATATCGAAAGGATGAAAAAGTTTTGGATGTTGAGATTTATCACCAATTCGGCATAATAACCCAAAGGAGTTTCTAATTGTGTCATTAAATTATACAAAAAGTAATATTTTAAAAATAAACTTAATTTACATATCATCGGGGTGAGTAATAGAGACTAACTAATATTCCTAGTTTAAGTTATAGATTAATGTAGCTTATTATAAGTGAAATGTTTTATATTTCTTATGAGAACAAAGCTCTTTAAACCTAATATTCTAATAAGATTTTGTTTACCATTTTTAAGCTTATCTTACACTTCAACCCTACAAAACTAAGCAGTTGATTGAGTACGAAGAAACGAATTTCTGGTAGACAAAAAGAGTATTACATAGATAGAGATCAAAGGAGGATTAGATAGAAGTCGGGACTAGCAAAAAGTTTTTAATCTATCAGTGCAAGTTAAACAATTTGAGGTAAACTTGACATTACTTATTAATAGTACCTGCAAGGAATTAGATGCAAATGATATGCAATGTTATTTTATTTGGAAATAAACGATTTCTATTGAAACGTGGATTAAAAAAAAGAGGATGAAATAAGAAAATAATGTTTGTTAAGTATTACAGTGGAATTTCTGACGTTGATTAATTAAGGAATTTATTGTATTTTTCTAAAACACGAACTGGAAACCTCAACATAATCTAATGGAATTACCGTTAATCATCGAACACCTACGTGACTACGAATAAGGAAACGAAAACTTCAAATTGAGATTTGAGGAGGACATGAGTATTCGGGATTGTCTTTAGACGCATAATAATATTGATAATACATATCAGTTTTCTTTTTTTGTGAAATTTACTATACCAAATAATAATAATAGCGGCGATAGCCTAGTTGGGCGTGGAACGGACTGCCAAGACAAATGTCCGCAGGTTCAAATCCCAAGGGCACACACCTCTGACTTTTCTAAAATCATGTGTGTATTCTTTGTGAATTTATCGTTCGCTTTAACGGTGAAGGAAAATATCTTAAGGAAACCTGCACATCTGAGAAGTTCTCTGTAGGAATTTCGAAGGTCTGTGAAGTCTACCAACCCACACTAGGCCAGCATGGTGGACTAAGGCCTAATCCCTCTCAGTAGTAGAGTAGGCCCGTGCTCAGCATTGGTCCGCCCTGTGGAATGGGGGCGTTTGGAGAATTCCACCACGGTATCCCCTGCCTGTCGTAAGAGGCGACTAATAGGGGCCACGAAGGGGGTCGTCGGCGGGCAGCAGGGGGCTGTCCGCCCTAGTGCATTTTTGTGCATTTTTGCACATCTTTCGGTTGACCCCCGGGATGGACGGCAGTGTGCTGTTGGCCTCACACTGCCGTAGACGCCGAGGGCGTCCTTCGGCGCGCGGGGCTTCTGAGCCCCCCCCCCATAGGAGACGGGCCGCAAGGCGGCACCGCGCAGGGGCGGCTGCGGTCGCAGACTAGACACTTCAACGTCAGAGGATGCCCGCAGTCGTCCCTAATGCGCCGAAGAGGGCCATCGCGGAGTTTTAGCTGGTAGGCCGTGCATAGGTTAAGTTGTATATAGGGTTAGGGACTCGGCCCGGCGGTCGCCCGAAGGTCACCATCAAATCCGGGCGGCTCAACGCCGGACCGTAAGGCACGGTTACCCCAGCATAACTGCTCAGTCGCCCCCCACGAAGGCTGGGCGGTAGTAATAAGGCACTTTCTCCGCGAAAACAAAAAAAAAAAAAAAAAGGCCCGTGCTCAGCAGTGGGCAAGTATATAATACAGGGCTGATATTATTAAATAATAATAATACTATCGAACCCACCCATTAATGACGTAGGCAAAAATAAGCTTGAAAATATAACAAAGCTTGATTAATGTGTCAACGCTAAAGAAACAAACTACCTATATTTGCAGACTTCAATAAATTCAAACTAATCGACATTTTGTATGCCGTTGATGTATTCAATATTTTTTATTGAAGAATACGCCATATCTTTTAAATTATTTTGTGCTAAGACTGAAGAAGGAAAATTAAACTTACGTATACATACATACGTGTGATTTGCGATATGATAGGAATAGTATCGAATTAATCAAACAGATCTCGTAATATTGAAGTATCGATATTTTAATTTCTATCAGCAAGGGAGCAATGTATCTACAAAACTTCGTCGTTTCTCTTACGTTATACCTACATAATGATTGGTTGTTGAGTAATTTAGTTTGTACTCATTGGCTTGTGGGTACATTTCCACGACCTTATAGGCGAGCCATAAAACGACTCGTGAATTGGCATCACCATTTTATTATTCACATCTATGTTCAGTATACGTAAGCTTTGTTTCCTTTGCGTTTGCTGTCTATTAAAGATTAGCTATATATTCATACAAATAAATTGAGCTAAGCAAGGCTTTCATAAAAAAATATGATATTGTGAATCAAAATACATACTGTCATCATTTTAGTCTTGGGCTCTACTATTACACGCGCAAATACTCATAAAGCTGTAATATAATAAATGAAAGTATTTTTTTTTATTTAGTTCATCTAAAATGCAGGTTAAAAGATATTTATACCTACCCAAATAGCAAACACCGTACACAATGTGTCAATCCCCTACAATAGACCACGTATGTGTGTTGCGTTCCGGGATCACCCTGTGTATATCCGGTATGAAACAGGCCGGCATAATTGTATCGACTGGCGAATGGTAATCATCTCTCGTCAGTCACTCTATCTAGACATGTGTGTTGCGTTCCGGGATCACCCTGTATATATCCGGTATGAAACAGGCCGGCATAATTGTATCGACTGGCGAATGGTAATCATCTCTCGTCAGTCACTCTATCTAGACATGTGTGTTGCGTTCCGGGATCACCCTGTGTATATCCGGTATGAAACAGGCCGGCATAATTGTATCGACTGGCGAACGGTAATCATCTCTCGTCAGTCACTCTATCTAGACATGTGTGTTGCGTTCCGGGATCACCCTGTGTATATCCGGTATGAAACAGGCCGGCATAATTGTATCGACTGGCGAATGGTAATCATCTCTCGTCAGTCACTCTATCTAGACATGTGTGTTGCGTTCCGGGATCACCCTGTGTATATCCGGTATGAAACAGGCCGGCATAATGGTATCGACTGGCGAATGGTAATCATCTCTCGTCAGTCACTCTTTCTAGACTACCTGACTCCATATACCATTAGGTTTCAGTTGGGTCACTGGGTTTTGCTTCGTCCTTTAGACACAAAAAAAATACTTATGAAATGTGTCTCTATACTTATAAGCCACATAATCGTCAAAAAGTGTCATGTTTATTCGACATTTGACTTATGTTCAGTAGTGGACTTTATATAGCTGAGAATGATCATAATGAAGACTCGACGTAAACTGACTTCGATAAGGAGGATATGAATTAATTTCACTGCTTTTATACTGAGTCGATTTGTATTAATTCTTATTTTATGTCAGATATAGCATAGTCACAGAATAAAGCACGTAGAAGAATTTTTTTATAAGTAGCTCTGTGTATTATTACATATAATTACGTTATTTTTTAAAAATATAATGGATGAGTGCTATCCCGTTATAAAATTATTTATAATCAATACGTAAGGATAAATTCATTCGTCATTCTATCCGTATTGATCGAAATAAATCCTGTTTTATATTACCTTCTACAATAGACACAATTTACATTACTCCTATCCAAACGATGTTCCTAAGTCTTAAGAGCTAACATATAATGCCAAGGAAATGGGTAATAAAATGTAAACACATGTAAAGATTTAAGATCGCCTTTGATGTTCGCGTATTTGATATGTAAATCTTATCTCTTTTATATAATTTACCGCGACATAACTTAACATTATTTGTCCAAGACTGGATGCCGCAGTGTGGTCGACGTCAGGTGGGTGGCCTGATGTAAAAATTAAGGCAGTGTCCTAAGCAAAACAGCGTGCTAACCGTATTTTTAGAAGCTATCTATTCGAAATTTATAATACTTGCATAAAAAAATCAACATAATTTTTTTACAACAATTTACTTTGGTCGTTTCATTAATTTTATAATATGGATAGAGGCAAAGAATACTTAAGTATGTTTTAACGTGACCAGGGTGGTTAGATCACTGATTCTATGTGAAGAGGCAGATTTATGTTTCTTACGATGAGTAAAATCACCAGAGACTACTCATAACCCAATTCTTAGTGTTTATGACGACGCACTCTCAATTCCAGATATTTAACATGTTTAAGAACGGTTTTCACTTATCACTGACCCACTTATATATTTATTAAAGTAAAAGAAATTGGTCAAACATCTGTCCGATTACTACAATGTTTAAAAGCAGCAAGTTCAAGTCACACTTAACACCAGGCGGAACGCTAGTTAATTTTATTTTATTTGTTCAATAGTTACACCATCGGTTTACCACTATAACCTTACAACTAATACAATGAATTTGCTTATACTAGGTGATAAACCTTTACAAGTGTATTGAAGATTATTTGTAAAACTTTAGAATGAATGTAAAGTTATGTTCCTACTCGATGAAAAAAACAAGATTTTCGCATGATATTCCTCCATACTCATATACTTATACATTACGTCTTTTCCCTTTCTAGAGGTAGGCAGATACATCACTCGCACACTGACGGCTATCTTGGGTAGTGGGTCCATGCCATTTACCAGCCACAATTCAATACTTAAATAAATATAAAACAACGCAGATCAATGTAAAGAAAACCAGCCATCATGCCACACATGGCCACGCGATCTATTTGCAAGGTGGGTCACGTCTGCGAAGACGCGGCCGGTTAATCTGACACGAGCCGTCACGAATATTGATGTTCCATTAATCATGGCTACTCCTTCGTCAGGTATTGACATTTTTCGTGCACATATTTCATGTCGGGTTTGCGTGATAGTAATGTTGTTTAATTGGTGGACCGACGGTGTATTGGTAGGCTATGAATTGTTTACTGTACTCCCTTGTTACGGTTTTGTAGGGGTAAATAATCTATTAATAGATGATAGATCGGTGACTATATAACTTGCTTTAATAGTATATATTTACGTGAAGAAGAAGTCTTTGTTTTACTTTATAACATGGCGCGGACGGAGGAGTATGAGATTTGGCATAATTAAAATTCATATAGAGGAAGGAGTGCAGAAAAATGATTATGTACAATATTTGTGACAAATGTATTAAATTTGGCGGTGGAATTTTGGCTTCAAAATGACCTTTTAGTATTTATGATAAGTCCAAGAATAGTGACATGTAACATAAGGACAGGTTAAAGAATTCTTTAGTCTTTTATAGTATCTATAATGTGACGAAACTAATATGAAATAACCAAATCTAATAAAACATAAAATAAAGTCTTATTACAACACAGAACGTAACTTCCTAATCAAAAATATATTACAACATGCAATCGTTTTAAAAGTTCTAATTAAATACCGGATAGTGACATGATCAAGGAACTTCGTAAAGGATTTCATTTATTTTATAAAATATAACTCGGTATTATCCAGCTCATTTTCTGCTTCACCTGTTAGCTACAAGTATTTTCTTTTTCGTCCTTTGTTCCACTCGCGAAGGTCCCCTTGGTAAAGCAAATTGTGTTGTACAAGGATTTTTATCCGCCGCGAGCTATCCCCTGACGTCTTCATTTCAATGCATACTCCCCTGTGTCTTACAATAAATAAGACTTGTATTTTGTGCACTTGAAATGTTTAATATAGTTAAATACTGTGTACGGTGGTGAATTAAACGATGTACGCCTTTTTTCTATTTATGGGTAAGTAGTGTTGTCAATTCCAAATTTCGTCACTTATTCTCGTGTATTGGGGGACTAACATTCCCATTTTGCCAGCTTAGATTCTAAGTAATAAACCGGGCCTATTGCCTTTCATAATATAATCCATATAACATTACTATATAATCTTTATATAATGAACGACGAAACTTGTTAGAATTTTGGGCAATCCGTCAGTCTGACCCAAATTATGACGCATGACCTATCGGTGTCAAGACACGGGCAAGAAAAGGAACTATGGAAAGCTAAATTAATCTCATTAAGGTTGATAAGTCTGATATTTATGACAAGGATTGTATTGATCAAATCAAACACAATTTTTATAAACGTAATAATTTCAGATAACTTTAATCCGAAAATTTATTCGATTATACCTTATTACGTAGACCGAGATTATATCATAGATCTATTTCAATTATTATAATAGTATTGAAATGCCTAATCTATCTACCATTTAAGACATTTCAATTTTGAGCCTCCTGTAAAGCCTATTCAATACGATTAGATTAAAGGAAGATTAATAGTCCAAGATGGGACATTCAGCGAACAAAACTGTGATGGTACCCGTAATGTCTTAGGGTAATTAACGTAACTCAATCGAGCCTATAGCCGAAACACCGAATTTATTCCTTACCTACACCTCTGCTTAATTGATCATTCGGTTTAGGTAGCAACCAATTTAATTGGAATTCCTAATTTAATTACAATCAATGTGAGTCTAAATTTAATTTTATTGCGGTCTCCGTTAATTCCATACATTTTTTGTAGCATCGACGTAATAGAAATTATGTAACCTACTATTTCAATTCGTGTTAATGGGTCTTATAACCTAAACCGCGTTCTTTGCGTTTATTTACTTTGCAATACGTCACGAGTTGTTTTTCAACTCGGCAACAATTATGTGGAGGTATTTAAAATTCGTGAATGTTAGAGTTTTTATGTCACCCAGTGGCGTACAAGTCACGTACATTATGGGCTGTTAGTCACAGACAGTTCGAATTTAAATAATAAATGCACGTAACGTCCAAGATGACCGATAAAGAGGTCGTACCCACAAAATATGAGGTAATGCTTCAATGTCGCGCGTTTTAAATCATCGATATGTTGTATGTCGTTTTCGTTCATAATTCAGTGTGTCGGAGCGCGGCTAATGGTGGCTGGTGGGGTCGCTGGGTGGGGTCGACGACCGGCCTTGCCTATACTCATTTGGAATATTTTCTTAATTGCGCTCGTAGTTGATAGTTTTTGGTCACGCATCGTGTAAATACGGGGCGGTTAATTGGCCGATCCGTCCATTTAGCGGTCATCTACGCTAACTATAATGGATGAGGTCATAGATGCACTTGTTCTCGGTTTGGGTGCAGCGGGCAATTTGGTGCGCAGGCGCAAATTGACGCAGCAGACGGCGCGTCGGATGTCACAATTGTCGCCGTTGCCCGTATCGTCCCACCCGCGTGTACCGCTCGCATAAACATAGCTAATGGCCTGTAAACATAGTTCTTGATTCACAATACTTAACTTTTGCAGCACGTTACCTTATTTTTAGTGCATTTCTGATGGTTCAAAACTAATTCAAGTTAAACTAACCTACGCTAAAAGATAATTAGTTTTAAGGCGATACCTCAAGGTCCATTTTCATACATTTTGTTTCACCTTTAATCTGGGTAACTAAACAAGTATTGGCAAGTAAAGAATTTAAATTCACGTCTAGTTAGTGATTAGTTCTCGCAGTTGAAAGAAAAACGTAAAAATAATTAATAATCATGGATATTTCGGCCTTTAAAATTTAATATGACGAAAATGTATGAAAATGGACCTTGAGGTATCGCCTTAAGCAAACACCAACTACAAATAGAGCGTTAACCCTATCATAAACAAGAAATATTATTAGGAAGCAGCGTATAATATGCATATCATATTTTTATGATATAAATATGTAAAAAATATCGCGTGGACGAGGCAATAAACTACGCAGATCGTAGAGTAAAATACCGTAAAGTTGAACTAATTTTTATAGAGTCATTGGTCTATTATTGGCAGAGACTCGGAGACGCGCGCATGACCTCGGGTATAGTTCGCGTATTATAAATACGTAGTACGTAGGTAGATAGCCACGATACTAACGTAGTTGGAAATAAAATTCTAATGAAATACATTTGTTTGAATGAGTTTACAATTGTATTTTTACGCTCGATACTGAGAATCAAACTTTTTTTGCAATCGTAATTGGTAGCGGGAAGTCTATTGGAGGTATCTAAATTAATAAGTAGTCTATTTTTTTTTTTTAGTGAAGATTCCAGCCAACAAAACCTTTAGTATCTGTAATCAAACGTGGAAGACATTTTTTATGCTATTAATAATCATATATACCTGTAAAAGAATTCTTTTGTTTCATACCTAATATAAGTAGGTACACTTTAAAGTAATATATCAGGGTCAGTCGCAATTTTTCATTTCATTAATCTAATTGTAATGAACGAAACAATGTGCACATTCCCAAGTTACGCAGATTCCGATGCGTGTACACTGAGTAATTATACCCACATAATGCGTAACCTTCAGTTTCATTTATTACTCGATGAATTAGAAACATAAATCTTAGAACAGAATAGCGTAGCGACTTCCTTACTCTTGCAAATTATATGCTTCGAGTTTTTTGTTGCCAAGGCCGTGGCTGTATTGGTAGTCGATATGTAGTGTGAAGTTGGGTTTGTTTAACATTTTTTTTATTTTCACGTGATTTCTAATTGATGTGAGCGATATTGCTGTAGATATTATTCTTATTAATGTCTAACTGAAAGAATTAAGGTTGAATATCAATATAGAATTGTTTCCTGGTATGGTATTAGCGGTCTCATATAAACATCTGAAGTATTTAAAATTAATAAAATTATGTTATATTCAAATACTTTGATTATTTATTTTTTATCTTCAAGCGTTAAAATTTTGCAAGAAGCTGGTCTTATAAATATCTTCCATCATTTTCAATCACCATCATCAGCCAAAGGATTTTCACCACTGATCACTCAAATAATTGCGTTATTTCAAGTCTTATTTCCCAAGAACGATTTTGGTTTTATTTCATGTTACAGTCCTTACACCTATCCGTCATACTTGTATTGAGTCAGGGCTATTGTAAATGTTGTCGCCGAAACAGCACGACTATGGTACGGAACAGTACCTATGATAAATCAAGTGCAACAAAGGAAGCGACAGGCTCGTGAGTTCAAGAGATTGGCCCTACACAATCGTTCTCACCTTGAAACATAAACACTCCATTATGTTAATACGAGATGGTTCGCCGAAATGTATCTGGGATCATTGTTGGGTCAATTATGAGCTCCATTCATTCTAGTTAATGTGCGAATTTCCAGAGCAGGCTACTGAATCTGTTTGAGGATTTATTTCCGACGATTATGGTAGCTTACTTTATAACTTGAAATATAAGGTAATTCCCGTTTTAAGACCGGATATTTTAAAATTATAATAATATCAGCCCTGTATTATATACTGTTCCAAAAATGGACACGGTCCTCTTCTACTATTTAAAGGAAAAGGCCTTAGTCCACCACGTTGGCCTAGTGCGGATTAGTAGACTTCACAAACCCTCAAAAATTCCTTTGGAGAATTTTCCAGGTATGCAGGATATCTCAGGATGTTTTCCTTCACCAATAGAGCTAGCGATAATTCGCAAAAGATGCACACATCATTTTAGAAAGCTCAGAGGTGTATCCCCATGCGTTTGACCCTGTTGACATTCGTGTCGGCAGTCCGCCCCACATCCAACTAGACTATCGCCGCTTTATATATTTTAAAATACATAATGTCTAATGGGACCTAACATCAACTTCCACATTGCCAGAAAATTCAGTTGGATATCGCTATTTTTTCAGATACGATAGTTTACTTAGGTGCCATCAAAATGATTCGCGTGAGAAAAGGAAGCAGGTTCATTTCCATTGCGTGAAAATTGTAATATGTAGTAATTACAAAAAACTATGCAAATACATTACTTATAACATCCAGGATAGAAGAATAACCACTTGTGTGTATTTGTGCTTTAACATGCCAAGCTTGAATTTGGAAATAATTTTAAGGTATTCCTTGTAATTCGGCAACTCCCTCCAAAAGTTTAATTGTATTCAAAATTTCATGAGTTTCGAGTCTGACGTTACAACACATATTATATAGTTATGTCTAAAACTTAGATATTACTTTAAACAAACTAGAAACTGTCTAAAACTTAATAGATTTCAACAAGCAACCTATTATAACTATGACAGTTTAAACAGAAGGTATATAATAGGTATTGGTAAAAGTGGAGTTAGAAATGAAGTCGCATAGGATTATTTTGGTAAACGAATATTTGTATGAAAGCTCCTAAGTGTTTCAATTGTATACAAAAAAAAAATACTATAAGATACATCATTATTAACTGCCGCATCGGCACATACATTCAGATGTTAAATATATACCATTTGTTCGTTGAAATATACAAGACATTAAAAAATAAACACATTTAAAATAGAGAGTAACCTTATTGAATTATCTTACATGAAACTCAAACACCTTATGATCGTCGTGGAACAAAACTTGCGTTCGTTTACGTCAATTTGCAAGCGAAATGACAGCCATTTCAAACAAAATGTATATAGCAGTGTGCTCGTAAATATTGTATTATTCTTATTACACCAATATATTTTATTGGCAATTAGAATAAAGCAATTAAACATAGCTGTTCGACGGCAAATGCAACCCCAGCGGCCTTGCTGCGTCATTAAAAATAAGTTTACGACTGACTTGAACACTACGTCGATACAATTGCGATAGGAATAAATATGTTAAAATCAAAGACAGTTCAAATGATTATGAAAGGTATAACCAAATTCTTGGATTAGTATTTTTTTAAATACTATTTTATGTTTGGGGAACAAAGAATAATTACAAATTAAAAAGTCAGTAAAACCAAATCCAGCAAAGTTTTGGCCAAAAACCAATACACATATTATGTTAAACCTACCATTTACTGGCGGTAGATTTTTCATATGAGGGTCCGTCTGGGTAGTCGTCACCGCAATGTCTAATTCTGGCGTCAAGCAGCAGTGTCTAGTCTCTGTTGTGTTCCGGTTTGCAGAATATTGTACCCAGTGTAACATAATAAGACTACATCTCATGTCTGAGGATGGCGAGTGCAGTGGAATACCAAACAATACTTTGTAATTTTGTAATCCAAGGTGTTGGATGGTGTTTCTACTGTTTATGAGCGGTCGTATCGCTTACCATCAGGCGAACGGCACGCTCGTCTCGTGGTCCTTTTTTTTATTATTCTTTTGTATTTTAGAGGCTTTTAGTGACATTTCCACCATGCCAGCCCCATCATACCCTAAACATCTCGTGGTTCAAAGCAATAAAAAAAGATACAAACTAAAATACATAAGAGAAGAATGTGAACGGACACAAATACTAAAAAATACAAAAATAACTTACTTATTACAATTATACAAAACAATATTAATAGAACCTAGAACTTATATAGGTCGATTACCGAAAGCCGGTACGTACAATACATTCACAAACTACGCGTGTGTAATTTCTGTGAATGAACATCCGTCCGTTGCCATGACAACGCATTGGTTACGCATCAACAAAGCAAAAAAATATAGCGTGATGTTTTATTCACATCTATGTTTGTGATTTCAATTATAATAATATGAAACGTGTTTTTAACATAATTGTTTCGCTGTGTGAACTGTGAACGTGCAGATTTTCGTAAAATGAGTCTTGTATACTAAATGATCTTATTACTAGGCACGAGGATCCTTTACTACTGAGAGTTGTTGGTATTATTCCTAAATTAATGATTTCATTGTACGCATTAATAGATTCGTTAAACTACTACATACCAAATAAAGATTGTTGGTGGTAGGATATATTTTTTATCCGCCCGAATAGCGATCACCGCACACAAGAAGTTAAAACCCGCCATATTGGCCCATATGAATGTGTCGCGTTCCAGGATCAGCCTGTGTATATCCGGTCCCAACAGGCCGGCATAATTGTGTCGACTGTCGCGGGGTAATCATCTCTCGTCAGTCGACATTCTATTGGACCTCACTCCACTTAACATCAGGTGCAGTGAGGTCACTTTACCTTGCACCTAAAAAAAAGATTTTTTGTATTTTACAAACTCGTTTTATTTAACATATCGAAGTCTGGGCCGTTATTCTGTATGATAGTGTAAACGCGTAACGCGGCCGTGTCATGTTATCTTCGAGAAATGTGTGTGGAATGGTATTCTGTAAGCCAAATTCCTATAATCCTAAACATGATGTGTTGTGTTACGTGCTTGTTACACACTGTCAAAATAACGTGCGGGATAGAGAATAAGGCCCCTGGGCCCTTATTCTGTATGATAGTGTAAACGCGTAACGCGGCCATGTCATGTTATCTTCGAGAAATGTGTGTGGAATGGTATTCTGTAAGCCAAATTCCTATAGTCCTAAACATGATGCGTTGTGTTACGTGCTTGTTACACACTGTCAAAATAACGTGCGGGATAGAGAATAAGGCCCCTGTAAGAATAGCATTACAAGGCATTTTTGACACCACATTTGTTAAACAATAAAATTGTCATTGTACTTAATAATATTTGAAATACGATATTATACCCACATCAGATATTTTTTAGACATTTTGCTCGATGTCGTTCCCACACGAAATGGGTTCTACATAAAAAATACATTATATAGGTCCCTTAAAAACCAATTACAATTTGTTACAAAATTATGTATTAACATAAATTATTTTGTTTATAATTTTATTGAATTCCAAACCGATTACATTGGAATGTTGGTTTGAAACAAATATTTATGATATTGTGTGTATGTTTTATCATTATATTAATACTAATAGTTGTGAAACTAAACACACTCGCATATTTTTGTGGAGCGGTTTCTAGACTCGTATCGTTAGTACGCTAGTAAGTTGTTGCAACTGGCAATCCAAGTTCGCTTCTCTCATTATGCTCGCTATCCTGCCGCGCAGGTTTTGCTACTCGTCCTTCTATAAATAGTGGACTGTGTCCACACTTTAAACAGCTTACTTAACTTCAATAAGCAAGCGAGAATAAGCCTCAATTTCTTTGCAATAAATTACATATTCCCAAGAAGCCACTTAGCTTTTAAGACGTTTTTACGACCGCAACAAGTACGCACAGTGGCCCAGTCGCAAGTGGAAGGAATGAAATTCGTAGACTGCTTGCACTTTCAATATGACTTGGTATATGAGTCGATTCATTATTAGCTCTGCGAATAACTTTTACGGCGCAATAACAAGCCCGATGCAAACTAACATATATTTAAACTTGTTTTGCTTTTTGGATATCAAACAGCGTTTCTTGGAAGGGTGTGGTTTATGAATATTGCTGTGATTATGCCTACTACTGCTGATTTAATAAATAAATTAAACTGATTGAGTTGAAATGTGAAAATATTGTGCCCAGTGCCAAAAACTCGCAATGGTTTTAATACCGAACGTTTCCAGTCATTTAAATGCACAAATTGGGTGAGGTATAAATAAAAAGTATTAATTAAGCAAATAATTTCTTTCGATGTTTCGATGCAGCCAAATATAAAACGAAATGTTTTTATTCAAAATACTTATAGCACTTTAAGTCGTACGCACTAATTAAGTTTATTCATTTAATTAAGTGGCTAGCTTTCTTCGATATCACAGAGAAGACATTACCTTAAGCTTGGAATGATCTACTGTAAAACATTTTTAAGAGATACAACAACTTAACTAAATATATTGGAATGATTATTAGTAATCATAATTAATATCTATAATTTATATTAAATTGTATTTTTAATCCTCTTGGTCATAGCATCACGCGTGAACGGATGGACCAATTTTACAAATTCTTTTTTTATTGAGTTATTGTCAGGAGAAGATTCTTATGAAAGAAAAAATTTAGGAAGTTGAGCGACACATGAGAAAATATAAGAAAACTTAATAAAAATATTAAATTGCCAGTTGTTTGACATAACTGTCAGCGTATATCATAGAGCATTATAATAATAAACACTTTAATTTTGAATAATATATTTTTTTATTAATTATACCAATTCGAATTTAATATTCATAGTTAAGACAGGACAACGTCTGTCGGGTCAGCTAGTATTTATATATAAATGTTGTCCTAAACATTTAAAGCAGTTATAGCATAACATCAAAGCAGGTTGGAAAGCAACCGCGTCAAAGCGTTAACCACTGGATTAGCTCTGTTAGCGTATTTATCATGAGTTACTATTATATTCATTAACTCTGGAACCTAATCCTTGAATGTGATCATATCTTGTTTAACTAGTAAGCTAGTATCAATGTGCTTGGATCTAATAATTAGAGGACATTGTTGTCTACAATGTGTTTAAAGTAATTGAGATATAATTTATCGTGAAATCTTTCGAATAATAACAAAATTGTGACTAACTTTCAGTTTAAAATTAATGAATAAATTAAATGAATTGATAAAGTTCTTAATTCCTTTGCGTGTTTTCACTTAAAACAAAAAATATAGCTAAACAACTCTTTACTACTTATAATTATTAATATTCATAAATATGATTGTATTTATGTTTTTATTACTGTTGATAATAAATATTTATATCCTTAATTTCCTCCAATAACACGGTAAACTACCATAAAATCTGTTAGTGGGTCAATGCATGCTTAAAGGTAGAAGTTCTGATGAAATACAAAATGTTACCCGGGATCTGCAATTTCGGCGCGGGTTCGCAGAATTTAGGCAATTTTGCCATTTTAGAAAGCAAATTTCAATATTAACAATAGGGTTGATCGATCCATTATTAGGTAGCGAATGGAAGTCATGGCAGGAAACTTAGATACAAATTAATTGAATTGTATGTTTCTGAGAAATATCTTCCTTGTGAATTTCCATGTAAGTTTTAGACAAGTTACAGGGATTTTTTACTGCATTTCTATTTTCAAATTTGTAAATATTGAGTAATATTAAAGATAGAATATGTAATTTGTCTTTTCTGTCCATGGATTGGTACCAAAGAGCATCGATTAAGATCTCCAGAAGCTCTCAATTGACTGTGAGGTCAGAAGCCAGATGCAGAAGGCAGTATTGCTGAGCATAGTACGTATTGTGAGGGGATTCCTCACTTTGAATCCCTAACCACTAGTCACTTGGATTTTAAGCTTCGAAATCCGAAGATCATTTTATTTTTTAATATTTTTATAAGCTTTGATATTTTTAAAATATAAATAAAAATGCGAAAAATAACATTCAAAATAAAGAGATTATAATATATGTATTGTATATTGTTAATAACATTATCTGATTCCCTGAGCACATACCGAGGCTAGCCCTAGACTGGAATCCCCAAAGAAAGCGGAAACGTGGCCGCCCTAAGCAGACCTGGCGGCGAACCGTCATCGCAGAGGCAAAGAACATCAGGAAGACCTGGAGCGAAATAAAACGCGAAGCTCAAGACCGAGCGGGATGGCGGGGCACTGTGGATGCCCACTGCCTCATCTATGGAATATAGGAATATAATGATGATGATGATGATTCCCTTTAAAGTTTGTCATCGTAATTTACGCTTCAACTGAGCCAAAGAGACCGTCACAATCTGAATATATTTATATTAGGTTTATTTTATATGTTTCCTTTTTATATTAAACTTATAACAATGAATCATAAACTCAGCCAATTATTTATTGGCGTTCCTCATTTATAGTCCATATGGCGAACTTAATCTGATACAACACCAACAGGGATCAAGTAGAAAATCCAATGTAAAGTGTCGTAAAAATAAGGTTTACGATCGTAAAAACACATTTTTACTCATACTTGTTTTTCGTCGATATCAATAGAGTTTTAATGGAATTGTTTGCGAAGTGAATGCCAATACAAATAATTTCTAATTTATGCAAATAGATCTTTTGTTTTGTGAATAAACGCTGGAAAAATGTTATGAGTAAATCGTACTAGTGTATCTGTTTATCAAATATCATCTTGTAATGAAAATTTAAAGATTTCTATACCTACATCTGAAGGATCTTTCTTTCTGTATATATTAACATTTTAATTTATTTTATACTATGACGTAAAAATTGTATTATGATATTATTCTTCAAGTTATCTTGTTTATCAATGACTAGATTTAATTTTCAGCTCCGCCCGCGTAGTTAAGTTTTTCCGGGATAAAAGTCTCTCTTTACATTTTCCCGAGATAAAAAATAGTCCACAAATTCACTTCTGAACACGTACACCAGTACACAACAAGTGCTCGATAACGTCGTTGAGTATGGAACTGGTTGCCAAGACGGAGGTACCTGTGTACCTACATACCAGAGTATTCCTCAGAAGAATTGCAAAGATATTATGTATTTCCCACGCATCGGTCAGCGTGGAAGACTAAGGTCTAAAACCTCTCAGTAAAAAGGAGGCTCAGCAGTGGACAGAATAAATACGAGGTTGGTATTATTATTCATAAGTTCTATGTACTGATTCGATCTCTTGTATTTTAATTAATTGAGCTGTTTTGGTGTCTACCTCTAACAAACATCCATGTTTCTTAAAGCTGAAAATGTTTTCGCAAACGTTCGCATTTGTTACATTCGTAGAATTTTAAGTTGTCTTGTAGAATTGGGGCCAGCGTTTAGTCAAACATTTGTAACAATTTATTTTTTTACACACACAATATAACTGAAAAAAGTACGTGATTTACAACATGAATTCATAATTTGCTGCAATTTATGTGATAGCCATCATGATGACCCATGATAAAATGGCAATATAAAACAAGCACTTATAGTTTACAGTAACAAAATAAGAGACATAGAATGTATAACAGTAGACACATAATTAATATTTTATTTTATATTTATTTCCTATACACAATGTTTTTTTATCACTAAACTGTATTGAATATTCTATTATGTTTGAATGACATAACATTCACAAACAATACTATGCGGACGACAGTAGGCTAGAACACATAGTGTCGGTAATTCTATAGTATTTTTTTTTTGTTTATATAGCTTTCTTAACGTGACACCCAATTTAAGTATAGTTACATCTCAATATAAGCTAATGACAGCGGCTCGATGCCTACACACTGCGAAGGATGTCATGGAGTTAGCAGTAAGAAACATACTTAATATAGCATTGCTCTGTACTTAGCTAAGTAACGTTTGTGAATATGGACCTTAACATCTATCACCGAAGGATGAGTGCAGCACAATGCCAGGTGGTGTACATTCTGGTGGTATTTTTTACTGTCTATGAAGTCTTTTTTAACTACAGGATATGATATGATATTGAATTTTTTATTGTTGTTTAGAGCAGTTCATGCACATGCTCGCAAAATAGGTAATAAATGAATTCTAAATTTCCATACGAGTGCACACAATAATGTCACTAAACATAGCGAAACAGTGTAACTATTAACGGCGAATTCAATATTTATAATTAAGTTTATTTATGCAATTAGTTAAAAACTCAGGCGTAGGGTCATGTCGGAACGTACTTCGAGCGCCCATAACCTTGCAGCCTTAACTTATTAGCTAACCGGTGCTAAATGCAGTAGCTAATCTTTCGCATCTGAGTTCTTTTTGCGGATAAATATCGGTATTTGCGATTTTAATTTCATCTATTTTCCCCTTTATTGCAAAGCAGCTAAAGTATGAGGGGAAAATTTAATTTATCTCTAAATTATGTTTTCGTGTAAGCAGGAAAGAGTTGGATTTAATTCGAAATATGAATTTGAATTTCGAAGTTAATTAAATTGTATTTCGGTAAAAAATATGAATATACTATTTGGGAGGGATCTGCAGTGAAGAATATTGATTGCGTTTGTACGAGGTATATTATTTCAAACATTGTACAAATGATCACGAATGAGTAAGCTGATGGTACCATCATCAGACTTCAATTTTAAGGTCAAAATATGTCCCTAAATAGTAAATATGTCCCTCCAATCAATGTTATCCAGTTATTCCCAAAACACGTCAGACTTCAACGACAGCAATGCTGTTTAGAAGTTATATAGTGATCACTAACTACAAAGTGTGTATTTACCAATGTATGACTTGCGGAAATACAATAATCAATGGTTGTAGGGCTGGTCTATAACCTATATTAAAGGTAGTTTTTCCGAATCAATAAAGGTAAACGTTTCATAGTTCAAAGTTCTATATAGTCGAGGGATATTTTTGAATGAATTAACAAGACATACACATCCATAAAATACGAAAGTAAATTACTCTTATTAATCAAGGATCTTCTGTACCAAAGTATTAAGATATCAATAAAATAACATATTTAATGAACGATTATTTGATAAACAAAACAAAATGGTGGGTAATGAGTGGGTACAATGCATGAATTGACTTTGTAAATCAACCGAAGCACCTTGACATCAAAAGAAAATGTATAAATTATATGAACATTCCATTTAATCGAAATTAACCGGTGAACGTAATGTCGGATGCTGTTTCAATACTGTTATAGCATTTCGGATTACGGCCACAGGCACGTTTCATGGATGACTGATAATACTTGACCAACTGTTTACAATTTCTGAATGTGTTAACCGTCCTCTTTACTAATAAACGTTAATATCTGCTTTATTCTTATTGATGTATAGTCGTTTTTGGTATGCAATTTTTTTTTAAAGAATTAGTCAGTAAAAAAGGAAAAGTAAAGCTCTTTAAGCTATACTTTGTAGCTCTTCGTTTTTAAACATGAGAATTATTATTCCATAAATCTGTAATTATGTTCTAGAAAATTCTGAGAGGTAACCAGTATTAAAACAGAAATGTACAGAACGTCAGCAATGAATATTGCCGGGTCTATTGTAGGTCGTTTCAGTAAATTTCCATTGAAATCGACACCTTGATCTAAATAGGCTTCAGGCATTTGACGGGCTTTTGCTAATAAAGAGGCTGTTTCATTGATATTTCCAACATGAAACGATTGTTTGATTGGAAGTCCATTCACATTGACGCCGGTTTCCATTGTCCCGATTTAGAATAGGAAAAATAATGGTAGGGATTAATCTGAAATTATTTACCAATTTTCTTGCCTTAGTAACACAAAAACGTTTTTAATTTTTTATTATTTTGATGAAACCAGTTAAAAACCACATGATGCGAAACAATTATGAGAATATTATTATCCTAATATACAATCTGTTAAGACCCAAAATAACATTTTAAAATGATTTAGTCTCAAACATGATATTAATCTTTCCTCTCAAATTGGTCAAATTCGGAATATGATTTTGTTATTAAAGAGACGTTTGAAGCTAAATAATAACATAAAATTCCGAAATACGAAATTATTTTTTTAAAACATAATTATGGGTTGAACATCACTTACCTGATGGTGAGCATCGTATTAAGTATATCATTTTAAAAGCAGTTAGCCATAAATGAAATTAATGCCATCATTTTGCAAAACAAAGTACCGAATCGCTATTGCCTTGCACGTAATGTCAATAGTGTATATTTTGTAGCATTAAAAGCTTAGAATTTGGATTTTAGACATATTGTAATATCTGATAATTTCACACAGGTTATGGTAACAACATCGGAGAATTGTTATTCTTTCAGTACATTCTACGTGCTTTGGAGATGAATCCAATGGGCGTTGAAAAGGATGAGAGTAAGGTTTAAGAAGAGGAGGGTTTAGATCTCTGGACATCTCTCATAGTAATACAAAAACAGTTAACTCATACGTTGCTCAGTCTGTAAGGCGCTTTAACACGGTCAAACCAGCCGATTCATGGTTGTCAAATATGTTCGCAGTGCGACTTTACATTTTGACATGATTATTTAGACCTAGTTATATTTGGTCACATTACTTCACACGTCAATGACAAACGCATGTATGCTGCATGCTCGTGTACATTTAAGAGACCCACGACCATTTAGTTAACGCGTCCAATGAAAATGCGACTTTATAAATAGGGCATTTCTATTCTAGTCGTGGTCTAATGTCGGTTGTCACCTTTATTTCTGTTTTTTGGCATCAAGCCATGCCATTTAGGCATATGTCAATTTAACGATCGGAATAACATTGTGTATTTGCGTGTAACCTAATTTATCTTATTTTTGTATATTGAAAACATAAGAAAAGTACAATATAAATTGCATACATTTTGCCAGTTTGATTTATATTTCAATGAATCTTCATTTGATTTCAATTGTCTTTCCTGTTATATTGCGAGAAAGTGCAAAATACACTAATATATTTTAGCATTTTAAGTGTAAACTTTTATTTCCTTATATTTTTTTAATTTACAAGATTTTAAAAAATTAACGTATAATTAAAACATCCCAAAAATCAATGTAATATTCTTGTACTATAATATGAAATCCTATGCACTACAATTATGCCTTATACACTACTAATTCACAAAAACTAGCACAGTTCATTCCTACTAAACAAAGATATCACTGCCCTACAATCCGTGATCATAATAAAATATATGGGAAACCGATCCGACGATGAAACACGTACGCAAGGTTCAGCTGGGTGGGTCACGGCCACCATCCGAGTCTCTTCACCCTACCGGACCCATTCCCGTTACCTCGTAACCGAAGAAAGCATCAAAACTGGCTGCATTCTGTCTCTCGTTTTATTTGTCTACGAAGTTACGTCAGCGGGTTCGTTAGCCCACAAGTTTTTATATCGAATCAGGTTAAAAATTTGGGTTGAACTCGGTCGGTTTGTTCACCTCTCTAGGTCGTGTTAAGGTACGTAAAATGTTAATTACATTTGATTGGTTAGAAATCAGGTTTGTCCGTTGCCTTGAGTTTTGTGTTTCCGCATGGCATTAGTCACTCCTAGTTTTATGAACGTTCATTATTTTATAATCCGTACGTTTGTTTATTTCTTTGTCACGCGAACCGTATTTGGTTAATTAGTTGTTATAAATTATGCCATTGTTGGCGTTTTGATATAAAGTACTCATAATTCACGAGTGTGAAACGTTTTAATAATATTAACGTAAAAAATTCCCGTTCATTTTGATTTTAGTAGCAGTTTTCAACTCTTTAATAAGGTTACTTGCCTTACAACCAGGATTAAATGAAATATTTTATTGGCCCCAATTCTGTGTGACATTTTCCCAAACTTCAGTCTTGCCACACAAACCGTTGTAGATATAATATTATACCTAGCAGATTGGTCGAAAAATCCATATATACATAATTGCATAAAACCGATATAACACCTTTGTTTTTACGATTCAATAAGTAAAATTTAAAATAATTAAAATAAAGTAAAAATTATTGGATAAATATTATTGAAATATGATCCTCTCTACTAGGAACATACTTCTATCTTAAAATCTTTGTCTTTATCTTCTATTATTAAATCTTTATTTAAAAAATAGCTCTAACGTAAGTGGCGCTTCGTGAAGAAATTAATAAAATAATAAGGTAGTGTGATCGAAGAAAGGCCGGTTCCTTACAAGTCCCACCATCCATAGCGTTGGTATTTTATTGCCTTGTAGTCCTAACATAAATTACAAATATTTGTTAGTTCTTTTATTGTTAAATTTAATAATACCTATGTTGCAATTTCATGAGAGGTTTTTCTTTATATTTTTTCATAAAACGATTTTAAGAAGCTCTTAAAATTAGGTGTCCGTTAGGTGGTTCGGTTACCTTAAAAAAAACCTGATTTATAATAACAACATGCTCATAAAGATTTTGACACTAAATCACTTCGACCTTCACTCTAGAGGCCAATACATCCGGTAGAGTATAACGCGCTTTGAAATAATATTAACAGTTTAGAAGTGGAACATGTCAATCATCCGATATCCAAAGATCGATCAATGCCAGACGGAAATCTTCTTTTATTAGCATACAGAATAATCATACATTATAATTGTATTTTTAAAACCGGGCACTTCCTTTTCGCCTGTGTATCCCATACGATGTAAGTAGGGGGTGAGCCTAGCCACAAAGTGGGCACAATTCCTGACTCCAGGCTGATAGCAATAAATCCAATATCACTACCTGAAATGAGATTCGAAACCATGACATCAGAGACGTGTCGCACCGTATGGTAACCTTTATTAAAAGAACAGAATATCTGCAAAAGATATACTTGTTGTGAGCCAATGTAATGAAAATGTAAGATACTTTACCTTAAAAGGTCTTTAGTGCTAGCATCCATAAAATGAAAAGTATAAGTGGCATAGGTTGTAAGACGGTTAGAAATGTTGAGGAAAGATGGTAATTCTAGATATAGTAAATATAAAATAAAATTAAAGAATAATACGATTGCATTGTCTGTAGTTCATTAACATAATAACTCGTTAAGGGACTACAGATATTTTAACTTATTTGTCAATGAACCAACTCAGCAACATTGTATCGCAACTTATCAAATGTGAAGCTTTTACGTGTTAATATTTTACAGTCGTTTTGTCCTGTCCGGACATTCCGAATCAATTAGAGGTAGAGGAAGGGTGAAAAAACAATCCAATGGGTTTAGCGTAGCTCGCACACTGACCCAATGATGGACGGGTAATGGTCTAAAAAGGAAATCCTACTTGCGTCCGCGCAACCGATACGCGAGTCTAGCGACTATCGCGACGTTAGCACTACGCGACGTTACAAACTATTTATCGGATGTTATTTCTTAATTAGTATAATATTCGTATTATTGTATACAAATAAACCAAACTAACACAGTTGCTCCTTTATCCCCAGGGGTAGGCAGAGGTGTAAAAATCTAATATCACTTTGCCCAACGCAGGATTCGAACCCAGGACTTCAGACCGGTATCGTACCTCGCACGCAAAACAATTACTCCACCGAGGTAGTCACCGTATTGTGTTATATATGAAATACTATGGATATAAAATGATATGGTTTGTATGAATCTCACTTGTACTGCAGACTGACCTGCTAGGCTGCTAATAGATTTTCCTCAGTGGCCCTTATACTATGTCTTAATAGATCGCGCGTTTACGGCGCGTTTAGTGGCGTTTCACGTCCGTGTTTTAAATACACGTCCAAATAGATAATAATATCTAAATAGATATTGTCACTGACTTTTGGATCTCCCAACATCTTAGAAAAAACAGAAGAAATCTTTTATTTTTATAGACTATGACGTAAAATATCTTTTTTTATGTCTCTTAAATATATTATCTTATGTTTTTCCTTGATTTCCAATAAATCATTATATTATAAATAAATAACGTATGAGTTATTTTGCTCTTTATAACACGCTAATTAGACGCCATGGATATTATAAGACGAATCGTTTATTTTCACATTAATGGGTTGATAAAAATATGCGCGGACGTGTTAATTGTCGAGTAACCCGATGTCAAAGACATTGGGGCACGCTCAAAAGTGAACAAAAAAAATATCTAAAAAAATATGTGGTTTTGCGTTACAAAGGCAACCGTGAAATAAATAACATGTCGTAAATCAAACACCCTCATAATTATATTGTGGATTGTAGTACTGATTTATCTTCACCGATTGGTATTGGTGTGCGTGGGCGCATGCTGTGTAGGATGAAGGCGCCGATGTCTGTCCCCCTCCACAGAAGGCCGTAGCCTCCACATTTGCTAATTACTACACTGCAAAAACTGCTACTGCATACGAACCGACATATACTCGTTTTGTTTAGGTACTCGTTGTGTTTAGGTACATGAATGTTTAATTTCAATGCTAACGACCCTATGAGTGTTGATGCTGGACAATTTTAACAAAAGTTAACATCACGATTTTATATTATATTTCTGTAATATAATACTTGAAAATGTGGATCTGGACTATTTTTGATCGTTGCAGAACACCAGTGCTAAAAATGACCTTTCAATAAAATATATTTTCCTCAAATGGATAACTTTTATGAAATACTAGTTACTACTTGCAGCTTCGCCTGCGCGAAAAGTCTTTCCAATACAAAAGGTGCCTAAACCATTATAGCGATTCTTAACGCCACCAGTAAGAAGCCAGCGCCATGTTTTTAAAAATCTTTCTCATGTGAGCAAACTATTAGCCTAGCCAAAAAGCATATCTGTCTATCCAAAAAATTACACGAGTCAAATTTCAAACATATCCACTCAAATGCAGCCTTTACTTCTAACAAACATCCAAAAACATACACAAACTTTTGCTTTGGAATATAAGTTAGAAATATATCGTAGATAATTATTATATTTATTACGAGTCTTAAAACATTTTTTTTTCAACCATAATAAGCGACGTAACTAATATCTCACTATAATTAAGGATAAATCCTTCGGTATGTAAAAAACAAAATCGCTAATAGACGACTGTGGAGACAAATTAATTGTGTTTATAAATAAAGTCATTAATTATGTCTGCGGGTGTCGCATGTGCTCTTAATGCAGTGTTTTGCGTGGCAACTGTCAATGCGCGCGCATGGCACGTTTTTTCCTTTCTTCTACTTAGAGTTCAGTTCCCTAGATCTTCATTCAGCTTGCCTTTGTTATCAATTAGTAACCCTATTGGTATTGTAATAAAATCGAATAGTGGTTAACTTATTAACAGTTGTTTTTCTATTTTCTGATAAAATTCTCAAGGATATTCTTCCACTAACTAAAAACATAATGTGCAGTAATTGAGGAACGTAATGTAAAAATACAATAAGTATTGAATACTTTCAAAGTTTTCCGTTGTTTTGTTTTAGTTTCGGTAATCCGTCGTCATAGTAATGAACACCATACCACAGTTTTATTGGAAGTTTTATAAAGTTGTTTTTTTTTTTCATTAAAATTTTATGAACTTAATTCTTCCCTCCTGCATGCAACTTTATTATTAATGCAACATTTTTATTAAAACCTGAGAACTTTCTTCAATTACAGTTTCTGTTAAATATTAAAGTTAGTCCGACCGTGTTCAAAATACCCGATTCAACGAAGCATACAATTGCATTTCATGAAAGACACCTTGTGCCGCGCCTGACTGCATATCAACTTATTTTATATACGAGTTGAAGCCTGGATTATCAGTCACGTCTCTAACATATTGTTTATTGCTTTTTTTAATCGCAAATGTCGGGCCGAAATAAATTACTGGAAGGATTATAGAAAGAATAATTTGAATACGCCATTAAGGTATCAAGTTGTCTGCGATTTTTCTTCATAAACTCAAAACAAAATAAATGAGTTTAGGCCAGAAACAAATCCTTTAAGAGTTAATAACAGTCGAGAACCGAATCAAACGCTTCGATGGGAACGAGATAAAATCTGACAACATCTGGCGCTTAACATTGACTCAAATTCGTATCGATGGACGATACCTGCATCTGCATCTCATATTCGCAAAAATAAAGCCAAATTTAATTAGCATATTTATACGACATACAAGCCAGCTGGATATCAAATATGAGTCAAACCCAAAAAGGTGGTTTAATGAGCGCGTTTACGAAATGTTGGTATTATTCGACATCCTCCGTCAGGTCGTTGACTCGCAATCTCAATATTCTAAAACGAACCCGCACGCCTTTTATAAAATCGGCCGACGAATGTGAAGGATGCCGCGGGCGCAGCTCGCCTGTTTCGCTAACAATCGCGTGAAAATTCGTAATTTTCAAAGTTTCACAGCAAATGGCACGCTCGTATGATGTTACGACTATCTGTTAGACCGTTTACTTGTACATGAAGGCGAAACGTTTCTTTGAATCGGACAGAAATGTATAAAACTTTATGTCGCATTGTCCACCGTGAGATGCGTTCAAGGCAATCAGAAGGCTTTTGTGGCGTCGGCTCGGACTCTCACAAAAGAAAGATTTCTATAAACTGTGAGGGAGTTCGCATTCAAGCACACGATCAAATGTTATTTAGTTTTACAACAGGACCACACGATGTGCTGACCATTTTTAGAAGCAAACAGTCGGCGTGCTTCGTTTGTTTGTTATACATTCAGTGTTCCCTCGGGCGATTTCTTTACGGACATACGTTACGGCTAGTAAAGATTCTTTACAAGATAGTTTACAAATTCTTCTTTATCGATAGAAGGCTGATATAAACGGCTTGAAAGAGAAACATTGTATTTAAGAATGAGAGAATTTGGAGTTATTAATGAAAAACTCTTAACTTTAATCGTAATGGCTATACTTAAGACTTTATCCCGAGTAAGCGGCCGTCGTTCCATATGAGGCACACGAGTTATGGAAAAATTATGCAAAGATTTATGAATAAATCCAAAAATATAATTTAAGTCTTTCAAAATTTTAAACTACCAAAATATTCCTTATTAAAGTGTCTATCTAATGGTGTTGGTTGCAAATTAATATTATGAGGACGAGATGCAACAAATTTAATAGCATTTATATTACGAAATTAATCAAACAATATGGACAATTAATTAAGTAATTAAAAAAAATGCAGAATTACATGACATTTTTTTTTCTACATGTGTATTATAAATTAAAAATATATAGCTTATAAAATACAATGAGCGCGCCGATATGCTGGGGGCAACGCTTAAATTAATCTTATTGTAAATTCTTATAAGATTTTTTAAGCGGTTGTCATCAAAACTTATATTTAGGATCTGGTTTATTTTTCAATTTATCAGATTGCTCACGTGCATTTGATTTAGGAGTAACAATTTAAAGAATCACAACAGTAATTTAAATTCCATCTTAATTAATATGTACAGATTTTACACAATATTAATCACCACATATTTATTTATTTAGTGCCAAATCGAATATAAAAGGTCGGCATCAATTAGAAATATTTTCGATATCCTTTTTACTATATTTTCTAATTCATATAATATTTTATTATATGCGTTTTAACAATCCGTTTGTATTACTTTTTCTTACAACGAAATAAACGTCATAGCTTCGAAATATTTCATATTAACCGAATAAATCACTCTTACATTAATCTTTAGTAAAATATCATTGTTTGATTAGTAAAGTCACTATTCTAATGTTTTTTTTTTTTAAAGAAATGAAGCTTTCGAAGCGCTAATGAAGCGTGTGCTACGATGTAACTTCACCAAATAATAATTAGCAAGAGACATATAAATATTTATAACTAAATCTTCAAGCATAGTATCCAAACATATAAATTATTGCAAGTAAATCAAGTTAACAGCTAAGGCCAAAACGCATTATAATTAATAAAAATTAAAATATAATAAAACCTTGCACTCGAATTCCTTACAAAGGATATTATGATTTATTGCACCTTGTTAGACATACAAACATTCTAAATTATTTGTATAACCCAACAATTTTGAACGCTATTGTTCGTCGGAACTAATCAAATGAATTTCACGCTCGTCTCGCTACCGGCTTGCAGATTTAAATTGGCTTTTTCGTTTTAATTTTGATCATTATTCTCTTATTGGGATTTAAATAAGTGACCCTATCGAGATCCCTTCTTTAATTATATTCAATAAGCTTTTGATAAATCGAAACGTTATCTGAAAAAGTTACATCCATTTTTTCATTGTTTTTGCAAGCTATATTTATTTACTCTAAAGTCTTCATGTTCTAATTAAAGCGGAGTATATGTGACTGTCATTTATCATGTTCCCTCGGTTGCAGTAGCCCTCAGCAGTACCCTTTTCTGTGTCAAATATTATCCCAAACACAAATAATGTAAACATTGAATGTCATATTTTACATTATATATTTTTTATCCATAAAATCATAAAACGGATATAACCCGACTTGCGTCTTATCTAACCTTTCAGAGACAATGGCGTATTCTTATATGAGAAGAGTTACTCCAATGCAGCTGAAAGTGGAACTGCATCCGGAGGTATCAAGTGAATTAGGTATTTCTCAGATTAAATCCTAATAACAATATAATAATATCAGCCCTGTACTATATACTTGCCCACTGCTGAGCACGGGCCTCCTCTACTACTGAGAGGGATTAGGCCTTAGTCCACCACGCTGGCCTACAACGGATTGGTAGACTTCACACACCTTCGAAATTCCTATAGAGAAATCCAAATATATAAACAAAATGTAATTAACAAACATTAAAAACTATACGAAGCTTTCAACTTTTTCTCCCTAATGGCTACCGGCAATGATCAGGCGCCGGCGGAAGTGTATTGCCATCCCGGGCGGCCACCGCAGTACACAGAGCCATCTTTGTCCCTCTTTAACTATGCCCTGTTGGTATCCCGTTGAGAGACAAAGGTACATTTAATCGTTTCCATGAATTGAGATTTCTGGAGTGTTATTTGGTATGAGATTTTAAATAACTATGAAGGTTTATATGCATTATTAAATCAATAAAAAAATGATGATAAATTTTAGTTGTATGACGTTCTCAATTTTACACATTTTATAATTAAAATGATTAGAGGAAAAATAGTATAGCTAAAGATTTTTCGAGATTTCAAATTGAACCATAAGAATAACTTTAGTTTTAAAAATTAAAGTAAAAAGAAAAAGTTTAAAAGCTTTACGACTTTAAATTGAAACGAGGTTCTATATAAAATTCCTTTCTTAAAAAGGCTGTCGTTTTAGAAACTGAAAATAAAAATGCAATTAGGTTTACAGTTCAATAAATACGTTTTTATCTATTAGTATCCTTAATTGTACTATATTTATTTATATTTAGATAATAGGATCAAAGAATCAATGTTTTATTTGAAGTTTCCAAGTCTTGACGCAATTTATGTTTTTACTTATGCACGGTATTAAAATATATACATTAATAAATAATCATCACTCCCTAGAAGTGTATAATAAAGCAAAAATCTTTTGTTGTATCAGGAAGTAAGAGGACCTGTCAGCGCCGCAACAAAAACTAAATAATTTTGGCTCGAACAAATTTAATATGGCTGGGGTTATTTAGCCAACAGCTAAAAACAATTTAATGCTTATCGACACGTTTTTTTATCTTATAGGGGACAAACGAGCATACGCTGAGTGATCACCGTCGCCCACGAAAATCTGCAATACTAGGGGGCATAGAAATATAAAAGTAGTAGCGTTGATGTACATACAATCAATACAAAATTAAAGTTTAAATACATTTCAAAAGAAACTCATACCCTTAAAAATGAATTTTGACCAATTTTCCTTAAGAAGTTTTAAATCTGTTTCTACTTCATTAAACATAGAGTTTTCATATTTCATAAACGATTTAGTGGTCATATGTACACCTAACTAGTTAGCTGTTTAATAATTTGTTCCAAATTTATTATCTTTTATTATGTCGCTGGATACGGGCTGCTTTCAATAGGTCTATCTAGAAATCTTTAGGGGCGGCCCATGTTCAGCAGTGGACATTCTGCGGCTGATAATGATGAATTTATTATCTAGAATACAAAAAAACGTCTGTTTTTATAAAGTTGATATGGAGACCAAGAACTGGTCATAGAAATCGGGGCAGGCCTTCAATGATGTGGACCGAAAACCTGGTCCACGCGGTGGGACCAAGCAGGATGAGGACTACCCTGAACAGAACAACCTGGGATGCATTAAAAAAGCCGACACTCAACATTGGGTGAATATATACGTTGAAGGAGAAGATGTTTATATGTGTATAATATTGTGTAAAGAAGAGCATGACTCTACAAATATAAGACTATTTATTACAGGTTAAAAACCTTGTATGGTGATCAATAAAGTATAATAATACCACCCTTATACGTCAATCTTAGTTGCGACACCTTTGTTTTTATTCATATCCTAACAGGTATTGTCTGAATTCATGAACAAAATGCTGCTATGAAGCAGTTTGGTGATGGCACCAAAACATTTATACAAATTGATTATTCATTCAAGTAAAATATTCGAAAACAACATTCAAATACGTATTTATTCTGTCAAATCAAGGAAACAAAACCTATAATTCTTCTTTTAAATAGCTATATTTCTTTGTCATTTATTTACTTAAAAAAAGAGATACCTACATACTTTATTATGTCGATCAAATTTGCGATAAATAATGCCAGCAAGTTGTTCGTCTGTTCCTAGCGTAGAAGCTCGCAAATTCACTGCGAATTTTTCATCTCCAATGTCGTGTATAATTGGTGTGACATTGAAAACATTTTCACAATGCGTTTTTTAAAATCAGGAAATAGAGAACAATATGCAAAATTTATTGCCGACGCTTAAATTATACGCCGAGGTGTTTGTACTATTTAGTTTTTATAAGATGCCGAGGAAGTTTAAAATTGCGGAACATACGTCTTCAGTTATTTTTCAAAGCCAAAATACGTTTATCATGACCGCAATAAAAATAACATTTTAGTATAACGGAAAGGACGCAAGAATTAATATTAACTTTTCGTTTTGTTCGTGATAATACTAAAAATATTATAGGTTTGTACTCATTGTATACACTCTCGTAATAACATTTACACCTGGTTATGCACACGTTTTGTAATGAATACAAATTTAAGAGTCGGTCTATATGTTCGTGTTTAATGGAAATCTTCACAGATTTAACCTCAGATTTTCCGATGGCAGTGCGGACTACTAATGCATGTAGTGGCAACCTTGAGCCAGTCTCACTGTGTAGCGAGTAGTCGGCAGTCGCCGAGTGAATTCTCTACTAGTATTTCTCTTCAGTGACGCCCTCACTACGCCCGCTATTATTAAACGAGTTCATTGGAACATCTATTTGCGCAATTTGTAGCATCGCAGCTAAGCATTCCAATGACCTTACTTATGCCTCGTTGCGAGAGATGCGCTTTTAATTTATCGCTTGCGCCCTGTTCATCAATTGGCGCGACTTCTTCATTCACATAAACGCCACCCACTTTCATACATTGAAGTCATCGCAAACCTATAACAGAAAAACATCTTTTATTTCTTGTACTCTCGTCTCATCTGCGCAGTCACATTGCATTTCAATTTCAAGACGTTCGTGGGCTTATTCAAGTTTTCAGACATTCCAGCTACATTTACACGTACTAACGTAACACAAGCATGGCAATACCCATTTTCAGTGAATACAGAGGCGCCGTGGAGGAGTGTGCGTGGCGCATGCGCTCTCCTTCGTATTTCCACACGCGTTGTCCATTCACTGCGCATCTAATGCGTCGAATGAGACAACGCACCACTGTTATTCAGGTAAATATTCAGCCTGTCCGGCTGGGCCGCGTCTCCGTCGGTTTCGATGAGATTTTAAAGTCAAATTCGGCATGAAACTTTAAAATGTCGGCGCGGTGGATCCGTACGCGGCGCGCGGCTGTGTGCGGTGTAAACGCGCCGCCGTGTGTCAGTGTGTAGCGGCGGTATAGCAGTGTACTGTGTAGCGTTGCCGACGCGGCGCGGTGCGACGAGGCGGCGAGGCGGCCGGGCGCGAGTGGCGAGTGCGGAGCGTGCGCCAGTGTGCGCCAGTGCGCGTGTGTAAGTGAGTCGAGGTTCGTCGCGGCGCGCCCTGTCAGTCGGCGGCGGCGAGTCACGCGCGTCGTCTCGTACACTCTCTTAGCTTCGTTGCTGCACTTCACGCAGCGCACCTGCTATCGTTCAGGCTTCGCGAGCTCTCACGCTCTCGAGCGTAGAGCGTGGAGGTCGCGCCGACCTCGTGCATTTTCGGCCCTCACCAGTTTCACGTAGCGGCGCGGCGCGAAACCAATAGTCGCGTGCTCAATTCGGTTGCAGCGGCAGTCGCGGTACTCTGGAGACTGTGTGCTGAACACTGGACAGTGGACAGTGGTGCTTGCCGTGGCTCCGACTGGTCGGACGGTCGCTGCGTGCTGTGACAGTGAAATCGTGAGTCTCGCCGTGCCGTACGGATGTGCAGTGATGGATGAGTAGACCCGGGCGTGAGTGCATTCGCGGAACACCGACTCTACAGTGTTTCTGGCCGGGAGTGAGAGCGGGCCGCCAAAATTGAGCCGAAACTGTATTTAGGTGGGTATTTAATCATCACACGAGCATCGGATGAAATTATGTAGCCGGTGAGAGCGATCGCTGGCACACTGGCCGTTGAATATTTATAGCGTGCAAGTTGGAAAGTTGCTTGTCGACAAGGAGTCGCGGCGCGGCGAGGCCTGCGGCCGGCTCGGCGCTCGCTGCTCTCGGCCGCTCGCGAGTAGCGGCTGCCAGCAGCGCACAGCTGATTTGTTGTGTCACCAAATCATATATCAGCCCCATTAAGCGTAATGCGGTCGTTCATATTTTATTTAGCGTGATTCACTGATCGCGTGGAGTGCATGCACTCTGTTTAGTTTGAGCGTTGTGTGTGAAGTAACATCGTGCTGGTGGCAACGAGTTAAACACGACGCAGGAAACACATGTTTGTGTTGAACTCGGTACTCTTGTGTAAATTAGCGTTCTGTTAACATAAATGCTGTATCCATTTAATTTCTCGGGTTGTTTCTATATACATTTGAGTAGATTTAAATAATACAATTTTGAATGAATATTGAAAAGTTTTTGCGATGTAGCCTGTCGGTTTTAGGTTAGTTTTTGTGAACGAGCCGCGTTATATCGAGGCCAACAAAAAAGGAAACGCGAATATCTCCTCGCTATCGCAACTGTCATACTTACGCTGACAAGTGGACTTGGTCAACATTACCGGCATTCTTGTGTATGTATTGTTGTGCGATGAAACACATTTAATATACTTTTTGTTACTTGTAACGTTTATTTTATCTGCGCTACATTTCCGTCCAATTAATTAAGAACAATATGTATATTTTTTTATTTTATTTAGGCCATAGTTTTATTATTAAAGCGGGTTAATTTAGTCAACATCGAATGATACCTATTTGATTTACCATTTTTCGATATTAAGACCTAAATTTAAGGGGTCATGGTTAAACGCATCAAGGTGCAAATTAACTCAATTGAACGAATTTAAATGGAAACAGTGAAGAACCTGCTTTACTGGTTTACGGCCTGCGTTTTAGCGCATAACGACTGCGAACATAGCTTTCAACATAAACATCTTCACTACAGGGGCCTTATTCTCTATCCCGCACGTTATTTTAACAGTGCGTAACAAGCACGTAACACAACACATCATGTTTAGGACTATAGAAATTTGGCTTACAGAATACCATTCCACGCACATTTCTCAAAGATAACATGACACGGCCGCGTTACGCGTTTACACTATCATACAGAATAAGGGCCCTGGACTACAATAAATAGACTAAGTGTCTATTTAGTATTTACAGTGTTGATTATTACTCGGTATATTGACAAAATAAAGGCTGCGTCCAACAGCCCATTAGGTAACGCTGCACTTAGGTCAACAACTTGCAACACCTAAGTCTTGGCTTTGCAAATTAAATTAGCCAAGCCCGATACAATTTATACAAATACCTAGGTACGTAGTTTCATTGGATAAAGGGCTTACGACGTGAAACTAATAATAGTATCGTGCATGGCTAGATTGCTAGATACTTTGTCACTATCTTTTGAAAGGGCGAGAACGGTATGCGGAAAACAAACTAAAACGTCATACAAATAGGTTCGTCTTTTGTTTTGTTCTAAAAAAAAAAAAAAAAACAAAAAAAAACTTTAGATTTAAATGAATTCGAATATTTAACCTTGCCGTGTTTATCATACCTTTAAGGCACTATATTTTTAACCGCATAGGGCAGCCGTCTAGACGAAAAATTATGCTATGACCGATATTAAATAAAAATAAGGTAACTTAAACAGTCAGTTTTCGTGAGTCGTTTTTGGCGGAAAATGGATTATTCACGGTACCAAAACGTTTCAATACAAAACCAGATAAACTATTCTATTAATATGCTTTTTCCAACTATTCTATTAATATACTTTTTCCTAAGTAAAACTAATACCTAAAATAATTTAGACCTTATTGCTCTTTGAATTGCTTCAGTATTACGATAGCATTAATTATTATCACACTGAGATAACTAAGGGAACATTATTAAACAAACAAAAAGTATTTCAATTATGTGTCTTATTGCAAAAGTTAGACGATTTCAAACAGTTTATTATTCAAAATTTGGAAAGTTTTGTTTGATACTAAGTTTGTTATTTATCTTTTATGAACTTATTTCGATGTTTTTACTTATTGCATTTAACTACGACTATTTAGAAGAAGGTAATTAAAAATTATATCAAAAACTTTTAAACTTGCAATATAAAGTTGCCATGTCATGTCAAAAAATCTTATCGTTCTTCTTATTAATATGAATGCCCAATGATCGTGAGAGTGATTTAGTGATTATAAGAAGTAAATCCAGAAACCTAAACGAATATTCAGATTCAATTTGGCAGATGGATTAACATACAGGCTACTTTTTATCCCATTAATTTGCTCCAATTGGAAATAATGGAATTATTTCAAAAGATGTATGTAGCGGCATGAGTCTCTATTGCATTTTAGGGTCCTTCGTAACTGGCTTTTCACGCAAGTGAAGCCGGTACCAACACGTTACTTCATAAAAACTATGAACTAGGAATATAATAAAATTTTCAACATGTGCACAGGCAGTCGCTATCATGGGTTCATCTATCCTACCAAGTCGACCGCTCTGAAGCCGATCCGAATTTCATCTTTCGTCAGTATAGTGAAGTGTGAACCTGTGAATGAATCAGCGCGGCTAGCTATGCTACCTCACCGAATGTTTCGATTGTATCCTACGTCAATCAAACATTCGCTTGGCCGTAGTTCAAAGTGTGGGTAAAAATGTGCCAACCTCAGAAACGGGACAAGGCCGCGCCCTCAATCTCACCGGGGATACCGCCGATCGCGTAATTTCAATCGCAACTGCGAAATCGTCGCTGTCATTGCGGTTTTAAGTTTTTTCGCGCGGATTGGTTTTTGTTGATTGGGATTTGGGGCAGTAGAAATCAGTTATTGAAGTGTTTTGTGTAGTTTTCGACGTTTTATAAACTGATTGGGTTAAATATTTGTTGTTACCTATATATATTGTAGCTGACGGTGTTGTGGGTGGCATTATGCAAGGAATTTACTGAACATGTAAATGGTGGCTTTAATAATCAAATTTTATTTCGATTGATGATTTTAATTAATAATTAAATTCGAACAAAAAAATGTCGTCAACAATACTTTATTATCTTTTTACCATAATTAAATCCCAACCACACGCACTTTGTCAAATTAACGTCTTTTAAAACTAAAATTAAAAGTGTAGTTTTCACATCTCCCGAAACATAACGAAACAGACCATTATATAATACAATTAAAATAAATCTAAATATAATTTACGATGAGACGACTCTAAAAATATTTCGTGTAAATTTTTAAGATTTGTGGCGTTGATCTTCTACATAATGTCCGCCACCCGTCGCTTCGTACCGGAATAGTCTGCCGAAAGTGGGTTATGTCAGAACCACGTGACTACCCTAGCGTGGGCTGTGGAGGCTGAAGGAATAAAAAATATATAGTTTCACATTGTCTGTCCACGCAATACTTTTCTTTGTGATTATTAAGAAAGTATTTCTATTGGTTACTTACCTGGCTCTATGTGAAATAATTTCCGTCTATATTTTGTTGAAAATGTATGATGTATAAACTAAAAGAGTTTAAGACAGCTTCTAACCGTACATCAGAATGTAGACCCATTTAAAAGCATTAATTTTAATAAAACTGAGTTCAGTAGACCTACGATTACGTGGGCCTCTCTGCAGTACGCTCTGACGTACTCTAGAGAAGTCAATATTAAATGGTATCTATTAAAATAAAAAACAAATGAATTAAAAAGAAACAAAATAATATGAATATTTGCAATAAATTACTCTGGCAGATTACATGATATAATAATTTTATTTTCCCAAAATTATAAATAAAATTCTTTTGAAAAATAATTTCTCATAAAAATTGGAAAGGTATGTGAATAGATACACTTCTACCCGTACTAGGCGTGGCGGACTATGGTCTAAATCTCAATAGTAAACAAAGCAGTGTTCAGTCATGGATCGATAATACAAGGCCGATATTAATATTATTCTTATAAATGAGTCGACTAGCTTCAAAAACAGCATTCTGTAAAATTTGGTATGAAGGTAGGCAATCTGTAAAATTAAAACTGATTTTGTGACTTGCAGAATAAATGATGCTAAGAGGGTTTACCAGATCTATTACTTATCTAAGATGCTATATAAATTAGTTTTTTTAATGTCAAGGATAATACAAAGAAAATAAGATATTTTTTATTTACCAAATTTTTTTAAAAAGTCAAATTATATATCCTTAACAAACGTTATAAAACATTTCAAATCTCAAGTACATTGCACCGCTCATTATCACTTGGAAACGTCATGGACGACAGTTGCTTATGTCAACAGAGCCGCGATTGCAGGTGCCTACGCGGTCATTCACCCCGCCGTCCGCCGATATTCGGGTACACTACACCCGTATATGTATAGCGAAGGACCATAGCCGTCTATCCTTGTAGATTCCGTTCGTGGTTCGGTTTGGTACGGTGTATAGGTTGTGTGCTATATTATAATATACATATTAGTGGGTTTAGAATTTTTTAAATTAATATAGACAGTAAATATTTATAAAAATTCGCATCTTGCTGTAATGTGCAGCATTTGGTTTTAATAACATATATAATGTGATTCGGGAGAAATCTCGAAAATTACTTAAATGTATTATGAATCAAATCAAATTAATGATTGAAGGCGACCTTCCAGATACGTAATCCTTTAACTACGCAATCATAATTTAATATGCATTAATAGAAAAAAAAACAGTTTTATAAACAAACACACGCCTTTATCTCCGAAGGGGTAGGCAGAGATGCAACTAGGGCATCCACTTTTTGCCAAGTGTGTTCATTCCTATATTAGACGAGCCTATCGCCATATAGAACAAATTCCAGACTCCGGGCTAAAAGTGAGCAAAATAACCCAAATATCACTTTATCTGACCCGGAATTCGAACCGTGCACATTAAACAACAACGTCACCGATGCAGTCGCCAGTTTTATCCCTCAGAATAAAACGTAAAGTTTGAAAGTTCGACCCACATACACGCTGGTCGGTCCCCTCCCGCTAGAGGGAAATCTGGAACGAATTCGTTAAATTATATCAACCTACAAATAGGGAGTTTATACTTGTTTACATATAAGTTATTACACCACATCGATATCAGTTATGCAATAGAGTGACGTACTAATAGGGGACCGGACAGGTATTACCAAAAAATCTGAAATTCAGTTTAAAGTAAAGTTTGTAATATTAAAAATATTATCTCATATTTGTTTTTGTAAAAGAGTTGTGATTTGTATTTTTAAATCAATAAATAAAATACAATAATTATAATATTTTTAGTCTATTCTTTACGGCAAATGAAACACCAATCACGGCGTATGACGTCACACGTGGGTAAAATGTAAACAAACAGACGTCATCTGGATGTCATACCGCGTTGTGTTATTTTAATGCTTTAAAGGTGTTTTTTGAAACAGAACTGCTCTAATAATTAATATTAATTTATACGGGACGTTGTTACTATCTTCCAGCTTAACGTTTACAGATTGTTTAATCGTTAATCATAATGGACCGCAAAAATATCGTTGGTGCGTCGTACCTGAATGTAATAATACTTCTTACCAAACAAATTATTTATTGATGTACCACGAAAAGCAGATATACGAATAAAGTGGTTGCAGTTAGCAAGACGACCCTACGACGGAATGTCTGCAGACTCACCGATTTAGTTCTGTGAGGATCACTATGATGTAAGTAAATAAAAAATAGTGTTTCGGTTTAAAATAAATCGATGAATATTTCAATTAATTAAATCATTTGTACACCCAGGAGGTTATGGTTATGAGATGTATTTATTTATGTTTTAGCTGCCACATGATATGAAATAGAATATTTATTTATATAGAATTCTGGTTGTTACACAGTAACCTGAGATTGCCTGATATTAACACGGTCTATGCAGTGTTGCAAGATCATAATTTCTTTTTACCCCAGGATTATTCGAAATTTAAAATTTTACCTAATCATAAATAATTCGGTACTTTATTTTCTATATCCTTATCTATGCAGACGCCACTTCTTTCTTCACTTGCACTTCAATAATTATTAATTTAATTATCTCATTTTATTAGGAACAACTAGCTGTACACGAAAATTGTATTGAATAAAAAATTATAATTGTTTCATGGCGTACAATTTTTGTAGGAAACATCTTTCTCTAAGCTCAATATTTATTACAATACCGTGAAACAATAGCTTTAATACCTTAACTCGTAGAATTTCCCCCAAAAATTACCATAAAAAATACCCTGCTGATTCAATTTTACCCTAAATCTAGGGTAAATAACCCTAATCTGGCATTATTGAATCACTGTTCAAATGACAAGACTTGTCAAGTTGCTTTATCCACGTATGACGTCACACGAGTCGAAATGACATAATGTAGCGTTTGCGCGGGAATTATAGCTATTTAACATTTAGGCATGGTTTTATGTACTTTTTAAGCTTTATTTGTGCAAAATACTATTTTTCTTGGCTATTTATATCCACAATGATCAATTTAAAACACCTTCTGAAAATTTGTCCGGTCCCCTATTGAAGGAGTAAATTGTTTAAGAAGTACACTGAGCTATGTTTACCGTAATTAATGGATCGGCCATTGATGAATTAAACAAATATTCTGAATATGAAGGATATTCGTCATAAATATGCGTGTATCCTGACTAAGGTCTATCTCTATGTCTATTTCGGCCGCCAAGCAGCAGTGTGTAGTCACTGTTGTGTTCCGGTTTGAAGAACATTGTAGCCAGTGTAACTACTGGATATAGTAATAAATACTGGACATCTCATGTCTCAGGATGGCAAGCGCAGTGGAATACCAAACAATGCTTTGTAATTGAAGGTATTGGATGGTGTTTCTACCATTTATGGGCGGTCTTATCGCTTACCATCAGGCGAACAGCAAGCTCGTCTCGACATTCAGAGCAAAAAAAGCTCTACAAAGAATGTAGAGACTTATTACTTCATATTATATAAATCTAAATTTATTATTACAAACAATCCAATAACTAGAACTCCGTAATAGTTTCTGGTTCGTAATAGAGGGATTCGGCTTCAGAGACGACGGAAAAAATAGTTTGTTTCCCACCTCGGTGGGCGGCGTTTGAGCCAACCTACTGTGGACTCTGTTACTGAGCCCATAAGAGTGAGAGAGACAAACAATTGTACGACGCGAGACGTTTATTAATTGCCCAAATGGCAGTGGTATTGCTTACAAATTAACTATATGAATCAAAATATTTCAAGCGAACGCCTTCGTGCAAAACGAATAGAATTCGCAAGTTTATTCGTGTCTTGGTTGTATTTTTCCCTGTTTTTGTCTTTTATTTTGATCTATGGCTGTACATTATTAAGCATGATAATCTTACCTACCAAGTGAAACAGCAAAAATTTTTCGTACGTATTGCAAATATGAAAACCGCAAAAACATGACTCGTAAAAACTCTGCCATGCATTTGGGTTTAAAATGACCAAATATTTCCCACAAAGCTACGCCACACTAGAGTACATGAACAACACAAACAAAAAAATGTTGTGTTCTCTTCTACAATATTGTCGTGAATATAGAGTGGCCTGTGTTGTCACTTTGTCGTGATAATAAGACGTAAGGAGTACAGAGGATTTATTGCACTGGGTTAATGTCATTTTCAAGTAGATTTGTATTTTCCCTGCGAGGTAATGTTTCTTTGTGGAGAGTTCGAAGATTGTACGAAGTCTGAGAAATATATATTTTAAAGGTAAAATGTTTAATCAGTTCAGTTCGGAAATTTAGAACATTGAATTTACGAAATTATTTCTCCATCTATAAGTAATAGACTAAATTCTATTTTAAACCAATATGCATGTAATTAATATTAATAACAATCGAACAAACTGTAACCATTACTTGATATTGTAAAAGATATAAAACATGCCTGCTAATAACAAATTACGCATAAGAAAAAAAAATGACTATAAAAACAACCGATAGATACAAACAAATCGAACACAAAGAAAGTTGCCGATGAAAGTCAGATCAAAAAATGATTTGAAAGTATAAAAACATCGCCGAGCCGCAATCTAGGCATGCGCTTCATACCTTCAGGCGAACACGCGCGGAATAGGCAACAGCAATTGAAAGAGAAAATTTACCATCTCGATGATTGCTCCGCATTGAAAGCAGAATTAACTAACTTCCCTAAGTCGTAATCATACTATAGAGAGTACAAGCTTAAATAGGCCATTTCGGTCTTGGTATTGTATCGTCGAAACCCACGAGAGATAGCTCTTGAAAGATAATATATCCAACAAGGCATCATGCTTTGAAACATGTGCTAGAATTATTATAACGCCATCTAGTGGAAATAATTTGAATTATTTCATAAAAATATTTCTGTTATCCCTGCCTTATAGTACAATCGCACAGGTAATAAATATACACAATGCTGTTAATTATTAGGCGTGTGAACAATTTCTTCATTACGTTACTCCAATAAATTTTGGAAATTTGTGTATAATAATAATTTGTGACACAACAAATATGTACGTTCCTTATTAATAATATTCATAATTGCCTCACAATTCGTGTGATACACATTACATGGTTAAATGAGTTTTAAGGTAAAAAATAATGTTGACTGTTTATCATATAGACAATTTGACAACTTTTTACGCTATTTCGTAAAAAAAAAACAAACCTTTTTGCTCATTACGCTGCCATTATTCATAAAAATATTATAAATCATAACGCCTGTAACGTATAGTGGAGTAAAAACAGTGTATTCCTATGAAAAAAAGTTGATTAACTCAACAAGATTTTTCACAAATCGCGATTTAAAATAATGATGGAATTCTTCGAAGTCAGACAACAAGGAGTAAAATTTAAGACAATTAAAAAAGTATATTTGAAATATATTTTTATAAATATACTTAACCGAATTCAATTTCTAGTACCAGTGGTTACCTCATAATATTACTTTGAATTTAGAAATAATACAAACAATTAAAACTTATAATGAACTTTCATATCTAGTATTGTTTTGTTTTTGAGTTTGTGTACTAATCCTATTAATAAAATTACTTACTTTAATTAAGTATTGTTTTAAAGAAGCAGCAATTTCAAATTACTTCTAAATTATAGTCTGTTATTTTGGTCCTTAATTACCATCATTTTTCAATTTATTTTAAGGTAAATAGTATATAGATTAAATATCGTAAAAAGTATAAATACGATTAGTGTTTCAAATCCTTAATAATAAAATTTTAAAATCCGAATCAGACATTAATTTTAAAATATGAAAAAGGAACACTGTGAGACAAATCGAGTTTTAAAACCCACGTTTCCTTTGCCAAAGCAATAAACAGTGATTTAAAAACTATATCCTGTTTAAAAATCGAATTAAATATTTTATGGAAATTCAGCATATTAACTAAAGCAATTAGTTATTGCTTTGTGGATTGAATCTTTTTGGTAGCATATTTCACGAGCAGTGTTTTTTCAACATGTTTAGAATTGTGTCAATTGCGTCACATAAGCTATGTTTACATAAATATTAAGTTCAGCGAGCTCGGATAGATTATTTAAAATTGTTTATTCATCAGGTAAGTAAATAATATATTATTTCTTTGTTATAAATCGTAGGCTATGAAGTAAATAATACTTATATTCAATAATTAAAAAGACGAGATAATATATACAATCTGTTGGGTAGTAAATCGTAATTACAAATTAATTTTCAACTCTTGGGTCTTGTGTTATGACAATGTATTTTCAATACGTACATAATACGTGTCGATTTTAAATTACAATCATCAATAAACCAGATATTTTTTTGTCCGCAAGTAATCACCGTTCTCGTCCAATTCGTTCGGCTGCACGTGGAAATAAGAGCGTGTTTACGATTAAAATATGATAATTTGATTACCCACCGACAGTAATGATACAAAATGAATAGCGTGTGATTACGGGCAATTTGAAATTACCAAACAATCGGCTCATCCGTTGAGGAAGAAAAAACAAAAGCGTGGGTTCGTAATCGCAATGTTTACTATTCCAAATAATAAAATCGAGGCGAAAATATTGGTAAGTCGATAACCGGCATAGTCGGCCACACTTTCAAATCACGCCATCTCGGTCCGTCTCGTGCATTCCTCGAGTGGCTCACCCACAGGCCAGCACGCGGGGCGTGGACCGGTCTTCGAGCATTGTACCAAACTAGCGTACGCGCCCGGTTTAGGTAGTCGGCGGCCGCTTCACGTGTACAACACACCGGCGGTATTTCGCCGTGGCGGGGTTATAAGAAGCGAGGTGCGCTCTCAAGGTGAATCGCCCGGTCAACATACGCGCGACTCGATCGAATGCCTAGACCAAACATTGCCGCGTGACCTAACCATTATAAATATTAGTATTAATTTTTGGTAGCAACCTTTTCTATTGTTTGCCTTACACGTTGTTGTGTAGAGGTTCAGCTTAGTGATTATAGCCCATTCGTTGACCGCATCAGACGTGTAACAATTATATGAACACAATTTGTATGTCTGCTAAGTCGTAAACATTCAGTGGAAGTAACACAAAGCAATCTTTCATTATTATATACTAAGAAGAGGCCATAATGACACTATAATACAGCCTTGGGAATGAAAGATGATTAGGCTATATTATCTTCATTATAACGTACTAACGTCAGCGTATAATATGGGATTTCGTAGATATCCCAGAGTAAGCCGAAAGTTACCATGGCGTCGTATAAAAATGTTGTGTTTGAATAAATTTTCCACACCGTAAATCCAACTTTATAAAAAATAATTAACATTAACTAGAATAGAGGTCGAAGTTCTCATCAATATCATTTTTATTTATCGGCCGCCAAGACTTATCAGATTGAACGTTCAATTCGTAACACAGCTTTTGAAATAGCTTGAAGCGTGGGTTTATCTAAATCTGCATACTCGTAAATAACCGTCTATTTATTTTATTATAAAAAATAACTCCGCGTAGGGTTGTTCTTTACACTAGAGTGGATAACAAAAAAGGCCATTTATTCAATGTATTCAAATCCATAAGCAACAATAGTGTTTTCAACTCTAATTTGTATTAAAACGCTCTGATTTTGCACGTGCTGCCAACACGCGACTAAATTCAAAACGCTCGCGCTCATATACGTTTTTTACAACCGGTATGCTTATTCTATTTCGGCCGGTTTAAATCTAACCCTAAAAATCGATGTCAATGGAGCGAGTACAATGGGGCCGCGCACGGACGTTGACCGAAATAAAAAATAAACATAACACGAGCCAGTCGCTAAGGAATTAGGAACTAGATCGTGATTCATACGCGTGCCTATGTCCATGGCGAACATTGATTTACATTTTTAAGTTTAACAAGCTTATGAGAATGATCTTTGTTCAAATGAGACCAGTGACACGGCCTTTATAATATTTAAGCAATACAAAATATTAAATAATTTTTAGGTTATTTTGTAGAAATTATTTTCTGTGAATACTCTCTTCTTTTCATTTATTTTGGCAGCGATTCTACAATTAGTATCTACTAATGTTATTTCACAAATACTTTTCCTGTATCAAGTCTTTGTGAGGATACGGATAATTAATTATTATTTTAAGATATTATTTGTTTATCACCCGTCTTATAACCCTGTATTAGTTCAGGTTGATATTTTAGATACCGCACAGAGCCGGTTCTTAATTCATTACGAAACATTCAAATAAATCGGATTAAATAGCCGGTCCGACCAGTTTGTTACAAACTAAATAAAGCGGATGGCTCACATAAGTGCTTCTTATATAATATTTAAACAATAATTACAGACCCTTTGCGCTTGCCGACTTACTTCGATTGCGTGTAGTTGCAAGTTATTAAAAGAAATGATTCGTGAAAGGATCGATATTATAAAGATTTATGCGTTTTGTCAATTTATGTAAAACTGTATTGAACTATAAACAAGAATAAAGCGGTATCTAGTGTCCTAATTGAAATCCTAATAAAAAAACATGAGGATATTCTTTTTATTATTCTAAGTTTAGATCTCTTTTATTTGAAACACGTATTCTAATAGTAATTGCTGTGAATAAAAAATGTCCTTACATTTACTTACTAATTGCATATTATACCATAACATAAACAAACACGATGTTTGTAACTAAAGTAAACACGACAATTTGTCCCGGTCCAAATCTCATAAGACAGCGCTGTCAATTGCGCAGGCGCAACACGATTGACAATGGTCGGTGGCGAGTCGGCCTATTTGTCCAGCCGACCGACACACGGCAGATGTGAAAACCGGCCAAGGTGAGTACCAGTTCATAATTCGACCTGATTTACATTACGAATCATTGGCAGATTACAATTTAATTCGATTACTTCGCAGTGTAGGTAATATAAATTAATTAAATTAATTTTAATAATTATTGTCTTGTAATCAATATGTACGCGGATATAAACAAAAGTATGATTTACAAAATAGTTAATATAGAACTTCTATACTTAGTCTGGCCATAAATACTGTTACACTTAATTATAAAAAAATATTACATTTGAATTTCGAATCTGTCATTTTTATACGATTGTTCATTGTGTTTTCTCATTTTGGCGCCAATACATTGTAAAATATTTTGCGATATTAAAATGGTGTGGGGTGATAAAGAGAACCGAATCGCTGTGATAGCATTACACAAAGTAGGTATGGAGCCAAATGCAATTTTTAAAACTCTCCATACACTTGGTATTAGTAAAATGTTTGTGTACCGGGCTATTAATAGGTACAATGAGACCTCTGTTTGTGACAGAAAAAGATCTGGCCGTCCACGTAGTGTTCGTACGAAAAAGGTGGTCAAAGCAGTAAGGGAAAGAATTCGAAGAAATCCTGTCCGAAAGCAAAAGATTTTATCTCGGGAAATGAAGATAGCACCTAGAACCATGTCGCGTATTTTAAAAGATGACTTAGGACTTGCAGCCTATAAGAGACGCACTGGCCATTTCTTAACTGATAATTTAAAGAAGAATAGGGTGGTAAAATCGAAACAACTACTGAAGCGGTACGCAAAGGGAGGTCACAGAAAAATTTTGTTTACGGATGAGAAAATTTTTACAATTGAGCAACATTTTAACAAACAAAATGACCGTATTTATGCTCAAAGCTCTAAGGAAGCTTCCCAATTAGTCGACAGAGTGCAACGTGGACATTATCCGACTTCAGTGATGGTTTGGTGGGGTGTTAGCTATGAAGGAGTGACTGAGCCATATTTTTGTGAAAAAGGTATCAAAACATCGGCACAAGTGTATCAAGATACCATTCTTGAGAAGGTAGTTAAGCCCCTTAACATCACCATGTTCAATAACCAAGTATGGTCCTTCCAGCAAGACTCGGCGCCGGGTCATAAAGCTCGGTCCACGCAGTCTTGGTTGGAATCGAACGTTTCGGACTTCATCAGAGCTGAAGACTGGCCGTCGTCTAGTCCCGATCTTAATCCGCTGGATTATGATTTGTGGTCAGTTTTAGAGAGTACAGCTTGCTCTAAACGCCATGATAATTTGGAGTCCCTAAAACAATCTATACGATTGGCAGTGAAGAATTTTCTCATGGAAAGAGTGCGTGCTTCTATTGATAACTGGCCTCATCGTTTAAAGGACTGTATTGCAGCCAATGGAGACCACTTCGAATAAGCTTTTTATATTTTTAATTGTTTTATATTTATGTATTAAACTGACACACTGTAAAAGTAATAAATGTTATTTGCAGTTAACAATTTTCTTTTTTCTTTATTACAATATTTATGGCAAGACTAGGTAATCATATTCATTTGGAGCTGACCCCCAGGGGATTATAGCGTGATAGTAGTTTTATACCAATGTATATCGGAATAACAAGGGGAATTATTAATGGACAGAATTTCAAAACATGTGACAATCACAAGAGGTCGTCGACCCTCGTCTATTATTTTTATAGTAGCGTAATAAATGTATGTCGCATATCAGTGTGTAGCTCAGAAATTGGATCCACCCTCTAGCGTCCGGCATAGAAAATAATTTCCTGTGGCAAGATGTAATCCTTAGATAATATAATGAAACAGTCTCCCGCCGCGTTTGTTTGTTTGAATGCTATAAATTTAATAACTACCAAACGGATTTCAATGAAATTTTGTATGGAGAAAGTTCGAGACCTTGAGAAAGATATAGGCTACTTTTTATCTCGGGGAAATATATAGCGAGGTTTTTATGTCAGAAAAACTCTTTCAACTGTACTTATATTTAGATACTGGAGAGGCCCAACTCATTTTAGCTATTATAGAATTCCGTGCTATTAAATATCAATAGTATTTATATAAAGCAACTTATATACCTAGCCTCGTGAGCATTAAACTTTGTAATATATTATTATGTGTTAGTTAGCTACGGTGGACAAACCTTTGATTATAATCAAGCTAACAGGACAATTTATTTGTACAGCCTTTATTCTGTTTATATGCTCCATTTCTGTTAGTCATAGCTTATAAATGGGCTATCCAACACGAAAATAATTTTAAAATTCGTACCAGTAGTTCTCAAAATTAGCGCGTTCAAACAAACAAACTCTTCAACTTTGTAATGTATAGATTTGGCAACATAAACGAATAGACATAATTCATAAATTAGAATTTCGAATTTCATAAAGTACTGAGAATTCGAAAGGTGCGTCTACTTAAACATTAATGTAATATTTTTTCTAGACAAGATATTTCGTGTTCACATCAAATGCGCAGTCGGTAGTGTGCTGTGTTACGACCAAATTAATCGACCTTTACCATTTCGAACTTGTTGATGAAATGTCTCCTGTACCTTTCACAACAGTGGTCTAGACGAACTCATTTGCCCATATACGATGAGCAAAGGAAAATGACCCTTAATGATGTAGTATTATTTGAAATTAGGCGTTACACGCGGCTGCGACTGAAAATCCCAAACAGGGCATCTCCTCGCTGCGTACTTTGACGAATTTTATGTACGCCGTATACATATAAGTGATTACACTATTTGTTAATTTCAATAAAACTGCTATTATATGTACAATATGACATTGCTAATGATTAAATAAAAAAAAATTTCCAGACAAAAATAGTCTTTATGTTAATCCAATATTTACATAATCTATGTACCAATTTGATTATCAGAGGTTTCTGCGTTTAGTTCTATCAAACATCCAAAAATCATTACAAACCATCGAATTTATATTACCAAATTTAGTAAGAATAAGAAGCAAGATGTCTGTCTATATTTAGATAATATTAAAATACAATTAAACAACTTGTATCCAACTTGGAAATCTAAATTATCACGTCTGAAACTTGCAAGTATTCTGGTAGACTGATTAAAACTTCATTGTTGCTCTTAAAAGGATTGTAAATCTAAGTAGAAAACACTGAGAAACCCGCAAATATTGCTTTTAAAGTTATATTGGGGTTGTATTTAAAACATGAATAATAATTGCAATTAAATTATAGACATTTTGGTTTCATACTCTTATTTTACAGTGGTTGACCATGCTATAGACATACTATACAGCATGGCTGGCTCAACTGAGAAAGGTGAGGCTTGACCAACAAAATAAAAAACCTCGCCATGTTAAGTTAAAATATGGAACAAATTTCTGTATCGCCAACGATAACTCCAAAACGAAAATCAAAAATGGCGTCACTAAAGCAGGTTCTTTATTTTCCTGGTCAAGCGGTACGGTCTTATTAAAAACTATCGTGTACTGATAGTTTCTCTTTGTGTTTCTACGGGCCCAAAGCCCTTTGATATTGTGACTTTATAAATTATAATAGAAATTATTTGAAATCAGATGACGCACATTTCTATCTGTGTTGCAATAAAAAAAATAACTATGTCACATGAATTTCCACGTAGCTTTGACTAATTGTAATATAGGTACCCGGATTTATACTAAATAGAAACAGCAATTTTGGTTTCCGTCAGTTGACGAACTGTAAATAACTAATTAGATTTTTTTAGTATGAAAGAAAACATATAAATAATTTATCAGTGACTATATGTATATGAAGTTTGACATATGCAGGAAGTGTTGACATTAGTTTGTGTTACCAGAGTTACAACATTAAATAGTCAACTCTTGAGCAGGTTTTGAATGTTTTAATACTGATGGTCTAGTTTTTTCTCGACTTCCTCGGTGGCGTAGTTGTTCTGCGGTATGACAGCGCTCTGAGATCCTGGGTTGGAATCCCGGGTCGGGCAAAGTGATATTTGAGTTTTTCTGCTTAGTATCAGCCTGATATTTGTGCCCGATATGGCAATGGGATCGCCCCCTATCACATTATGGGACGGAAAATGCTTGCCGAAAAGTGGGTGCCCTGGTTGTGCCTCTGCATACCCCCTCGGGAATAAATGTGTGATGTGTATAGTTTTTTCTTTCTAGACCTTGTGTTTAATAAAAGTATTTTCCTTTCTTTTCCAGTGTCATATTGAGTCTCACTGGAGTCTCAATTGTTTTCTTCGCTTCGGTATTATGACTATTTGGTTTATTTCCAAACAAACACCTTCAGACAAAACAATAGTTCAATCTATTTATACGACCTTTATTATTACAAATATGTTATATTGACTCGGCAAATACTAAGTAAATTTGATGTCAAGGAGGCGATTTGTTGAAATATCTATTTCTATATTTCGAAATATATTTAATATTTAACAAATAAACAAAATAGTTATTTTTGAAACAGGGTAATAACAAATGTCTGACACTTGAAAATACTTAGAATAAATGGAGAGAGACAAGTTCGATATGATTTTCAATTTGATTAACTCGTCAGTCAGTTCAGTCTTTGAGATTTATCTTTTATGAACCTATTGCTGCATAAAAATAGATTATGTATAATAAAAGAATTCTACATAATCATTCAGAGAGATATTGGATGTCTTTGCGTACTCTATTGGCTCGTCCTCGGGAAGCGCTCTGAGAAGCAGTCCGTCATTTCCGTTTTGCCATCGGTCCACGTGATCTCGAAGGAAAGATGATTCATACATCTGGAAAGGCCTACTACTGCACTGCACTGCGCGTTTCCAAAGATCATTTTTGCCACGATCTTGTGCGGTCTGGAATGAACTTCCTCCCACGTTGTTTCCTTGGCATTATGACTTGTCTTTCTTCGAACGAATTTTCAAAACAGTCGTTCACGGTAGGCATATGCTTTTCTGTGGCCCTGGCATTGCAGAAGTTCATGGGTGACGGTAACATCTTATCATCAGGTGGCCGGTAGCTCGTCTGCCTTCGGGGGAAATAAAAAATAATCCATTTTGCAAATACGTATGTCTATCACTTTCTCCACGAACCAAAAAGTATGTAGTGATGTCTTTGGTTAACTGTTATTTTGGTAATGCTTCGTTGTTTCCTAAACCTCTAATATAATTAAAACATGCCTATGAATCTAATCTAATTTTTGATAGTTGGTAAGAAAATGATGTATTAAAAATATTATTGGTTCGCTGTTATACACAGCGTTTTTTATTCACTTTCAGTCATGTAAAGAAATGGAAATCCCAAATTTATTCAAAATAATAAATATATAAAAATAGTATATCTTAAAATCTAAATATTTTTCGCATTTTATCGCGGTTTTAATATTTTTTTATAATATACAATAATAATTTTATATTATAACGATTAAAAGAAGCATAATAGAAATTGATAAATTATAATTGCGCCAAACATCTTATATCTGTTGTTATCGCATTACGAAGATCCATGGTTTACATGTATTGATACTAATTAATTATGATATTATTAAACTTTTAGTTCTATAACAAATTTAAAAAAATATTTGGTATTCACTTACAGAAATTTGATGTTCATATTTAGTTTACAAAATAAGCTAGGATACTTCGAAAACTCGAAAAAAATCCTGAATTTTATACACCATTTTCACTTACTTCGGTCATACAGATAGATTATCAATAACTAATACGACTTTACAAAAATATTGTGGACGGTATATCATCGATCGAGTTCGAACAACGACCCCGGCACGTTTGAATTCGACATTCCACTATTGATTGACAGCAATAAGGGAAATTTCGAAATTGTACGCCATTGTTAGCGCTATTTAGGAGGATTCTGAAAGAGATATCTATCTATGATTTATTCTGAGATAGTATAAAATATCTATATTATAGCTATTCTCTTCAATGGACCCATATTTGATTTATTGAAAAGCCTTGTACCGTGAAAGGTTTTTATTTTATAATAATTTCTTATGTTTAGCCGAATGTTTGAAATAAAACTTTTTTGTATGAATTTAATCGGGGCCCCAATCAGTCAGTCCCCCGGCTGCAAGTCTTTGAAACGTAGGGAGAAAATTATACTATAAAAACCCGCGATAAAATTCGTAAAACTGTTTTGAATGTTTTTATTTTATACTTTCATAAGACGTCTTACGGCTGCAATTAAGAAAATTACAATATTTTTTAATGTTGTATACACCATTGAATACTGATTACATTGTGCAATAACTTTCTCTCGCAAACCGTAAAAATCGCGGTGAATAAAACCCGTATCAGATAATGATTGCATTCAGGAATTTTTATTCCCCGCTCCGCGACGAGCCGAGTTGACTTTTATCTACGTCATAAATGTCATTCCTGATTCACCTGTCATGTTTCATTTAATATCATACATGATTTATTACACTTGACTTTTTCAACTCTATAGGTAAAGCGAGTAATTTTTACAGTAACTGTTATAATTCAAAATTTCACTTTTTATATCTTGGAATCGCTTTTAAGAATCGTCTGCAAAAAAGCATATATTATCATGGTTTTATTCTACTTAGGAGATGATAATGTAACAGAATATAATAATTATTTTGCTTAGATCTAAATTCAGTCCATTAAATGTCCTAGATTAATACGCAGGTGTTGGGTTATGAAACTTTAGACGCGGATTTCGAGTTTATACTAAGCTTAAAGTAGGCCACCTAAATGGACAGATACTATGAATTAATAAATAGGATATCTAAACGTTTCGATAGATCGGGAATTATTATTATAAGAGCAAATAAATGAACACTTACTTTGCTGTAGTCGAAAGTGACCCTTCTATAAACTTTGCTAGTATTATCTAAATAACATGACAACCAAAAGGTTTATTAATATAATTATATTAAGGTTATTTCTGTCTAAGAAAATCCATAAATAAAATATTATGTAATATGTACTTGGATTGGATGAGCCGCAAAGAAAGCGTGAAAATATAGAATTGAAGAGAGAGAGTTGAATTTTATTTAAAATGTGTTAAGTAAAGCCTAGCTCGGTAACAGCTTTGAATTAAGATGGAGGCACCGCATTGTCCGCGTTTGCGTGCCATGATGTATTTTACACAGCAGAGAAACAACGGAAATAAGTATTTATTGTTTTTCTAGACTTAAATAAATGCAAAAAACGATCATTCTCGTGGGAAACAACTACGTGGCTCTTCAGAGGCTATGACTATAATTCGTTCGAGTTTTAATTAAACTATTGTATGAATCACTAACGATGTTATCGTTAATGAAAAACCTTGTTCGCAACTGCGATATTGAAATTGTTTGAAAAGGTGCTGAGACCAGGAAAAAGCAGTAATAATCCTCGGGAAAATTATCTTGATACAATCTAACCTAATTATAAGAAAAAATTGTTCCCACTCCAATCGGCGGTTTAGCAAAATAAATGCCACGTGTAAGCAGGAAACTGTGTAAGTAGGAAGTTAGCTATTGATCATGCCGGGGTCGGAGGCGGGGGGCAGGGGTCGGTGTTCGCGCGGGGGTCGGGCGGGGGCACCATGCAGAGGCGCGGCCAGCCGCCGTTTGGGCGGGCGGTGCGTGCCGCGGGCGGCGTGCGTTCCCCGAGTTCAAGGCCAAGGTCTTCGCCCATTCAGTTCGGAACACGCTGAAAGTAAATATAGTACGCGCACCACAGTTACGGCATCGTTGCCGTAATGCCCGCCAAATGTGCCTCGATCGTGCCATTCTTCCCGAATTTTGTTTAAGGCGATACCTCAAGGTCCATTTTCATACATTTTGTTTCGGCTTTAATCTGGGTAACTAAACAAGTATTGGCAAGTAAAGAATTTAAATTCACGTCTAGTTAGTGATTAGTTCTCGCAGTTGAAAGAAAAACGTAAAAATAATTAATAATCATGGATATTTCGGCCTTTAAAATTTAATATGACGAAATTTTAAAGGCAGAAATATCCATGTAATGTAATTCGCGTCACGCTGACGAACTCGACAAAGTGACGCGGCCGCTCTACTATACGAGTACACTTACGACGTCTGCTATGACTACGGTTCAAGGTGCCTGAACCGAACATAATTACTATAAACGATTAATTACACTATGAATTTCTTATTCAAGGCAACCTCTTATTGCATTTTTGTTCAACAAACCTCCCACCGCTCTATTAAAAATATCCATCTAACAATAGTCATTATATTCCGATTATTCAAGGGCTAAGAAATAAAACGTTATTAAAGAGAAATGTATTCTGCAATGAAATGCATACATGGTTTATATTCGTCTGTGGCTTAACCCAGTTTCCATGAAATTAAATCACCGTGATGACCTACCGCGGCACCGCGTAAAATCACGATTTACTGCATTTATCGCGGCAAATAATATTTTGTTTGTTGTTTTGCAATTTGATCAAGCGTTTGCGATCGTAAGGTATACGTAGAAATGTATGTTGTGATTTAAACAACTCTTGCACAATCTAAGATAGCAGGAATTATGTTATTGACAAATAGAGGTTGGTATAAAATTTATAGTTTACTACCTTCCTGTGAAAACAATACTTATGAAGATTTAGAGGCATACTTAAGCTATGCATCTAAGTAGTATTCAGCGGGAAAGGTCCATATAACCCGATTTCTGCCGGCATTTCTTTATATAGAATTTATCTAGAATCAAATTATCATTAGAACAATTTACAGATTGCATTCATGCATATTAGTACATATATGTTGTGTCAGTTTCCCTTTCAGAAAATTTCACCTTTCGCCTCTGGTAGCCTTAGAGGTCTATAACTGTTTAGGTAATCAAAATTTCTTGATTGAAGTTCGGAGTTGGAATTCACGATAAATCTGCCACAGTCGCATACTCCATTACGCAACTCTTAAATATGGGAAGTGAAAGAATTTTAACCATACAAAATTGAACTTTTTACTGAGTAAAACAAATTGAAACTTTGAAATTCTCATACAAATAAACAAGAGCGTTGTTACAAACTCTACTTACTTAAATGCATTTGTTTAAAAATACACCACGTTTGAGAAATAACACAAAATGTATTTTGAATAAATGAACTAGCGATGTGTTTTGTTTTCACAGTGTGAGGTTTGTTTATATACTTATAATTCTATTGCTTCTACAATATTTACGTGTAACATTCCTGAATAGTATGAAAACAAGAGATTTGTTTATGTAGAATTGTTGTGATTAATTAATCATGATATAATTAACTACCATAGCAATACAGACGTAATCTGTGGTAGAAAAATATATTCTATATTTCTTACTCTTTCAATAAAATTCAAATTAAAGATCTTGACAACAACGCAAGCGCAAAACTAAAAAAATCTATAGCTATACTTCAAATCTTTTTTTGATTGTTTTAAAGAATAGATAACCAGAACCCGCACAATAATACCAGCTAACTATCGAAGAGAGATTTTTTTAAAAGGGAAGCTAACATTTCTGTTCAGTAATCCATAGTGTCTACTTGCCAAGTCTGCAATAGAAATCGGTAGAAACCGCATTATATAGACTCTTCGTGCAGTCCTAATACACTTGCAATGCAGTATTGTATAACAACACAAAAATAATCACACATACGTTAAGACTATCAATTGATATCTATCGTGTTACGTCAGTCACAAATCGATTCATAATTGGAATCTTATCGGATTTTATTGAATGGAAATACCATTAATTGTATATGTTACTAGCTGACCCGACAGACGTTGTCCCGTCTTAACTATGAATTTGTAGCGCGCTCTCTGTCAATCGCTGACAGTTATTTCAAACAATTGACAGTTATATAAAATTAATATTTTCGTTAAGTTTTCTCAACTTTCTAATTTTCCGCGCAATTTTTTTACTTTTTTCTTTCAGAAGAACCTTCTCCTAACAATAACAAAGACAACAGAAAAAAATAATAAAATCGGTACAGCCGTTCACGCGTTATGGCGTGACCAAGAAAGATAGAGATTCTTTTATATATATGTCGGAGGAAGCCATGTGTCCGGTTGATTGTTGTTTACGTGCATAACGCACAATAATTGTTAATCTAATTTTATTAGATTTGTTACATTTTTCTATTACTTAAAACCTTACGCATAAGCCATAATGTAATAGAAGTTTATTTAAAAATTATAATTTACGAAACGACCAATCAGAGCAAGGCACGTGCCTCGAGCGGGGTCGAGGCGCCATCTTTACTATTCAGGTAGGCCATGAGTGCTTTGGACATTCGTTGAAGGAATCATGATAGTGACTGGTCGAGTTGATCGAGTTGGATCGTTGAGAATATTTGTTGGTTAAAGTAAGATCGGTGCCCTGAACCCGCTGCTCGGTCTTAATTGTCCACTTTTCTATCTTCATTATTGTAAAGTGACAAATATTGTTTAATTTGAATTCGAATATAAAAATATCTGTGATCATTGTGTTTTGTGCTCGCATTTTACCCCGATAACGCCCACTAAGTCCGCAACCACTAATGATGATGTCGACGGGAATAATGCTTCTCCGACATCAGAAGTGGGATCGGTGCAGGCACAAAACGTGAATGGATGGATGGCGGCAAATGACGGATGGTGCACGTTATTCGAAGCACATTGAAACCAATATGAAGCTACTCGTGGAGGCGCTAACCAACTCACCGAATATCTCGGATAAGGGTATCACGCTACCTAAATTCCAACTGGCACATACAAACACTGATGCCCAGGCTTGGCTGTCAACGGCAGGCAATCTGCTTATCGGATTGTGATATAGAGGGAAGTAAATTAATTCTCATACTTAGTAAGGCAATGAGAGGCTTGCCCGCAACATGGTTTTCTCATATAGCTTTTCCTAATATGTAGTGAAAAAAATTTAAGGAAATTGTTATTTCTCGTTTCGATACGTTAAAAAAAAACATGTGCAGCGACCAATGACGTTTTACAAATAGACGTGTCATGGACTAGCAAAATTGCACAAAGGAGCAGCGTACTATTTACTATAGTCACATACTTGTACAGCCCTTGCAGCTCACATTGATATGGCTCGTGCGTCGACCGCCGTGGCCATCTAGTTTATTGGTCTCTGGTCGCCATGACCAGCTATGACAGTCGAATGTAATGTATTTAATGGTTAAAAATGACTTGAATAGTGTATGCTTATTACTAACGTATGGAATGACACGTTTTTTTTTCATTCACAGTTGGAGTATAATTTGTACGTCGTCTAAAAATACAGGAAGGCGTTTTATTTATTAAAATACAAAAACATTGTGGGCCGACTAGCCGCGACAGTGGTTGAAAGTCAACTAATTGAATGTCGGGCAATTGCCTTGCTTTTGTCTTGCCAATATTGAGCTCGGACAACGTGTCTATGTAATGAAAACATCTTAGGCAGCGACTATATTAAAAATGCTTACTGGTAGACCGCAAGAAGGAGAATGTCTTGCTGCATATGCAAGTCGTTTATTTATTTTACTTATTTCACGATGGAGTAATTAAGACAAAGAAGAAGTGATGGTACCCTTAATACTTGCACACATGGGACAAATTGAGCCACGTGTACAACGTAATATTTTTTGTTTTTTTTTTTCTAAAGAAGTAACGATCTTTCAGTCGACTACATAACATGCAGAAGATAACCCCGACCTCTGAGCGCCGAAACACCGTCGTTGCTACACAGGCTCCTGTTACTTGTTACAAGAGTAGTGTTGAGGGTCATGTGGCATCGCGGTGCTCTAAAATATGGCCAGTTGCGAGCAGTAGCGCACAATCTGCCACCGTACCGAGCGTTGTGAAGCGAGTGGACGTATGTGGTATGAAACCTATCACTGGGATAATTACGTAATTTGGTGAGCAGTTCTCATTTTGTTTTGATTCCGGTGCTGACTGTTCCCTAATTAAGAAAGAGCGTCTCTCTTAAGCTTGTTGGTACATTGTAGCGTGCAATTGTTACTTTGATTGGTATAAGAAAATGCAATGTATTATGTGATATTTTGATTGGACGCAATTTGTTAGCCTTAGGTTTATCAGTATACACATATCGAGCAATAAACTTAATATAATTGCGAGGCCCTCTCTAGTTAATATTTGCAACGTAAGTAAACGTAGTGGCTGATTTTCTTGGCTTGGATACCGATATACCTGATGATTTTAAACACTACTAATAGAACTTCTTAGTAGCTTCAAGAACCCATTTGTTGAAGGCACGCCTACTAGTAGAATAAAAAGAGGTGAGTCACAAATGACTTTAGTAGATCCTAGAAAAATCGTGCAACGGCAACCATGTCATTGAGTCCTGAAGAGTAAGTGATATCTGCCGGATTTATTACACCAAACAACTCGCTCTTCTCTAACCCAATACTCTTAGTGAAGCAGCGCGATGGCACACATCGAATGTGTATAGAAAACCGAGAATTAAACTCTAATACTCTAATCGGTGATCAAGTTCAAAGATTATCCGTCGTGCGATTAAATAAGTGTCGACATGGCTAATGGATTTAATTAAATTTCTGTAGATGTAGAGGCAAATTCGATACAAAAAAACCGCATTTATTATTCAGAACTCTCATTATGAGTTTACTGTAATGTATTTTGGCCTACGAAATGCAACCTCTATGTATCAGAGAGTTATTAATACTGCTCTAGGCATCGATGTATATGTACTACGTGCTGGATCTGGTGTTCCGTACACTCATTGTGTTCGACTCAACTGTACTGCGATCCGTACACCTGACTTTAGTATGAATTTCAACATTGACAGCGTGTGATTGTGTGTGGAGTGACGCTCTAATGAGCGTTTATAAGGGAGCTCGAGTCTGGGTGTAAGCCTGGATGTGAATAAAAAAAAAATGTTGATCAAATAAGTGAAGTTATTTGTTGTTCAAGTGAATGAATGGGTTTAACAGTAACGTTTTGGTTGTCATTTTGGTTAAGATTTTGAACAAATAGTTTATATGGACGTTCGTGTCTATAGAATATACATCAATGGCTAGGTGACTTAGCGCAATCTTCCACAATTGTCTACATGGATAATTTAGTGATACCTGCGAAAAATGTAGTTTTTCATTGGTCAATTATTAGTAGTATTCATGAGTAAATTGGGTTGGGATAAAACTTAAGAGATGGCATGTTATCAACATTACTGGCTTCCCAGTATTTCAAAATACATCATAAAATTGCATAACATATAGAGTAGCTAAGTTACGAAGTGGAAAACAACCGATAGTGTAACGGTCCATACTGAAAGCTGATATTCCTTAGCTTACAGTCCACATCGGCGCCACAAGTAAGTTTAGTGGCAAAATGATGAAAGGAATATGTTTTCATTCTAGCAGTTTATTATTTTATTTCTATTTTTACAGAAAACCATCAGCTAAAACAGATATAGTTTGAACAATTATATAACTGAAGGCCAATTTAAAGTTTTCACAGATATGTGTGAGTTTATGTTAGAAGTAATAACAGGCAGCTCAGAAGATTACAGAGATCACATTACATAAATAAAAATTAAAATGTAGAGAAGTGACACGTATTATAAAAAGAAAGCATTAGCCAAGATTTTTCTTAGTTTCGAGACACTTTCAATGAATTAAATATTCTACTGACTCTGGTTATATAGGAGCTTTGATGATAAACTTACTTCGCAGTGCGTACATGTAATAGGCTTGGTATTCTTATATGGCTAGTATGGATATGTAATGCTATTTTTGTCCGTAGATAAGGACAGTCCACAGAACTATTCGGAATGTAAAAGAGATACGCTAAGTCAGCTATGCGCCTTCGTTCCTCTAAGGGATGAATGTGATTTTTTTTGTAGTGGCTAATGTAGTTTGGAAGATACTTGTGCGATATTGTAAATATCTCACAAACTTTCTCGGAATGCTTTCAATTCTGTCGATATGATGGCTATTGTAATTTGGATTCCATACTTGTGAATAATATTCGAGATGGCTATGCACGAGAGTACAGTATAAAACTTTAATTGTTTTTATATTGTTGAAGTCAGACGATATTCTCATTACGAAACCTTAAGGTTTAGATGCAGCCTTGATGATGTTAATATGGATATCAAACTAAATTTTCGAGTCGAACGTTACTCCTAAGTCTTTAATAGAGATGACACTGGTTAAGGAGTTTCATCAATTGAGTATGTAACTTCAATGAGGTTTGGCTTTCGTGTAAAGGTACAGATATAGCATTTAGAGACGTTTAAATCTTTAAAACTAACTTGTTTAATCTACCGTTATTTGTAAAACGAGTAAGGTCCTCTTGTAGTGCGAGATTATCAGCTCCAGTAGCAATATGACTAAATATTTTCATATCGTCTGTTACTAAAGGATTTCACAAGAGATAAATTTTCTTCATAAGGTAGCCTGGCAGGCGTGGTGGTGATGGTTTCGTTAAGCTTTGAAATGCCAATTTGTTAGGCCATTAAACAGTAGAATCAGTAGAATGAGAGGCGAGGTGGCCCTGATAAGTGTATAAGAGGCGAGGTGGCCCTTGATAAGTGTATAAGAGGCGAGGTGGCCATTGTTAATAATAAAAAAATGTGAAACGCGATAGACGACGAGGTGACTGTTTCGATACTGCGGACTTAATTCAGTATGTAATGTGGAGTCTATTGAGATTCAGATTGGATACGGAAAGCCTAATTACTATGATAGCGCATCTATTTTGTGAAAATACCTTAAAGAAAGTTGTCGCGCAGAAGCCAAAATGTACACGATTTCCTTGGTCAGGAGTGGCCGAACTATGCTATTATATTACTCTCTTTTCTGCAGGAAACTATGATGCGTGGCCTTCAACATTACACGAGGGCGTGTAATATGTCAGGACGGCCGTGTCGGAGGAAGCCATGTGTCCGGTTGATTGTTGTTTACGTGCATAACGCACAATAATTGTTAATCTAATTTTATTAGATTTGTTACATTTTTCTATTACTTAAAACCTTACGCATAAGCCATAATGTAATAGAAGTTTATTTAAAAATTATAATTTACGAAACGACCAATCAGAGCAGGCACGTGCCTCGAGCGGGGTCGAGGCGCCATCTTTACTATTCAGGTAGGCCATGAGTGCTTTGGACATTCGTTGAAGGAATCATGATAGTGACTGGTCGAGTTGATCGAGTTGGATCGTTGAGAATATTTGTTGGTTAAAGTAAGATCGGTGCCCTGAACCCGCTGCTCGGTCTTAATTGTCCACTTTTCTATCTTCATTATTGTAAAGTGACAAATATTGTTTAATTTGAATTCGAATATAAAAATATCTGTGATCATTGTGTTTTGTGCTCGCATTTTACCCCGATAACGCCCACTAAGTCCGCAACCACTAATGATGATGTCGACGGGAATAATGCTTCTCCGACATATATATATATATATATATATATATATATATATATATATATATATATAAAAGAATCTCTATTTTTCTTGGTCACGCCATAACGCGTGAACGGCTGTACCGATTTTATTATTTTTTATATATATATATATATATATATATATATATATATATATATATATATATATATATATATATATATATATATATATGGATTGAACTTAGATATGTTTATCTATATGATTTTATTTGTAACATCTAATGAAACTACATACACCTTTATTCATATTACATCACTTCATTCACTTAAAACTGTTTGTGTATTGTAATTTTTTAATCCCAGACAAGACGGCGCTTTTAGTTGTCTTCGTCGAGTAGCATAATATATGTGTATAGATTGGAAGGTCCTGGCTTCGATTCTTAGGGCGATCAACATTTTTTTCAACACGATTTGCCCGGATTATATCCTTCAGGGGATTACTGTCAGCCAGGAGGATTAGCGGTCGCAAAAACTAAGAAAAATTCTGTATGTAATGTGTTTAGAAAAGTGTTTTGCGCCGACAACATTAGGATTGGGTAAAGGGCAGGTGTAAACGAAGACATGACGGCGCTCTTAGTGTAATAAAAATGTTAATAGTTTCTTGATGCTCTACTCTACATATCTAAATAACTTTTTTACAAAATCACCGTTATTAGACCAGTCTACATATTTTAAAATTACTTAGAGTTTGTCTTAAATTGCTTTAACTGCTTTTTGTAGAATTTAATAAAGTTTTTATAATGTAGAGAAAGTATCGAGCTTTGTGGCATCAGTATTCTAAGAAATGGAATGTAACATTTGGTATTTAATAACCTACTTGGGAATTTTAAACGCTATTTTCTAATCTGAGAAATCTAAACGCAATACGAAACTTGCGCGGCAACGTAGTTCAGTTAGATTTGTTGAAACTACACGCTATAATAGCATGCTGGCTCACAACATAACTCCAAGGACAACTTCGTGAATAGGGTAGCATTTTTTCAATGTTAGTAGCGTCGTCGGACACCGGTTCAGATGCGTATCGAATAGATACATGGATACCGACATGAAAATAAAACCTAGAGTAGCATGCATTATCGCACGCAACCGACGCGGCGGTGAACTACACCGTTCAATACAAACACAGGCTTTCAAATAAAAACAAAGCCATCGCACAATTTATAACCGTGCACCAAGCGACTGACGTTCAAGGCACCCCTTGTACGTGCTCTTCTATAAACATAAACATGGAAAATGCACAAAAGCCTCTCGGGCGTCGCGTCGCTGTCAGATAAAGTTGTAGAGTTTCTTTTGCGAGGCATGGGTGCGGAACGATGACGGGTGCGAGCGAGACGGCAAACCCACGCTGATCGTTAGCCCTGATCTTCAGCGCGCCACAAACACACAGCCCGACCGAGAGCGAAATTGCAGCGAGAATGCACCTAGCTGTGTTATTACCGACGAGTTCGTTGCGAAACGGCCTTCTTCCGCGCTCGTGCCGATCGAAATGCCACTTTGGTGTCCATGTCATTGGGTCGCGTTTCGTTTGGTGTGCAAGTGAAACCGGTTTGTATTTTTCTGAACGAGCGATTGTAGACGTTGTCGTTGCGACATAAGTTCCGTTGGGCACGGCGCAGGAACGCGGCGGCGGCGGCGGCGCGGCGCGGCGGCTCCTCGTATATTTAGCCCGCATTGCCTGCGGTCGCGCTGTAGTGGGTGTATTAGGTCGCTCGCACGCACTGCTGAACTAGTCGGAGGGCTTCCTATTATCGATTTATGTTATTGTGCAGGACGCGGACGCGATGTCACGTAGTGCGATTCATTTTACACGTTTTTCATAAACTTTTTCTCGCTTTTTCCGCTGCGCCGCGCTCGGTTTCTCTTTCTAAGAAAGCTTTGCTCGAGTGAAACTTGTTGGAAATGAGATTTCACTTACGATATTGTTCCGATTGCCATTCTTGTTCTCGCATCGAGTAATTAAGTAATGATTTATCTGGTATAATATAAAGCGTTCGTGCATTGCTTGACAATTAATATAGCCTACATTAATTCACATTTTAGCCGACAGAGTGCGCGATAAACCGGTAAATTATAACGTTGTACATAATCTATGATATATAAGCTACAACTGGTACATTTAATTAACATGTATTTAATAGTAACTCAAGATTGATATTTAATTAAAGAAGGATTTCGCTTTGAACATGTATATTACACTAATTGGATTGTAATTGAAGATTGACCACACGATTGAAGCCTTTATTAGTAAACAGGATTCGTGAGCTGATAGGCGTACACGACCGTATCTGATTTGAATTTAAATAAAAACCTACCAACGTTAAATAATAGAAGTAAACAGTTTAATAATATTGAAACAATAATTTACCCTCGAAGATGAGTAATCAATTTTATATTATACATTTTTTCTAATATTGAAATACCAATATAATAATAAGCTCCTGCAGGAATAGTCAGATGTCTGAAGAGAGGTAGAAGGAGGTAGGGAGGAGGGAGGTTACATGTGGCGAAGCCCGCACGCACAGTGACACCTATGTGAAGTGGGTAGTAAAGGCTCTCCAGATACTCCCAACCACATTGTAATTTATGTATCGCACATTATCTGTTTTAAATCCTATTGAATGTTGGGAAGTATTTTGTGTTGTGTTCTGAGTCCTAAAAACATCTTATTAAAAAGGATTAAAGCCTCCTTAGCCAGAATACAAGCATTAAAAATTTCCCGATACGTTTGTTCGTTGACTTATTCTTGAAAACAACTTATTTTTAAATTTTCCTTATATTTATTGTGTAAAAGCACTATTTTTAGATATAACGTAATTCTGTTAAAAAAACTTCGAGAAACAATGTCGTCTGCGATTTTCCTTTAGCTACCTAGCCTACTCTTATGACGAATAACAAAAACGTCATCAATACCTCCACCACATTTAATATCATATGCATAAGAATCAAATTTCAAAATCAAAACACACTCTTAATAAAATAATGATCCATTTCAAAATTGCCAATTTGTGGAAATCGTCAAACACCCAATTTTTGTTTGCGGCCTTTTAGTTTTTTTCATGCTATAGGTTTCATTTATTACCTATCTTCAATAAGCTCAATTTTATAGCAACTTCAAAAAAAAGGTAACAAACAAATATTAGTTTTCCGACGACTGCCTCAAATTATCAATTTTAAAATAGGTCATTATTTTATTAAGAATGCGAAAATAGTCTACAATTACATCTAAGTTCTACAAGATTTTGCATAAAAATAAAGGACTGCGAAAGAATTACACTTCGCTTAGAATATTACTAGTTTTTTTCTTCACAGGAAATGGGCGTTTATTCTCACACTTCCCACGTCATAGATAATAAACTATTTCTTGTACGATAGTTAAATAAGAGTTTCCCCTGGTAACATATATTTATGTCACCTGTCCCATCGCTTTGAATCACCCTGTACAACGGAAATGCTGTTTTTTAAATAACACGTTACAAATGACTGACCAATAATTTTGTCTAGGATAAATGTTAATAGAAATATTCTATTTTTAACAATTTAAATGTCTATTCGTGTTTAAATTCAATTTCCAAAAAGTTGTTTTTCATTTCCGAATAGTAAATAGTATACGACTGTATTATATACTGTCCCACTACTGGCCACGGGCCTCTTCTACTACAGAAAGGGATTAGGCCTTAGTCCACCACGGTGGCCTTGTGCGGATTGGTAGATTCACAAAGAATACACATATATTTTTTATAAAAGTCAGAGGTGTGTGCCCTCGGGTTTTGAACCTGCGGACATTCATCTCAGCAGTGCGTTCCACACCCAACTAGGCTATCGTCGCTAACATATCCGAATAATCATACTAATTACTAAAATAAAATTAACGTGGAACCTAACGTGGAACTAACTTTGCAACGAAGCTAAAAATCAAATACACAAAAGTAAAATCCTGTATGCTAGTTTGCAGTAAAATGTAGAATTTAGTTGCGACAGGGCAATCAAAGGACAGGCCGACTATAAAAAGAGTTAGCACAAGAAACCAACGATCCGTATATTGTAATTTGAATTGCTATTTTATGTAATGTCGACGACATTAGTGCGTTTATCGGTAATAGTGCATGTCCGAAGGGAGGCTTAATGTTCATGTCATTTGTAGAAAACATGTAATCTTCTAATGGTATTTATTAAATGAACTCTTTTCCGAGTAAACTGTGCCCCGTGTTATGTGATTTTAAAGCGGTTAGCCTCATTTCTAGTCTTGATTGAAATCGACTTACAGTTGTTTGTCGAACTCCCATGAGTAAGGGTAATTGTTTCCAATTATCTTTAAAGATTGTTATGAAGTTAGTATATATAACTGTTTCAAATAGGGATATCCATTCTGTCTTTTTTTTATTCTTTGAGATTCTTTTACTCTAATTCATATTTCACTGAGTCACTACGACAAAGTCCTATGTAAATTTTTATTTATGTTGCATAAATTAGGTTAAAAATGTTCACGTCGGTAAAAATTAAAAAATAAATAATTCCTGGTTTGCCTCTGTATTAATCTTTCGTGATTATTGGAAACGTTCACTGAAAAGGACTTAGAATCATATGATTTATATAATTCAATTGCACATCAGATATATCATAGAACCTTGTCATAATGAACCAGAGATTTTACTGTACTAAAATTAAAATTTAAAAAGATTTAAATTAACTTATTCTTGACACATAGGATTTATATAACATAATAAATGTATATCGTAGATTTAATTAGTTTGTTGGTTCCTTCGCCCTAACAGCTAAATCGTTTTAAATTAAAGTTGACAGGAGGGTGGATTATATCCGATTATTCTGACTAAAACGCCTTAAGCGGTCAACCAACTCCCCAGTGTGAAGAAGCCTAATGCTCTTTAAAATACTCTTGATATTTAAATTGCACGAGTATTTACAATATGTAAGTAAATTGTAAAATTGTTTATCTTAATAGATGCCACTTTACTTATACCTATATACAGTGACTTTTCCAATATGTCTTTATTTTATACAATAATAAGTAACAGGTTACGAAATTAGAGGATTTTAAACGACTCTCGCGCATGCCAGTTGTGTACACATACACGTACAAGTTATGTTGTATATAATGGACAGATGTCAAATACCGAAATAATACAATATAAATTGCGCACAGTAATAATTTAATGGAAAAAACATGATTGTGAAAATATATAACCTATAAACTATTTGTACAACAGATATAAAAAATATAAATAAAATATTTTATTATGGCAAACTGCATTTATGTTTTATAATTGGCATAAACACATTAAACCGATCGAAGGGTCTGCAGTAGCGCGTAATGAATTAATACGAATGTATTTATATGACGTACTATCGATTTCTGGCTCCACTACTAACGTATTCAAATTAAATAACCGTGGATAGGGAAATGTATTGAGTAGTAATTATGTCATCCATAAGTTATCATTTAATAACCGGGCATTACTATCATACTCACGAGGTTTTACTGGTAAATATATTATGTAGGATTTTTTTTAATTATTCAATCGGGAATTCAAATTTAGAATCTCAATATTTTTTGTATTATTTTTCTCGGCCAGTAATATCTAATAGTGAAAACGCTCTTATTAGTCAAAGTTCAGTGTCCACACAACACATTTGAAGTTACATCGCTAATTTTAATTACAAACGCGTTGGTTCAAAGAAGCGTGAAGCTAAAAATGTAGTGCATTCGTTCAGTAAACATGTAAGTACATTGAAATGCAATGCTAAATATAGGCCGTCTGAGACGCAACGCGCGATGGTTGTGCATGGTCAGGGCTCGGGAATCGGTACCCCCGCAAACACTCCACCCCCCTTAGCATAGGGCTGCCACACACCCCCAGGCGTCTGTTGCAAATCACGTTATACGCTCCCTCAAGGATTTAGTTGACTCAATAATATCACGTATATGAACTGACTAAGCTACTATAGGTATCTCCGTTTCCTGTACAATATTAAGTTTCGATGTTATCACTGGTTTTTGTATTTGAACCGTAGAAACGACTGTATTCTACTACAGATAACAGAAAAAGAACTAAAGAATTGTCCTAATTCGTACTTCAGCTGCTATTTATGAATTTATCTGAAATTTTATATTTAAGAACTTCAAATTTCGATTTAAACGACATTAAGATAGAATTATAGCTTAGGGATGTCATGAGGAATACTAAATGTCCCAGGATGTTGCATCAGTGTAAAGTCGACCAGTATTAAATCAGTCAAAGTTAAAAGTCATTCTATTACTATTATGTGCAAAAGAGAAGTTTACTCTTGACCAAATTAATACTCATCTTGACATTTATTTTGAAACTAACTTTTGGGCACGGGTCCCTCCCTAAATGCCTTGATAAAGCAGTGTAAATGACTCAGATATTATATGAAAGAATTACGAGGAACTTAAAGATTTATCTCTTTATAATATTAATATACAGAAAGTTACCAATTATTGTCTTAAATACTGCATTTACCATTTCATTTCTCTATAAAACAAAATTTCCAACTATACTATCGTTTATTTCTAGTTTGTGTTTCTAGCAAAATTGAATATTATGTTAGTTAATGAATGGCTTGCGCAATAGCATTAGCGAGTCCGCGTAATGGTAATTAATGCTAAGTGTTGCAATCTGCGTGGTATGCAGAATTTTTAGTACTCACCGCTCTACCATTATGCGTGCTCGTCATATATTTTAATTGACTGCCTGGTGGGAAGGCAGGAACAGTATTTCTGTTGATAAATTAAAATTGCTATGCTGCAATTGTTTTGATAGTGTTTTGACTTCGTATATACATGTTTTGCAATATCTATTTAGTATTGTTACGACATATTTTGCTGTACAATTTTTAATTAAATTTAGAATTAACATTGGCGAAATCTGTAACTTCAATTAAGAAGTTATTCAAAAATACAAGTAACCTTCGTTTTCAACTCCCCCTGTCTCAAAACATACTTATAATCGCATTACCTAGTCTTGCCATAAATATTGTAATAAAGAAAAAAGAAAATTGTTAACTGCAAATAACATTTATTACTTTTACAGTGTGTCAGTTTAATACATAAATATAAAACAATTAAAAATATAAAAAGCTTATTCGAAGTGGTCTCCATTGGCTGCAATACAGTCCTTTAAACGATGAGGCCAGTTATCAATAGAAGCACGCACTCTTTCCATGGGAAAATTCTTCACTGCCAATCGTATAGATTGTTTTAGGGACTCCAAATTATCATGGCGTTTAGAGCAAGCTGTACTCTCTAAAACTGACCACAAATCATAATCCAGCGGATTAAGATCGGGACTAGACGACGGCCAGTCTTCAGCTCTGATGAAGTCCGAAACGTTCGATTCCAACCAAGACTGCGTGGACCGAGCTTTATGACCCGGTGCCGAGTCTTGCTGGAAGGACCATACTTGGTTATTGAACATGGTGATGTTAAGGGGCTTAACTACCTTCTCAAGAATGGTATCTTGATACACTTGTGCCGATGTTTTGATACCTTTTTCACAAAAATATGGCTCAGTCACTCCTTCATAGCTAACACCCCACCAAACCATCACTGAAGTCGGATAATGTCCACGTTGCACTCTGTCGACTAATTGGGAAGCTTCCTTAGAGCTTTGAGCATAAATACGGTCATTTTGTTTGTTAAAATGTTGCTCAATTGTAAAAATTTTCTCATCCGTAAACAAAATTTTTCTGTGACCTCCCTTTGCGTACCGCTTCAGTAGTTGTTTCGATTTTACCACCCTATTCTTCTTTAAATTATCAGTTAAGAAATGGCCAGTGCGTCTCTTATAGGCTGCAAGTCCTAAGTCATCTTTTAAAATACGCGACATGGTTCTAGGTGCTATCTTCATTTCCCGAGATAAAATCTTTTGCTTTCGGACAGGATTTCTTCGAATTCTTTCCCTTACTGCTTTGACCACCTTTTTCGTACGAACACTACGTGGACGGCCAGATCTTTTTCTGTCACAAACAGAGGAGGTCTCATTGTACCTATTAATAGCCCGGTACACAAACATTTTACTAATACCAAGTGTATGGAGAGTTTTAAAAATTGCATTTGGCTCCATACCTACTTTGTGTAATGCTATCACAGCGATTCGGTTCTCTTTATCACCCCACACCATTTTAATATCGCAAAATATTTTACAATGTATTGGCGCCAAAATGAGAAAACACAATGAACAATCGTATAAAAATGACAGATTCGAAATTCAAATGTAATATTTTTTTATAATTAAGTGTAACAGTATTTATGGCCAGACTAAGTATATAGACATACTTCTCATATCTAAGACGGAATTGATCACAATGCATGCATAATTTATAGTACAAGCAATGGTTTTACCCACCCTGAAGTAAATTCATCAATCAATATACAAAAGGGAACGTGGCAACCCTACCCTGTTACATAAAGGGGGGGACTCGGGAAGAACGTATATAGGGGCGCGTGTCGGCCGTGTGCGTTGTTATGCACTTCGCATATGCATCGTACTTGCGCATGTGCGGTGTGGCCCGGTCAGTCAAACATGAATCCGTGGGCGCAGTGATGTAGGTCGGGAATGGAGCCGATAGCTTACAATCACACGCTATTTCGCAGATGAAAGTAATGTTGAGCCTTTATCCTCGCTGACGTTCTTTGCCAGTTAATACGCATGGATTAATTGCGTAGTAATTCTATTGTTGATTTGTTTTGCGTTCTAATTACGTAGATGTTTATTGAGATTGTTTTGATAGGTTTGGTCAGATATTTAGGGCCTATTTCGTGTGTTTTAAGTAAATTTTATTTGTCAGTTATCGTAAACAGCTAATTTAGATAGTACTCGTTTTATAACCATTTGTTTGAGACCATAGATTACAGTGACTTTTGTATTTGGTAAGTTTATACATTTATGTGTTAAGTAGAGGGTGACAGACCTAGATTTTTTTAAAGATTATTCGTTTTTCAAAATTATTTTATGACGTATTCAATACAAAACTATCATTATTGACAAATCGCATAAATATTTAGATAGGAACGCGTATAAGTGGCAGTAACAACGTTCCGACAGTCTCGTACAGAGACTCCTTTGTTTCTAGTTGCAATAAAATTTTATTTTCACGTAAATAACTGGCTTTATTGCCCCTAGTGGCCGTCCGAAGTACGTACCTGCCGTCTATAAGCACCTATTTACCAAGAGAGATTTATAGAATGTCTATTTACAGGGTGTTCGAAAATGTTTAGCACTACGGTAATTATCTCCATATTTTATTTAATGTATTTGAATTTTTTGTGAGATGATAATCGAAATTTATTCATTCTACAGACATGTAGCGTTGTATTAAAATTTCTAACACATTTTGAATGTTATAATTATATTAGAATTCATAAAATTTATGATTAAAACTTACATTTAGATGCACAATTTGTCAATTACCGTTTTAGCATCCAAGGTTTTATTGAAACGTTACACATTACGCTTTTATCCCCGAAGAGATAGGCACAGATGCAACCAGGGCACCTGCTTTTCACCTTGTGTGTTCCGTTCCATGATATGGTGGAGGGGCGGGCAGCCTATTTACCATATTGGGCATAGATTCCAGAGTCTAGACTGATCCTGGGTTGAAAATCCAATATTACTATGCCCAAGCCAATATCACCTTAATGCAGTATACTGTGCAGGTAATATTATAAACTTCACAATAAAAATAACATTACAACAATAATTTCGGGAAAAATCATATTTTTTCTCGAAAATGTTCCCGACTTTTTTTCATATATGTGAAAGATGTAAGGTAAAACTTGCATGTGACCCGTAAACGGTTTAGAAGTCAAAATTGACAGAATATTACGAAAATTAGGAAAATAATATTATTCTAGTTATAAACTTATCAGCTCATTGAAATTAAACTAATTTTCCGGATTCTATCGCGGTTTTTTGTTTTTTATTTTTTATCTCGACGTTTCGAAGACTTTGCAGCCTTCATGGTCACGGGGGGACTGAGGTGTTGTTGATACATAAGAAATCATTATCAGCTCATATAAATAGAAGTAAAAAGAACAATAAAAAACGTAGAAACCGAAGTGAATTATCCCCAGCCCGCGTATAAATATTGTCTACGGGAAGTCACCTTGCAGAAAATAATTTTATTTGACCGTCTCGTCATTGAGCGAAGTTTTCAATAAAAGTATAATATGATCTTACAACTTGATATTAATTTCGCCGTCTTTAACATTGCCTTTTTTATTTTAACTTAAGTTTGCCGCTGGCTTAGGCTGTTGGTTAATAGAAAATTCGTTTTAATGATATATACATTTTCACTCTCTACTATTGGTAATGTTACAAGAAATATCTGAGACGTTCTCTATAGGAATTTCGAAGGTGTGTGAAGTCTGCTAATAGGTACTAGGCCAGCGTGGTGGACTAAGGCCTAATCCCTCTCAGTAGTAGAGGAGGCCCGTGCTCAGCAGTGGGCAAGTATATAATACAGGGCTGATATTATTATTATTATTACAACAAATATAAGACTAGTTGTAGGTATTAGACGCCTTCGACGTATTTATATTTGTGTTCAAACGATCGTGTAAATATAAATTTAACAAATTTACTGGTACCACCGCAATGTCTATTTCGGCCGCCAAGCAGCAGTCACTGTTGTGTTCCGGTTTGAAGGACAATGTAGCCAGTGTAACTACTGGACATAATAAGACTTCACATCTCATGTCTCAGGATGGCGAGTGCAGTGGAATACCAAACAATACTTTGTAATTGTAAGTGTTGGGTGGTGTTTTTACTGTTTATGGGCGGTCGTATCGCCTACCATCAGGCGAACGGCAAGCTGGTTTCGTAATTCAAGTCGCAATAAAAAATATATTATGTACCTACTACTTATTCGGTAAAGAATACCCTATAATGGCAAAATATTTTTCTGAAACAAGACATTTTACAATTAAAATATATTAAGTTTAACACTAATTACTCGTTAATTATTGTTTAACAATCTAACAAGGTATAAAAATAGTGTAATAGTAATTATGGCATTGTCAACAATTATACTTATAATATCTGTCTGTTAGAAATTAAAACTTGCATGTTACGTTACACTAGTATAACATTTATTATTTATATCACGGAAAAAATGTTTACACATAAAAAAGTTTTACTGTATAATCGTGATGGAATGGAAGAGCATAATTTGGGCTATTTGGTCCGACCGCCTCGGTGGCGTTGTTACGATACTGCAGTGCTGAGGTCTCGGGTTTGATAATCGGATCAGGCAAAGTGATTTTGGTTTTATTAGGTAGGAGCCTGGAGTCTGGAATTTGTGCCCGATATGACGATGGGTCCGCCACGGCGGAAAGTGGGTGTACCAGTTGCGCCTCTGCCTACCCTTTCAAGGATAAAAGGCGTGATTATGTGCGTCTCATAAAAAATGTGTACTCTTCAAAAAAAGTTTTACAGTATCAGCCTGGTGGAATGGTAGAGCCAAATTTGGGCTATAAAGTCAGATATTTATCTGGTTCTAATTTATTTAAATTCGACACTAGGTTTGACTTGGTTAGCACCTCACTTGGCCTGTGTTCAGCGGCCGACAAAAGATTAATCTAACTACAACACGAGATTATATAACATATTAAATACATTTATTTTCCTGAACCACAAAAATAAAATAGCAATAAACATGTAATACAAAGTATGAACTCATTAAATATTAGTGATACATATATACTTATAATAATTTTCATTGGCCTTTGTTGATATATTAGGTTTCATGTTTGCGGGAGTAGTCATTAACGAGAAAACATCGTTTCCTCTCCGAACACTATTTCAAATTAATTTGCAAAATTGCTAAATGTATTAGAGTTCAACACTTACAACTTTTTGTGCTTATGTTAAATGTATGATAGCTAAGCAGGCATGCAAAGAGGCCGCGAACCCATACGCACAGTGAAAATGGTAATGTGTGTGTAAACCAGTATTAGACTCGTGTCTACACTCGTATGGGTGTTGGTGTGTGTAAGTACACAGGGTTGCCAATCATGTTTTTAAGAGAAATTACATTTAATTTAATTTTCATCTCTGTAACAAAATTCTTTTATGTAACAACATTCTCAGTAAAGGCCAGGTCAAAAGTACCCGGAACCGGAGGGAATGCATGAAAGGATTAATGAAGGTTGAGGAAGCTCGAGAAGTATGTCAGGACCATGCAAAGTGGCAATCTATAGTCTCTGCCTACCCCTATGGGATAAAGGCGTGATACTATGTATGTATGTATGTAAGTACCAAAATATCAAATAATTACTTTGATTAAGTGTAATTCTTTATGATAAATAAATAATTATTATAGAACACAATGCGTAGAAGACAATATTAAATATTGTAAATTCCGATGGTTAAAGGTATTTACATAATTTCCAGATTCTGTAAACACATCCACTAAGCACATTTCAACACAAAATACCGTATTTATAAACTTGAAATGATTCAAAATTTTGCCAAACAGCGCCAACCCTAGTTATACATAATACATTTGCATTCGCCCGCTGTACCAGCACTATGGCAGTCGGCGGTCTGGCTGAATACTCGATCAGTGTGTCACATTCAAACGCAGAGATTATAAAATTGTTTTCGTATTTTCTCGCAGTAATTGTGTAAATGTTATATTATTTTAAATTATGATTTATCACGGATGATGACAAATGTGTTGCGACTGATTAATTTTGAATTTCGAATTTTCGCAATTTCAAATAAATTTATCGGATATTTCTGTGTTTTGATTTTTTTAATGAAAATAGCTTATTTCCCTGCCATTGAGCCCATATTTACTGGCGCAAGTAACAAATATGGCGGGAAATTGTAACAAACAACAAACTTATTTATCTGTAGCATTTTTAAACGCAAAAGAAAAATAAAACTTTCCAAAACACTTAGGTATTTAAAAAGCATATGACGGAAATGTGGTATTTCTGGAAAAAAAAGTGTTTTTCTCCCAAATTAAAATATTTTGACATTTATGGTTACTACCTGCAGACGTTGAAGACAATAATTATACTATATTTGTGCAAGGGCAAAAAAAGAATTAAATAAACTTTAAACTAATGTAGAGGTGACTTGCTAATTTAATCGTAAACGTGGGCCATTTTATTAAAACCTTTACAAATACAGGCGCTAGTATGACAGCGGTAGAGGTGAGAGAGGTCGCAGTTAATTGGCAACAATCACAGAGTTAGCAACAGTTGCGTAAGCAAGTGTCGTTTACCCCGCGGCCTTCGCAACGCTTCCCGCTTCCTACGTCACTATCTGGTGACAAACAACGTTCACAATACGCGGAATATATTATATCGTTTCATATGTATATTATACTGATAGCAGACTTCAATGTTTGAAGAAAGTCGATGAAATGAATTTATCGTGTAAATATAAAAAAAAAAATATATATATATTTTTTGATATTTCGAAACTTTTCATGGTCCTTCGTGCTCTTTCATGCGCGTGAAGAAGCAAACACTGATACCTATCTTAAAAACAGGTTTGCCATACGTGCATGTAGATACGTTATATATTTCAGAGCACCTTACAGCGTGCTTTTAATTCCCCATCTAAACAAGGCTTCCTCCGAAAATGTTCTTTTTTCAACTGTCTTCTAAAATTTTCATCATCTCGAGTAAAGTCGTTTTTTAACAACAAAGAACCTTTGTGATGAAAAAGATTTCTTGACTACGCAGCGCGCTCGCAAGAAAAGAAAGCGCAGAAATCGCTTACACGCCGCCCGTACAGCGTACTTTTCCGCCAGAAATAAACGACAATAACCAAATGGCATTTTGACGTTTTTCTTGCATACTCCAAGTCCAGAGCAAACACAACAGTAAGACAACATCATAGAAATGCTAGAGGCGCACGGCACGCGCGCTAATGCGCCATTGACACGGTTTGTGATGGACCTCGGCGACATTTCGAGCGGGTCACGTCCAAGCACGTGCGTGTACATTTCGTATAACACTGTTACACAACCAACAAATGAACAGAGCATTCCCATCCCAAATGTCATACAGATTTGCAAGCGTATTCGTATGTAGGCAGACGTCAAATGCACGAAACGACTGCCCGGGCATCGTGGGTCATTCGGACGGTCAAACATAACGATCATTTCAAGGACAAAGCGGAGTTGTGATACTTTACATCTTTGTACTGTGACCTCAACAGCCGAACGGAAAAGAAGCCTTATTATAGTAGTGTCAGTTTAAATGGATATTAGTGCTTAGTAACATCCATTTAAGTAAGTTGAACTAATTGGTTTAGCTGAATTGCATTGTATTATTTTATTTACAGCACCAACTATGACAATACTGTAGCTAAATAATTTAAGCGAATTACACAACTTGGGACAGTTTCGGGTCCATATTAATGTGTATTACGTATTTCTTTAGTGATTTTATATACGAGTAACATTATTATTGTATCTATTTTTGAAAATACCACAAACATATATTTTTTTTAGAAAATTACTGAAACTATGAATGTAACTAAAAAAATAAACTTTTTTACTTTTCTAATTTAAACAACAATATTTTTGACGATTGTAAAACGCGTATTATAGCTATCCATATCCCAGTATTATCAAGTAAAAATATTTTTAACAAAATTCAATATTATTTATAACTGGAATCAGAATAATAATTCGAATGTTTTATAATATAGAGATAAAATGGTAACTGAGTTAATTTAAGGAAATTCGGCACGAGTCCACAATTGAAATTCAACTGTTTTGCAATGCAAATGCTGACAACTTATTATTTAATCATAATACAATAATTAATAAAACATTTATTCGTTGCAGATTATAACGCCGCCCCGCTGTTCGCCTCAGAAAACGCCTCCAGTGGTAAGTAACAATAAGAATACTTAATTATTTCTTATGTTTACGCGAATAGACATTGGAATAAAATAATGTTTCGAATTTTATCGCGGTTTTTTATATTATAATTTTCTCCATACAGTCTCCCTGCGACCATGAAGGCTGCAAAATCTTCAAAACGTAGGGAAAACATTATAAAATAAAAATCCGCGAAAAAATCCGAAAAATAGTTTTATTTTAATAAAAATGCATGTTAAATTAACGGTGAAGGAAAACATCGTGAGGAAACCTGCACATCTGAGAAGTTCTCTATAGGAATTTCGAAGGTGTGTGAAGTCTACCAACCCGCACTAGGCCAGCGTGGTCGACTAAGGCCTAATCCCTCTCAGTAGTAGAGGAGGCCCGTGCTCAGCAGTGGGCAAGTATATAATACAGGGCTTTTTTTTTTTTTTTTTACGTAGATAAATCGTCAGTTGACTATCTCCCGCCTTGGGATGGGCGGGAGAGCGTGTCAGACTTTTACTGACTAAGAACCTACGGTGTTCCCATCCTTTGGCTAATAAATATATAAATAATAATCATGGATATTTCGGCCTTTAAAATTTAATATGACGAAATTTTAAAGGCAGAAATATCCATGATTATTAATTATTTTTACATTTTTCTTTCAACTGCGAGAACTAATCACTAACTAGACGTGAATTTAAATTCTTTACTTGCCAATACTTGTTTAGTTACCCAGATTAAAGGCGAAACAAAATGTATGAAAATGGACCTTGAGGTATCGCCTTAATAATAAGATAAATAGAAAATGTATAAAGGTTAGATGTCGACAATTTAAAAACGAGCATAAATAGTTAAACCAAAAATATTTGGCGTTCAATAACCTAGTAACAAATAGTTTCTATTAACACAAAGATATGGCAATGTTGTAATAAAATAAGATTACAATACATAATAACAAACACCGACGTCATTTGGACGTAACGAAATAGCTCGTGTTATATGAGACGTGCCTAATAATATGTTGACAATGAACTCTGTCCAAAAAGATAATGATCTGTAGTATTTACATTGCGAATAAATTGTAGTAATTGTATAAGCATTGATTAATTATGAAAAACATTATTTATCAAATAATATAATCGTAATTGTGCTAGCATAGATTCATTATGAAATATACTATTTATTAAATTGTATAATCATAGCGGCGATAGCCTAGTTGGTTGTGGAACATACTGTCAAGACCAATGTCCGCAGGTTCAAATCCCAAGTGCACACACCTCTGACTTTTCGAAAATTATGTGTGTATTTGTAAATTATTGCTTGCATTAACGGTGAAGGAAAACATCGTGAGGGAACCTTCAAAACTGAGAAATTCTCTACATGTATTTTGTGAATGTGTGAAGTATAGTTTGTCATAATATTGAAAATATTGCCTGTAACCCATTGTTATTGCTCTTTATCTAGGTACCACCATAAGTTAGTTTTCTTTTTTAATATTGCTTTCATCGTTTGATATTAAATTAACTGAATATTAATTGTATAAAACAATAATAATCTACAACATATCAACTATCAAACATAAGTTTCTAGATTGTCTTGTCTCGCGTTGTTGAACAGTTCCCTATTTACTAGGTCACTTGGTTTGGAAGTAGGTTATCGTGAATTCCAATATGTTTCACTGGAAAACGATAGCCCTATGATATGCCATATTCTTGCAGGACGTTTGATACAAATTATATTAAAAGTTACCTAATTTATAAGTGTACAATCGATTTTCGTATAACTTTTACTATTATTATACCATTACCCTATTATTTTAAGTATAAATAATATCAGGCCTAAATTGTATGGTAACTTGCTTTGGGACACTGGCCTTCTCGAAACCTAAGAAGGTTTCGGCCTAAGTCCATGTTTATAAGTGAATTTACTAAAGGCAAGAACCTAGATAGCACTTCGTTATTATGACTTATATAAATACTTAATGCCATAGTCGTTATATAAGTATATCGTTTAAAGCCGCTTTACCAGCCGATGAGACAGTGTGACGCTTTCTATGACAGACACATGGCTATGGTCGAGCGGAGGTGGAGCATTTTTTACTGTCAACCTATTATCGACATTGTCAGCATTGAAATAATATTCAAAATCAATTAACACAAAAATGGAATGCAATTTATCGTTGTTAATGGATTTTGGATATTATTTCAATTAAGACAATAACGATAATCGTTTGAAGGTAAACAATTCTCTGCGCTATGCTCCGTCATATATGCACCGGCCCTTAGAAGACACACAAATATTAGATATACCGACCAATTTAAATAGGAATAATATGTATTTCCTTAAAATATTATATTAACTAATATCGAAATCTTGTGGGTAGTTTAAGAAATTTTCGAATTAAATATATGGCCTTATAAATCAACCACAAAGATAAAATATAATGCGGAATTTCTGAAGCAGAAACAGTACGAAGTGCGAATATAAATTCGCACTTATTTTAGTTAGGTATATCTTTAAAACTGAAAATGTCACTATAATGAATAAATTTTGTATTTATGTTTTGTATATTTTAACTATATACAGAAAAATTACAAAGCATTATACTTAGGCTTTAACAGTAAAATTCTATTTCACTACAAAAAAATCTCATCAACCTCCAGCAACATATCACAAAAGCAGATACAGATTCATAAAATATATTATATTACTGGAAACATATTTTTATACCCAGTAAATGCTCATGAGCGCGTAATTTATACACGGGAGGCAGTGTGGGCGGATATCCTTTCGTTTCTGTGCAAATTGCTTCGAGTATTTCAAAGCATAAATTATCTGTTTTGTTGGCTCGCCTAACGAGAAAGTTGAAATGTAGCGTAAATGTATTATTAACGTATTTCTAAAAGGAGATATTAATAACTCCGGCACTTATACTTGAGTACCAGTTCTATGGCCTCACAAACGGGTCTGTATGCAGAATTCAATTTAAATGTTTTACATAGCTCTATGGGATTTTCAGTAATCTTACCTACGAGGAAACTAAAATATTTGTTCGAAGCTCTTCACCTAGCGTAGAATTAATTACCAGGAAAGAATTAGTCAGTTGTAACTTGTAAAATAGGTGCCGCTTTATATATTCATTATGGATACATTTAAAAAAATGCCATTTAAGAAATCTCAATCACATATTTAGTTGTACGAACATGATCATAATTCATAAACTTGACATTGTCTTAAAAGTATTATTATTTAGTTATTACACAGTCCTTATATAACAAAGTCCCCCCGCCATGTCTGTTTGTCTGGACGCGATAAACTCAAAAACTATTGAATGTATTTTGATGATATTTTGTATGGAAATAGAAGAGAACCCCTGGAAGGGATATAGGCTACTTTTAATCCCAAAAAAATATATAGTGCATAAATTATTTCACGCGAACGAAGCAGCAAGCAAATGCTAGTAATTAATATGTATCTACATAAACTTCCCACTTATATACTTATTTTTACAACTTACAGCACAATTCGTAGTTGTCATTTGTAAAAGTCGTATCTATCATCAAAATACGTGTCGACACACATTTTGTGAATAATTAATATGTCCCCTGCAATTAAAGAAATGAATGTGACATGAACAAATGTTTTGCAAGATATTAAACGCCTCGCAGCAACATTAAGTCGTCAGTTTATTGGTTTAGTCATGTAAATTATTTGTATGTAATCTCGACGTGCACTTAGTTGACATCGATTTGCGTTGGTTTAGTAACAACACATCAAATATTATAATACCAGACATTGAGCATTTATAACCGTAGAACTCTGCTAAATATTAAGAGGTGACGATTATTATAGTCAAAAGTTTTGTATAAATTATGTTATAAAACAAAAGCTTATGAATTTCTGGTTTAACCAGATACAAGATAAAATAAAAATAAAATTTGAAATAATGATTAAACGAATGTTAGACACTAAAATTAAACTATTTATCGGATTTTATCGCGGTTGTTTCATGTGTTTTCATTAATTTTATTATGAAAACGACACTAAAATTGTTGATTTCGTACATCTCCTCCTAAAGAACACATCACTTTAATTCTCTACCAACACCATTAAACAATTTGATAAGGAAAATTTTGTTACAGTAAAATTAAAAAAAAATAAAATATATTTTTTATTGCAGTAAATTGTAATTCTGTATATTCTCGTCCGTAATTTTGCGCAGTAAATACTCCGGGCCATTTGCATGGTTTAGGATCTTAACATTTTACTAAAAAAGCGATAAGAATTTTCTCATCGTTAAATATGTGCCAGTTTGTATATTCAATACCAGACAAAACAAAGAGAATTCTAGAAATCGTCTATGTTTAGACACATTTTTTAAGCACTCAATAAACGTGGAAAACACTCGAAGATTACCACCGAAGACAAGATGTAAGCAGTGCGCGATAACCAAACGTGATTACAGTGATATTTCCAATAGCCGGCAATAGGTTGTTAACCCAGTAAGATAGTGTTATCGCGAGCCGCGCCGAGCGCCGACGCGCAGCCTACGTACTTCCGCGCAACCACGCTAACGTATGTAGGTTAAAATTAGTGAACATCAGCCAACTGATAGCACGTTATGTAATATTACATAATTATCCTGCGCTTTATGCACTTTACACTGTGAAGGATTTTTTTATTGATTATTAATTTTTATTAAATAATTTAATCCATTGCACTACCCTCTCTTTCTCTTTCTTGTTTTAAATCCATTCCATGGTTGTCTGGAAGACATTGCCTAGAGCGTAAACATCGCCATTTGTACATGTGCCTTTTGTCTCTCTTTTCTTATTGGTATTGTTTTTATGTTTGGTACAATAAAGAGTATGAATAAATAAATAAAAAGATTATGTGAAATAGTTTATGTATAAGAAATTGGAATGTGTTTTGCTAAGTTACCCGCCTTTATCAGCGAAAGGTTAGCAAAGGTGCAACCAGAGCACTCACTTTTCGCTATTTGTGAACTATGACGTGATAGGGGCGAGCCTGTCGCCATGAAGGGCACATATCCAGACAGCGGATTGATACTGAGTAGCAATGCCCAATATATTATTTCCCGATCCGTGATTCGAACCCAGGACTCAGAGAGGTGTACCACGCAATACAATTACGCTATCAAAGCACTTCTTTCTTTAGTTATATTAAAATGCGAAAATGATTTATACTTCTTTCATTTATGAAGGAGCATCGTGATGGATATTTGGTACATATTGTTTACTAGTCGCAGCAAAGCAAGCAACATAACTTACGGTCGAACCACAAGCAGTAATATCTAATATCACCATTCAATTTAATTCCGACATTAAACAAACGAGGTGAAGGTTCTCTTTTATTGGATTATGATATTTCATATCTTTACCTACATTTTGCATAATGACCGATAGTAAATGTCACAGTGCCATTGTAGCCAATATCTAGATTCAGCTGTCTGATAAATAAAAATAAAATCCATAGCAAAATCCCCTCGTTGTTTAATATTTACCTATTATTTACCGGGAGTCGGCTTTAGGTGGATTCCCAGATCATGGTTCTATCTCGACTTACTTTTCCTTGGTTTGTAGTTAGTACAGACTGTCAGAGTTTAGAGGATATCATAGGTAGATGGTATACAGTTATCCAAACCGACATGAAACTGTGGAACGTTGGGTCAACCCCACAATAATGAGATAAGGGCAGGAATATAATGTGGTATAAATATACCTTATCTTACTACCTGTGACGATAAACACATAGCTACGCTCTACCCGGCAAATTCTATGGTTCTTGCACGAATTACTGTTAGTACTAGCACCATTGTCGATGTACTTAGTGACGTCATCCCACATCAATATTACATGCAGTATGATGTCTAGCTAACTTGCGTTGGTAATACCGCGTAAGTGTAAAATGTGGTTAAGAATTATGAATAAAAAATTTGTTATGGTATCAATCTCACTTAGGGTTTTTACGGCACTCCCGCAGCATTCACCTGACAGGGACGTAGCTACTGTCGTATCAACCGTAACAATTATATAGGACACCCGAAGTTCAGGGTCTCCTCTTGACACATACCTACATTGAACTGAGCGGGGAGCCAAAAGTTCGCACTGCCCTAAAGGGCCCCTAACATTATTTGACATAGGGCCCCTATATCACAAGCTATGCAAATTTCCAATGCTTGTTGCGCGGTATTTTACTATCCCCGACAATATAATAATTTGGAAATCCCTTTCTCGTATACTTCGGAATTTCCCATTAAATCAGCGAGATAATGGTATCTTTTTTAGTTATCCTGGTCACGTTCTCACACATCTGAGCGTTATCTGAACAATATATTGTGTACAGTAATGCATTCCCGGGATAGTTGCGCCTGCGCATAGATCAGGAAGAAAATGCGAGCCGCTGTAGACGACGCGCCATATGGAATGCAAGCTTAGGGCTGCATCGTGTGTTGTGGGTAATACATCTAAAATATAATATTAACTTATTAATAATAATTTATTGCACACTCAGAAATAAGATGTGGAACATTATAAAAAAAATAACAAATAACTAATAACTAAACCAGCGGTTTTCACTCCAAACAATTTCAGACAGATCACCATAGTATAGACAAAAAAAGGACTTCCGACTATTTTTTAACGTGAGTAAAACCGTGTTGTTTTCGACTAATAAAAAAAAAGGCAGAAAAGTTTAAACAAAGTATATTGCGTCTATTAAAATAAAAATAAAATCACATTAACTTGCATTTGTTCTAAAATCCTAATTAAAAACTGTCTAAAATCATCTCTATATTACCTTTCTTCTACACCCACATCAAATTATGATTACAGTAACGTCCTCGAATATTGGTTACACAAATAACGTCATATAGGCCACCTACGGAGTATTGTCTGATAACACCTAGATATAATTTGATAATAATATTTATATTTTTATATTGACGCGTGTAATTATTTATTTAGAGTTATAACAGTCAATTTTTAATTGAATAATATGTAAATTAAAATAAATAACATTTAGAATTATCCAATGCATGATTTTTATCATTTCATATTTAATTTTAGAAATAACTATTCCCGTTTCAGTATTAATAATTACCTCAATTGATTACCTTAAATAGCAATACAAGCTACTATAATAGCAAGGTATATTTTCATTTATAGATCTATACATCATTTGATTTATCTATAAAAACAGCAATCACAATTTTGCAATGTTATATAAGATATTTTTATTATTTATAACACAATTTGCTTGTCTTTATTTATATATCTATTTATTATAGTCATAGAAAGCTATTCCTATCACGCTGCAAACTGGTCCACTAATTGTATTATTCATCTTTTGTTTGAATATGATTGATTGTAATTCATCAAATATTTCTGTTCGTCAATTAGGCTACCATTGGCGTAGTTCTTTACTATTGTGTAACCAACACAATATGATAATCATCAACACTTTCGAAAACAAATTGAACATGCGTATCTTATTTTAGAGAAAGGATTTTTATGATTTATTGATGCAGTTGCTTTTTATTTATTTTTAGGGTTCCGTAGCTCTAAAGGAATCTTATAGGAGCAATTTGTTGTCAGTCTGTCGAGATCCTTATTCGTAGGAACGCGTAGTTATAAAGTTTAAATTAATATTAAATACTCCGGTGTAGGGTCCTTTCAGGTATGAAAAATTTAACTTTATTTTACGCGACTAAAGGACATGAACGTTTATGCCGCATAGTTGATTTAGAATTATGAAATTGAGCTAGAACAATATAAGCGAAATTACTATAACGAACTTATTAATGATTTCTTATGTTTACGCGAATGTTAGACATTGAAATTAAACTAATTTTCCGGATTCTATCGCGGTTTTTTGTTTTTTATTTTTCTCCGACGTTTCGAAGACTTTGCAGCCTTCATGGTCACAAACTTATTATTTGCATTTGGTGCAATAACCTTGTCTAGGGATCGGATTGCAGAGTTAAGTTTGTCAAGTTTGTACTTATTGCTTTGGCTACAAGTTTGCACAGACCCTTGGTCCGCGCAGCGACGTTCTCAGTTCTCAGACAGTACGTTTATAGTACTATTTATAGCAGTATAAAATTAGTTTAGAAATAAATTGTTGAAGTACATACTTTTTCTCTTCATCACACCTGGTATTAAATATAATAAAGTCTAAGAAAATATGAACCAGCAACAGGCTGCAGATATAATATTAAATAATCGATTTTAAGTAACTACAATATGTTTATTCAAATTTAATTTTATAATATTGGTCCCTCAGACTAAGTTAAGTTTAACTTTGTCGCTGGTAAACCAAGATACTGGCTATGACCAATTAGGGTACCCCTGGAAATTATAGTATTATCTCATCGTTACTGTTAAGTCAAAATAAATTAATATAAATATATGAATTTATTCTAAGTAGAATTAAGTCTCTGTAACAATTTTTTCAATGAACAATTTCAATTCCAATTTATATTTACTTATGATACAAAAATACAATGCAAAAGTGATATAAAAAGTTGGCAACCTTAACACTACGTCAATGGAGAAATCGGCGACAAACGAAGGCGCCACGAGCCTCGTTAATTAACATTTGATTTCGCAGACCTAGTTGTTCCATGAAGTAGTTAAGCGAAAGTGCTCACATACTTGTATTCGCATTCGGTTTTAAGTGTACAGCTTAGAATGTTTCAAAAAACGCGACTCATAAGTCGATGACGTTTAATTTTAATGTTTGTGATTGGTCGAAAGACCAATGCGTCAGTCACGTGATTATCTCTCAACCAATCCCAATAAGGCTATACAGTGTCGTGTCGTGTTTTTTACCATGTTCTAAGGACACTATATTTATTTATTTTGAATTAATAAATTACACCAATGTATTAATTGAAAACATAATGAATTCACTTGTTTTTGGAAAATATAATTTGGATTTATTGTAAACTGCGGGACTTCATATTTTATTTATATATCAAATATTTAAGTATTATGAACAGTGACAAACAGGGCTATTGTTACACAAAATTGTGCATTTAAAACCAACTATTTTCATTGAAACATGTTGACGCAAACCTCTTTTGTATCTGTGTAAATGAAATATGTGCATATTGGTATTGTTTGTGCTGCCGGATGTCGCTCTGAATGGAATAAATATTAAATAAGTCATGAACATGAACCAAAAACATTTTTATCCCTTCTCGAGTCCTTAATGAATTCAATAAAGCATTTTGATTCACTAAATTACAATTTATAAATGCATCCAGGTGCACTTCTGTCTGTCTACGCCGAGTTGGGTGTTGCACGGTTTTAAAACTCCTCATTTTCCCCAAAAACTTCGGGAAAACTTTGATGCACGTATTATATTTGTTAAGTATTTTGATAAGTATCATTTTACTGATGTATTTATAACTTTTCTCTATTACTCATTTTCACTAGGTAGGTACTTGAAAATGTTTGTGTCTGACGTTTGCTTTTCATTTCCATTTTGTAAACATCGTTCGTAAAGTTTATGATTTGATCTGGCAACTCCGTTTAAGCAAAAAATATTATTTTTTTGTTATGTCAAACTTCAACAGACCTTTGGGTCTGTTTAATGAACATTTTAAATAATAGATACACTGCATACAATAAAGTGCGTCAGTGACCGTCAAAACAAAGTTTTTAACTTAAAATGCGTCGTGTACCGTTGGAAGCCCATGTACGAGTAAAGTGAATTTTGATGTGATGAAATATTCAGTTTTACAACGGTTCATTCGATTCGGCACTTAAATAACAGTTCCACGTATAAATATGAAGTAAAACTCGTATATTTTTTTGTTATAAAAAGCGAATTGATTTATTACTCTTTTTTGTTTGTTCTTCGCGTATTGCGCAAAACGGAAAGTACTCAAAATCGGTTAGATTCGGTAATTAAAACGTTCTAAATTCAAATTGCGTCGACCAATGAAGATGTACGTGTGTGTACTATTACCAATGAGATCCTTTCGATTTCATTTAAATACCTAGAGAAAAAAAATATTATATGAAAAGGCCTTTGTTGTCCACAAACAATAGTTTCACTAGAACAGAGAGCGTGTCAATACAAAACAAGTAAAATGTATTTTCTGCTGAATATAGAGTTGGCTTTTACAATCGAAAAAGTTTTAATGCATTCTGGTGATCTGGACCCGAGCATACTGTGTACAAATTGCATCCATAATGTTTACAGTTCCAAATGAAATATGGATATTTAAATAGCAAACAGAAAATACTAGTATTAAAATTCCATTTCCCTATTGGATCTTATTCTAAGAGCTAATTTACTCTTCAGTACTTGCCGTGAAGTAAAAAGATAGTATTATAATTAATAATTTTAAAGGTTGTCTGGAAGAAATCGCCGATAGCGATAAGACCGCCATTTGTACTTCCTGTTGTTTCATCATCTCTGTTGTATATTTATTTTTCCCTACGGTGTTGATGTACAATAAAGTGTTTAAATAAATAAATAAATAATAATTTAATCCGTTTTGTGCAAATAGCCCTGAATATATTTTTAAACTCAAGGCTGGACGTAATAAACAAATTAAGAGCTCATAATGACCGAAAGAGTCATCAGACTGTAACTAACCAAACACGTTAATCATTTCAATACAATTATTAAAACCTAACTGGCGCTTTTTCCATCAGTCGTCACATCAACCTCATCATACCTCAGTTTAATCAAACTACACTTAAAAAACTCAATATCACAAAGAATTCCTTTAAATAGAATTTACAGCCGAACACATTACAGCAAAAAATATAAATAAATGTTGGAGCTTCACAAAATGCCCGTCCGCAAGGCAGGGTTTCAGCGAGTCCGTCAATCACTGTCGCCGCGGTAATTTAAATCAATCAGGGCACTGTACCCAATAACACGCTTGTGGCAATAACATTTTTTGTTCATGACAATCATACGTTACCTCGTTCACATTTGTAACACACGTGGCGATAATCTTCAATACTACGTGTTGTGTTCGCGTGAAGAGCCTGGTGGCAGTTCTATCATATGTGAGAGTCTGCCTGGTTAGGTACCGCCGCAATGTCTATTTCGCCGTCATGTCACCGTTGTGTTCCAGTTTGAAGGACATTCTAGCCAGTGTAACTACTGCACGTAATAAGACTTAACATCTCATGTCTTAAGATGGCGAGCGCAGTGGAATACCAAACAATACTTTTATTACAAGGTGTTGGATGGTATTTTTACTGTTTATGGGCGGTCGTATCGCTTACCATCAGGCGAACGGCAAGCTCGTCTCGTCATATATAGCAATAAAAAAAAAGCCTTTTCGGCTAAAAAAGTCAAATCACTGTAGCAATTCTAGCGCCATCTGTACGACACCAGCTCTATCTCATTAAAATACAGATCAACAATGGAAATATTGTTGACGGATGCATATTACCGAGATCATATCATAATTCAGGACATCATATATCCATGTGTCAAATTTCATCCAAATCCGTTCAACGATTACTGCGTATGATTTGAACATCCCAACAATTTCCAATCATTCGCATTTTAATATAAGTAAGGTAAGAAGTAAGATTTACCAGGAAACCAAAACCAACAGGATACACTACACTTGCTACAACTTATCAGTATGTATTAAAACGTAATGGAGATGTCGGCAACTTTAAGTTAGGCATAGAATATCCCTGAACTGCAATTAAATCTGCTAGGCTCTCATGCATATGTCCAAGCCGTGTGACCACGATTATGAAGCTTAAGTCGTCACGTAATTGAGATTGATGTGCCTGAACGTAATGCCGGGTACAGACTACAGACCAAGCGAACGAGAGTGAACGAAAGCGAACGAGCGGGTGTGAACGATTTACTGAAAGCGAGCGAACATTCGTTTTCTATCGGGTCTCGGCAAACCATTCATTCGCGTTCGTTTGCTTAGTCTGTACCCTTATATTATGGAATCTGGATTTTTCTAATTTCAAACATAAATTAAAATTAACTTTGTAATTAGCCATTTCAATAAATGTTTTTAGGTTATTCTCAGTTCATTTCTTATTTCTTGCAAAGTTTTATATTTATGTTAATTAAGTTATAAATCTTAATTAAGGAAACAACAAAGTAACCGGTCCTACAACGTTTTCTCTATAATAATCTCCGGTTTATACCGATAATACGTATTGAATTATAGTATGAAGACTTCTTTGTGATAATTTATTACCGTAGAAGGGAACTCAGTAATTCTAGAAAGATAATCAGTTATTATAAACTAACACCACAATTATTGATATTGGTTTAAATATACTCGTTAGCTAACTTATCTACATGGGAATGTATATTATTTTTAAGCTTTTTTTTTACTATTTGACCGAATTAAAAAATGTAAGACTTAATTTAATTGATGAGCATTAAATTAAATATTATTATATTTTTAAAACAAATGGCTAACTTGTCAAATACCTAAAACCTAATTCAAATCGAGCATCCTTTAAGACTGTTAAAATTATTCATGCTTTACTTGTCCGAGTTATGATGGTAATTTGTTGAAATAAGACACGAGACGTTTTCCCACGAATATTTACTATATCTCAATACGATAAAATAACTAAACGCAAACTAAACACTAGACAAGGTGACTTTTTTTCGTGACCTACTTGATTTTATTTTGAATGAAATCGAGATAACTTACTTTTTAATAGTAACTTTTGTTCGTTTTGCACGCGTTAATGGCTAAATAAAAATCCTTTTCACTAACAAATAATTTTAAAAGTAGACGATCTGTTAATCCATATGGGATTATACATTACCAAATAGATATACCGTTGCACCAATCTCCAGTGCCTTGGCTAAGAAGTCTATTTAAAGCTTTTATCAAAAAGTATTGAGGAGATATTCATTCATCCCAATTATCCTTTGTTACGCTATTATGATGAATATTTTTCGTGACACGTGTATTGTCATAGATTGACTAATAGAGTACAGACAGGCGATACCTTTCTGACGTGGTAATAATATGAGAGAAAATATCAGGATCATATCATGTTTTATAAGCCATTGTTATGGTAAATCTTTTGTTTTCTCTTGTTTGGTGAATACAATGACTAGGAGTTCTGTGTATTATAAAACAATTTCCATAAATGTGTTATGTATTAGGGTAAGAAGAATTGCAAGTTACGGATAGGTGGCCATCTTTCTTTGCATCTATTCATACGATTCGGTAATGTTGGATTTCCGCAGCAGAAGTAGAGAGTTGGTCGAAATATTAATAAGGTGCAAATGTCGACTTCGCTCCCTTAAAACAAGAGCAAAAGGCGGATTGTGTACTTTCCGGGATAAAATTAGCATTTTTCAATCCAGAATAATGTTTATTTGCGTGCAGAAATTCGTTCCCGTTCAGCAAACAGTTCAAGAAATATCCAAACATCTTCGCAAACTTTCGTCTTTACCATATCACTAAGAAGGCATTACACCGAAAAAACGTACAAAAGTATCGGTACTGTATTTTTTTATTCAAATTTATAAAGTTAAATTCATAATACACTTTATCTGTATGGAAATTCTCACGAGAACGAATGTATTCGCTGGCAGTCGCTTTATATTTCGAACAGATAACATTTTAAAATAGGTAAATATTTAGACACAGAAACATCAAAGTACTTGGTTGATTTATATTCGAAAAAAGTCAGACAGAATTTAGATTTTAGATCGAATCCAATGTCGATTATATTCATATTATCCAAATCAGAATCAAACGAAAACAAGTTTTTTCAAATCGTCTCGACGTGTAAAACAAAAAAATATGTGTCTGCAAATTGGTCTATTAAAATCTCATTTCTTATTATATTTTTATATTCTTTATTACGTATGATATGTACCTGCAAACTTTGTATAGGGTTGCGAACTACTTTGATTATGTTGTGTGCGCCATCCATATTCATGCGAATACTTTTCAGCATTAACAATATAAATATCCTCAGATAGGTAATTGTTATAATTAAAAATGTTTTGTAACAAATTCATAATGAGAATAAACATATCGATACCACCTTCTTTAATTCTCCAACGATGAATCAAAACAAATTATTATTTTGTGCCACATGGCAACCCTACGAGTAATTTATTTGACGTTGGAAGCAATTTTCAAACATAAATTACTTGTATGAACTTGATAGTTACATAAGAATTAAGCTATTTAATTATTGAAAATCTCAAATATAAATACACATAAAATGCGCGATTGATATTCCTTAACCAAAACGGTGGGAGTAAGAATAATGTATATTCATTTACTTTATGAAGGAAAAAAGTTTTAACAAACAGCATACTTGTACTAGCGAAGTCTACTACGGAAGTAACCCGTAGTACCGTCATACTTGATCAAGTCGTCAGTCAGAGGAAATGTTTGTGTAAACAGCATTGGTGCGGGTTGCAGACCGAAAATCTGAGGTAGTTTAACTTTGGATACATGTCTGTGAGATATTTTTTCATACTCGTGTGCAAACCAAAACCTGTATAGTGTATAAGCCATCGACATATATGTACTACGTACTTGATTTAGCGTTCCGAACATTCACTGTGTTCAACTGAATTGAACTGTAATCCATCCAAACTGGTTTTAGTATGGTGTTAATATATATGCTTGTGGCTGTGTACGGACTGGCGCTCATAATTTAAAAACGCGAGTCTGAGTGCAAACCTGGATGTGAATAAAAATTTTAGTCAAATAAGTAAAATTATTTGTTATTCAAGTGAAAAGATTATAAAAGTGACGTTTTGATTGCCATTTAAGTTCATTATTGAACAAATTATATGGACGTTCGTGTCTATAAAATATACGTCAATGGTATAAGCTAAGCTATGTACTATGTGTAATTTTGTCCACTATATAAATAACATCAGTTCATTAAACCCGACACAAGTCACACCACAACCTTTCCACATAATGTACCATCAACATCAAGATCAAAAATCGCATCCCGGGTCCCGGAATCTTCGGGTAGGTCATGACATCCCGCCCGGGAGAAACTGAAAGTACGCAAGCCAGTTCAAGTGCAGCGTCGGTGCGGGGGGACGGTGCAGGGGAGGGGAGTCGTGACCCGGCCGCGACATAGCCTTAGCCCGCTCCGGTACGGACTCATAGGTTTCCCATTTGATGCAGAAACGTGATTGGAAAATGTAATTGGGGGACGTTAATCAGAAAATGGAATGGATTTTTAGTTTTACTAACATAGGTTTGATCTTTTTTATTTTAATCTGTTTATTCAAATGGAAAATCCGTAAATGCAGTATAAAAACAGTTTACGATATTTAAAAATATATTATTTTCCTTGTCTAAAACAATTTCGAAATTAGATTATATTGATTTTAAATAAGTAATCATTTTTAAAATACTATTTTCGAACCTGGGAGTGCGAATACGCTGTTTCATTTATAATTTTCATGAAATTGCTATAAATTATCCGTATGTTAATACGTGATAAAAAACTTGGGAAGTATCCCTTTTTAAGATCATTGTAGAGTATGAGATTTGGATAATTAAAGATTATATCTATGTGTTACAAAAATATTAAATTCAATGGTCAGATGTCGACCACCAGTAATTATAAATACGTAACCACTAAGATGGTACAACTCGTATCAGTGTTATTGAGAAATACAACGGACTTCGGCTTCCACGACAGACCTAAAAAGAATATTTATGAATCACACAAACGTTCGTCGGATGGGATAAACCCAGTCTCTCAGCTCTGTATTCACTGCGCCGAAATATCTTCCAAAACCCGTTTGCAACGATACAAGCAAGAATATTAATATTGTTGTTATTACCAATTCATTAAGGCTTAGTGTGATAAGTTACTGAATTTCTGTCGGATTTTATGGCTTTGTAAGATTAGGATAATCTTAAACTTTTAGCTGGAAACCATAAATGGAACAGACGGAAAAAAACTATTTAAACCTAACCTATTCTTTTCTTAGTATCAGCTGACTATGACATTATTTCTAAATAAGCTAAGGGGGATAATCTTGTCTTCTGTTACGTGGAATCTAACATAATCTATGGCGAAATATGAACCTCGGTCTACTGTGGAAAAGGGAAAAAAGCGTGATGCTAAGTTAGGAACGCGCTAATATTCACATATTTGCAAGAACCCGCTCTTAGCACCTACACGTGTGTTCGAAAACCTTTATTCTTGCCGAGAAAACGTGGAACACGATCGGAATTATCGAATAAGAAAAAAAAAATTGAGGAAAACTGCGATCTCGTCTGCCCGCTTCGGGGTATTTGTGAATCATAAGAAAACTTAACCACGTCGTGTTACTGGATAGCATTTAGGTAATGTAACCTATAAAATCTCAGAAACAATACGTAATGATTTTAAGAATTAATTGTAAAATCATCGGGTAACCCAAACAGAAAAATCACTCATCGAATTTAAAACATCCTTATTTTTAAAGTTAGTCAAAAATTACCCTATAACAACTACACACTAATTATTTTGTAAGCTTGATACAAAACTAAGTAACTGCAGATTTAAATGGAATTGACTTATTAAGACCGTCTCGATATATGTAATACGATATATGTACTATCTTTTTTAACCGGCATCAAAAAAAATGAGGAGGCTCTCAATTCGACGTGTATATAATTTTTTTTATTTGTTACCTATCAATTAATTAAAACTTACAGCAAGCAACGTGTTGGTTACATCCCGAAGAATGACTATAAAACTTTAGTGGTTTGAATTCTTATTATAATGTGAATATTGTGTCATTCATTCATTATAGAATAAAAATGTTACTTAAATTTTTTATTCCTTGCTTCTTCTTCTAAAGTATATGTATTTTAATATGCAACCAACAATATTAAATAGACGATTTGATAAGGAATATTTTGGTAGCTTAATTAAAAAAAGACTTCAAATTGTTTTCTTTTTTATTTATTCGTGAATCTTTACATAGTACCGAAAATGTATGAAACGAATGCTTTAGACCATTTGCTCAGGGGTTAATCGTAAATTACTTATTAGTGTGGCTAGTAAATCGTTCGATTACATTTTTTTTCTTTACCCTTTCTTTATATTATCCATATATTACCTAAATATAAAGAGTGCATGTATAACAATCATAGTACTTATACATGAGTGCAATTAAAGTGGGGTTAAATATGTTACAAGTCATATATTTTTAGTTTAGTTTCCTTAATTCCATTTAATGTTTTGCGCTTCGTGTAATCTTAAGTAATAAATAAGCAACGTCAGTTACGGACTCATGGTTTTCACTCGACATTAAAATAAAAACATAAAATAAATGAACTGGTCACTATAAACAGAATGGCCTTTTTGCATGTTTTAATGTATTAAGGTACACAATAAGTTCTAGGAGCTAGTTATGTTTCGAGTTTCATAATGCTTTTATTTTTTTTTATCACAAAATAACTTTTTTATATTAATGCACACTAACTAGTTATCTAATGACACAAACAACTAGTGACTTATGATCTTTAACAACTTGTAAAGCTTAATATACCCACACACTTCCAAGATGCTGCGAATCGTTATCTGTGCTATAACAATCAAGAATTCCATAAATAAAATTTCTTTGCTGTATTTATTTAATTGCCTCTTATTAAAACCTCTAAGAGTTGGTGTATTTTAATTGAACCGTAACGCCCACGTCTACATTAATAATTGTTTATTGACAGTTGTCGTGAGCAGGATATTATGATAAATTGAGATTGAGTTTCGAGATAGAAGACAAAAACAGCGCCAAACTACATTGAAGCAGTAGATTAATCCTTCAACTCTGCTGATGAAACTCGGCTAGAAGCCATATTACTTAGTGCTAAATAGTTATATTACTTAGTGCTAAAAGCTAAATACATTATTGTCGATAATGATTGACGTCAGAAAAGGTTGTATATGTAAAAAATATCTACGGTACTACTTTTATATCAAACTAAAATACATGCCTATTTAAGACGAGCCAGGAATGTCAGCCACCCGCCCACTCCTCGCCACACTCCCCGCGTAGTCTCACTGAACGATAAGTGCGAGCACGAGGCAGTGACGTCACTGGGCAGATTTTGTACTTGTAAAAACAGCCATTTAAATTACTAAGGCACGATATCGGCAACCTCGTAAATCTGTGATCCTTAGCCATGAGGATGTATTACTGACTTAACACTTAGTGTGATTCGACCAAAAAATACAAAATATATTTTGTTTCTTTGGTTACCGCGAATGACATCTCGCAATTCTTTATAAGTCTCTTTTAGCATATATGCTTTTAAAAAGAACAGTACTGTATGAAACTAACGTCTTACTATAATTTGATGATTCGCTAAAAAATCTTACTGCTTCCAACAAAATTGCAGTTTGCCTAGATCGCAAAGATAAAGATGTTGTAAATGTTTTCTAGCTTCCAGTTAATTCAATATTTTTCTAGTAACATTATTTGTTGGCAACCCGCACTAAGCAATGTAGTCGACAAGGCATCAACTCTCTCATTAGTAGAGAAGACCCGTGTTAAGGAGGGGGTGAGTATTCTATTAGTATTGTTCTTACTAATATTCGTTCCTTCAAGTGTTTGAGGCACAAAGCATACAGTTATATTAAACGAATCTATCAAAATGTCTTCATCGGGTTTTCTTCTAGGAATTGACATATTTTTTAGGCAACAGTAAATATTTTATTACGTTTAGCAGTTGTTGTTTTTCACTTTCTATTGTTTTGGCGACAAAAGGTGTTTGATATTTGTTATTATATTTTGATCTATAAGAATTATAGCTACTGCTTTGCATTAATTTACATATTATTTGACGTTCGTTAAAAATATATTTTGCTTACTGTTAAAACATTCTGAATTAATATGAATAAGTACTTCTACTGAAACTACTTAGATTATCAAGAAAAACATAACTTTAATACAAAATTTTAAGCGTTGTAATACATTAAAATAAATTTTCGAGATAAAACTATATGAATTATTAAAGTCATAACTTTGAAGAGTGTTAACGGTTAGAGGCGACACTTTCTAGACTCGAGATGACATCTTGATACTTAACAAAGATGGCGTGAGATTTGTCGCTACAAAACGAATTATGAGGGATATAAAAGCTGACCTAACACATAACTCGTTCTGTCATCTTATCTTACTTCTTGTCTTATATAATAAGTATGAATGTTTGTCTTGAGGTTTATAATATCAGCCCTGTGTTATATACTATCCCATTGCTGAGCACTGGCGTCCTCCACTATTTAGAGAAATTAGGTTTTAGTCCACCACGCTGGTCTAGTGCGATTTGGTAGACTTCACACATTCCCAAATTCCTAGAAAGAACTTCTCAGCTATGCAGGTTTCCTTACGATGTTTTCCTTCATCGTTAAAGCAAGCGGTAATTCACAAGGAATACCTTATACCTACATGTATTTTTCAGAAAAGTCAGAGGTATGTGCTCTTGGGTTTTGAACCTGCGGACATACGTCTCGGCAGTCCCCAATACATGTTTACATTTTGTTTACTTTAACCGTAGAAATCTGTAAAATCATTTCGATTAAATTTTGCTCGTAAATAAAATTAAAATTATACTAGACAAGTAAACATTGGAAATCTTTAAATCAGGAATGGATTTACATGGAAACCGAGCCGTGAGCAACACCTAATTATTTCATAACGTTCTTGGCCATGGAATGTGTACTAGTACATAATAATTCAATGTTTTAGTGCTCGTGTAGCCTTATTCATTTGTCGGCCATTACACAACATAATATCATATTTTGCCAACAAAGTAGTATCGTATTTCTGACCCATATATTACGATTCAACATTTATTTGCGCGGGTGGTCCTACTTTAACCTTTGAGGTTTTATGTTTTGGACCGTTATAAAAGTAAAGAATATGACTCATTAATGATATCGTGAAGAATCCATATAATTCCACGAATATAAAGAAAAGTTGAAGGGTCATACAGGGGTACATCGGGGTCAATATCTTATTGAAGATTCAATGGTTGGATCATCTTATGCATATGAGAATTTATTTATAACATTTTCACTGTAAATTCGTGTCTAAATGCCAAAGTACAGACGGTATTGTTGTCATATGTAAACATATATTGTTTTGACTACGTTACGGTTTTGATAGTCGCATGCGCATCAGCGCTGAACCCAAAAGCCAATACCTACGATACAATGTAGCATTGACGTCTACAACATGTATGACAATAAGAAACCAACCTATAAAAATATCCTTTTTAAAAGCGTATGAGTCCTATTGTTCCATTTTTTGTTAAATGTTAATGTAAGAGTCCTATTACATCACAAAATATGAATGAAAAAAATTACAGTACGATATCCATTACCGTTTTATCTCGCGATTCACAGGCGCAGCTCAATCAAAAGTTTTAATGAACAGCGTCCTTATCGAAGGCTACAGATACAGACTGGCAACGTGCGTATCGATTGGCGCTATGTAGGTCACAGGCTCGCGGGTCAAAGGTCACGGGTAGGTCACCTCAGAGCACCAACGTAAATAGTCTGAAGACGCCCCGCCTCCACCCCAAATTACGTCAGAGTCAGCCAGTGATGTTAGATAATGAAAATATAGAACAAAAATTTCATAATCATAATCATGAAATTTTTTGAGTGTAGAGTTATAGAATGGAGTCTTGCTTAATTTATTTTCAGCAACATGTTTTATATAGCATAAATATGTGAGTACATCATCGTTAGATCGTTTAAAAAAGGATATTTCTTTGCCACATTAGTCTCTATTTGCAACGGCTAGGGGTTATGAATATTATTAAGAAAAACATTAATGATCAAACTTTCGTCAAGTACCACCATTTAGTATGTTTATAAGTATCTAACTGTAACAGAAAGCGGGCCTCTAGAAAACATTATATTCTTGATATTCCTTTAGTTCTGTTCGACATAACCAACCGATTTTAATAGCCTCAACAAAAAGAAACAAATTCACCGATTGTTCTGACTACAAGCTAGGTTCTTCATGGCGTTTCAATCGAACCTACCTGTCCCCTTAAACAAAGCAATTGATTTGTTTCGCTGCGCCCCTATTTAATGCAGTAGCTTTCTTTTTAATTTATCGATGCTTACCTATTGACTTCAAGACTGGTATTACGCGAAGTTTCTTGGTTGTTAGCAAATGTCAGTAGTTGTGACGAGTTAGGAACCGTATCCATTTACATATAACAAAACTCTAAATAATCTTTTTGCTGGCATAATATCCTTCAAACCGATTCACAACAATATCAAAGAGAGAGGAGAGAAATAAAGGAGACAAAAAAGGTACAAAACTAAACCCTCATAATAAACTTACATACAAGAGACCTATCACTTCGTAACGCTCTCTAGATATTGGATAGTTATTGTGGTCAATAACCTCAATGACAAAAAAATTGAGGTCTGAAAAAACGTGACCATGGTCGCTTGCGATGCAAGCTTGCCCTTTGTTTATAAAGTACTTACGACCATAAAACGTGACTATAAAAATACATTGTAGTATACATTGTAGAAAGGGCAGTACATGTTAATAGCCCTTTACATTGTATCAATATGACTATATTTATAACGTTATACTTAGTCTGGCCATAAATACTGTTACACTTAATTATAAAAAAATATTACATTTGAATTTCGAATCTGTCATTTTTATACGATTGTTCATTGTGTTTTCTCATTTTGGCGCCAATACATTGTAAAATATTTTGCGATATTAAAATGGTGTGGGGTGATAAAGAGAACCGAATCGCTGTGATAGCATTACACAAAGTAGGTATGGAGCCAAATGCAATTTTTAAAACTCTCCATACACTTGGTATTAGTAAAATGTTTGTGTACCGGGCTATTAATAGGTACAATGAGACCTCCTCTGTTTGTGACAGAAAAGATCTGGCCGTCCACGTAGTGTTCGTACGAAAAAGGTGGTCAAAGCAGTAAGGGAAAGAATTCGAAGAAATCCTGTCCGAAAGCAAAAGATTTTATCTCGGGAAATGAAGATAGCACCTAGAACCATGTCGCGTATTTTAAAAGATGACTTAGGACTTGCAGCCTATAAGAGACGCACTGGCCATTTCTTAACTGATAATTTAAAGAAGAATAGGGTGGTAAAATCGAAACAACTACTGAAGCGGTACGCAAAGGGAGGTCACAGAAAAATTTTGTTTACGGATGAGAAAATTTTTACAATTGAGCAACATTTTAACAAACAAAATGACCGTATTTATGCTCAAAGCTCTAAGGAAGCTTCCCAATTAGTCGACAGAGTGCAACGTGGACATTATCCGACTTCAGTGATGGTTTGGTGGGGTGTTAGCTATGAAGGAGTGACTGAGCCATATTTTTGTGAAAAAGGTATCAAAACATCGGCACAAGTGTATCAAGATACCATTCTTGAGAAGGTAGTTAAGCCCCTTAACATCACCATGTTCAATAACCAAGTATGGTCCTTCCAGCAAGACTCGGCGCCGGGTCATAAAGCTCGGTCCACGCAGTCTTGGTTGGAATCGAACGTTTCGGACTTCATCAGAGCTGAAGACTGGCCGTCGTCTAGTCCCGATCTTAATCCGCTGGATTATGATTTGTGGTCAGTTTTAGAGAGTACAGCTTGCTCTAAACGCCATGATAATTTGAGTCCCTAAAACAATCTATACGATTGGCAGTGAAGAATTTTCCCATGGAAAGAGTGCGTGCTTCTATTGATAACTGGCCTCATCGTTTAAAGGACTGTATTGCAGCCAATGGAGACCACTTCGAATAAGCTTTTTATATTTTTAATTGTTTTATATTTATGTATTAAACTGACACACTGTAAAAGTAATAAATGTTATTTGCAGTTAACAATTTTCTTTTTTCTTTATTACAATATTTATGGCAAGACTAGGTATAATATTACGTAAAATCATACCGATTTATTTATTTCAAATATTGCCTATATTCCACAAAATGTTACATCACTTCCTCTCGTATATTGCATAAATAAGCAAGTCGGTTGGAATGAGAGTATAACTATTCACTATAAGGCAAAAAGCAATATTACTTAAGTTAGAAATTAATCTATCTGTGTGCCAAATGTAATACAAAACCATTTAGCGGTTTATAAATATACCTTTATTATACATGCAAACATTAAAAACACTTTTATTAAAAGTGATATCGGGATTTTCTGCTCAGTAGCAGGTCGGAGTGTTATATTTGTGTCGGATACGGTGATAGGCTCGCCACCTATCACATCATGACACGGAATACAGACGGCGGAATGTTTGTGCACTCTTCACCTATGTCCTGCGTTTTGGGGATAAAAGACGTATATGTACTTATGTGTGCATATATGTTTGTGTGTGCGCGTGCCTGCTTGCGTGTGTGTTGTGTGTACTATTATATAAAGTAGATACTACAGTATAACTTTTATTCTTACCTACAATTACATTATGATTTTGAAGAGTATCTATAAAATTAATCTAATTATACGTAATCCAAACGAAGCCTGTTCTTAATACGGTAAGAATTATTAATTACGATTAAAATATACCAAATTAGATATTTAATCATATTACATAACACCAATGAAGCCGCATTATCCCGTAATTACAAATTTCGTATCTGTTTCGCTTTACAGCTTGATGAGTTTTACATATCCACATAACAATGTTTTGTAACATCAAAGTTTTTATTTAGTATCACATGATTTACAGTAAATATAACGGCATATGGCATAGGATTATTGTTATTAGGTTATATAAAAATTTAAATAGCTTAGAACATACCCTTTAACAGTGGCGAAAGGCGAAACTTTTCGAAGGGGAACCTGACACAACATAAAAAATAATAAATAATAATATCAGCCCTGTATATACTTGCCCACTGCTGAGCACGGGCCTCCTCTATTACTGAGAGGGATTAGGCCTTAGTCCACCACGCTGGCCTAGTGCAGATTGGTAGACTTCACCACACCTTCGCAATTCCTACAGAGAACTTCTCGGATGTGCAGGTTTCCTCACGATGTTTTCCTTCACCGTTAAAGCGAACGATAAATTCACAAAGAATACACATATGATTTTAGAAAAGTCAGAGGTGTGTGCCCTTGGGATTTGAACTTGCGGACAATCGTCTTCGCAGTCCGTTCCATATTCAACTAGGCTATCTCCGCTTTTTATACACACACATAGGTAGATACAACATATAGGTACTTATATGCATGAAAGCGGATTGCAAATCGTTCTAATGATAATTAGATTCTTCATAAAGAGAAGCCGGAATGAATCGGGTTATGGCCTTTCGCCACTGCCCCTTAAACTCAAATGTTCTAGAAAACATACTTATTTGTACAGAAAATAGCGAACTCCGCAAAGTTAAAGCAATTTAAGTAAACACACATGCCGCAGACTTCTGTGGATCTTGCAAAACTGCATACCAATAAATCAAGACATCTACAAGCATTTTGTAAATAAGAAACGCGGTACAAATTTCTGCTGGTTATATAACCAAGTTATGCACTTTCTCACGCTCGCTTTGAATGCGCAAAGCCAATTTTCCACTAGTGCAAAAACAACACAAATTCAATTAGGGAAATGGTTTCTGTTTTGCAAAACAGAAGGGTGAAATTTATACGTATAACGTAAATGTTAGTGTTCAATTTCACTCAACAGATGAACCTTTTGGAGCTACACTATCATATATTAATATAACGTATGTGCATTGATATTATTATATACAAACATACATAACATCACGCATTTATCCCCGAAGGGGTATGCAGAGGCGCAACTAGGGCACCCACTTTTCGCCAAGTATGTTCCGTCCCATGATGTGATAGGGGGCGAGCCTATCGCCATATCGGGCACAAATTCCTGACTCCGGGCTGATACTGAGCAGAAAAACCCAAATATCACTTTGCCCGACCCGGGATTCGAACCCAGGACCTCAGAGCGCTATTGTACCGGACATGCAATACAACTACGCCACCGAGGCAGTCAAATCAAAGTATATACAAACATCGGTAGAATAAAGTTATATTTCGGCGGTGCGGCAGTGCGTTGTTACTGCATTTGGTACGGACTGAAAGAAACGGTTACCGACTGCAGTAATATATTATTTTTATTTTCTGTGTTCACTGCGGCTCTTTTTGCTAACCTTCAATAGGTTTGTATAAATATAGTTTTCAAATTCTGAGTTCAGACGTTTGCAGTCAAATCGTGAGCTTCCGAAGTATAATATGGTCATCATTGTTGGTATTTTTTATGTCTATGTAATATGTTGTCATGTTAAATAAACGAAGCCAATCATTTAGTGAGTCGTTTATAAAAAAATATATGTATAACTTTTGCCATAAGAAACTATGGTTGCAACGGTTAATGGTTATACTTATTTGTAAGTCCGATTTTGTCAGACTATTACAGGTTTAATAAAACTTATACTAAAATATGAAAAAGTCGGTCCGTTTGTTGTGTTTTATCTATACCATGGATACGAAGCAATACGATATATTTTGCATGGCGGAATTGCACAAAGAATATTTTATCATGGCAAAATTAATTCTGTGAATCAATATCAAAGCGGGAAAAGCCGACACGCCTGTCAAAATTAACTTACATTAATATACGAAAATACTGACTAGGATTACGGGTGAAAAAACTATTATGAAACATTTCTCCTCTTCCTTTGCGAATTAAGGCAAAATGTATTCGATCGATTTTGTTTAACGCTACCCGTCAAAATCGAATTCGGACAGAATCGTATTCGGCTTGGAAATTCTGCCACTACAAGACGCTAGTAGGTAATATTGCATGCTCAGAATTGCATGCTTGCAACGCTTTCAAAGAGGTTTTGTTTATCATTTTAGATATCTTTATATATTGCATTTAGTATTAGAGGTGATATGCTTTTCTTTAAAAAAAATCGCATATTTAAAACAAAATACTAAGTTTATTTTTTATACGTGCTAGTGACCTCACTGCACCTGATAGTAAGTGTAGCGGGGTCCAATAGAGTGTCGACTAACGAGAGATGATTGCCCGAGGCAGTCGACACAATTATGCCGGCCTGTTGGAACCGTGTACACAAATGTTAATCTCGGAAAGCGACACACTTACATAGGCCACTATGGCGGGTTTCAACACCTTGTGTACGGTGGTCGCTATCCATGTGGATATAAAATATATCCAAGCAAGAAAATGTTACAAATAATCTCAACAGCACCCATAAAAGCGATGAAGTTATCAAGAAACAATAACTAACGATTTATTTAAGCCATTCGAGCTGACATTCGCTGGAAATTGTGAAAGTGTAAACAAGCAAGGATATTGGAAACCATTCCGATGTGCAGAAACAGTTGTGGAAGGAAATAGAAATCGTAAGGACCCGAGCGTTCTCTGAGATACGGTTACGAACGAATTCATATGATTTCACGCTTCTGGAAATGTTAGCGGATTGAAGATGCTCAGAATGTTTAGTAATTGGTTATATTTTATAGGATCACGGAGCTATAGATGCTCATAATACATTTTATTTGAAGTAAGCAGTTCGTGGCTGACGCTGTGTTAATTTTTATTTTATTTCTTTAAACGACGAGACGAGCACACCCTTCGCCCGATGGTAAGCGACACGACATTCCATAAACAGTAGAAACACCATCCAACACCGTGAATTACAAAGTATTGTTTGGTATTCCGCTCGCCATTCTAAGACATGAGACGTTATGTCTTATTATGTCCAGTAGTTACACTAATATAATGTCCTTCAAACCGGAAAACAACAGTGACTACACACTGTTGCTTAGTGGCAGAAATAAACATTGCGGTGGTACCTACCCAGGCGGACTCTCACATATGAGAGACCCACCGCCATAAAAAATGCAATAAATTTTCGATCTATAAGTAATATTTACAGATCATACAAAGATGCGTCTCGGAGCGGGAATCCAACCCCCGACTTAATTCATAACTCATTTCCATTTGCGCCATAGATGGCATTGTATTAGTTTTCTATGAAGAGAAATGTAATAACAAATTAGTGCCAAGTGTTCGAAGAAACCTGTTCAAATAAAATTAAAGTATTTTAAAAAGAAATAGGTCTGTTCAATTTTAAATATTAAAACACCGGCCACGCTATTAAACTTTATTGCGTTTTTACTTAAGCATTATTTTTCAGTCTTCTAAATCGCGTATAAAGACCTATTTAGGAACTTTTTTATTTAAAAAACACCTTAGGCATTATCTGTAAGGTGACTAAATTAACAAAACACTAAATGGAGCTAACCAAAAACAGAAGTCACTAGCCATAGACGCTAAATGTATGACTAAATAACACGTATTGAATAAGAACTATTTCCATTATGTACTTAAAATTAGAATCATGTTCTTTTTCGGATTTTCCTAACTTAAAGTCTATGTCAATTGCTACTATATATTTTTCCTCTAAAATCTAAATATTTGAATGCAATATATGAATTTACTAATTACTAGATTCCCTTTACTGCGCCGTTGGCGTGAGTGATTGTTCCTGTAATAAACTCCCATTATGTACTTTTTTTATTTAAAAAATCCCTAAAACGAATTCCAGAACATGATCCATGAATTACAGTCCTAAATTTTAATGAAATGTCTTTAACATTTCAGAAACATCAAAACATGTACACAATATTTTGCGTTATAATAAATTCTACATACATTAAATAATATTTTCCATTTTCTGGATAAAGTAAACGCTTACTGCAAGTTTTGTTTAAAATATTCATATGTACCTTATCACGTCTCTTTGTCCTGTAAGCTGCAATAGGCCAGGAGGGATGGAGTGAGGTTTCAGGCCGTCGTAGACCGCATCAATGATATAGAGCTCTGCTAGAAAAGTTATTTTTAAGATGTTTTTAAGCAAAATAATTTTCAAACAATAATGATTTGTTACGTTTACGCGAATATTAGACATTAAAATAAAACTATTTTGCGGATTTTATCGCTGTTTTTATATTATAATTTTCTTAGTCAGTCTCGTGATCCCGTAGGCTACAAAGTCTATGAAACGTCGGGAGAAAACAAGCCCACGCGAACTTAGATGTTAAAGGTTTAGTTTCACTAAGTTTTGTTGAAATATTATGTAAATCCCGCATAAAAATGATAGCGTTTTCATAACATGCCTTAGAATTTAATAGTTAATGACATAAATATCGAAAGCTTTGTTAAGTAAAGTAGCTTGAATGATCAATAAATTCTGATAAGCTTGAAAAATATGTCAATTTCGGTGCTGTGTAAGTGCATCATCTTCAAAAGATTTGAATAATAAATATTTTCAATGTAATTGAGGCATCAATTTACAGTTATTGATTTAAATAAGCCAATATACTACAATATATGTATAATTAATATAAAAAGTGTATGCTATTTTATCGTTCACATACATTTATAAAACATCACACAAAACTGCTCGACTTCAGCTTAGGGTATTTAGAACAAGGCCCTAAATATTTTAGTATAAGCCATAAAAACAAAACCTAAAAAAGTTAATCAAAAACACGCGTGTACAAATTGGAATAATTAAATTTAAGTGCATGACTCTTCAAGCGAACACTACATCTAGTGGGCGCAGTCGGCTCAGCTGAAATGAGGGCGCCGGATCGATACCAGACTGGCAGACACAACAACATTCACACTGCGAAATCGCGCCTTACACTCGTTTTATAGTTAATGGTTATTATCAGATGAACAGGGCCAGTTTTGATAGGCGTTCGTGAGATAGTGATCATCACACGTGTGTCTAGCGATCATCGTCGGCGAAAACCCGCAGTGAGTCATCGGGGAGAGTGTATTCAATTACCTCATTGGTTGACATACTGTTGAATTATTTCTTCTTATAATATAAAAAGATTCGGTTAAGACTTTATGGTTACTTAGTTCAGTAACGTAAGAACTTTGAAAAGGAATAGTGTATTTCTATTTTCACATCATTTTTCTTATTAAAATTAAATGACCTTAGAAAAATAAAAAACTATTTAAATTAATTTTGAATATCGAATTGTTTGGAGACATGAAATTGTGATATATAAAACTACATACGAAGAAGTTTTAGTGTTTATATATAATTTTAACACCTGTAGAAACGTTGGACGCATCTGAAAAATAAAGGAAGAGTGCGGGTGACTGACCCCATGATGTCTCAAGGCGATTTCGCAGACCATGTTTACTTCATGTGATACGTTATGAATACGTGATGGCTTATTTGGAATATATAATAAATATTTTCAATTCTCTCACACTTCGTACAGACAATTATACGACCACTTTAAATGCCATATTAATCGACGTAATAACTTTAAAGTTGACAAATGTTACGACTTTATCTATCAAAAAGGCTGTGGTTATGTGAATTTTAATAAGGAAATAGTCGGATGTGCCGCGACCTCAGTAAAAGGTTATTGGTATTTGAAAATAAAATGTATGTAATTCAAATGATACATTATAGGAGGCATGGCAGTCATTTTGTATTTGAAGTTACAAAGAAAGATATTGCATATAGTAGACGTCAATCAAGTATAATTAGTATAAACGAAATAAAACATTACTTCGTTTTAAAGACAATAACTAAAGTTTGATCATATCTGCCTACTAATCTAATCAACTAAAGACAAGTTCTTGCTCGATACATTCATTCGATCTTATATCAAATTAAAATATGCCTAGAATTATTGAAAAAAATGTAAAAGTCATTAAACAATATTTTTATCTATCAAAAAAACCCGAGTTTTGTCCTCAAATATCTAAAAACGTTACTATTTTTAGATGTAACTCGAGACAGGTTAGCGATAATAAAGTTGCTGATACTTTAGTTACGAAAAATGTATATATTTTCATGTAATTTATCTCTGAAGGATAAGCCTCGATTGAGATCACCCACTTTCCCTCATTTTGTTTTACTGATGTCGTAAACAGAGCGACGATGAATTACACAAACTATGACAAATCTATACTTTTATACTTATATATATAGCTGAAGAGTTTATTTGTTTGAACGCGTTAATCTTAGGATCTACCAAAATGTTTTTTTTTAATTATCTATTATTAGGAAGTTACATTACTCCTGAATGCTATAGGCTATTTTTTTTACGCGGGAAAATAAAATGCGGACATTTAATCCCACAAAACTTCGTCGTGGGAGCGGACCCGCAAGGAAAAGGTAGTACAATATTAAAAAATAGATTATGACAAAATATACTAACGATCAATGCTAACGATATTCTCTGTCATCTAATACTAACTTGAACATCGAGTACCTAGGAATTTAGAGTACTAAAACTAATATTTTTTATAAAATGACTACGCTTTGTCACACTGCACATACACTTTACCACATACTTTTGGAGTATACCAAATACTATACTACCGCATACTATGGAACCAATTGCAGCCAGCAGCATTCCCAGACAGATAAGACTTGACGACCTTTAAAAGAGCGTATTCCCTCTTAGAAGGCCGGCAATGCATATCTATGCCTTGTTCTTGGGCGAGTGATCACTTACCATCAAGTGAGTCGTATCCTCGTTTGCGTAAACCTAAATGTTAACCTATTCCAAAAGCACAAATACATAATAGTTACTAGCATTATTTCACAAATGTTTCCTTTATCCCTCTATTATAAATTCTAAACGATTTTATGCCCAATGATTGGTAAGTACTAAAATATTTAATGTTTCACTCAGTGCTGGCAATGTTACATTTTGTTCTAATAAAGTTTGCGCAACCGGTTCGATTTTGTGACATACAACTTGATTTTATTCATAAACGTGAAATTTATTAGAATCGTTTTAGTGAAAACTTCACGCCATGCTACACCGGTGATGGAAAATCTGTCAACAAAGCATTGTGACCAAATAATAACAAAAATGAGTCAGGCGTTTCTCTTAAAATTTGAGTTGCTAGTAAATTATTTACTATTTTCTGTGCTGTTGATCACAAACGTGCATCATGTAAAATTACGATGCAGAATGTAGTCTCGTTCGATAACATAATACAACCAACAATCATTCTTGAGGAGGGACGCTCCTCTTCTCTCTAATCCATACCTATTTTCTTGAAAACTCTAATCAATGAAAAAGATATACCGACATTGTCGTTGCTATTGCCAACATCACCAACAAAAAGAAAATATACTGAATCATAAAAATAATCTCGATGCGGAATAAAATCTACAAGCCGTCGCTTCATGCGGGCTCATCGTTATTGAACACAGTCGTCTTTCTTCATAAAACTACAACCCATTACTTACATGCGGTGTTGTAATTCAAAAGTTGCACTAACTCCATAGTTGTTGGAGCTCTTAAATTTCACTATTTTATTGTTTAAGTACATGCATTTTATGCAGAGTTCGTAGCACGCGAGGGAAACGCTAGAATTGTTTTTATGCAAGCAAACTCTTTTGAAATTACCACGTATGGAGCGAGTGGTGTATTTAAAGGATAAACTTCAGTTCCATTACGGCAGCCGAGTGTTTTACATTATAGAATGGGAGCTGTTCTTCGCGACTTTGCTTATGCTGTAAATTTGTTCGAATATGCTAAAGACTACGTACGTTACGTACTACGAAACCTTCATTAAAATGTCACATAGACGCTGTCGCCTTGTTGCCAAAATACACTACACAGGGGCCTTATTCTCTATCCCGCACGTTATTTTGACAGTGCGTAACAAGCACGTAACACAACCCATCATGTTTAGTACTATAGAAATTTGGCTTACAGAATACCATTCCACACACATTTCTCGAAGATAACATGACACGGCCGCGTTACGCGTTTACACTATCATACAGAATAAGGGCCCAGGGGCCTTATTCTCTATCCCGCACGTTATTTTAACAGTGCGTAACAAGCCCGTAACACAACGCATCATGTTTAGGACTATAGAAATTTGGCTTACAGAATACCATTCCACGCACATTTCTCGCAGATAACATGACACGGCCGCGTTACACGTTTACACTATCATACAGAATAAGGGCCCAGTATACACGCTATCAAACAGTTGCTGAAGTCATTGAATGTCTGCTCGATATCTAATTATTTAGATTATTAAATACAGTACCATATAAAACCATTTATGTCATGATTACTTAATTATGGACATCTTTTTTTTTTTTAATACAACACGCACACTATTACAACAATATAACTTATTAAATTTTCCCGAATTATCTCCAATAACTTGACAAAAGTGATATTGTCATAATGTATTAAGAGATGTAATTAAATTTTCATAAGGCAAATCCGAATGAGGTTTAGTGGGCGGAAATTTACGGCCGCCATAAAATGGTGCACAAAGAACATACAGATAAGTTCTGGGTAATTACTAAACTGCAGCAGATTTTAAAGCGTGAATAACGTTTATTGAAGATTTACAACTTTTTGTTTCTGGTGATATATTGAGTTTTTGAACCCGCTGAGTCATTCAATGATCGGCGGATTTGTAATATAGGAAAGTAATCATTGGTAATATTAACGGACAGAGTCTCTGTAATAAAAATGTTAAAAAACTAAAAACACTAGTATCGCTACCTACAAATAAAAATACCGCGCGTAATTTATTACAAAAATTCCTGTCGTCACAAGTCAAGATATGAGGGTCATAATTTTTAATAAAAAAGAAATATGGAGCATTTTAAAAGATAAAATATGAACGCAGAGACAATTTTTACATACAAACAACTCAATAACGCATCACAAGCAATGAGTTAGTACCGACTTTAAAACTACTGACGATAATAAAATAAATTCCTTTCACGGTTTATTTTCCGTAAACAAATAAGTGAACATGGATATTTCGAGAACACTGTTGAATCGCAAAAATATTCTTTAGAACAGAATTTAAAAAGCGTTCAATATTATACATATGAATGGAGTGGAACTTGAAATAGGTATAAAACTATTATGCAAAGAATACAACTGAGTTTGAACAATGAAAAATTGGACGTTGCTTTTATGTGGGAAGTTTGACTTTGGCAAAGCAGCACTTGAGTATTCAGTCCTCGGTTTCATCAGTTGTTTAAGTTTCTTTTGTTCCCTTCGCGTGCATAAGAGTATCTATTTAGTACATCGCTACGATATTATAAATTTTATAAAAGTCATGAAATTTCAATTTCTGTTTAGGTTATTATTTAAGCTACTGTGTAAAAATAGTTTTGCCCAGACTACATTCAGATTGTAGAAAAAAGAAAATTAAAATAATATTTTTATTTATCAGTTAGTATACTACATCATGAAATAGGCATATAAATTAATTGTTTAGGTGTTTTTCTCCCATAATTATACCATCAAGGGTTGTTTTAGTTGAATAACATGTTATTGATATCGGAATGAGTGGATGCCGAGGTTACGCCACGTCCTTGCTAAGTCAACCTCACCTTGGCACTATCAACACTATAAATGCATTTTAAATATGACCACTTGAAATAATATCGCCGGAGTGTTTGCATTCCATATCGAAAATCTCTGGAGTCTGGACTTCATCGAATGTCGAGGAATTGATTGATCTATCTTAGTGAGGCATGCATGTGATATGAAAAATATCGAAGCGAGGCCAATTATAAATGAATTACATTGATTTTATTCAGATTACGCAATGGTTGCATCGCAATTTATAATACACTAGCTGACCCGACAGACGTTGTTCTGTCTTACTATGAATTTGGAGTACGCATTCTATCAATCGCTGACAATTATTTCAAACAACTGACAGTTATGTAAAATTAAATTATTGTCGTGAAGTTGTCTTAAATTTTCTAATTTTCCGCGCAATTTTTTGAATATTTTCTTTTATAAGAACCTTATCCTGACAATACAAACACAACAAAAAAATAGTTAAATCGGTCCAGCCGTTCACGCGTGATGGCGTGACCAAGGGAAAAAGGGATTATTTTTTATATATATATAGATTTACAGTAAACTACGGTAGTTCCAAATCCACAGTAAGAAGGCATTTCGTATGCCAATTTAAGACATCTATAACATTGGTGGAAGGTGATTTTTTTCGAAAGGGAAGCCGACTACATAGTATTGGTATTCATTTACATAAATGCAGTCTTAAAATAGTTTCAGTGATAATTAAAATCTACATAATCGGAAGCCGGCTGGAATCGGCTTATATGGACCCTTTGCCATTGGTGTTTAATCCTTCAAAAATATCAAACGATTATAGATCAATCTTGAAGAATTTCTAATAAATTACAAAAACCTTTTCTACTATACAATTTATGTATCTGATTGTATGAGAAAGCGTTGTTAACGTTCTTTGAAATAATGGAATCCGTTTCTGAGAACCGTTTTATTCTGCGAACAAGCCATTAAGTATTTCGGTCAACATATTTTCCCTAAACTGTGTTTTGGGATTTAACCGTGTATTACTTAAATCTAGTACGTGATGTCCAAATTAATGTATTTAAATGCAATTGCTATATGGAATGGATTAATTAGCATTCAAAATATACATCGTGTAGACCTGTGCGGGTTTAAATCCATTAAAATTCAAAAGATATTCCCTAATTGTATATAAAATCAAATCAAGAAGGTATCACGTTTTATGAACGTAAATGAGCTAAGTAAATTTCGATTCAAATTCCTCAAACGACGAATTACAACGTTATGAAGACAAGTCACGCAAAAAGAATGTGTTGTGTAATGCCCAAAAATTAAGTTTTAGTTAGATACAGCCAAATATTTGTTAAATGATAGGTAAAATATTTATTTAACATCCGTTTATAAATAGATGTTTTGTTTATATTACATTAGTGGTCTTTCCATATTATGAAATGCGTTATAAATAAGATAATATCAAAAGACTACAATGTAAAGAATGAAAAATGTACTAAATAACAGAACTTTACATAAATAACGACATAACTATAAAAGCTAAAACAAAGACAAACTAAGAAATAACAAATATGGCAAATTACACACAGAAGTTAACAGAAGATGCAGAGGCTATGAACGAAGAAATCGTTATAAAAATTTACAAAAATGCGACCTACATCTTAAATACTGATGTAGCTAAAATCGAAACGGTTGCTGTGACGTCACTTGCGTGACAAATAAATATAAAATAACATAAACGTCGCGTAATATTGCAAGAGGAAATGGCATCTGACTCAATTCGTGCTTCCTCTAACCTTACCATTTATACATTCCTTTACAAAGAAAACAAAGTAATTTCCACTTGAATAAGTAATATCAAAAGTAATATTTGATATCGAATACGTCTCTATTCAACATTTGACTTCATATTATTTTCCTGTTGTGAGAATTGCGAATTTCACGGAAGAAACTAAAGGAGACATGTGTGTCCCCACTTAAGTAAAAATGAAACTGTATTTGGGCGCCTTTTCTTTTCAACATAATGGAGAAGATGTATTCTTTTCATTGATACAATTTGTATTAGGACGATGTTTACTTCGATATAGTTGAATAAAATGGTCTGGACCGGCCACTCGCCTTTTCTTATTCGTCTTTCAGAAACTTTATTAAGATGAACACATTGGTCAAAGATGATAGCGTGGTACAAGCAATCATTAAAGTTCGAAAACAGGTGTAATATATCACAGATTGGACTAATTTCATTTGAATATGTTGTGCGATTTGAACCCATAGGTGCATTTAGATAATAAAAATTAGTATTATAACCAAAAAAAAGTAATGAAGCCAACTTTAACATATCTTAGTAATATTTTGAACGTGGCATGGCATACCTTGATACTTATTAGTCCTTTTTGATAAATGATAAATTAATTTTATTGTTGTTAATTTTTATTATGGTTTAATTTGCTGCCCTTAAGTCACTTTTAAGTTCAATTATATACATGTTGAGTTTTCCTAACTTGGGATTACATTATAGCTATAAGTTATAATATTTAAATTATTGTAATCGTAGTGTTAAGTCTGCTGGAAAATCAAAAAATAAATAAATGATTTGAAATAAAGTGACCATTATACCAACGTTGCTTTGTATTTCCTACTACAATAATTTGTAACCAAATTACTCCAAATTGTAGCATTTAAAAACTACATAATATTTAGACTGGGTTCTCAAATTCTCTGTCGCAATACTAATCTAACAAGAGCTTCTGTCATAACGTTTCGTAACATGACGAGGCTTTGTCACACACGATACTAGTCCCCTTTCATATAACAAATTGTGCCCATATTTGTTGACGTGTGTTCTCATAAGAGTTCTAGTTGGGCAACGATATGGCGCAATGAAAGTCAGCCGTCCTATCAAATTATACCTTTGGTACTACTATTAACAATTACGTTGTATACTTGCAATATCTATGCTGCAATTTATGGTACAAAAATAAACTTTAGTTAAAGAAGCCAATGTCGGACGCAGAATCTTAAAATCATAGACCTAAAAAAAGAATAAAAATTAAAAAATATTAGATAAAAATATTTTCATATACAAACTTTTATAAGAATAGAAAGCATAAAAATAGAAGTCGTCGATAAAATAGCTACGTGATTTCCCAGCACGGATTCAGACAATCTTTTTCATCTTCCCCACCCCGGATCGTTCCATGTTCCGACGTAAGACGCAGTAAACACACCCTCTGTCATGTGCTACGAATATCCAGGATTTTCATTCCAACTGAGTCTAGAAATAGTATTATTGAAGCACTCCCTCGCGGATATCAGAATCATATTGCTACTTTCCAATATCACGAATAAAGAGAACAAATTTATTATAATCCCCTTTTGATATTCGATACTTGATTACAACGTTTATAATCATATTTAATACCGAAGTATTGTAAGGCTCTTTTAGGTAAAAGAGAATAATTGTAATAAAGCGATATCAAATTTTACGGTGTTGGAAATATGATCAAAGAATTAAATTATCCAACTTTTCAATCTGACTGCCTCGGTGGCGTAGTTGTATTGCATGCCCGGTACAATAGCGCTCCGAGGTCCTGGGTTCGAATCCCGGGTCGGGCAAAGTGATATTTGGGTTTTTCTGCTCAGTATCAGCCCGGAGTCTGGAATTCGTGCCCGATATGGCGATAGGCTCGCCCCCTATCACATCATGGGACGGAACATACTTGGCGAAAAGTGGGTGCCCTAGTTGCGCCTCTGCATACCCCTTCGGGGATAAATGCGTGATGTTATGTATGTATGTATGTAACTTTTCAATCGCGACAACGGTGTTTGAAAAGAAAATTTACGTATTGATAATATGCATTTATAACTGTTTCTCGGTATTAACGGGGTTGTCCTTTTGTTAAATAGCTGCATACGTAGTCTATTACCCAGTTTAAACTTCATTACGCTAACGGTCCACAAACATGGCAATAAATCCCATGGGAACTATAACAATTTGCTGGCAATCACCTGAGCCCAGTACCCACTCATACGGCGAACTCAATAATGCATGAAGCCCGTCAGACGTCCGCTGCGCCCAACAGACTCTCTAATTACGGCCGGCAACACAAACTGCTTATTCCCACCTCGCACGGCTATCGAACTCGCCTCCTAGAAAACAACTATGCCTACGTAAATATATTATAACAAGGCCATTAGTCTAGTAGTGACGCAACAACGCGGCACTGGCGAGCCGGTGACCTCGCTGAATATATCACAGCGCACTCGTGGGGTCGTGCCACTCGTGAATTCTACTTCCGCCTCATCGACAATTTTTTAATGCCAAGCGAGGCTCATGGAACTTTGCATTTAAATTACGATCTGCATCACAAGACTCCCAACATTGATGACAGACGCTCAGGTTGCATCATTGCATTAGCGCCGCCGAGATGCCGCCGAATGCGCTCAATGCATTTCGGAGCGTACTCCAGACGCAAGCACGTATTCGATCCTCGATAATGTTCTTTATGCGCGCGTGTATCCCCTGACCGCATCGGCATTATGCGAGGAAGCGCTGAACCGCACCGAATATATTTTCCCAGATTATTATCCGTGATGTATGGTATTGCGCGTAAATCTTGTCGCAATAGAATTGGTCGGTGAATCCAGAACTGGTATTTCCTTAAAGAATATATGAATAGCAGTTCGTATGCGGAACGAGTTGATGTTCAATGTTCTTCTTTCGATTGCTTTCGGCGTGTTTTATTCTAACGTTATCGTAATGAGTCATAAAAGTTTATGGCTCACGTCGTAAAAGCGACTCCTCTGCTGTCTGCGAAGGTAGGACGCGACGAGGCGAGAACTTTGATGTTACGACGTGTGCCGTCAGGGATATGGCCTGCACGCGAAGGTTCTGTCGGTATTGCTGCACTCAATGTCGTTCGCTTGCAATCCTAATGACATTTCGTAAGAATTCAACTTATACATACGATAGCCATGATAGTACTGAGCCCTGCAACAAAGACTAAATTTATATCTTCACTGTCTTCTTCTCCTAAAGTAGTAATTTCTAGAACGTCTAAAATATGTTTCATTATTCACTGCGTCCTCCTTTTATTTTTGTTCCGCTAACGAAGACAAGCACACGGGTTATTCTGAAAATAAATCTGTAGCCATAATTGCCGGAGGATATTAATGAACGGCTATTTTGTTTTACTTTCTTCAGTTAAAATATATTACGCCTATCACTCAAGAATGTCGGTAAGTCAGGGCTAAAGTTCCGAGGCTTGCGGTAATAAAATACTAAGCAATAAACTCGACTTATCCCATATTCTGTAAGTATCCCAACCAGTGATGCTTGTATAATCTGTTCATCTCCAAAGACGAAATGGTTGCAGTAAATCGATACTGTCGGCAATCCGCATACGCAATCCTATTACACATACAAGAGCACCATTCGGGCTATCTCGCACGAATCTCTTGTTGGCATTCGTGTACAACCGCGTGCTTGATTGATGAAGCGAAAGTGGTCTGTTGAACAACACTGCAGAATAGCGCGGTCTCACGCGTGTGTGAATGTTGGAACGTTAAGTATGAACAAAAATCGCATTTGCTTTTTCTTTTGGTCTTAATGACTGAGCTTTTTGTAGATAGGAGTAAACGAAAGTATGCCTTATCTTATAGTATATAGATTGTACATTACATTATACTATAATGATTAACGGTTCCATATTACATATACTATTAAGGGGCAGTAGCCTAGATGCATGTCTACAATCTTTAACGCTAATAGAAAACAGAAAAAAAAATATGGTAATGACATATTCTATCAATAAGTCTTTCGCTAGGATATCGTTCTAATATATAACGTTAACGTTTACGATTGTAGAAAGGCATTTCGTAGTGTTCTTGGGACATTGAGACCCTGAGTTTCTAGTTATAGATCTGTGTGCATGTTTTAACGATGATCTGAGGTAATTACCCAAATATAAATAAATAAGTTTCCGTTTCTTGCTACGGATATTGCAGGTTCGTTAACCCGCTGACCACATTAGCCATTTTTAGGTATTAAAACCGGAAAATCTCTCCATATATTGCTTTTCTTTTTAATCTTGACAACTTATTCAGATCCTTAAACTTAGAAAAAAGGCAATAGAATCTAATATATACAAAACCTATTGCCGCAATAATACTTTCCTACAAAATTTACATATTATCATTCCACTGCCCCACATAGGAGATGCGTCATCGTCAACAAGTCATTGATACAAATGCCGTAATGTGGGATAAGGATGTGGCATAACGTATTCAATAGTAACAGTGATTACATTGCTCTGTACACAAGTAGAGAAAGCCCGGCGACATTGGGCCGGTATAGAAGTGGGTTTGCGGGCGGGTGCGGCGCGGGGGGCAACTAGGTGAGCGTGTCGAGGTCGTGACGTCACGCGCTTTCTCTGCGCCCGCGCAGCCGTTGTGCAAGCATCGCCGCGGTTGCAACGTGCATTTTGTCCTGCGTGATAAGATTATACGTGGATTTAAGGGCAGCTTATAATATTTTTAGTGTTAGAATATTGTTAAAGACTGATTTTATACGGACACATTTAAAATTGGTTTACAGGCTGTTAACTGTTTTGTGGCAACTCTTATGACTTCTTGGCTCTTATTTTTACAGTTCTTCATTAGACTCTCTGTAAGTATTCAAGTCTGTTGTAGACATATATGGAAAACAGCAAACCACATACATGCTCGTGCGTCCTCTCTTTTATGTGAGCATTACAAGAGGTGTGTCAGGATCATGACACATTTAATCTCTGGTTACTACTACAAGTATCAACTGTCGGTATGACAACGAATGAAACCGTAACATGCATTGAATATATTATTGGAGAAATTACTGAGTTTATCGTGTTTTTAGCATAATTAATGTTTGGGAACATGGTATTTACGGTTACTCCTTCAATCAACCAATCAGCCCGTCGCCGTCCACTGCTGAACATAGGCTTCCCAAAGTGAGCGCCAACCATCCCGGTCTTAAAAAGCCAACATCCATTACCGACTTCTTATACAAAATTAATATTAAACTCAATTCTAAAATATAGTATCTCATCAAAATAAATACGGCTGAAGTGGTAGTATGATTACACAAACATTGTAGCAATAACTACGTTCGAACACTGTCTTGTAGTCAGTTTGACCTTAACAATCACAAACAACGTGAAAAATCGTGCTCGCAGTGTACATCATTTGTCACAAAACGTTGGCTCACATCCAGAAGAGGGCATGAAATTTTAGCGGTAACAAATTTAGGCACAGTGTCAAATTTAGACATAAAGCATATTTGGACGTTGTCCATAAATAAATATGAAAAGTAACGATCATAAGTTCCTGTGTGTTACATTACGAGTAATTCTTCAAAGGCATCTGACAAAGATATTTGCGTTTATATTATTTTTCCGACGGCAGGATGATTTAATGAGTTGAAACAGATTAAATGGCGTAATTTAAACCGACTTTTAGTATTGCTTTAGTTCCATTTAATAAAAAAATAAGGTATAATTTTGTAACTGAAAACAAAACACCATAGCAGAATGTTTGAATTGTCTTATTTATTATGTTCAATTCGAACCAGTAGTTCCTGAGATTAGCGCGTTTAAACAAACTCGTTAGCTTTATATAATAGTATAGATTATTCTGCTTATATTTATAAAATGCAAATCAGATTTTTTTTGCTATGAATGACGAGACGAGCTTGCCGTTCGTCTAATGGTAAGCGCTATCCAACACCTTGAATTACTAAAGAATTTTTGTTCGGTATTCCACTGGCAACAATGTCCTTCAAACCGGAACACAACTGTGAATACACACTGTAGCTTGGCGGCAGAAATAGACATTGCGGTGGCACCTACCCAGGCGGACTCTCACATATGGGAGACCTACCACCAGTAATTTAACTTGACCCATACTACATATCTTTACACTATACGGGTGACTTAAAATAATCGCACCTTATATTTAGGAATTCAATCCTATAAAAGCCGTCACTACAACCGTTTTCTAACTAAAAACATCCTAAGACGTCTGAGAGTGAATTCGCTTGTTTTGCATATTTATATTTTATGTTTGATCGTAAAATGTTTAAAGTAACAGAGTTTATTGTGTTGCTCATAAAATTCCATGAACACATGCAGCGCATAGGGCGTTTTAGGTATTGGCCTTTTATTACTCCTAAAAACTTTTAATGTATCAAAATGTGTATGCGAGGATGATTGGAGCATTAGTTGGTTAAGATATTTTCATACAATTTTATCGGTCAAAATTTAATGTTTTTAATATTCATATTTAAGGCGAATAGAAAAAATATTTGCGTTCCCAATTTTACCCTTCAATGTACAAACATAATATACATGTATAGTACCAAAATTGTGATATCTCTTATATCACATACTCGTTGAAAATAGAACACTATAAAATAAGATATGCTTGATAAATCAAACATTCTCTATGTTATGGCATTTGCTCATGCATTCTTGTGCAAAAAAGAGTGAATGAATGATTACGTATGCAGAAGTCTACTTACAATATTTCATCTTTACCGTCTCTTCCAAACGAGCCAATACGTGATGCAACTTACACAGTATAGATAAACATACAGCATTGTTAGCACAGTGCATTCTAAGATATTGCTCCCAATAAAGCCATGTATCCGGTTTTACGAGAAGCAATGCACGGACAATTGTTAACGTCCCGGGATCCCGCTGTACCGGGATAAGATCCTGGCTAATCCCGGCGCCGCTGTGGTTTACGACAGCTTAGATAGCAGCTAGATTTCACATTGAGCGCGATGACGTAACTAAAATATCAAGCGTTTTGTGCGAATTATTTATATGTTTTGATGTTTTGGGTTGAAGATTTTATATTGTCTGACAACGTATAGCATTAAGTGATGGTTCTTGAAGGATTTTTGCTTTGTTACTTGCATAACGTGAGCATTAAGAAGGAATTTAAGACTATTCATCCCCTTAGGTCAATCAAATCGAAAATCCCATCAGATATGCTGTTAGTACGTACTAATTTTGCTTTCAAACAAATATTTAATTACAAATATGGCGTGTGTTGGGAATCGTAACATTTGCTCTTTGTTTGGATTAGAATCGCCATTAATTGTTGTATCCATGCCTTCAGAATATATATAAGTGCACTGCGAAACATAGACGTTTTCCAGATTATCATCATTATGTGCATCAATTAAATATTTATTCTGTGTTGACAGACTTAAATATTTTAGTAGACAAGCAAGACGTTTTCGTTTTGAAAAAAAGAAAGAAAACCGTTTTATTAGTCATAATCGCAACATAAACAAACTACTACTACATAAATACACAAATAAAAAAATGGCTGGTCGCGGCTCTTACTAGTAAGCAATCAACACTCCGTGTCACTAATTTGCAGCCCGCATAGTGTAAGAAATTTTTACCACTATTTGAACTTAGAACTTGCCTTAACGCCTGCTGTAATTCTTTAAACAGCGGGGTTCTAATGGGAACTTATGTCTGTAATCTGTATGAACGGGGATCCACTGAGAGACCTGAGATTTTATGTCACGACGTGGTTGACTTCGCAAGTTTGACCTCACGTCACTCTAGCACAGAGGTGGCGCAACATAATGACACATCTGACCTATGAGTCCTTTAAATAGATGGACAAATGCCTCTCAAAATGAAGAAATTATTATGAAACATAACTCGCTTTTGCCCTCGGAGGGTAAGGTAGAGACGTAACTAGTTTTCTCTCTTGTTAGTATGGAAGACTATCATCCTATGGACTTTCAGTCTCGGGTAGCTCAGATGTGTTTTCTCGAATCGAATCCAGAAATTGACAGCCCGACTACGCTGCTTCTAAACCTACTGCTGTTTCTAGAATGAACCAACAGATCTGTGTTAATATGGTGCAAATTTTTTGTTTTGCAGAAGTGTGGAGCGCGGGCGGCGGGGCCGGCGGCGGTACAGCATGCGGTAGCAGCGGCATGGACCTGAAACACGAGGTGGCGTATCGCGGGGTGCTACCCAGCCAGGTGAAGGCGGAGCCCGGCGTCAGCCACAACGGGCACCCGGTCAACGGGCACGTGCGCGACTGGATGGCGGGCGGCGCCGCGGGCGGAGGCTCCCCCTCGCCCGGGGCGCCGACGCAGCCCACGCCCAACAATGGCTACTCCTCACCACTCTCCTCCGGCAGCTATGGTCCTTACAGTCCAAATGGGAAAATAGGTGAGTTGTAGTGCACAATGTTCTGTAATAGTATCGCGTTCCAAACTTATCTGTTAAGTTCAGACGTTCAAGCTGGCAAATGTCCTATTTATAGGCACAAATCATGTGAAAGCTGGTGCAGTAGCGCTAGTGTAAGAAACTATGACTGCAAACTTCACTATTGAGTTTTAGTGGGACTAAGGCAATATCGCAGTAAAAAAATCGTTAAGAAAATTTTATTGATTGAATTTTGTGATATGATTATGAAAGAGTGTTAATGAAATGTAGAATTACTATATATTTCTAGTAACAAAATAGTAAAAGCGTCGGCTTCTCTTTTATTGTTTTCAATATACGCTGGTACCTAGATAGCGTATTGCATACGACAGACCTTGCCAGTATATACCCAGATGCGACAAAAACCCGCACACACCTGCCAAAACAAAGCCAAAACGATAAGGATGATAAAGCATTCAAGCATTGCACGACCTAGATATAAATGTGACCAGTTAATTGCGTAACAGCGGGGGCTGGAGTGAGAACAGTAATCTTACATTGAACGCGACCCACATGGGATAACAAAGAACCACAATAGTCCATTTCCCAACAGCCTTCACATTAATGATAGCCACGAGGTAGGAAATGCTTGTAACGGGAATATATGAGTATTGTGAACGTAGGGTTGCCACAATAATTTTTGATCAAAAATAATTTTTTAGAAAGCGATTATGTGGTTGATAATCATATTATGTCCACGTGATAAAGACCGAAATGAAAAAACTACAGAATGTATGATATCACTGATTGGTGGTATAAAGATTTTCTTTTAGAATATAGTAGTAAATTTCAAAATAATATGCGGATATACACCTAAAGTGAAACCAACATCTAACTAAAGTAGTGTTGTTTGTGGCGATAGTTTGAAATAGCAACAAATGTCGTGACGTGAGTGTGATGACTCATCGAAAACATGTTATATATGCATGTGACAATGCAAAGCAAACGTATACGTAAAAATCTTGATTAAATACATTCACACTGCTGTTCCTCAGGCTTAACATTGTCAATATTTAAAATAGTTGGTCCGCTCCTAACTTTAATGTTTGATGTTCTGACGATCATCACCCAAGGATACGCCATTCTGTTTACAGTGACCATCTACGTCAAACAATCATCACCAACGTAACTTGAGCCGTGGTATTTTTGATATTGCCTCGACGAAAAAAAAATTTTACGAGCATGACAGCATTGCGACCGATCAGGATATCTTGGACGGTTTTTTTATCAACGGATGGATTTTTTCCGTGTTTTGCGTTATCGTGCAAAGCGATAATGAGGGTAATGACCTGATGATAATATGTATGATTTAGATAGTGACGCCCCACGAGCAGACATTGTAAAGCTTCAGAAAATTCCGATGGCGAAAATAATATTTGTTCCGAGGTGTTTTGATACTTTATATCTTGGAAATCAAATTCTATCGTAAGAGTTCATTATAGGTTAGCAACAAGAAGGAGATTTTCCATTACCCATATTGGAAGTCAAATTAGCCACGAGGTCAGGCGGAGTTCGCGTTCCTCCGCTAACAAACTTAGCAAAACACGTTATTTGAACGTCTGAACATGAAGCCTTGCATTGATTTATATCCGTTAGTAAAAAATATAGCACAAAATGCGTCGTAATATTCGGTAATCGGGATATCAAGAAAAAAACAATTCACCCAACTTATCCAATTTAATCCGATGTTACGATCCAAAAGTGAAAAACAACTGAATGATTCACGCCCGTTTTATTAATTTCGAAGTCGGGACGAAAACAGGGGCAAAGTTTCCGAGAACCAATTAAGAGCAACTTGTCCTAAAGAAAAAATATTTACGTCGATGTTCCGCTGGGGACATCGCGTTGCAGTTGTACATCTCTCATTATTTCCTCGTTAACACATTATTCGACAGCAGTTCCTTGGCCGTTTTTTGTTCATACGCAAGACAGCCTTGCTTCAGTCAAATATCTAATGCTATTATATAAACATTATGGACTCGACACAGGAAATCAGCTAGCCAATTAATTATCCGAATGACTCACTCGTATAAGTAATCAAGGTATTTATTCAGCAAATCGAAATTTAAACCTTTTAGTTTAGCGATTTCGACTAAATAGATACTTTTTAGATTTTTTGTTCAGAACGTTTAAAATACGACGGCACAAAGATCAGAGAGCAAATAAAAACACAAGCGCCATATCTCACAGGTCGTTTGAAAGCGCAATCGAGATATTTAAAGAATTCTAATTTGATTTTAAAAATAAACACAACATGCATCTGGGCGTGGGAGGATGTGAAAAGAACTTGATTTACTTTTTGTTCGAGTGAATCGTGTCTTTGGGTTTTTAAATATAAGTCAGATTATTCGTAATTCTACTAACACTACACACATACAATTAGAAAAAATAACGCGGCGAAATATAAAAAAAAATAATATTCAGCAGAATACTAAAAAAAAATTGCAATAAGACGAAAAACCTATAGCCATAACTTTAACGAAGGCTTGCCGAGGCGTCGCAGGTAAATTTCAATGACGTTTTACAACAGGCGAGCTAAGAATTCCGCGATGCAGATGCATCTAACGAGCTGCCCATTTTATGCACTATCGGTGTATCGGAAATATTTATATGACCCTGTTCGAAGAAGTCGAAGCCTGGCTCGGGATAAGTAATTAAGTTTCGAGAAAGTTAAATCGCCAACACGATTTGAATCTACATCGCGTATTATTTCACAACGATAGAACTACGAGTCTTGCAATAACGTATTTCAATACATTTATCATTTCTTGGAAGTGAAATGCATATTTTTCTACAGAAATTGTAGATTCAATAATTTCTATGTTATTGTTGCTTCGTGAATATCGAGACGATTTTATCGTATGAAAAGCGAAGGAAGCAGTCGAGTAAATCTAATTGAGATACTACACGATGTGAACAACAAAACGATAATGGAAACTAAGATTTATACATACTTTTGCATGTTTGTTTTATGATGTACGATCTTCATGAGTAACTTATATGTTGTATTGCATTATACTTACATGGATACATAAGGTCATGAGCTCCTAAATCATTATGTTTTGTTTATATAGCTAAAAAAATAGAACTTATGCACATTTATTCATATAAAGCTATTGACTATTTAAAGTAATATTTTACGTTATATGTTAGAGTAAAAACAAAACAATATAAATCACATTTATCAAAATAAAATCGTAAATTTACTAACACCTCCGACGGCCATTTTGTTTCTAAAATTCATTAACTTACAAGCTATAAGTAAGTCTTTAATCAGTGCTAGTTTTGGGTGCAGGCATAATATTTTAACCGCCATTATTTATGTGCTAACGCGCAAAGCTATTAACTCTTATGAATTATTTATAACTTCGGCTTATCTTAAATTTTTAGTACTAAAATTATTATTCTCGTGTATATATTTGGCAAGATTTACGATGGATATCGTCTTGGAACCTTTTTTGATCATGAAGCTTTGTTATAAAACATTTTGGTGCGAGTAGGTTAGTTGCAATAGAATGTAGCGGGTTCAGAGCATAGAGATGTCCACATTTAATAATTATGTCATGTATTATGTATATTGAAATCGAAATTATCGGCATAAGTAATATTAAGACGGAAACATTACTTCGTGATGTCTGTTTCTGGGACAACATTCTAGTTTCTTAGAGTAATAAATGAATGTTCCTGTTAATTTTCTCGGAAACATTAGATATCATCTTCATTTCTGACAGAAACTATTTATGTGATATTGTAATAGTAATTATGCATAAGGATGCATTAATTAAAAAAATAAAAGCGGCGATAGCCTAGTTGGGTGTGGAACGGACTGCCGAGACGAATGTCCGCAGGTTCAAATCCCAAGGGCACACACCTCTGACTTTTCTAAAATCATGTGTGTATTCTTTGTGAATTTATCGTTCGCTTTAACGGTGAAGGAAAACATCGTGAGAAAACCTGCACATCTGAGAAGTTCTCTATAGGAATTTCGAAGATGTTGGAAGTCTACCAATCCGCACTAGGCCATCGTGGTGGACTAAGGCCTAATCCCTCTCAGTAGTAGAGGAGGCCCGTGCTCAGCAGTGGGCAAGTATATAATACAGGGCTGATATTATTATTGTTATGCATTAATTAAATAATAATGAAGCAGATGTTATATTAATATTTTATTTGCTTTATTTGATAAAAGTTGTAATATGTTAAAATAGATAACATTCTTATTCACTAACTTTTTCTACATCGTCTAGACAGTCGCGGAAAATTTAAAACCACGACACGAAATCGCTGAATAAATTGACGCGGAGTTTCTTCCCATGGAAACACTTTATATTCTCATACAAAACATAAGATGTTACATAGATCTCGCTTTGAGCGAGATATAAAATAATATTTCCTGCTTGTATCATTTCTTTGCATCAACTTTTTGGAATCAAATAAAGTTGTTTTACAGACCACGGTGTTCGTCACACTAAGTCATCACACTGTTGTTTAAATAGAAATACAACAGTGTTGTACACTGGTGCTTGACGGAAGAAATAGACAGTCGGATTTCAAGCATAAAAGATACTTCCCAAGCAATATCTGCTACAATTATAACACACGTTAGCTACTTATATTAAAAGTATATCAAGCAAGACCACAAAAGTATAACCAACAAATATTGAATGTAATAAAGAATTTAGAGTAGGTTAAATCCTACTTTGTGGCTATTAATAATATTTTATCACTATTGTAGGTTTTAATGACCTATTTATCGAGACCAGTGTGCCGTAGGCGATACCACGATCGGCCGACTACCGACGTATATCAAACAGAAATCGGAACATTTTGATTAATGCTCTGATTCATTTGCTGTTTTTGAACCAATTATAACATTTAGTGTGATTGTAATTATACAGACAGTCACGCCTTTTATCTATAGGCGATAGCCTACTGTGAAACGGACTGTCGAGTCGAATGTCCGCAGGCTCAAACCAGACACGTACTTCGGACTTTTCTAAAAGTTATGTGCTTTTTCTTTGTGAATTATCGTTGACTTACACATACTTGAGCAGTTCTTCATAAAAATTTCGAAGCTATGTGAAGTCTACCAACCCGCACTAGACCAGCGTAGTGGACTTCAGCCTATACGGTAGCGGTACACTATACCTATATAATACAGGACTGATATAATTATTTGTTATTATACCGTAAGTTAAATTATCCCTTACTAACAATAAAATAAGTTTTATAATTCCTGATATTTCATAAGAGCTATAATAAATATAATGCTCTTTGAATATCATAAAATTATCTATCATGTGTAAGTATGTCGACCAATTAATATAATTATTTATATCACCATCACTCATACGTACTATTTTTCCTTAATAACCTATATTTTACGAATAACGTAATTCTTTACACATAAGTATTATCTCCATATGTCTAGTGAAATCCTTCAGGCGACCTCGTTCAAACAGATATATGCATTTATTCATCTCAAATGTATAGAAGGAACAGCTTCGACCTCGCAGTTTGACATTCCTATTCTTATCTTCGCTAAGTTTTACGTTCTAAAATACGATAACCATACGTCTCGTCTCTTTTAAGTCTGGGATATTTGGAATTATTGAGGAATGTTGGGCTGTTTTATAATATCAGCTCTGTATTATATACTGTCTCGCTGTTGGGCACGGGCCTCCTATACTACTGAGAGAGATTAATTAGGCTTTAGTCCACCACGCTGGCCTAGTGCGGATTGGTAGACTTCACACACCTTCGATATTCCTATAGAGAACTTCTTAGGTGTGCAGCAGGTTTCCTCACCATGTTCCTTCACCGTTAAAGCAAGCCATAATTCACAAAAAATATACACATAATTTTAGAAAAGTCGGAGATGTGTGCCCTTGGGTTTTAAATCTGCGGACATTCGTCTCGGCAGTCCATTCGACAACCAACTAAGGTATCGCTGCAGTGCTGGGCTGTTTTATTTATTCGAAAATGACAAGGAAATTAATTTATTCAATTTGTACACTTGTCACTGAGTATAACAACTATCTATATGAATGACTAATCTAGTATTTTTTACTTTTTGTTTAATAACAGCAGCCATTAAATTATGGAAAAGTATATTTCCTCTGCATGCAATATAACATTACATTATCAAGGTTAACAATTTTTGCTAGAAATTCATTATTATCTATCCACATATTAATAAGTGAAGAAATAAGTCTGTACCTCTTTTTAAGCACATGGCACGCACTCCTCAGTATGAGATATGACATAAATAAAATTCATAAAGAGAAGTAGGGCAGAAAAATAAAATTGATGTATAATATGTGTTACAAATATATTCAAATCGAATATCGACCACTGGACGACCACTAGTTGTTATAAAACAATCTATCACTAAAGCCGACTTTACTCTAATTTCAAATAGCCTTGTAAACCTTCCCACATTTGATAAAGCAGCGATAAATACTTAAATAATGTCATTGTTCTCCGAACAGGCGGAGATATGTAATGCTGAACTCGATATTAATGTGACATACCTATTTGTTGTATAAATAAATGTAGGAATAGGTCAAAATACTAAGAACACGCTCGCATTATATCGTTTGCCAACTTGGCAACGTAGTTGGTTTCATTGACTTATTTTATTGCATAAGATTAAAATGGTGGGGATGCACTAAGAGCATTGGCACATGACTTATGCATTACTAGGGCTTCGTGTTCGGCCCTGAATGACACTGAGACAAGACAGCAGTCATTACCATCTCACTAGGAAGGCGGCTCATAGCTTGTAAATCTCTTAATAACATAGCCAGTAATACTCCGCTTACCGATCAATTTGATTGTTATCGACTGCATCAATCTGCTTGTAAGTCGAAGAATGTTTTGTTTCCTTTTATGCAACCTAGCAACCAATATTTATCGAGCTTGTTTCGGTTATTCGAAGCGCAAGCACGGAGAACTGATAATGTAGATTACATAGAAAACTTAGACATATCAAAGATTATTTGAGTGAAATATTAAACTATTTGTTGGCTATTCAATTTTTTTCTACACAAAAACGCATCGGCAGACGCGTCTGTTACGCAACTATCTGAGGAACATTGACCGCGATCCTTCGGCTCATCGTACCTATACAAACGGAGTATAATTTGTGCTTTCCCCGCCGATTTCATAATTGCCATTGTTTATCGGAGCCGGGGCCAAGGCCGGCTTTATCGCTCGACTCGCGCGCTCTGAACCCGTGTGAACTCTATGTGGCGCAACCGCACGTAATGTTTGTATCGCGCGGCCGAATCTAACTCTCGTTAGCTGATTACACCCCCATAGACCGCTTTATTGCTAGACTGTACATTGATTTTATGTGGGTCAAAGGAAATGACGGCGTACAAATAAATTTCAAACGCTCGTAACTCTACGTGGTTTCATTTTTACACACGAATAAAGAGCCGAAATGTTGAGTTGTAAATGCTTGTTTCCATTTGAAGGAAACATAATTTGTAAAATTATTGCGTGTAAACCTATATTCTGATATAAATAGGCCGATAAGGTATAATTGAAGTAATGAGTTAGATTTTAATAATGAGTTAACACACTTTCGTTAATTATTGTATTACCCGTGATAAATTTAACTTAAATAATTAGGATCGCGTCTTGTGTTTTTAACCGTGCCTTCGGAATTCACTTTAATAAGGTAATGATACAGTTTTTCTTTAGCAAATAGAAGTTTACATAATACCATTTCTGAAGGCTAAACGCAAACATCGTGGGAAAATCTCACGTTGTGCTGTATAATTTCATCGTTTCAATATTTTTATTACTACTATATTGTCCAATACCTACTCGTTAATAATATAAAAAGAATAGCGTATATTTACTTACGTATTTATAAAATAACAAGACAGAGGTTAACAAAAAAAATGTACCTATTTATCATATATAAATTGTTCATTACCTGTATTTGCAAATTTTTATCTCTTGCCAAGAACGTTTAAATATACTTTCTAATACATTGAACTTCACTCTCTACGCGTATGTACATTGTAGCAGTATTAAGTACTTCTTCGATCCTAAAAAATATCACCGCATCGTCGCGGTTCTGTACCTTTTTTCATCATTATTATAGAACATCCTGGCGCAATTATTGTTTCGTTTTAGCTCGCTAAATATTAATGTTGAAAAGACAAAGCCATTTAAAGGTCGAACAGACAGACAGCATTAGCTTATTAATAGAGTTTAGCAGGCGGTTTGACGTAGGCTTTAATTTCTCTACGGGGTATTTCAATTGTCTTACACAAAACCATTTTGAAATCAGATTAAGTTCAAATTAACCTCATGCATGCTTGATGTACTAGACTACAGAAATATATCCTAAAATAATAAAGATAAAACCGATACCTAATGAAAACAAATCATTAAAAACAAACTTAACATTATAATTTATAAATAAAGAAGCATTTAAATCATCAAACAAGCCCGGGTCGTTCTGCTCTGGTCAAATGCATGAACTATTCGCATAATAAACTATGAATGAATGTAATACCTAACAATCAAGAGGCCTTGGTGCAGAGGATACACGCAACATTACCCGAATGTGGCACGCTGCACGCAACACGTGAGTGACGCTGAAGTACTGTGCCTCTTCTGTTTTAATAAATATTTTAGCTCATCACTATGTATAACTGCTTTACAGACTCACATGCACTAGTCTTTAGACTATTGATTCCAAAAGAGATCCAGGGACGTTATCGTGACCAAAAAATGAAGGTCCACAAGACATTAAAACGTTGGCTTCACCAATCAATGTAGGCAGATAGTATTGATACGGGTCGCAAGGGAACTGTGACTCCAACATAATCTCCCGCGATGGCTGGGCGTTAGTTGTAATGCACTTTCTCTGCGGAACCTAAAAAAATAAGTAAAAAAAGTTTGGGAAGCTTTAGGCTTATTATCAGGAAAAGGCAGACTGTCGATACCACATTTTTCTATATGGGCAAGATAAAGTTGTTCCACTGGACCCGAGAAAGTGAAGTCCAAAGATTATCCAATTACATGGGATGATCGTCCCTTGCTAATGGACACAATTATGCCGACCTATTCAAATATCGGTTATCCATGTGAAATAAAAATTCAGGGATTATACAAACTATATCCCAGTTTAGTTCAGCCCTAAAAACATTCGTTCAGATAGCACATTTAACGTCTGAGTTTGTGGACGGCTTAAGTCATTCCACTTGTTCTCTGTATATTCCATATCCATTTAGAGTCTAAAAACCATGACATGACGCCGCTCGGAATTCGCCTTTGATTACGTTAACATTGACTGCAATTTCTAATACAAAAACAACGCCATCTGTTGACAATTATTCAAAACTATACCGCTATACAAACCGCAGTAAACGTACTAAATTAGTTAAAAATCCCACATTAGGCACTCAGTTTTCAACTAATGCATGAAATACTTTAATATACATTTGTATACTAATCTACTTAAGGCAAATTATATTTACGGATCAAGTTGATAATTTCACAAAGGTCTGTAAATGTAGGTACTTAAAAATAAATACTTTATGCAACTCATACTTTTACAAGGATCATTATAAAATTTTCTCATAAATCAGTGCCATGATACCACAATAATCCACAACCTTTGCCGATGTTTTCCGTCTCGTGGGAGGTCGACCCCCGCGCGGCCGTCACTTGAGAACCATAACGAAAATACACTCTTCAATGCTGCAGAGACCTTTGAAGTGTGTTTTCCAACACCCACTACGTCTCAATGCGGACTTTATACTTTGAAATCATTGTGTAAGATAGAGTTATTTCTTGGATAGCAACGTTTTAGCGCTCCTACATATAGAAGTTACAGTGGTGATTACAAATAATTATAATGAAAAACCTAATCAGTGGCTGAAAATGATCTATACTAATATAATGTTGCAAAGTTTGTTTAAACCCGCTAATCTCAAGAAATAGGAAAAACAATATTTTATTTTAATAATAGGAAGCTAACATTACTTAGTACTGGTGGTAGGTGTCTCATATGTGAGAGTGCCTATGGGTAGGTACAACCACAATATCTATTTCTGCCGCCAAGCAGCAGTATGTAGTCACTGTTGTGTTCTGATTTAAAGGACATTGTAGCCAGTGTAACTACTGGACATAATAAAACGTAACATCACATATCTCAGGAAAGCGAGCGCAGTGGAATACAAAATAATAGTTAGTAATTCAAGGTGCTGGATGGTGTTTCTACTGTTTATGGATGGTCGTATCGCTTACCGTCAGGCGAACGGCAAGCACGTCTCATCATTCAAAGCAATAAAAAAAAAACTCCCGGGACATTAAAAAATAATACTATACTTATTTTTGTGCAAATTAACATTAAAACTATACGAACATAAGATAGTGTTTGAGTTGTATAAACATGTGAATTATCTGAATTTAGATCTAATCTTCTGAAATATATTTAAAAGACTATTTATTTTCAAAAGGTCTTTGAGTCCGTACTTCATGTCGCTTATAAAACTGTGTAAATAAACATAATGTTTCTTTTAAAGTAGAATGAACAAGTCGGATCAATTCAAACCTTGAATTTTAGCACCTAACACAATATAGAAATTGGTATTATTGGTAGTCCCATTAACATTGTTTTTTTTTTTCAAATGAAATCACAAAAAAAATATTTATATTCGCATTACTATATATAATTATACTTTAGTTTATGCAAGTGACGTGACGGAACGCGGGCGAGTTTCCGCTATTTGATACGTAGCTCGCTCTCCCTGTCCCCTTCTTAACAATGGCTTAAACCCAAAAAAAATATGAAGTAAGGCAATGCCTAAGCATGCAAATCATTGATTTTGTGTAACATAAGCTAAGCTCGGAGTAATTTCACGCACCGCTGCCCGCAAATAAACAATGCAATGATTTACCATTGTGTGCATTGCTCTTGCCTCTACACACCTAGCTACACGAAGATTTACCCAGCCGGCACGCTTGTTGCAGTTCAACTGTTAAATTAGTGCATTTATTGTCTTCAAGGACTGTTCTTAAATATTCTAATAACTCAATAAATGTTATTTAAACACAATTTATTCAGTTAGTAGAAGCCGACACGAATGTTTGCAATTTCAAAACCCAAAGGCACGTACCTCTGTCTTTTCTAAATTATATGTGTGTATTCTTTAAATTGTCGCTTTAACGTGAAGGGAAGCATCGTGAGGAAATCTGCATACCTGAGATCTTTATAACAATTTGAGAGTATGTTAAGTCTGCCAATCTGCACTAAGGTCGCTAGCATAGTGCACTAAAGCCTAATCTCTCTCACTAGTAGAGGATGCCCGTACCCAGCAGTGGGACAGTAAGTATATATTATAATACAAGGCTAGCATTATTATTTTACTCAGATAAATAAATACTATTATTATCTTTACTGCTTTATTGAAGGTGAATTCCGACCTGTTTCAAGCTAATGTAAAATTTAAATCAACTCCAAAGTAGGTCTCTGTGGTTGATGTTAATTAATAATTAATAGGAAAAATAATTTTATATTGTTATTACGGCTAATTATTGTTTCCTTGAAAACATAATAACAAAAATGATGACCTAAAATCTTTCCGCAATCAAGAGAAATCTTCTATACAGCGTGTTCAAACACTTTTCCTCTGCGTTTTTTAATTATTAACATAAGTGCACACTTCGATATGTATGTACTACGTACTAGATTTAGCGTTCCGAACATTCACTGTGTTCAACTGAATTGAACTGCAATCCATTCAAACTGGCTTTATTATGATCAATATTGGCAGCTTGTGGTTGTGTACGGAGTGACGCTCATGATATAATAACTCGAGTCTAAGTGTAAACCTGGATTTGAATAAAAAATATTAGTCGAATAAGTAAAATTATTTGTTGTTCAAGTGAAAAAATAGGTTATAGCAGTAAAATTTTGGCTGCCATGTTAGTTCAGATTTTGAACAAATACTTTATATGGACGTTCGTGTCTATAGAATATACGTCAATGGGTGCACATATAAAAAATACCAATATTTCGTTAAACTACAACGCACACGATCATATTTCATTGTTACGTATGTGGTACTACTTGCATTGATTCAACGTACAATGCATTTAGCCGGCGTCCTTTGAAGCTCTATATTTGCATACAAGCATGGCACACAATCTGTCAAAATGACATTATGCACCATTAATGGCTGTCGCAGATTCCTTTTTTAAATTGCCAAGGACGCAAAGGTATATAAATAATACAGCTTATTTACTGCGCATAAATACGTTAGGATAAATTCCAATCAGCAAATAACCGTGTATTTATTAGTGATTTACTGTTTTTTATACTGGCTTATTAGCTTAATGCCTTATTATCAAGAGTACAGGTATGTTTGCTAGTTGTATTAACATACGTAGAGCTAACGTTAATTATAATTAGCAAAATAAAATTTTATACTCTGAATTAGTTCTCTACAAAATCATCACGAAAAAAATACCAAAACTTTCTATTAGTAACAATGTAAAATTAAAATAAATAATCTCATTTTTTATTTCGTTTCAACGAAAATAATATTAAAAAGCATAAAAACTTTTTGACTTTACTTCAAATTACTACAAAAAGGCACAACCTTTTTACAAGCCAACTCTAGCGCGAACTAATCGTTGGAGTAAACTTGACTCTAAATTGCTCAATTAAACACTACACTAAAGAACTTTATTTGAAGCTGCATCTAACTTAATTATCCTATTGTTCGCAAAACACCCTCTCCTGTGCACTTGCGAAACAAGTACCTCCCTTTAATAGTCACGATCGCTACCTGGGGCCTAATGGTGCTAGAATGTCAGCCAAATTGGACTCGAGGCCGCCTTACACTACACGACACGATAAGTCTGAAGGATTTGTTCAGGTAAAAAAATGAATTAATTTTCATATTCACAAATATTTAATTTTAGAGTAGGGACTATTAAACGAAGCATTAGATGAGGTAATAAATTCATTTATTTAGCAATAATCCATTAATTATTTCCAAAAAAACGACTAAAAATTTATAATGGTTTAATAAACATTATCTGTTTGCATTTATATTGCGAGTTTTTATCTAGATATTACTCTGTCCCAAAAATATGAAATCACCATTTGTTCCGCTACATTTATTTTTAACGGGCACTTAAAAATGAATAATGTTTAAAAACTAAATACAATGCACTGTTCCCTAGTTATATTTTAAGAAACGAGACGCAAGTGACGTCAATGAGGTACTTTATTTGGCGGGTTCAAAAAAGCAATAAACATATAAATTACAAATAAACCTCAAATAAAAAGTAAAATAATGTTGTAGCCAGCAATGGCGAAAGGTCCATATAACTCGATTCCTCTCGGCTTCTCTTTCGTAATTTATATATAATCTAATCATCACTACAATATGCAGACCGCACTTATGCATATTAGTACTTAATTGCTATGTCAGAATCCAATTTAGAAAATATCACCCTTCGCCATTGGTAGCCAGCACTTATAGTACATTACATAGTTCGCTATAAAAGTAATTGATGCAAGACGTATTATGTGCACTTTGAATTAAGTCTTCATTAATTAGATATAAAATTTTCCTTCACAAATCACTGTCAAATTATATTGTTTAGGCTATACAGCACAATAGATTTTTTAATCCTTTAAAATCTGAAACATGCAATAAAAACCCACCCAACCAATTTGAAATACACATCACGTGTAAAAAAGATCCCGTATCACTAAACGAGCCGCCATTAAAGTCTATACACGCTAAAATCGTGACTGAATCGCGGAGTTGCGTGCCTACTTTAAGTATTCCTGTTTTTTAACTTATCTAGCTTGGAGGGAGTTTCGAACAATCCACGTATCGGCTACAAGTAGGTCGTGTTCTCGTGAGGCAGGTCGCGGCATGACCCTACGGAATTGGGACGGTTCGCAGCCTCCCACCGCTAGTGGCCTAGTTTACGCATACGGGGATGAAACCCGGCTGGCTGCCGGCACGCGTACAAATTGAATTTCGAACACAATGATGTTTGAGTTCTACTTTTCGTAATTAGCTGTCTCTTTTTTTTTCTTTTAATCGAGATTTAATATGACGAAATTTTAAAGGCAGAAATATCCATGATTATTAATTATTTTTACATTTTTCTTTCAACTGCGAGAACTAATCACTAACTAGACGTGAATTTAAATTCTTTACTTGCCAATACTTGTTTAGTTACCCAGATAAAAGGCGAAACAAAATGTATGAAAATGGACCTTGAGGTATCGCCTTAATGCGTTTATGTAATGCTTTCTGAAGTCTTATTTCTTGTATACTATTTTACGGTATATGATTTATATATTGCTAAACAATTTATAAAACCGCGGTGTTATAAATACGTATAATAATTATTTGTTTTTAATGTTATCACAACTAACTAAACTTTCATAAAGTAAATAACTAACAGTCTTCAATTTTCATTTTCGCCTCACACGAAAAAAAGCCCACACTGTATATTTTTGCTTCCATAAAAGGATTAAAAGAGCCTTTACCGTCAGTATGCGTTTCCACGAGATAAACGGGCACCTGTTGTCCCACAAAGGATGTTTTAATACAATTTTCCCGTTACACGTTTTGGGTCACTATGTCGTCGCCATAGTAACCGGGTCAGCCTGGATTCGCGGCCCGGCTAATGCAGCTGCAAAATTCCCAGTATTACAAAATCATATTGTACACAGTTCCAACAATGTGTAACTAAATGGGGTGCGGAAACTATTCCGTTCATACAGTTAATTATACATAATACATTAGAATAGTTTGCTTACGGATTATGTTATAAATAGGTTTAAAAGATTACTTGAAAAATTGGTTGAAACGTTAAAGTGAGGTCCGTATAGGAAGATACCACCGTAAAGTCTATTTCTGCTGTCAAGCAGCAGCGGATAGTCACTGTTATGTTCCAGTTTGAAGAACATTGTAACCAATGTGAATTAACATCTTATATCTCAGGATGTCGAGCGCAGTAGAATACCAAACAATAACTTGTAATTCAAGGCGTTGGACGTTGTTTCTACTGTTTATGGGACGTCGTATCGCTTATCATCAGACAAACGGCAAGCTCGTCTCGTCATTTAAAGCAATAAAAAATGCTTAGGAACAAGATGCTTAACAAGATAGGTATCAATGTTTACATGAACTAATCTATATTTTAATAAAAATGCAGTCAGGCTAGTGTGTCATTTGATAGTAATTAGTAAATGATACCTACTGCCTCAGCCCTAAACAAAACCATGTTGCCTAACGTTTTTTATCCCCGGTTTAATCAAAGTTTTTAACATTGCACTGCATCTCACATGAGGGACTGAGCATTCCTATCCAACAGTCAATTAAATACGAGTAGAAATATGTAGGGATGAAATAATCCTACACATTCACATAGACTCTATGTCATAGAGAATAAGGCAGGTATTTGATATAGAACCAAGCGACAGTTTAGGATGGACACAGATCCGGCACAAGAGTAAAGTGAGTGGAGGGGTCGCTCTAATGGCTAGATGACGAGAATCGCCAAAATATCAAATGCGAAAAATAATATCGAGCGAAAAATGGGGATTTTTTTTAAATACTGACATTTCTAAGGCGACTCCAGAAGGTCCTTCTTAACCTATGAAAATAGATAACTTTGTCCGATTAAAACCGTAAAACTGAGGGTGTTTTTGTTTCTCCCTTTGGGAGTCTTACGTTGGTCCAGCCAGCTAATGTCTTTTCCCTGATCAAGGGCAAAGGCTGGCGCTGGTCATGCGCAATCACTTAGCCCCTTTCTTACAAAATGGTTGATTTTGAGATGGTTCCAACCCAGTACGAAGAACCGTAACGAAGCGTATGTCCCTTGCCTTAATTTACTATTAAACAATGATGTCAGTCTCAGTCTAGTATCGCAATAACGAAGCATATATCCCTTTACGTTACTCTTCTGTTAAACAATAATATCACTGACTAGGCCGGACTTTAATACTGACAAGACTTAAAACTATATTCTAGAAGATATTTAACGTAACAAAGCCATAATATTCTATTCATAACACAAGAAAATAAATATGACTTATTACCATCGTCTTTGAGACAAAAGGAATCCATCAACAACTTCGTTCAGCTAAATAGAAAATATTGGTAGCAATGCTTACGCGATTATAGTCTTTAGTCACTAGGAATAATAGCCTTAATGGCGTACTCTATTGCTTAACAGCGTATTATTATACTCAGTAATGACTTGGAAGGCTTCGTTTGGCCGCTACTCGAATTACTTCCGCTCGTAGAATATTGCCTTATCATTTCCAACGTTTTCTATTAGAAATGTAGTAATCGTCCTTTTCATGTTCCTTTTAGAGATCGTAATTATAGAGCATGTGTTACTTTCCAGATTAAAGACGCATAAAGCGCAGGCGTGAGTTCAATGTTAATTACTAAAGACAATTCTAACTACTTTAAATAGAATTTGATTATAAATGAACAGGTTGAGGATAATATAGCAAAGATAAATAAATTCCTAATAAAATAAAACAAAGACGCACACCATTACGTGACATCAATTTAATCTAACATTCAAAATAACTCGAATATTAAAAACCAATTCCAAACTGGCCGGAAGAAAGCTGATTGTACCGGGTAGGTAGATCGAGATAAATAACAAAATGAGTTAAATTGAGATGAAATCGAGACAAGATCGGTCGGTTGGAGGGCGATTGCAGCGCGCATACATAACATATGAGTTCGAATGTATGAGCGTGGCTCATCCGTATTCAAGGGCGCTTGGAGTGGCTGCAACGCGCTCCGATGCGCTCCAGAACGTTCACAATGCACCGCTGACGTAATGCAACAATAATAATAGACGAGCGACATCGCAAACTCTAGGGAAAAGTTCGGAAACTACTTTTTCTGAGCTGTCCCCTGTGTGCTAGCTTTGACTGGTTGTGGACAAAACACTATAAAATGTGGAGGAAAATTCAAGCAAATACTAGGTAAAGTCTAACAAAACGTTGACTATATAAATACAGCTGATGGTCCGCCAGGATAATGACTTCCGTATACAAAGTGTTAAAACCCGCCATAGTGGCCCATGTTAGTGTGTCGCGTTCCAGGTGCAGCCTGTGTATATCTGGTTCCAACAGGCCGGCATAACTGTGTGGACTGTCAAGGGGTAATCATATCTCGTCAGCCTACATTCTATTGGACCCCACTCAACTTACCATCACATGCAGTGGGGGTACACGTAAAAAAAAACTTTTATAAATATCAAATAAGCAAATTCATTTGTATACATTTTCGGTTACCTATATTAATTACTTATGTAGTTATGTGTAAAGTTTCAACAATAACATATTCGTCGTGTAAATTACCGGACATAATAAACAATCAGGTGTTTAACAACTAAAATACATAAACATATTAACCATCGTATGTATACAATATTTTATAAACAGCCAGATCGTTAGATAAGCTTTATATGACGCGTTTAAAATAATAGCACTGTATTGTTTGTACTCAACACGTATTTTACTTGGAAAAATATTTTCCAAGAAACCCTTTAACGTGTTTTGAGTACTTTAATATTAACACATCGTGTGTCGAAACTATAATTCATAAAAAACATTAAGTGATTTTGCCATAAAAAATCGGTTATGCTAGAGTGATTTTTATTTGTAATATAAGTGCTTTTCCATAAACATAATTGAGGATAATTAAGTAGTTGTTCCGTTAAGATAATTGGTCGCGTTTTGAATAAAAAAATATATATCATTAAGGGGGTGAATGGTGAAAAAGTCGCCTATTAAGCAATTTTCAACCCAAATTCAATGGATTAACGCTGGCAATAGAATCTGAACCAGAAATAAGCCAAAACATTTGAAAGGGTTTCCTGTAGCGATTCGTACCTACCTTCAGTGTCATAGGGATACCCACCATTTTCAAATCAATCCGCACAATTTATCTAGTACATATTTTGTGACGGTACTTTTCTTTGAGACAAACTGCATCATATACCTCGGTGTATCTTTCCCTTACCTAATGAGAGAAAGTTGTAAGTAAATCATAAAAAAAAAATCTTAAATTCAATTCCAAAAATTTAAACTCAGTAAGTTTCAAATAGCTGTAATATTTGTCAGTTGTTTAGGCAATTAATAAATCTTTGAACAAAAAAATGTGTTCCCAAAACACAATTTAAATAATTTGATCACGACTGCAAATGTTCAAGAACTGGTTCCAAGAAATATTTCGAGTGCCAACGCCGAACAATTAATTTATGTTTTTAAACATTTGTCACCACCTTGCCCGTTAGAGATTTTGCTTATTATTGAATAAAATGAATACAATATTATTTGAAGTATTTTGCAAAAACAATGCCAACCAGTTGACGTAAAATAATTTATTAAGCGATTGTAATTTTTAAACAATATATCAAAATTCATAAGCAAAATAAATTCATAATCTACAAGACACCATAATCTTTTCAAAAATGTACATACACGTACAAGATTACGTCTTATTAAAATACAGCTACGCAGCAACAAACTACGCTTCTAACTTGTCATGAAATGCCCCGGGCAAAGTAAATACTGGCCTCGCTATGATTATACAGTCGTCAGATAAACCCCGGCTCTTCGGTATAAGACAATTTACCGACACCAAGGTCCCAAGTTGCCCTCTAAATTGGTACGACCTCGATTATAATATGGTCGTTAGTTGAGCTCTTTTATGGATACTTAAACTATTGTTAGAGCTCTGTCATGCCGAGATGCATTAGTGCACTTTTGTGTCGACTGTCGACGTCATCAGCGCAATTGTTCGGAATACAGAGATGCAGTTCCGTTTCATGTGTGCATAACAATTTATTATCATGCATAGTTGGCTAAAATATTTTATCTTCTAGTTATTATGTGAATGGAAAATGTCATTAATTCCTGGAATTGATAAAATGTTTTGAATGAAATTGTTTGATGACGAAATGCTTGTTGGTCTTGCTTTATTAACCTTATAGCAATAAACAAATAATCTAAAACATTTTACTTATAAATAAAAATGAATGCCGCAATAATTTTATATAAAATGACATTTAAACATCACTTAAAATATGTAATATAAGATATCTAAGAATCTAGACACAAAACACCTTTACGTAGAAACTCACAAACTATAACGAAGTTTAGAACACGGAGACCTAAATAGCCGTATAATACTATATCACTTACTAAGTCCTTGGAAGTTACCGTCGTATTGTCCACTGCACAATGGCGGACGCTCCCTAAGGTCCCCTTTACTTCTATACTGTACGTGAAATACTGAATCAATTCCAGCGCCTGTGCACTAATCCCCTTTGGGAAGCTTTGAGCTGTTTCAAGCTCTAATACTCGCAGGGGAACGCCAGCCATTGTTGTTCTCAAGTTATCATTTTCCTTTAACGTTAACACCTTTAAAATGTGCCATTTGACTTTTAAAACTAACTTTGAACATGTTTCATTTCAAAATAAGATAAGTTTTCCAATTTTATCGCGTTTTTTTTTCTTTTATTTTTCTCCCGACTTTCGAAGCATTTGCAGCCTTCGTGGTCAAGGTCAAGTAAAATTAAAATGCAAAAAGCCTCGATTAAATCGGATCACTAGTTTTATTTCTATGTGTAACATTCGCGTAAACATAGGAAATCATTATGTCAGTAATCTGTTCAATTTCGAAATTCGAATATACCAGTAGCCTGGTTTATTTTTAAATGTAACCGAAATACATTTATTTTTTCATTCTTATATATTATAGCCAGTATATTAACATTTTGATGCCATCTATAAAAAAATAAAGATTTTATGTGTTTATGCAAAAAAATACAATTTATGAGGAAAAAATACGTACATATCCAACAAATTTTAAATCGTTTTGACTAATATGTAAATATTCATAGTAAATTTATCCGGTAAATTAATTTGTTATATCTAATTAAATATTATAATATATTAAAGTATGTACATTATTTATATTATCTTTGTTTCTGTTACAGGTAAGTTACAAAACAAATCATCCAAACTATGAAAAATCGGACTGTGTTGGATGAAATCCAGAAGATTACAGGTATTTTGCTGACAAGTTTCTAGTAGTCGCCGGAACAAACCCGACTTTAATTCGTAGCCGCATGCTTACAAAATACATTAATTTTGGTTATTCATGAGCGTTGTTGTTGAACAACATACATGAGCCATCAATTATCATTTGATTAAGGCCTATAATTAGCCTAAAACTCCCCAACACGCTATCCAAACAAATTATATGAGATGTTTGAAAAGTTTAATAGTACGCATTAAATTTAATAGTACGCGTCACAAAAATCGCTTTAGTTACCCAATATGGCGGGTATCGTAGTGAAATCGCAATAGAAAGTGTAGTGGTTAGCCGCCAATACCGCCCTCTTATTTAAACTAGACATCTGCTAACTTCGTCTGTTATTACTTTCGAATTGGATTTGCACTCCGATTTACTGCTTCTATAATTTGTTTATGGTAATTGAGGAAGGCAGAGTGCACTTATTGCTTTGCTAGGTAGCAACTATGGATAATGACAATAATTATTATCAGTCATTTCTTGTTTTGCAGTTACTCAAGCCTTGCGTAATATCTTATCTTCATTGATAGCATATTTTCGAATTACCTACCATTTTGTCATGCGTGACGTGAGACACTGATTATTATTGATTGGCATATGAGTATTAAAAGGATTTTTTTATTATATTAATCCAAATTACAGTAATTATTATGATATTACCTAACCGCGTATTAAATATTCCGATAAAGAAGAATTAAACCTATTGACATCAGTCTCACTCAAGAACACTCAAGTATGGCTGCACCTTTCCAACTATCAGTTTAATTCTTCATAGTTTCTGTTATTGTTTGACATACAATTAATTTTAAATTTAATTATTATTAAAACAAAGTTCGTAATTTGAATTTAAATAGATTCCGAAAATTCGAATATGACACAAAATCATAACAATAATGCAACACTAAAATTGTTCTAACAGCGCCATCTGTCGAGTAAAATCGCCAAGTGTTGACATTTCATAGTAGAACAGGTAAATAATTACCGGTCCATTCATTGTGTCAGTTGCGCTTCGTCGCGTTCCAGAGGGCGCGGCATTATCGCAACAATAGTATAGCGCGTAGGTCCGCTATTGTGAACTGACCTTTAGCTGCAATTTTCTATCGACTTCGTGGGACAAATGCCGTGAATCATTATAATATATTTAAAATTATATCAAAAATAATGTGTGGTATTGAAATCGCTCTCCTGGAAACAATCTTAAATTTTGTTATGTACGTTTCTGCAACATTAATTATTACGGGTTTGTAACAAATATTTTTATAATTTGAACTTTATATAAGTCAAAATCACGCCCTGCTATTTTTAAACTATACTATTTATCTAGTCTCTACATTGAAACTAATTAAGTACTAAAACATTTCACGACATTATATTGTTATAATAAATCTATGCAATTAATATAAACATCTACATACAACATTGCAAGACTAGGCTATTTTTGGCAACTATAATTACGCTTCAGTGTGAACCTGGCTCATGTTTACACAGTGACGGCCAATGAGTAATGGCCGGGACCCGATGAGATCACTTTCAAATGGTGCTAATTTGAAACAACCAACAACCCTGAGTGCTGTTACATTTTATCCCGCCTCCGACTTCGTTTGAGTTAAGCTGTTAACTCGATAACAACGAAAATTGCGTCTATGTGCATGTTGGACGAAATGTTTAAAACTATGCTGGTAAATGTGAATAATTAAGCAGAAATTCGTTATTATTTAATTACTTTTCAAAAGCAAGAAAACTATGTGATTAGTACTTAATATAAATAACTATTTTTAGTTGCAGGGCTTTAAATATCTGCGACGGCCTTTTATTACCTGTTTCTTATGTTTTCTTAACAATATAATAATAACAATGAAGCCCCATGTCTTTTCTTACTTTAGAAAAATATCCTAACCATAATTATTATTACACTCATCACTGTAATATTATTATATAGAACTGCATTTTTACAAAATAAGATTATAATCATAACCGAAAACACTGGTATTATTATTAAAATAATGATCAGGACATTAAAAAAGTAAACATAGTAGGTATCATAAATTTACCTACAAAATATAAGTTTTCATCAAAACATTATGAATGAACCTCATTTGTCATAACATGTTACCAGCGCCATCTGTTGTAATAACGTAAAACTCGGTCTCGAGCATGCGTCATGTCGACATTGACCGCTAGATGGGGGCACCAGTACATATTATGAATGGCGCGCGCGGTTAACGAACGTTCTTGACTGAGCGCTAGAGTTCGTTTCGTTTGTCGATTCGTCGTGACACAACAACAAACGTCAGAGTAGAGCGAGTTTAAAACGATTTCGCAGCCGCGAAACGAAACAAAACACAAATCTATTCACGTCGAACAAAAACTGTAGGTTGGAGCACAAATAAAACTTGTTTTAAATTATACTTTATTTTTAAAAGGTAGCTACTTGATTGTATAGTAATATTATTAATGTAAATTCGCCATTAGTGGTTTGTGAGCAGCGTTATGCAATACAAATTTTCCTATTTAGTTGGATACTAGAATGACATAATAATATTATATCGTTGCGAGACCATTAACCTTTGGCAGGAAATCGGGAAGTATATTGTATTTTAAAATATCTTAGATGGGTGACTATTATACTATTATTACCTACTCTGATATTTTAATATGAATTTTAAGGTTTTTATGAATTGTGGTGAGAGTACGCCACTTATAATTTTCACTCGGCCGCAAATGGAACAAAATGAGAACTAATCTATAAGAATCTTCTCAAAAGTCTATCAGTATCCTCAGTATTACGGAAACAAGACGGAGAAAAAAGTGTTATTTAAGGTTTAGGTTAAAAGATGGCGCTAGTTGCATTCAAACAATTCAATATTATTCAAACGCGAAAAATAATTGTATGTGTCACATAACTTCAATATTTATAAACGCCAGTGTAAATTACACTTAGCTGTCATAATATTTAATTTACGCGTGCTGAAAACTTATTAAGATAATTAAATAAGAATACCATTAATATAATATCCATTATTATCATTTTAACCATCATACCAGTCTATCGTTGTGCACGTTTAAATGAATAAATACAGAAATAAATATTACGCAACACTATTACACCTATCATATTAAATCGATGCCTTTGCTCGGTTCATAGTGACGCCATGTTTATGTGCATTACTTTAATGGTTTGAAGTATTGATTTGATACGTGAGGGGTGATTTGCTGTCATATTAATTAACAAAAACATGTAACATCGGACGTGACTCACGCACGTCGATTTCAAACAAAAATAATTCCAATTTATTTTTAGACGTATAAATACGATTTATTTGTGTATGTTAACAGAATGATTTTTAAATATTTACCGAATACGTGGAGATTTGAAAGATACCTTTCAATTTACACTTTAAAAAATCTGTGAATCCCGCGTTGAGACGGCAACGATCTTCTTGTCCGAAACGACATTGACACGTATAAAAAATAAAAGCGGCAAATGGTGTTGGTTTTTAACATTTATTAACCATAGTCATAAAGTAAGGGCCAAGGCAAAAAAAAACATTCTGACGCTACTGCATCAGAATGTGTTGAGCCTTAATAAGATTCGTATCTTGTTAGGATTTTTTATTTTATTGCATATTTATTTTATTATTTTTTTCAAATTTATGGGCAAATGTTTTTTCACGTATTTCTTACGTATTATCATTGCTATGCACGATATGCCCTAAACAATTGATAAGTCGTTGATTATAAGCCAATTGAAGCAAAGAAAAAAACTTGACATTTCGTGACGTCGCTAATTAAAGCCATAAAGACCCAAAAGGCAAAGCGGCCATTCAAACATCTTCACCTACCAAAAGCATTTTAAAATTAATCCCTTAAGGTAGATTTTAGATTGCATTTACCACAAATTAATATTTTCTTACATTCATGTCGGATACCTTAATTTTATTGCTATCTACAATGAAAAATGCGACTTCACAATAACAATTTTAATCAAAGCAACAATTCTCCCCAATTATCGCAATGAAACTTATCTTAATACTTAATATCCACGCACCGGTAGATAATCGTGTTTAGATTATTCTAAATAACACTTTAATTATTCGTAAAATCGGTTAAAGTTATAGTCTATTGTTAGAGAGAAAAAAAGTTACGATTTTATTCATACGAATTCAACGTAAAAAAACATTTACATTAAAATTAGAACACCGTTGTTTTTCGACTGGTCATCAAACTTTACGGTGTGTGCGCACGACGTATGTACATACACGTCGAGTTGTGACAAAAAGTTACAGTGGAATAAAAGACATTATAATATTTATTCCATTTGTTGATTGTGGGGTATTTTACAAATTGAGAAAAAAATATTTTAATGTAATTAGGTGATAAAAATATGGCGTATCTCGGATATTGTATGTCGAGTTGTCTAATATGAAAATAATTATGATAGCTTCTCCTATAATTTAACCCGTAAACAATAAGAAATTTTGTAACAAAATATCTGTCATAAGAGGGCAAAACTTAGGTAATGTTATACAAATATAGTTTCTTATAGTTCCTCTAGCATTTACTAAGCCTCCATTTGTATGAAAGTATTTTCTTGAAAATAAAAATAAAACTTATTTTACTCCAAAATATATTATACTAATATACTATAAAATTTATTTACATAAGATTTTTAGAATCGAATGCTGCTAAATATAGCTCCCTAAAGAACACTGAACATGATTACGGCACATTTTATCATATACATGTATTACATCCTTCAGAATTTCACGAATTTCACCGTCTATTTCGAAGCTTTGTACAAAAATTACATGGATTGGATCACAGTCAGCTGCACCTCGATTAACACACCCATTATTGATTAGGGCGGCGCCGCGCTTTTTCCTTGTGTATCCAGATCAATAAACTTAATACGACATGCAGACGCATTTCCATTTTTTCTATAGCTCTATTAAATGGCAAGAAATGTCATAGTACGTAGGGTATAATAATGACGGTAAATATATATTGATATCTGTTATAACTCTCGTAGTACTTAAGTATTTAAGCAAAATATAACTATAAACGATGTGAAATAAAATAGAGTAAGTATAGATTTATTTACTTAGTTAAAACGGTAAAACAACTTTTTCTAGTTTTAATATTATTTTCAGTACTTCGGATATCGTTTCCATAATTTTCGAAACAGAAGTCCCAAAACAACTTCGTCTTAATAAGAGACCGCACAAGGAATCTAAATTACAAGCATCAAAGGCCTAACCACACACAGCCCTTTGATTAATCATTGTAAAATTAATTTAATAATTCTCAATAAGCTGGTTCTGAGAACATTGTAATTAGAAGGCATCGCTTGATTGAGCTCCAATAATGCTTGCATCACGCTTCCATCGGCCATTATTAGCGTCGATAACGTAATGAACCGTCCTGTCTGTCGCCTCCGAGCTATATGTAGCATGTGTGCAAAATATCATGAGAATTTTGCACATAATTTGAAGTTTTGTCTCTGAGTCTGCCTTTCGTACTCCAATTTGCTTTAGCTATTTTTCAAAGTAATTATTCTAGAAGCGTAGATTACGTGTATATGCGATGATGTCTGTTCATCATAAATCGTATTTAAGCCTTTATTTTACAAAATATATTTCGCATTTTCAACGCAATCGTATTTTACAGCATGCATCTGACAAAGACAACGAAACAAACAATCCAACCGTTTAAGCAAACGATTATTCATTCAGTGGTTTGAATTTATAATATTAATGTCGCAACGTTTTTAAACCGATAAAATTATGCAATTAATTTGTTTGCAATTAATTAATTATTTGCTGTAGACATATATGGACAATTTTAATGGGTGCCTCTGATAAGTTTTTTGCGTAATGACTTTTATAAATTGATCAACTAAATATAAGTTCGCGCTTGTGTCCCTAAAAGGTAGACAGATTTGCATCTACTGTATCCATCATCTTATTTTACAAAAAATTTAATCCCGCGAAACTTACTTGCATTTTCAGTCGATAGACAGAACTATTTCTAATGTCTAATATGGCAATCAAACCTAAATCATCACCATTTCAAAGCACGAACTTTGCTAAGGAAGTAATACTAAACATACAATTTTGACCCCTTTTTAAGCACTTTTCGCGCACGGAGGAGTATGAGATTTGGCATAATTAATGTCATATAGAGAAACAGTGCAGAAAAATAAAACTTATATATAATACGTGTTATAAATATATTCAATTCGACGGTCAATTTGGACCACTAGTTTACATTATATTGAATAATTTTAAAATCATTAAAAATATTATTGTGCCATTATTATTATACGGTCAATGGCTTGAAGAAAATATCCGTCATGCGTGATGCTGGTTTTGTAGTCTTTCAAAAAAATAATTCCCTAACCTGATTTTCAATTAATCATCCACATGTCATCATATATTGACCCCATACTGGGCGCATGGTCGTTTTAACATGCTACTGAGACAGCTTTGCCAATATTTTTGTGAGTTCGTTAAATTTTCACTTCATCGTGACCGGACTTGCAAACTGTCTTGCTTGACAGTCAAAATTGTAATCGACTATAAGCTATCAGTTAATATGAAGCGGAAAGTAACTTTTTAAATATTTTTCACATAACGATATAGAATAATAAGCAATACAAAAGAAGGTCAGACTTCAGCAGGATTTTTTAAATTTAAAATACACATACGGTTTATTTCGTATCAAGATAAACAATGATTCATACAGGTACATAGAGGATGAACGTTTACCCATATAGTTGCAATAAACGTTAAAGTTTATGCAACCATTGTCATCATCGGACGCAATGATGAAAAATCATCTAAAAGTAGACACGGCAACACGTTCGTTGTCAAGTTCATCATTAGCGAAATGATCTCATCAGCCCACAGCCACGACATAACACATTGTGATAAATGTCCGCCCGTCGCTCTTCGTTTATAAATTATACGTTCAACGCTATCCGTCGATCTGTAATTGAAGAGAATTGCCGCAATTTATAAGGCACAGCCTCTTTTGAACAACCAATGAATTGAGCAATTAGCCTGGTAAGAATTTACTCGATCAAAAAAAAATGGACGCCAGTAAAGTTAATTAAACTGGGCATTGTCACGGCCCGATTGAGGGAAAAAAGTAAACATCTCTCATCAAATTATTTAAAGAGGGAAGAGTGACTGGAAGACCACGGGTGCCAAATGCATTCCAACGTTGTTGTCGCGCGTATAATTTAAATCACGCATCACATGCGGTCACAGTGATTTAGATTCAGCGGTGTTTTTCTGTTTTCAGTCCGTGTCTGTTGCCATTTTTGTGGCTAAGTAGTGTTTTTAACATTTTTCTCTGTCTTTCAATTTACAAACGCCCACCTGTTGTTTTTTCCGCTTATTGGTGCACAGTACACGAGTTCTAAAAATGTATTTTGAAAAATAAGGAAGAAATAATTAATAATTTTGTGGTGGCTTTTGGAGTGAGCAATCGGTATTCAGTGGTTTGAGGTAAGGCTAGGGTGCCCTATTCCGTCTGCATATTCGTCGTTTTAGCTAATACGGGTGTTTTAATCGAACTGCTTTGATAGCCGTATAAGTTAATGGTGTTTTTTCTTTCTGCCTGACTTTACAAGTATTCCAGCGCAATGACGTAGCGTAGTGAAGCCTATCTTTGGCGTGATATAACGTTTGCGTCAATAAAAGTGTAATGAACTTCATTCTCCCTTATATTAATATACCTAAGCCACAGAATCGCAGTTTTCTCCAATTGGTCGTGTTAAAATAAATTCAATTAAGTTTGGAAAAATCTTGTAATCAACGCCGATAACTGCTTGATAAAAACGGAAAGAATTAATCTATATGAACGTGCAATTCTATAACTTGTTATCAGAGCCATTAAAGTAATACCTCTGTAGAATATATAAACGGATATTAGTTCTTGCCCTCTCGATATATTTGACAGTATTACCGCATTAAGTCTTCTCCAGGGGTGAAGCTACGTATCAGTAATTCGGAGCCTCCGTGCTTTAGGAACCTCTCTTGGGCCATATCTTTATTAAACTAAGCAGGCACCCGAATGGCATTGCTCTCAAGATCCCTTAACTTTTGATATAGGGTTCTTTATCACTGGTTTTTTAAAAATCTAAACAAGACAACCGCAACTAAAGCGCATCCCTTGGCCCATGTCTACTTTAAACTAAGCAAGCGCCTAAAAAAAAAAAGAAAAAAAAAACTTGGCATTGTCCTGAAAGGCCGTCAAATTTTACATAGGGTCCTACGAGCTACATCACTCGCCTTTAAAGACGTAAATACAAGGCAACAGTAACTAAAGCGAATACTAACCACTGTTATAAAAGGCCAAAGATTACAATCGCAATTAATAAACCTAGTCCACACGAGGTTGATACTCCTTACACACGTAACAAATTAAATATTCATTAATGTCAAAAGTTAATTTACCCGACTATTTACTAAAAATATATTTATATTCACCGAACTAAACTTGGTGATTATAAAATACAATGAGAACAGTGAAATGGCGATATTCCTTATTAAAAATTCAATTAAAACGAAGCGCATTTTGTAACAAAGGCGCTTTGTTTCAAAGTTACCATTATGGTGAAGAACGAAATAATGAAATCGCGCGTGTCTCGGCCACCTCTTCTTAATTTGTATAAGTATTATTGCACGTATTATGTAGTTATGAATGCGCGCCGTACAAAAGGCATAAAAACATCTTGAATAGATTTTTGTACAGACTCAGTCTGTCTGTTGGATTTATCGTTCTTTGTAGCCGGTGATTACATTTATTTTAAGACTGTTTTTTGTGTCTATTTAGGTATCAATTACCTTTTTCGGTGAGGTACAGTCAACCACTAAAGTAGCTGGACAAATTCAAAACTTGAAAACGTTTGTACACATTAACAATAGCTGAAAATGTACTTTTTCTTAATCTTAAAAACAGGAAACTCCTTGGAGTTTATATTAGTGAATAAAAAAAAATTACTGATACGGACACAGAAGTTTAAAGGAGATTTAAAGTTCTCAATTCGTTCAGCTACTTTTGTGACTGACTGTACAATAAATCCTTTTACATTTATATAATAATGTTATTACTGGTAATAAAATGTCTACATAAAGCTATTTTACGAATAAATTTGCGTATAGTTTTTCATGTCTAAGTATTCGCCATTCAAATTGGCTACAGCACACGTTTAAAATTACTTACATACCATAAAGCTTTTATTGCCTACAGCGAATGGTTGCTATCTCAATCGAAAATACACTCATTACGTCAAGGTGTAATTTGCCCTGAAATAAAATGAAATTGTGTAGGCAATACACATTTTATGACGGAGGCGTTAGTTCAGTCCGATTTAATGGAAGAGGCTATTATTTATTTTCATCAATTTCATTTAGGTATTAAGAATGCTAGTACATAATTTTTAGCAATATTAATAATTCGTGTATTAACTATAACGCAGGATCTTCATTCATGGAAGGATCTTGGGTAGGCCTTTGCCCGATATTATAACATTATAGGCTAATACAATATTAAAGCGTTGTACCGGGGTCATAAAGCCAAATGTTCATATTTATTTTAATATAATTCGTACGTATCAATTATGTTGGATATTTGGTAACATAACGTCTTGTTTTTTTTTTCTTAAGACAACAAATAACGGTTCAATAAATTATGCTTCCAATTAACAATGAATGCGGCGGTAAACAATAAAGTAACATATAAAATATAACTCTTAACTCGTTATTGTTCATTATGCATCATTGAGGAATTAAAACGTCCATTTGTAATGTATTGAAATGTACGTGGGAAGTCCAAATGACGCCAAGCAAGATCGTCGCTACAGATATATTAGTGTAGGAAGTGTTTGTATTAACTTCTATATCGAATAGGATATGTATATATTGTGTAACGATCGCCTTGACGAATATATACGTCATACAACCAAATGACGAGACGAGCAAATCATTAATTATAATAACCAATTATCATTGGCATAAATAGTAGTAACATTTAAAATCTATACTTATAATAAATCTGTAGAGAGGTCAATTCTGTACATGAAATATATTTCAAAAATAACTATCAGGGGGTGATTAGGGATCGATACTGATTCCAAAAATGCAATTAGTAAAATTTTTGTCTGTCTGTCTGTCTGTATAACCGTTATAGAAACAAAAACTACTCGACGGATTTTAACGAAACTTGGTACAATTATTTTTCATACTCCTGTGCTGGTTATAGTATACTTTTCATCACGCTACAATTAATAGGAGCAGAGCAGTGAAGGGAAATGTTGGGAAAACGGGAGAAGTTACTCCATTTTTTAAGCTTCCGTCGCGTGTGCAACCTTAATGGTTAAAGCTACATAGAAATCATGTATGACGGAAATGTTCTCCTTAAAATTATGTAAAAAATATCCCACGACAGCATATGTCTATCTTTTATGGTTGACTCACAATGACACGTGTAACTCCCGATAGCTTAGCAGTTCGAAGCTTTCTCATTATATTTGTTTACTAATCTTAGGAACTATCGGTCCAAACTGAAAAATTCTTTTTGCGTTGGATAGCCCTTTATTTGTGGATTGCTATAGGCTATATATCATCACGCTATACCCAATAGGAACGGAGCAGTAATGAAACATGTTACAAATACGGGGACAATTTATTAGTTTTGAGAGCTTCCGTTGCGTGCGCTGCGTAAACGGTTAAAGTTATGCAACAATGATGTATGTCGGGATTATTCCTCTAAAAAAGTTCTAAAAAAATATATTATAAAACAAAGTCCCCCGCTGCATCCGTTTGCCTGAACGTCTTAAACTCAAAAACTACCCAACGTATTAAGATAAAATTTGGTATGGAGACAGTTTGAAACTCTGGGAAGAACATAGGCTCCAGGGAAACTACTACTTTTATAATGGAAAACTTTAGCCTGAAAAACTTTATAACGCGGGCGGAGCCGCGAGCAAAAGCTAGTATTGAAATATAAAACAACAAATAGCCCAGCGCTCGTTACTGCGAGATGACAATCTTACTTCTTACTAATATTATAAATGATTTTTGTGAAAATGATTGTTAGAAATAAACACAAACTACTAAACGGATTTAGATGAAATTTAGCACTCGGATAGAAAATGTCCTGGATAAACATGTAGGTTATCTTTTATTCCGGTAATTTGCTTCCGTGGGAAATATTTGAACTCTTATCATTATTTAAGTATATGACGTTGATATCATACAGATGGCGCTGTAATTTATGGAGTTGTTGCGGAAAAGCTTTTGGTATGGCAAAGTAGCGATCAACACTTATTAATTGTACTATAGCTATAAACTGTGACTGTATTAGGTTGCGAACCGAAAAGCAATAATTCTTGGTATTTGTACCGTCCTACTTGATCACAGTAGGTCAAATTGGCCCGGTTGTAAAACAAAAAATCTCAAAATTATTATATTTCTAAGTCTAAATGTAAACATCATTGATAATTATTACTTTATTCAAAATTATATTATAAATATAATAATTATCATCAAAGCTAAATTAAACGCATAATATTACAACGTAACAACGTAGGTAATCCACGATTATATAATGTTAGCGAAAAATATTTTCTGCATAGATGAGACGAAGTAACAATCACACGTTACTCGCTATGAAGTCGTAAAGTTTTAATCTATGATTAATGGTGTTGTCATGAATAAAAGATGTCGTAATTTAGACTATAATGGTCGTGTTATATCGTCAGCGATGTCTTCCGGTGAGATGGCTTTGATCCGCCGACCATCGACATTCTACACTCACGCACCGAGGTCGCCTTTATTAAAATTCTTGGTGGTTTAATGCGAACACTAGATTTGTTGTTATTAATATTTTAATAGTTATATAATTGAGTTGTGTAGTCATACTCTTCGTGGCTTCAAAGGTGATCGTGTATTTGGGGTAGATCAGCAAATTTCTGTCGACATGCGAGGGATCCTCATCTCGATCTTTTGATCCCTTAATTGGGCCCCGCTCCACTTACCATCGGGTGCAATGCAGCGCTGGTGTGCCTATAAAAAATCAATTATACCCTGATAGTTTATGTGTTAAATTTAAGCCCAACTTATACGAAGTTTTTCCTTCTTCTCAGCTGAAAGACGTCCCCTGCAGGACAAAGACCTCTCCCAAAGACGTCCACATCCCGTCATCCTGGGGAGTCGGCATCCGAAAAGTTTGTATTCAATACTAGCTTTTGGCCCATACTTAATCCTAGTCCTTATAATATGAAAAATTAATCATTTTATAACTATATCTAAACTCGACTTCCTTATGTACATATTTATATATATGTATTTATCGTATAACGATAACTACCAAGCTGAACAAACTAATTCTATGAGGGTGTGGTACCCTATTTTCCTTTGCAAGATACATGTTACACAACTCTCAGTTCTAGAATTGATCATATTTCATACATAAGGTTATGCATACAGGTAAAACTCGATTCTATTATATACAATTTATTGTATGTTTCATATCGATAAATGTAGAAATACCGAGAAATTTCTCAGCTTTTTTTAAATGTAAGGCCATACATTATCTTGTTTTTAAGGGACATAACAATCCACCTTCGTGAAATCTATTAATATAGGCCCCAGTTCGGACCAGTCTATATAAACATAGTCCTTTTTTATTCTACTTCATTTCGTTTTTAATGAAAAAATAATTATTACGGTACCTTTGATAAATTCCGCTGTCTAAATATCAAGTTGGTTAATTCATCTCCTTGTCATTAAACTTACAATTATTAAAATGAATAAAGGCGAAATGCTACTTTAATAATTTATCATATTACGAACATTCTACATTTAAAAATAAACTTTAAAGTTACTTATTCATGAACGCAAGTTATTTAAATATGTCAAGAACTCGAAACAATAACGATTGAATTTTTTATAATATCTCTATATTAAGATCACTGAGAATATTTTGTTTAATAATAATTAGTATCTGGGAAAGTTCTGGGACTTTTCTTCTTTTGACTCTTGGTTTTAGGGCCCGAGTTGATTTTTATAATTAGGCGATATGTAAGCGAGAATTGTATTACTACAAATGTTCATATTTTACTATGTAGGTTTATTATTTTATTACTTTTAAATGTGATTTTTAGATCAAGATATAGGCCACATATTATATCAAAACATTAAGTGAAATTATTTATCTCATATTGTACAACAAATGTTTGAAGATTTATTTCCGATATTCTTACAATTCATGATTTTAAATCTCACTAAACACAAACGTCGTTAAATTGAGAAAACTATTTATAGTACACGCTTTAATCCTACAGGTCTAGTATTACTTGATGTGGTACACGGACTAGTGCTCCTTTGGCATTTAACACCATCGTTGTGCCATCGATGATAACAGGTTTGGAAACCTTGACATTCTCTAATAGCCTCCGATGGCCGTTGATTTTATATTTCATATTTATTTATGTGTGATTCGCCTTTCGTACTATTCAATTAAGATATCAAGATCATAAATATCTAGGCGTTTAGTTTTATTACGTTACTTTAATACTTAGTAATCTGTTTTCTTCAAATTACCAATTCTGAGATGGTAATCAAGTCATATTTATAAATTCAATTCTATTGATGGCACTGATACAAATATTCCAATGAGATATAAATTAATATTCAACCTTCAAACATATCTGTAAATTGGTTTTCTTTCTCTGCCTATACAAGTAAATATTTCCCAGAATTATTCATGAAACACCATTTTGAAAGGCGTGATGAATAGGTTAACTCGTATAATTCGACACAGGTATTAATCTTCGTGTATTTAGTTATTTACCAAATTGAAATTGGATTGAAATCGGTGTTGGCGATCTGACGACTTATTTCTGAATGAGAAGTGACTGTTCCTACCGCCCCCGCTTAAAAGCCATGACTAAAATCACCTAGTCCTGCTCTATTTATGAAAATGAATAATGACCCTTAAAATACTCTATGAAAACTCATTTGTTGCTTTTGATTGGCTGAAGACTCCGCGTATTCACTATTTTCGCCAAAACCAAAGGCTATTGTTGCCAATTTCTGTTTCTTGGCAATTTATAGAAAAAAGGCGGTTTATTATTATAGAGTTGAACTGAACGTGAATGACTTTTTGCAACATAATATATGATTCTGTTTAGTTCGTGTTTAGACAATTTTAGTGACGTAATTACTTATTTTTTTTATTTCTTTGAATGACGAGACGATCTTGCCGTTCGCCTGACGGTAAACTACAAATAAATGGGCAAATTAAATAATACATTAACGATGAATATTTTTTATAACCTTCATAATCGCATATTGTGTTCAACACTTAACACTGTAACTATAAAAATGTAACTGCGGTGTAGTTGGATCATTAAAGGTCAACCCGACATTTAAATATATTAATATGAACAATTACCCATTAGTAATGCAATTATTTGTACAAAATTTATATTTTGGAGAATTGTGTAATGTTATGTACATAAATGCTCATTAATACCTTACATACCCGATTGGAAAGGCGGAGGCGCAACTAATTTATTGTTCGCAGTGAGTATTCCCATGAAATGATAAGACGAGCTTGTCTCTATATGAGTACAAATTCCAGACTCTAACCTGATACTAAGCAATAAAATCTATACATCTTTACCCGAATCGAACCTGAGATGTCACCACGGCAGCCATACCGAGACACAACTATGTCACTAAGGTAGCCACTGAGCCAGGCATTCTGAATGTATGCAGTTATTATCAAAATAATTACAAAATTATGTTTAACAAATCCGCTTACTTGTATAACCGGTTGATAAAATAATTTCATCTATTTATTCTCTTGCTGAGCTAATGAACATGCTTCATGTAATTTGTAACATAATCTTTGAACAACAAACTCATTGAAGAGATCAACAACCCAAGAGCAGGTCTAAATTGATTTTTAATATCGTATGACTCGAGTAAAGTTGTTTTCACTGAGGGACGTTTTTGAAGGTTAGGCCACTCGATAGAGCAAACACTGATAGCTGTTTCAATTTGTTTACTTTGGATATACACCCTTATACTTCGAGAGCTTTTGTGATTAGGGTATTATTATAACATTCTAGTCTCACTTTTCTACATCTTGCGTTTGATATGAGGGCTGACCTTGTACTAAAATTATAAACATTCTTGAACATTTATTTTTTGTATTTTTACCTTTCTATACAAAATCCAACATGTAACAGGCAAATATTGTGGCTATTAAAAATTATAGATATTACATAATTTGTTTTGTTTAAAAAGTTTTCTGATGTAAAATTTTATTCAATGGACTTAGATCTATGCGTGCGACAATTATTTCTCTGAAATAACCGGTGCCTTTTTGTAATAAATACAACGCTTTTTTTCATAGAGCATAATCCAAAATGTCAGTCGTCGAAAAAAAATCTCCAGCATTTTGAAATTTGATTGATAAGTTAGATTTGAATTCAGATACAATCCTTATCGCTTCATAAGTGTTTGCTAATAAACTTACATCGCCTTCAGCATTCGCCAAATTCATATATACATAAAATAGTTTCGAACAAACCCACTCAATGGCGCTTCCAAAGGTCAGTTCTTAAGTTAAAAGATACATAACACGTTATCGGTGTTTACTCTGTTACATTGTAACAAGTTAAACACATCCTATTTCCTTCATCCGGGCAAATATTTCGCTTGCGAATGTAATCTCCAGGCCGATAACACGGCTAAGGTTTAGATTAGTGTTAAGGACTTAAGTCATGTTAAGGAAACATCGTATTGTACACTGTAAGGTTGTATGAGATGAGATGGTTCCAATTTGAGCTTGTTAATTTACGTACTTTGTAAAGGTTTTTTAAGCAGTGAAATGATATCATTTGTATACACATAAGTACGAAGAATGTTATTTTTTTCATTTCCTAAGAAGCTAACTGTTCCATATCATGATTAGGGGCTGCTTATTGTCTCAGTTCTGGTTCTTCAATACACTCAACGGATGCCTGGAAAATGTTCGCTGTCTATTTACATTGCAAAGCTAATTTTTTCAGTGTAGAAAAACAAATTGATCACAAAAGAACCAGTACACTCGCCGCTCTGTAATATCAATCAATGTCATAATTCCAGCTGTTACTCGCTAATAACAAGAATTATTTAAATGTGCCTTTGAAGATCCGAAGCGAACTGAAAATAAATTAAAAGGCCGCACAATTGACGGAACTGTACGTTGAAATTGTAAGTTGTAATTGATAGCTTATAATATTTAAAGGCCATCGCGATATTCACGTATGATACAGAAAAAATAATATACGTCGGTTAAAAAGTTTATATAGAATGGTATAATTTAGTTTCTAAGTTATTATTCCATATTTTATTACTTTGGCTCGTCATCTTTAAAAATGATATAATATTTAAAGTTAACGAAATAATGGGCTGGATATACGATTCCACTTGGTATATTCGCGAGTTTTTATGAAACTTAGCCGCGATTTAATATTTTAATAGCAATGTTAAAAAAGTTATGGTAAAAAGAAATAAAGCACTACTAGTATATCGGTCGTCTAACGGTTGACCATACATTTTCATTTGCATTTAGTACATATTTTTTAATTCTGTGAAACATTGTCTGTACGAGTACACTATTATTATTACCATTTTGCTCTTCACTTGCGGTACTTACACTTTCCAAAATATCTCAGATCTTCCCTCCGGTTACAACCATTTCTTAGTTACCATGAACTCCATCAGAGCCGACTGTCAGCCAGGCAGGCGGTTACTAACAAAACTAATATTTTTTTGCAACATACTTCATAATAACCTTTAATCTACCTTAGATAAGGGCAAGTGTAGAAAGACTTAACTACACTACCAACCTACCTACCAACTACAAATCCAACCTCTCAGCCTCCAAAATATATGTCTTTTAAATTTTAGTAGCATTTATGGTATATGTACCGCCCTTTATAGTGAAGCCCGCTCAAGTGGCCGAATGTTCGTGCACATTATATCTACACGTACGATGTTTGTTCGGAGCCAATTGCTTTCGCAAATATCATATTACCGTTCGCATATTAATATTTACAGAGTTACGTGCAGGTTTAGTGATCGATTCGCGATGTGTGGGCAGTTTCACAGTTCAAAATCAATTTTTACCAACAACATTTTACTTAGTCAACTGCTATTGGTTTTGGCGTTGTATATTTTGTAGTTGATTTCGGGATTATTTATAGCAAAGGGGCCGTTCAAGTATTTCCTAACGCAATTTGGATGGGAGGGGGGCTTGTAAAACGTTATGATGCGTTACAGGCGCGGGAGGGGAGTTCGTACAAGGCGTTATGGAACATAATTTTTTTATTTTAAAACAATAAAGATATTTAAGCGACTTTCCGGTACTTTGCGTAACATAATTGTGAATATTAGAAAAAAATTGTCACTTTAGAGTTACATAACTTTTTGAGGGGGTGCGAGGGCGTACAGGAAAACGTTACGGTGCATTACATGGGGGGTGAGAGGTTAAAAAATCTTCAAAAATTGCGTTACGTAATACTTAAATGGCCCCAAAGTGAATAATTATTACACAACCTTATATTTCAAAAACGTAATATTTATAAATAGTCTTAAGGCAGTGAATTTCATTGGGTTCGTAACGTTAATAAAACTTAAAAAAATTAAAACAAATCAGATGAAGCGTTAAATGAAATCGTTGCCATCTGGGACGCGAGAATGCGGACGAATAAATGTTGCTTGTGCCAACGTAAGGTTGTAAATGTTTTCCATATTTCGTAAACGCATATCATTATCAATAAGCCGCATGATTATAATATTATTTCATAGATAGATTATATTTTATGAGCGTATTTAAAAATTTCACAATCTCGGAATTTGTAAAGATCAATGAAGTAACACTTGACACGCGTGCTAACTCCACTTTCAAACCATTTTGGAGTTTATTTATAACTCATAAATCAACATATGCACATACCTACATAGTTATACTAGATATGCGTAAGCCAAGTTCACCTATAAACATCTATACTGAAACAATAGGAAGCAAGTTCCAACGGCAAGTACAGTGGTGCACCGCGCATGCGCCACTAGGGAGAAAGCGACCTGCAGCCAGGCTGGTCATTCACCCCGCTCTAAATTCGGCCAAGGTCTGCGGCGAGACATTAGCTTCCCGGCCCATCTGCTCTCACTGGAAATGGTTTATTAACTGGAATATAATTGCCTGACATAAATTACAAACAACTTGTACGACTCAACACCTTCGTACTTTACTGATTTACGACACATTTTTCTTATACCTTATTTTGTTATCTCTAGTCGCATGTTGCTCACGCTTGAACAGAATAAATTTGGAACTTGCCGTTGAAATATTTTTAAAAACAGATTTACGAGGATTTTCTCCTTCCTACCATCTGGCAGATGTACGCCTATTTATAAATCAGCCCGTTCACGAGGAAACAAAGTTTAAGTTTGAGCTTTATAGCCAGGCGAGAAAAGTAATAAAACGCATCGCGAGAGATTCGAACGTCGAACTTCCATTTAAATTCGGCCAAGGTCCCGACGCGTGCAGTGACCTTTCCACTTGCGATGAAAAAAAAATCCGACGCAAGGCCAAGATGCTTCGGTCAGTACGAAACCCAACTCCAAACTTGGTTTAAAGAATGTTAAAGCCAATAATGATTGCGTGTTGGCGCATTCCGGCGCCAGCTGCAATAAAAGGTCCAAATCCAACATCAAAACTAAAAGGAACGCCGTCGGGGAGTCCATCGAACCGCGTCTAAATCCAGCCAAGGTCTCAGCCAGCTGAAGGGCGCCTCGCCCGACCGCCTTTGTACCGACTGGTCGTTTACACCGCACACCGATAACAAAGGGTTGGTTAATGTACCTACGGCACTCTCGGCACTGACTCATATGTGCCTGTGATTCTAGAAAAAAGCAGCGCGCATGTATTTATGTACAATTTACAAACGTTTTCACAAAAGGCACAAATATGCAAAAAACAACATGTCTAATATTTCATTAGAGACCACCCGACGAGAGACACGACAATCACATTCAACAGACGCCCAAAACAAACCAAAAGTATCTGATACATGAGCATTAATAAACAGTCCAGCACCGATGTAAATTAAAGCCGTGGGTTTCTGTGGCATACGATCGAAAAAATAAAGGAAAGTAAGAGAATACTTAATGTATTGGTAAGCTCATACGGGTATATAACGCCAGTATTTATACAGAGTTGTCTAGACATGGTTTTGCTTCAGTGAGCTGAGATGCGCCGTAGTCTTGCGGTGAGGCTCCTGCTGCGTTCCCATTGCGGCGAGCGTGGTTTAAAAAATAAATCATTATGATTATGTTTCTCATTATAAACAAAAAATCATTTGACAATAATAGTATATTAATCAGCGAACCTAACCTTGCACACACGACTCATTAGATTAAGGAAATAAAAACAACGTATCATAACATTATTGCTAATTTGGATTGAACCTGACGAAACAAGGAAAACACGTGTCGGCCAGCATAAACAACAAAAATAACAATTTTAATAACGTATTTACATAACAGTCAACGAAGCGCAATAACCTCATAACCTGCCACAAGCTGGATTCACTTGATAAGCATTTTTTGGGTTAAATGTTCGGCTCGGTGCACGCAGCCCTGAGCGCGCGCGTTCCTTTGTGACCTACATCGCTCCCCCAGTGTTTTAGGGTTTACAGTAGACTGCCTATGGTCGCGCCCTGACCTGCCGCAAGTGGAGTGCGCTTACGTATTGCGAACTAAAATAGCCGGGAGTGGAGTCAGCTGCGTGTCTCCAAAGGGCGCGGTGCGGGCGCGAGTCGCGACCACTTCCGCCTTACCCGTTGGCCTTCGATTATTCACTACCTAAATGAACGCATAACAAACTACTGTTACCTACAATTTTTGTATTATGATATAGCATTCGGATATTAATTAACTAATAAATTAACCGTGTATTATACTCGTGATAAAGTCTCCCACGTTATTTCAATTCAAGTGGCTTGAAAATGTATTTTAACTCCAAACAGAAAAAATAAGTTACGGTATCCGCGCATTTCTTGTTTTTTTTAAACTATGAAAAATATCCTTAGATATTCACACCGCAAAATTTATGAGTTAAAACACTTATATTAATGTAATATGTGTGTAATTAAAATTGTTTTATTTTTATTATGAATGTTAATTTCTTGGTTATTAGTATAAACTAAAATCATGGTACAAATCAACTAAATTAGCTCCATCCTAGAGATTTAATGCTTAAAACAAGTGTAGAACATGTTCGAAACATTACACAATCAATAAAGTTCCATACAATGTTGTGGACGCATAAAATTAGAGCGAGCGAGTCGGAGTGGCAACTGGGATTCGAAACCAAATTTTTTTACCATCGTTGGTGGCACGGAACTGTTGCACGCGTGTTGCATCTATTATCGATTGGCATCTACTAATGCATAGCATTGTTCACACTAGAATCGATGCCTGAGCGTCTCTGTCGCCCCCGTGCTTCTATTTTTACCGCTTCATTGCTTACTCCCCTCGCTGCCTGTTTCCTGCCTTTTATTAAACTATCTGTATGTTAATTAACAACGGCCTCGCCGCTCAGACCGGGTTTGTTTATTTTTCTATTAGCTTGTTCCTACGAAACATTCGCCGTTTAAGGTCCTGCCGTGTAAGATCTGTTTGGGAGAGCGCTCATTACAGCTGCATTCATGCTGAGTTTATTTTCGTTGCAGCTAGCTTATCTTGCAAGTAGTCATATTGTGTCATGCTTCCTTTTATTTTTTCGACCTTCAACTACTTTTAATTAGACGGTCCGCGTGTTGTCAGCCCGACCCTCGGTGGTTGGCGCGCCTTGTCTAGCATTATTATTGGCGGTATCTTCGTCTCTGTCTTTAGGGGCATCTGGTATACATAAACCTGCGCATGTTTACGTTATGTCTACGTGTCTTCCCCGTGCACAGTGTTTGTGTGCGTCCGTCTACGTGTGTATGTGTGTGTGAGTGTGGTGCAGTGTGGCAGGGGTGCGGGGTGCGGACGCATGTTGGTGAGCGTGGCGTTTCGTGTACAGCTGTTGTGGGTTTATGAAGCCGTGCCGGCATCGACTTCTCTAAATTTATGCTTCCTCATGACCCATGCTTATATTTTATACAAACCATAGTTACACATTAAGCTCGTGACACGAAACTATTTAATATTCTAATCAGGACGCCAGTTAAACAAGAAATATATATTCTAATAACATTCGTTAATAAAAATATTATGTTTGTACCGTATTTTCCAATTTAAATTTATGTACATACATCTTCTACATACATGGTACAATGTATGTTCAAGTTTCAAGATGGCTACACAGTCAGATGACTTTGTCGTCGAAATTATTTGTTTCTTTAGTTCTCATTGCAGCATTGTAAGAAAATAATGATATCATTATTCACGGCTCTTTTGTCACGCTTCGGAAAGCATGTACCGGTGCGAATAAGATTCCTTGGTAACCCGTCTCATGCTTACTTCAGACAGCACAATAGTCAAACAGCTGGCGAGAGGTCAACGACACCGGGGCGCTAGTGCAAATTGTAAACTTACACATTGGAAAAGCAAAAAATAACACCCATTTTGTTGATCCGCATGCGCGCTTCATCAACATTCTAAGAATGTTTGGGCTTTTCAAAACGACGAATGTTGCATGTATTTTCAGATCGGTTTATCCTTATATCGACTTTGACAAAAGAGTGTTTTGAAATATATTATTTATCGCGTTGTGCGTATTGTAAAAATGAGCAAGAAACGGAACGCTTATACGTTTACTGAAGACGCTTTATTTACATAACCAAACATTGAACTCTGCAACTGACCTTACTTACTAGCGGGCGCACCGCGTAACATTGGTGGTATTGAACGCGCTCGCATGTTGTGCCGTGACGTCACCGTCCAAAAACCCCCGGGGTCGATGCTCGGGCCCCTACCTGAATTTTTTGTTGCATCCCTTGTGACGGTATTGGAATCCACAAGGGACAAAATATTTCTTCCATCCATCAAGATGTAATTTATATTTTTGTAACTCTTTAAATTTTTTCGATTCTAATACGAACTTGTGATGTATCGAAATGTTGGCTAATAAGTAAAAAGCCTAGAAAATATTTATAATATTGGCGTACGACGAATTAGAATTTACCCATGATTTGTGGTTTTATCGGAGGCTCTGAGCTTCTAAATACATTCTCCTTACGTTTTCATAATGACAGATCAAGTGGAAGACACTTCGGAGCCAAAATCAGGTCCATTACTAGATATATACCAGTGGCGAAAAGTGAATTTCATAGCCAAGTTAGCAGAAATACATTAATTAAGACAAATGTAAATGAACCTAAAAGGGAACCCGGTAGCAATCGGGTTGTAAAGACGTTTCGCCACCGATATATACTACTATATTCCTCTAAACCGTAATAGGCGGAGAAATGTCGTATAAGATCGCGAATTATTATGTTGAGGGATAAAGAAAAAAGATTTTTTTTAACAATAAATGTGTATCTATTTTAACCAATGCCATCTTTGCTAAATTTTCAAAAATCTTCTAATTCCCATAACACTTAAATATTATTCATAGTAATAAACAGTGTAACGAATACCCAGGGTTCCTCAAAATCCAAAATCTAATAGATAATTTCATTTTTATAAGTTTCTTCAGGCTGATCTTTACTCCTTTTATTGCTATTGCACCAATGAGGGAACACGCACCAAATTACTCATCAACAATAACAAGTATACAACCAATGAATGTAAATTTAAATATATGCAAATTAGTAAGGAGAATTAAATGACCAAACAGCCGATTGGACAAAACAATATTAATGTAAATGTAAATAAGGAAAGGAAGCCCTTAATACAGCTAAATATAAAAATTAATGTAAACATTGGTAAACAAATATGGATCTCAGCATATAAAGAACTTGTAATTTGCCAAAATAAACGATGTGATACGACAGCGTACCATAAAAACGCTTTTTTCCAAAAATATTTACACAAGGCTCGTTAAAATTTTATAGACTTTCGTGTGCGCAGAAAAAAATGTTATTTTTGTTTATGGCCGATTCCAGTATAGCATGTCATGCCAACCGCGCCGAAAACGACGGTACTGCACACTGTACCAACATAAAAATTACGTACCGGATACGATCAGTTCGGATTGGCACAAGAGGCTTCCCGTTGCGCAAGTCGGTCTCACAGGTCGCTGATCCCGCACAATTGGGCCGACCAAAAATGTGTCAAGTTGAACCCAGGTCGTTAACCCTGAGTCTGTTTACGTTTACCTCTTTCGCGACCACATTACGATGCGACGCGGTATAAGACGCCCGTTTTACTCTCTCTCTCTTGTAATTATACCCTTAATTTGGGAAATTTAAAATTTTCCTAACTCAATAGTCAATACCCGTCTAAAAATATTAGATGAATATTGAAGGTTAAAATAGCTCAAAGGATCGATGAAATAAACAAGTAAACTAACATTAAATTATTCGAATTAATTTTGTCTTGTTATCGATAACAGACATTATGTTTAGTACTAATATTTACCTAACAGTAGGCCGCCCGAATAAGGTCATGTATTTAGTATGTATTTATGACATAGTTAAGCAGTGTTTCGTCTTATCTTACATTTTACCATTTCAAATGCTTGAGCAAACGCTTATTATTCACAGCTCGTTCGCCTCGAGTAGAAAAGAAATAATTGTAATGGTGTCTACGTGAGAAATAAATAATTCATAGACATCTTTTGAAAAATATTATGGTCGGCGGCGCGGGCGCATTACAATTGTAGATTAAACTCACTAGTGGCGTACACCCTACAACTGGTATTGTCGCTAAAAAGAGAAAGTGTTGCCTTATGTAAAAATACGCCTTTGAGAATGGTTTGCCAGACTTTATTCACATAAGCGCCGTCGAATTGCATTTATGATTACAGTATGACAAGTTAACGATCTGCGTTTTATTACCATTTATAACAATATATAGGTATGTTATTTGTCATAATATTTATTCAAATATGTTTACAGTAAAATATGTTCATTTAGTACAGTAAAACTTGATGTAATCATTCTATAATCCTAATATAGCATATTTTTTAAAAGATGAAGATTATTCAGAACTCAAACCACTTGACATTTAAGCATAATGTTGATATAATCATAAAATTTTGCACTAAAACAAATATTCATCATATTTAGTCTACTTGGGAGCCATTGAATATATTCAATTCGTTTCCATTACATACTCAAATAAAAAACAAGAGATATGGTTTATTTAAGAATAAGATTAATTGCCTTGATTGTTTATATTACGAGACGACAGGTCATTCATATGTTTATCCATCGAATGTAATTAAGAATAACTTTTTATAAACATCGGGTGGAAGTTATTGGCACACGTTTCGCACCTGCATACCCAGTTATAATAACAGTTGTCACAGTTGACATTACGAATAATATGAAATACACCACTGCAATATAAAAACAAATTTTATTGCAAAGCGTTGAATTGTAACTCGAAAATTAATCTAAGTACAGAAGTAGAGAGTTGTAACTAAGAAATTTTAATGGTAACACATTTTTGGGGGTAAAAGTTGTATTCAATTTCGTTTAACTTATGACATAACACTGGAATCTTAAGAAATTATTATTTTATTTTGTATGCTCTAGTATCAAAACCCAGCGCCCTATTTACCAATAAGAAATCAAGAACCGTATTGACCTACGTTAAACAAAAATGAATGATTATGATTATGAAAAAAAAAAAAACTTTAAACATTGTATAAGTAAAGTACAGTTATTCCTAAATTATAACCCAAAAATTGTAACGTGTTTCATTTAAGAATCTCGGGAATGTAGAGACTTTAATTACGAATCAACTATTGCCGACATTTGCTTTGATTCCAATAACTTAAAATGCAGCTTCAAAATAATATTCTATTAAATAGAAGTCAAATTTTGACTTAAAAGTATGATGTTATGTCAGTAATACGACAAAAATATCCGGTTGAACAAGTTATCTCCGTTCGAGACCAGCGTAATAAAGATACCGCCAACGAATTTCCTTAAAAACTCTGTAAATGTTTAAGAATGTTCAATAATATCATAAGTAGGAGCTACATATTAATACATTATAGAGAAAGTAATAGACAATATATAAAATGATGTAACACAATCATCAGAATGGAAGGTTTTCTTCGATTGTGAAATGAATATTTTCTGTTTCATATAATGTTTTAGGTAAAAGCAAGTTCCTAATGTTTCCAGACTATTCTATCTTAGTCAAAACCCTATTCCTATGTTAAACATATTATTGACGATTCCTCAAGTAGAGTGGATTTCTATGAATGGTGATCAGTGACCACTTACCACCAGAGGTCCTACTTACCCGTTATTCTACTCTTCCAGATAAAAAATGTTAGTCACACCCAAAGAATATTATAATGTTAAGTTTATGTGCCATTATAACCATATTTACCTTATCAATTCAGTTCTTAAGCTAACAAACGGCTCAATATACCGCGTTAACTCCAAATATCTCATGTTATAACACGAATTCACCGCGGCGTGTTTTCCATATAACTTGACTTTCATGTTTAACGACGATTTAAATATCTCTACACATAAAATCCTGACTTAATGTGTCATAAAACTAAACACTTGAATAAATAAAAACGCCGTGTACGACCATATCTTTCACATAGCTCTGCGTCGCTTTGTTTCTTTGAAATAATAACCGGGGGCTGTAATGGCCGTGGCAGCTGCCTATAAATCTAACGCGGACTGCGATCTTTCATATAATGTCGACAATAGTTCACTTATTAAATCCCCGCCATGTTATGTCTATTTCCTATTGTTGACACTTCCTTTGACACAAAGCTAATGTTGACCCATTTTAATCATATTGATAGGGGTTTCTACTGAATTCATTAAAAAGGCGGATTGGTTTACATAAATAGACAGTGATGTTGACACGTATTTTATGGTTGATGCTTACTTACTTTGTATTTTATCCCCAACAAATATTATGTGTTGAAACTTCAAAGGAATGTTTGCTTTTCATGTCGGTAATACAGTGGTAAACTTTGAGAAAAATCCCGATGAAATGTGTAAAAATATCTTCAAAAACTCGTCCGCTGCGGTAGTTTGTTACGCAGAGACGCTCTCAGATCCGAGCAGTAAGACCTCTCAATTTCCATCCAAACCATTTAGTCTAAAAGTTTCCTTCCCTCGGTGGCGAGTCCCCGCTTTCAAAAGAGCAAAATGAGACGCCACGGAATCGGGAAAGTTTACCTGAAAAACGATGCACTTTCACACTTTTAAGACAGCGCATTACCAAGATATGTGAAGCGACGTGGGAATGGCACAAGTTCGACGCTCACCAACTCAAAATGGCCACCGACACTCATGTGAATTATTCACTCCTCAAATCTCTCCACTTCGAAAAATACATCTATACAGTAATCATTAATGCTCAATATCGTCTGATGCACGAAATAAGACCAATGCGCCTGAGGCCCCACGCAAAAAACTAATCTAAAATGCGATACGGCCTCTATACAGAGAATAACAAAACAACAAAGCTTATGCAACATCCTGCTATAGGTGGGTACTGTGCGCAGCGAACTGGGGGAGGGTTGGATACATCAGGAGCCCTCGTTTTGTCTGTAGTGGCCTTGGTTTTTTGGTCTGGCCTCGAACGCGGCAGGTGATTAGGTTACATAAACTTAGCCCGGCCCTACTTCCTGCTGGCGCGCTTTGCAGTTGTCGGGGTATTCTAAGAAAAACCCAAATTCGCAGCCCGTCCCCATTGTTTTGTTCCTATTGCTTCGTGTTACCAGTTTTACACCTTAGGCTGTGTGTACAACACACTCGAAATAATCGAGTATTATTGTTTTATTACTCTTTTATAAATAAATTTTATAGTATTATTTAACGCAATTATTTTAAAGTGCTCTTAATACGACATACGTAAACCATAAACGAAATATAATTATGTTGATGGTCTGTGTGAATTCCTATGATTAATTAAAATGTCGTTAAAATACTTGTAGGGGCAGTAATCCATAGTTTAATTACAAAGATTCCATTACAGCGGTGAAATAAAAACTCAGTTTAATAGGCACACAGCCTTACGAGCGGAATGGAGAACAGCATCAAACAGGTTTGGTCGCACGCGAGCCAGCTCCACCGAAGGGACATGCAACGAATAAAAAGAAACCTATATGCAGCTCTAGGAAACGCTGACCTTGGACGCAAGAGGCAAGGCACCTGGCGTTTTTTTGCCCTTCGAATAAATTGCGAACTTATTTGATAACTTCCAAGTGTTCGTTTTCGGCGTTCGTTTTAGTTTGGTGAATCCTTTTGTGATGTAATAGCGCGGTAACTTTGACACGTTTTCAAGGAGACAATACGTGTGGATCGTAAGATGACGAACCGAAGTGGTGTAACCCGTTCTGTGCGGACGGGGCGCAGTCTGAGAGTCGCACCGAGGTGGCAGCGAGGCGGCGCGGGCGTCGACGCGGCCGACGCGGCCTGAGCGACAGCGAACGTCCGCGCAACGATATGTCGGTCGTGGTGTCGGTTGCGCAACCGGTGTCGAGCCATGAGGAAAGTGAATGCAGCATTTCGAGGTCGCGTAGAAAGTTGCCTTCGTGACTGCTCTGCTTGAAGCGGCGCGGCACGGCGGCGTGCTGCCCGCCCGGGCCGCGTGCGCCGCGTGCTCACGTTACCATTTGGCTTCGAGTGATCCACTCCGTGAATGATTTTTACTATATTTCGCAGACGTCTGTGATATAATGTTGCGGAAAACGATTTGTATAAATAAAACGTCACGCGATGCTATCGTTCCAATTTACGAGGAATGATTTTTTAATTTTGGAAACAGTATATTTACAGCTAAAAAAGTCACAAATAGTCCGAAACCCATTAAAATATTGCATAATAAGATATTCAACCCGGGACCTCTTTCCGATGTAATATTAAAGAATTCCAAAGAGTTTTGCACAAAAAGTTACACGTGCCGACCGGCTCAATCGCTGCGGGCCATTGAAATTTTGGCTATGGCCCGGCGGCCCGGCTTGCATATAATGGGGCATCAATTCAACCTGGTCGCACTGAATTATAGAGAAGAAAAGCTTTTAGGTTTCATCCGTTCCCATTAGATTCCTTTCTGGACATTCACTACCCTGGCTTACTTTACTACATTTGTTTTTAAAGTGGGAATTAGTAAATCATCTTTTACATTGAAAGTATTTTTTAAGTCTTGTCACATCAATTTTAAAGGAAATTTATGATAATATCATTTTAGGACATTTTTGGTTGTTATTTTAAAGGACACTAGCATACAAATTCAACGATTTATCTCAACTGTGTGCCTACTTACATATCCACATTGTAACTGACTGTGCTCGGAGCGAGTACGTCCCCGCATACAAAGTAGCTTCACAATAACGTCCAATAAGTTACTATAAAAAATAGTCTATACTTACAGGTTTAAAGTTCAGCACTTAAATTCGTGGTGCATTTTTTGTCGTTGATCTAACTCTATTAACGAATTGTTGAAAGGAGATGTTGGATTAAAAACATACTAAGGCCCTTGTTCACAAACTTAACTACGTACAGATCAATGCTATGATAATAAATCTTTTTCCCAGCGCTTTTGGGGTGACAGCCTTCGTAGTGCGTAGAGGTATAAGGGCGCTATGATTGGCCAATATTGAAATAATCCAAAGAAACCAAGAAATTACCAAACACTATGCGTCGGGCACACCGTTTTGGTAGTATTGTTTGTAAATACGGGTGCAAATATTTCTAAATTCGCTACATCATTAAATCTTTAATCATAATTGTTGCCTCTAAAGACGGCTGTGGACAAATCTTATTAACCCAAATTTCCCACGACACTAAACCTTTTATGAAGCGTTACAGTGTTCAGTAGTTTAGTAGAAAATATTAGCGTACTGTAAATATTGTCAGTGGAAAAGTTTTATTATTTAATGTTCGCACAAAGTGGCGATGTGTATCGTCTTTGTCGCAAACTATTTGCATATGAAAAGAAAGACACCGACGATGTTTTGATTTTTGTAACGTTGACTCTTGCGAGATCAAAGTAATACTTAAAGTTTTACGAAACTCTTTTGAATACAGGAAGTCGCAAAAAGTTATTTTGTAAAAATGACGTCGTTTGCAACACAATCTGATTTGCCTTTCAAATGTTCATTTATATAAATTAAGTTTAGGAAAAACACGACTGAATCATAGTTTCAAAATCTACCAGAAAGTTCTTAAACATCCAGAACAAAATATGAAACTACACAGACGGCGCAGTAATTTAAAAACGTTCTAAAGGAGTTCAAGTGGCTACAAAGATCCAGGAAGGCGTCGTTATCTATCGGGTCTCACAAGTGTCCCTTATCTCCCCACATGTTTGATCAGGTGCCTTCAGCATGGCACATAACGTAAGTAGCTCCGTTCAAGGTCCTACAGCATTTGACCGTGAAAAACCTATCCTGTTTCGGACGTATCGAATTTTGTTTTTGAGGGATAAACTTTGCTAAAAATAACCGTCAACGGTAAACTGTGTTGCTCTTGACCCTGTTTGTTATCGCAAATAAAAATGTTGTAGTAGCGTGGCCAATATGGGGCTTATATTATTCGGCTTAAACAACAGAAAATGGATTAACGTGGTTTCTAGATTAAGTAATTTGGAATATATTTTTGATATAAATCATTACGTAGAATACATTGATATGTCCAGAGGTAATATTTAAAAAGTGTCGCACTTTATAGCTGTGAGTAAACAAAAAATGAAAGTAATATTACTAAATATTTCGATAACGAAATATCTGAAAAGAACACAATGGTGTCTTAAACATTAAAAACTTGTCTAATCTAATAAGAATTCTAATGTAGAACTTGATAAAGTAATTTATAACATATTTCAAATTTGTGTTGTCCTGTGTTTTTACAAGAAATATACTATAAAGGATTGAAAATTAACTGTTTGGTTACTTTGTGTGCAGATAACAATTGAACAGTAAATCTGATTCAAGAATTGTAAAACTTCTTATTTTGCTTCCAACATAATATAAAGTTTAAAATTCATATTTATTGTCCCTTAATTAGCATAATTTGCTAGACTTTCATCGTTTCGTTTGTTCAATATTTTTTGCCAGAAATTTCTTTAAAAGCGTCCATTGTGAATGCAATGCGGATTGAATGATGGTTTTGTTCGATACATATTTATTGGCGCTTGGTAATCTAAAGGAGAATAAAATTAAAAGGGATCGTGATTCAACTGGGCGGTAAAATTGTGGGCGTTATTGAGATAAGGGAAAAGCCGGTTATATGAACATGTAGAAAGAAATCACTTCGAAAGATTTACTGCTTTTAAATCGACAAGTATTGAAAACCATTGGTCGGCGAAATCTCGCCGCATATTGTAACCTATATAACTACAGAATCGCGCTTTATGTCCAATATTTTATATTAATCGAACAGTATTACATGCGCTGCTTAAATTTGTTTGCTATCTAGTTTTTCCTGTTTCCTTATTCTACTGCGCCATGTGCAAAAATGTTACCTTGTCGTAGTAACATTTTTGCACATGGCGTCTTCGATTATTTAGTTAACTTGTTATACTTTAAAAGTGTATTTTTATACGTAGATACCACTGCTCAAATAAGGAAATTTCGTGACGCGATTACAATTTTAAAGTTTATAGTAATATAAAAATACTTTAATTAATTTGTAAATTAAACATTGAAAATCATATTGCTTCTCAATGTTTGCGATGACAAATTGATTTCCTGCACAAATATTTGCCTACAGCCTGCATGCTTGTGAATTTGGTTAACCTCGGACCAATACAAGAGTCTGTTAAATATTACGCAAACAAACAAACAGCCGGGTTGGCATACGTACTCGTACCTAGAAATAAATTAGCGTTTAGTTCAATTTGGTCTCAGTGCGGAAATGAAAACAAAAAGATCCATTATCGCGGATCCGCGAACGTGGCTCCGTAATTACGCCATAGACTTAACAAAAAACCTAAACTCACTTCCCATGACTGGTATGCTTTATAGGTTTAGTTTATTTATTGTTTCGCCAGTAAAATTCGAATTGCTATTCTAAGAGATTATCAACGTAGCGATGTGGAAGGCTGTTTAAAATTACTTATACTTAACAATAATAAATTTAGTGGTTTCTAAAAAAATATAGGTATCTCCTTATATATTCAAGATTCTAGTTTAGAATCCGTCTTTTTAATTCCCTAAATAACAAGTATACGCGCTAAAAAAATAATAAGATTAGGCAATTACAAGGAACGCAACCGTCAACGCAAAAACACGAATGAAACACAAATTAGAGCAAACAATATAAACGAGTTGTGAGTAGTAAAAAAACCTTGTGTCGATGACTTTAAGTTCGGGCTAATGTTATCATTCCAATGACATATTTGGCAAAGATCGGATATCTCTATTTGTCGTAATATAATATCTTCCTTTTATATTTCATTCGCGAAAAGTAAAGAAGTTTACTTCTATCAATAAATCGTATCGTTTCTTTTGTTGTAATAAATCACCTTTTCAATCATAAAACGGATGAGTGAACAGTAAAACGAGATTGGATTTTAAATTGGACTTTGCTATTTTAATGACCTTAATTTACGCCACTGGTCTGTTTGATTTGTTTTTAAATAAAAAATACGTTTTAGGCATGTACTTATAATAAAATTGACTATAAAATGTTCAAAGATCAGGATTTACTAAGCCTTGCTCAATAGTTTCATATGGCCTAAACATGTGTGCATGCTGGAGATATTTGATGCCTTAAAGAGACCATCCGTAACAGGAACTGGTTTCTTACAAAGGAACCACTGAGTCAAACCATCAAAATACGTGTAAACAACATTCCATGCAGTTTTTTGCCACCTCTCCGTACTTAAACATTTGAATAAATATTTTATCCACTAATGTCCTTTGCGTCTCGGAATGACGCAATCATACGTGACATGAAATCCAAAACATCTATTAAATTCATCACACAAATGATTATTATGTTGCTCAAAATAAATTGTATAATTTTTGCAACAATCCGTGAAGTGCATCAAATGTTATAGCGTCTATTCGCAAAAAATGTCAAGAGTTCCTGATTCGACGAAATAATTTGAAACGTAATGCGGTACTGATTAGATACAGACAGTCACAAGGAAGGCTCGGTCGACAGCCGGCTTCCCACCACGGTGGCCTTGATCAGTCGCGCGGACCTTGAAAACACTCGGTCTAAGACCGCGGCGGCAACGTGCGCAGGGGCACAGCACCGAGCGCGTTCACTAAACTTTGGCATTACGTCACTTTATATTTCGGCGTCTTTAGATGAATAGCCTCCGAGCAAAGTTCTATGATCGTAATATTGGCTTCATTTTAATGTTATTCCATAGTTTAGCGTGTTGTCTTTTTAGAGGACGTGACGTGCTGGGCATATAAGGTGTCGTTAGCGATGTACTTATGTACTTATGTGGTCGCATCCACAATCCGGTGTGGCTTGAGATTATTGCATCATCGTGCTAAAACACATTACTCACACGGGTCCGTCACGTGTCATTGGTTCTCACCCACTCGTTTGGTACTCCAGCGACAAACACAAACATTGCGTTGTCACACCTAGTTCTGTTTAACACTAACATCACATTAACCTGCATACTGCCACGTTTGCATAAAGAGGAACGTGTGTTTCATTACGTGCCTATTTACTCATCAATTACCATAAATAGAGTTGAATTGTTTTCTACGTAACCGCTACTAAATTTGCAAAAACTTTGGGAGAATGTAACGATGAAAGACCTTGACAATTAAAGCCGATGTTAAACATGAAATCTTTTATATCTAATTTTTATACTACCGATATGAACATAAATCTTCATTCTGAGGCCCATATTATTATTAACAAGGCAGGTTTAAATCATAGACAACAATAAATACCTAAGACATATTACTTTAGACTTTATAAGTATCAATCGAATCAAGAACATTCGCGACGATGTGTATCGAATTCGCAAACAGGTTTCGATCTGGAAATCGCTATATTATGTTTGCTGATGCATTTGTGTCCAGCGATATCTCGGTGAATTCATTAATAACTACAGTATGATGTCTAACGAATCGATTTGATACTGAATCTTGTACAAAGGAAGCAAGAAACCCGGATTCGTTTTTTCTCTTCACTTTAATAAACGAACGGAAAAAAATAGTCTCAACGCATATTGTTATGTATGATTTATTGCTTGGAGAATAATGTAGCGGCGTAAACAAATTGAAATAAAAAAGTAAAATATACTGAAGTCCAATAAATTATGATGCGATACTTATAGACAGACAAGTATGCCAGATATCTATCTACATTATTATTTATGTGCGGTTATCATTTTATTTGTGCTTCGCCAATGTCACCGAGTTGTCGAGAGGGCAACGGACGCGGTATCTCTAACACACTCATACATACACAAACATACACATACAAAACTGTACAAACAGACGCACACACACACACATCCCACCGCACTCACACTCAAACACAATTCGTTATTCATAATTTTTATTTCATCTACATACATAGTAAAGTAGATTAATATGCTGTATAATATACACCTGATGAAAAAACGTGTTTAATGAATTCATTGCCCTTGTTCGCTATCTGAACAATCACGTTCGACTACAATACCATTGATATAATATAAATATTATATTATATTAAATTAAGCGTTGGTAGATACAAAAAATAGCTAACACAAAAATCAGATAACTTGAAACTTCTGTACATTGAGTTCCGTCTGTCAAACAGTCGACATTATTCCTTGATATTGCCTCAATAAAGTCTAAAAAGAGCTACTTCACACTGCGTAAAAAAGTCGTGGCGAGCGATTTTTTTCACCGTCATCTCCGCACGCAGCAGGGCACACGCTCTTTATGCTACGTAAAATTTACAATCAAATTACGCGTACATTATACGTACAGTGTTTGCTGTCTACAGTAATTCAGTTATAAATGTAAATAAACATAAATAAGTAATCAATTGAACCTTTTTTTACTTCAACAAAAAACAGCAGCTAACCCGAATACTCGAAGAAAGAGAACCAAATTCAATTTGATTTCTCTTAACTGTACCAGTCCCTTTTGATTTGAACCGCATAACAAAAATCAATCCAACCGTCACCTGCCACGTTTTATTTTTAGTTAGTTTTTGTAAAAAAAAATGGAGGCATAAGTCACGAATAAATCGTTTTAAAATCGTCGATAGAGACACGTGCCGCCGTGGACCGAAACGCACTGAGCGTTTTCGGTCACTGATCGTGCGTTTGCGCAACATCTTGGGCTGTGAAAAATAGTTGTGTTTTTTGTTTTTCTGATAGGTTGATGTTATGAATGAACTTCATTACTGATATTTGAATTTATTGAACACTAATAACTTTATACAACGTCATTGCGGTTTTTGACATCTTTGGCGTGTTTACCAATGAAAAAATAGGTATCACACTTTTTCATGTTACGTTTTGATTTTGATAAAGCTTTCCAACATCTAAGAATAAAATTGTCTTTGGTTAAATAGTTTTACTTGAACGTCAGGTTCATGTGCCAATATTCTTGAAAAATAAACCTATCAATATTCCAAAAACTTGACTAAACACCAGAAAGGCAAATGATAAATTTAATTAATTTAATGACCTTTATGGTTAACTTGGGCACTGATCGAGGAAAAATGCTGGCCGTAAACAATCATTGCACAAGATGATCGAGAATGTTCCACACCTGTGTAAGGTATCACGGTTTTATGACGCATGACTCAATGACAATGACGAGCGAAATATGCTAATGAACACAAACTTTTAAGGCCTTTGATTTTTTTGGGGTGAAACTGCAAAAGCCTCGACTATAGCACAAACATTACTATTTACAATGTTTGGCAACGGTCTCGTGAAGTCAATATAAATGTTTTTGGGATTTCAGTGTTTAGAAATGTTTATTTAATATCCAATAAATTTCATTTAAAATATAAGAAAAAAATTGCAGTATCATAACAATAACCATATCAATCTAAAACGAATGCTAAAGATGTATTTCAGAGTGCCTACCCGTGATCTATTCCGTTTCTATAGATACTATGTTTCAGAGGAAGAAGATATATTTTAATTAACCCCATCAAGGGATACTTTGAGAACATCGAGGGATGTCATTTTTATGAATAATTTCTAGGTCATTAAATGAGATATTTTCACACCTAAATTTAAATTCGGGATTTCCTCAAAAGGTATCATTCTGGGAAGTACATGATAAAATATTACCTTCGGAACGTGACACCAACGATGATTCATATCTCGGATGTCGTAAGTTTTTAATTTACAAACCCACTGAGAGCTGTGATTTATATCCAAGGATAAGCTTAACATGTCACTTTGAAAGACATATTTTTAGAATATATGTATGCCCCTAAATTATTTTTGCCACTTTTTTAGCGAAGGTAATTCGTACATTATTCGTGTGAAGAAGATAATTTATTGTTTACAATAGGTTTAAGTACGTTTATAATTTTTGCAATTATAATTATAAACCTTATAATGAATTAGCTTTTGCCTGCAGTCCCATACATCTGAAAATGTATTAAATTTTTTCTCCGCAATAAAAAGTAACCTACAGCAATCAGGAGTAATGTAGCTTCCTATTAATGAAGGAAAAAAACAAAATCGACTTATTCCTGCGCGTTGAAACAAACAAACTCTTCATCTTTATATATTATTAGATTACCTGGTATTTTTTTCTTAATTGAACATGTCTCGCATCCGTTACACTCCAATAATCATGAATAAATTCCAAATATCTTCTGATATTGAAACATCGATCATACCAGTACCATATCTGGCACACGTTTCGGAAGCAATTGATTTCAAGATGAACCTTCAAATTGTTTCGTAACCGCACGATTTGGAAGTATTCGATTTGGTCTTGTTTGTGCCCTCGTTTTTGTCGGTCTGACCGTTACGTCGATCTCAGCCAGCAAAGTTCAGTTTTAATATTCACCATACTTGTTTTATGACGGAACAATAAAAAATAACAGTGCGCTGCAGATATTTCATGAATTTCAATTATGGACTAGATTCCGATATGCATTTCGTCAACTTTACATTTAGTCACAAGAATAGTATCTGTTTTATTTAAGCTAATGCTTTGTTTCATCATACTGTGTAATTTAGTTATACAAAACACGAAATTCCCTCGTTGGCTCTCGAGCATATCATTTATTTCGAAATAATTGTTGAATCATTCTCATTCACATAGCAAAGCCGTAAAACTGGCAGGTAAAGGTTTCATAATATGTATTTTCTGCTCCAAATGTTTAACGCAACACCGTGAATTCACGATCTTAGTTAAGTGTTCTATACTAAGTTTATGTTTAGTAAGGTCATATACCTAAGGCATTTCCAATTCGAAGGAAGTAACATATTTGTGTAGATTCTAAATAAAAGGCTATGCGCAACTAGAAATCAAACCCGAGACTTTAGATTCATAGTCTAAGGATATTACCACTAGACCAATGAGGCGGTAATTAATTATAATTAACTGCGTTCCTAATTTTGACATGTTAAGTGACGAGGAATTTTTTTATCGTAAAATCTCGACCTTAATCTATAATTAACTTTTAATTACAAAATGTATAATTGTAATTTATTTGAATAAAATTTTTGTAAAGTACAAATTCGTGTTTAATAAGTCAAATTAGATTCGTGACTACAAAAAGTATTGTAAGACTCTTTTGAAGTAGTTTTACCTCTTGTGGTCAATTTGTACCTATTACTTAAATGCAGTGTTCTTAAACATGTCTGAAGAACGTTATAAGTTATTTTTGAATGAAACAAATCCTTGAACACAAAGTATTTTACTGTAACAAATTTCACCATAAACGTTTATTTAATTTTTATATGAAAAATAATTAATAGATATTAAAACGGTAAGAATAGAAACAGAAATATTTTGTAGGCTGTAAGAGTTAACAATTACAATTTATAAACGTGTATTGTTATTTTAAATTTTAATGCAATACTTTATACATCAATATTGAAAATTATAACAGCTCTGTTTTAAAACCGTCAGTTTTGTTTTATTTCGTTTATATTAGTACTCTTTTACACCGCGACCTAGCGCTGTAAGGTCACGGTATTGGCATTAACAACTCTAACAGAGTAATCACCCTTGGCCAAAGTAGGTAATGGCTTACAAGTTGTTAAAAAACATAATTTAACTCTAAAACTGTTTCGAAGTGAAAATATGACTATAATTTGACTCGATAAAAGAAAGGTATCATTGCCTGTTATGGATCCCGTCGGATTATGTTGCGGAAATTGTTAGGCGACAGGATATTAATCACCAACCTGGTTGTATACGAATGTTGACTTAATACTGTATACTTATTTATTTAATTTGCAGATTTTTCAACTATTGAAACATTTGAGAGACCAGTTTTTGAACATCAAGCAGATTTACAATTTATACTTCGAAAATAAAATTTGTATTTCCGTAATAAAGCAATATCCAAGAGACAATGTAAATATTTCTAGTAAGCTCAGTGTAAAACTTGACAAAATAATATGCAAGTATAATCTATTAGGTACCTACTTACATTAGTAAACGAAAGAAACATTAATTTGAATGATACTTATAATATCGTTCAATAAAGCATGCAGTTACAATCATCGTGGTGGTATTTCTCGGTTTCTGATTTTATCTCCATTTAACGTCGTAAAACTGTTATTGAGACGAATATCATTTGAACTGCGACCTCAATGGATAGTCTCGTCTATTCATAATGAAATAAGTTTATTTATTTAATATTTAAAAAGGTCTATAAGATACTTTTATAAGTTACAACACGTAAACTTTTCTATTAAATTATTTTCAAAATTTCATCCATTAGTTTTTACCACATCAAGATAATTATTTTTTATCATTACGGTGCGACGCGGCGCCTTGTCTCCGTTAACCATCAATAAGTATCTGCTAGTACATTAATTTCAATTTCATGTGTAATAAATCCTCATTTCTATAATTCATCATACAACATACACAACACTGCAATCTCAATAATTGTCACGATACAGTTTAATTTATAAGTACATCTGACATTATGCTTCATATTTCAAATTATCGTAGTTGGTTGCTTGTTAACAACAGGATCAGGCGTGACCAACGTGATTTTCTCTTAATTACCATGCTCTTCGTCCTCTTATTAAATCATACGAGATGATAATACTGTTTGAAGTCTGCTTGACTTTGATTCGCTTCTGTAGAAAATAACAGTGTAATTACAAACCGTTATTTCTGGTTCTGTGGAACCATAATTTTGAATCTCATCGACAAATGTAAAATTGCTACGTATTTCACAAACCAATACTAAAATGAAAACAATATTTATGGAACAATTTGTTTGACGTGCCGTGAGGCGTTTGTTAAGAATGCTTTTCGCCTCCCATTCTTATTTCATGGCTACATTCGTACGCAGTGACTGAGGGATTTGGAGAAACTACTACGCCTCGTGGCTAACACAATCTCAGTCCAGTTAGATGTTCCTAAATATGACCACACATACCATGCGAATCGATGTTCTGTTTATAATAATTTAAGTAGGATTACCGGCCTTCGTAATCCTTTACGATGTTAACATTGTTAATTAATTTAATTGGATTAAGTATTGTTGCTGCTGCCGTTGATAAAAATGAACATCTGAAGTAAACATCAAAACAACCAATCAATAATACATTGTAGAACGCAGTAAGCTAAACCCCGTAACCTTTGAGATAATCTATCAGCACATTGTTGATGTATCTAAAACCATGCAAAACGTAGGTCTCATTACCGCGAACAAAGAATGAAACTAAAAGGAAAGCAAAAACGATGCCTTAAACGCTCTTTCATATGGTTCTCTTGTAAGAATTTGGGGTGGAGTTTTTGCCATTATTCAAACTAGACCATCTATTATTCCTTTCCCAAGTAAAAAGAATTTATTGTCCATGATCATGTGAAGCTTCAGCAGAAACAATCAGTCATTTTTGGTCTACCATTGGCTCTACATTTGATTGCCCATAGTATGATAAGTGCAAGCGAGAAATGAAAAGGTACAAGAGACTATATATTTTAATGTAAATTGTAGTAGTCGAGTTGCAGAATATGTTTGTTGTTTATATTAATAATAACATTTGGTGAAATTTCATTGAATGTTAAGTACTACTTTTTGATAGACAAATACAATATAAACACCTGTTGTTTACTTTAAAGTATTACGCATTAACTATTACGTATAAAACTTAGTGAAATTTAAAAATACGTATCAGATGGTGTACACGATAAACTTCAAGTTAAAACAAGGTATAGTATTATCACATGTTATATCACAAAAACCTGTTTCTTTACACGCAGTTTATGACAACCACCTTGCGCTGGTCATTATGCTATTACGTGTTATTAATTTTTTGTCTAAAGACATTGTATGATACCACCAATGTTTCTGACTTAGGAAGCAGTTGTTGTGTATCAACAAAACATCGTGGTGTTGAGCGTCCTAATGTAAAATTAAGACTACGCATTTGATTTATTAGGCTGTCGCTGTCTCGTCCAGAAAGTAGGTTTCTCAAAGTGAGTGCCAAGTGCCAACCCTCCCAGTTTCGAGTACGCCGTGTACTACCATTTACTGCCTTTTACAAGTCGACGGTCACAGATACTCACAATAAATAGCCCATCCCACCAAACCAAGGAAGCGTACAAGAGACGGTTAACAACGAATATACTTATTTTAAAGTTCTCTTTATCTCAATGGTTGTCAAGACCAAGACCATCAAAATGTGAGGAGAAATGTGTTTATAGATAAAGTCAACAAACAACTCAGAATATTAAGTTTTCTGTCGTCAACTGCTGACTAACTGCTTACCGTTAGTCATTTTCACCTTTGGATTGACTGAAGTGTGATGGTGTGTGTCATACTCGTGCAAGTTGCCTAGGAACGACAATTAAAATTCCAGGTAACTGGTCTAGATATCCACCGTATTATAAAGTGACATAAAAACCTAAATGAAGTGGACATTCTATTTATATAGGTATTTATTTTATTATAGAACAAATTATTTCACTATAACTGAAATATATTCACTGCAGGATAACGATTTGGTATATAATAGGCAATTTAATCATCCTTTACTTGCCAGTTTTATCAATAATTCTACTGTAGCAAGGATAGGCAGAAGCTATCCATCATGTTTCTAATCAGGCAAGTACCGGTTTATTTCCTATTTGCCTTACATAGTAAATAGCAACTTTGCTTTAGTTTGTTGAATTATCAAGTTTGTGTTATGTACTTCTGTTGTCATGATGGTATAATTAAGTTTGAACACAAACATCTGTTTTATCTACAGTCTGTTTGCGAGTGTGTGTGTGTGCAATAGACGACCTAACTGAATCTATTTATAAATTCTATACAGGTGCTGGGGGCGACGCAGGTGTCGTATTGTCGCCTGCAATGTATGAACTTTGCATAAAAACACAGTTTCGCGCAGACAAATACTCCGCTATTAAATATTAGATAAAATCGAACCGCTAGTTCTTTTGACTGTCGATAACAATGAAATATTTCCGGTTATTGAAGATGGAACTCATTAGTAATATATTTGCGTCTTTTCGCTCATACAGCCACATGCTAATCACAACCTATTTTTGAAGCATACTTAGACTTGTTGGCAAAGTTTTTAATTTTCAGTAATTTATACTTATCTTAAGAGTAAAATTGTTGCCAGTGGAAACTCTATTAATATTTAATACCTCAGTGACGATTACAGAACCATGCAGCCAATAAGACTTATATTTCAAAGTTGTGATTGTTTCTGGTATAGCTGCTGTTCATGGGTGGGCGTAGCGCTTACCATTAGGCATGCGATTTGCTCATCACACCATAAGGTTGTATAAAATTAAATGTTATATTTGGTATTAACTAATAATGTATTTGAAGGCCAAAATATTTTATATTATCACCATAATTATAATGCCATGCAGCAATTACCTGCGAATACACCTATAAAGATGGCGGCACCCATACGAGTTAAAGCTTGTCTTAAATCATCACGTTCCCTAAAAGGACGCGGTTGTTACGTTCGATGCAACAGTATCGTGTTAACTCTTTGTCATCGCCTACACTTGATCGCCAACCTTCACGTTAATTGTACTTCCTGTCAATTGTCAATCTTCAACTGTTATGTTAAGTCTTTATTGTTTTAGCATTGAATCGATTACAAGATTTGGTATTTATATTCGTGAAACGTTGAAACAATAGAATGTATTATGTGATACCGCTATAGCCAGTGATTACTGTTTCCACTAATAGAATATAATTTGATTTGAGGTTAGATTGCGTTTTTTTGCCATTCGCAAATTTTCGTATCAGATGCAAAATCTACAGGCTGCGTAAAAAACTACATTAAGTAACTAAATCGAATCACGTAGCGTTGATTGGTATTTGCGATAGCTACGTTTGTGCCATTATAATTTTTGCTGTTGTAAATTTTGTTGTGGCTTTTGTTTTAGCGAAAATATTTTAGTTTTTATACACATAGTAATACAGAACAGATTACTTCCATATAAAATACATATCGTCGGTTGAAAGGCTAATCGAATGAAGAGACATTTTTTTTTCGAAAAAATTTAACTAGTTTAATAAAACATAGAAAAAAGTGCTGATTTTAAATATGGAACTTAGGAAAAAATGTCATTTAAGTAAATTAGCTTTCCACTCATCGATATTGTCTTGATCGCGTTGTAACAACTTCGTAATTATTTTTTCATCAGCATCAGTAATAGATGAATAAATGAAAGAGAATGCAAAATGGTATTGCAAACTAGCAGCATAGTGGCAATGCACGCAAACATGTTTATCAGATGGTAGCGATGTGCCCGAGATAGCGCTGGTAAGTGGACCAAGGGCAGCGGACTAAGATAACGCAAGGTTGTCGCAGCGTGCAGTTACAAGATTCACGATTTTCCAGCCCTGAATTATTTATGTCAAATTATATATTGAAAAAATAATTATCAATAATTTTAATTTCATACACGATTAAAACACGTAGACGATTTGTATCATGAAATCAACTGCACATTGATAAACCTAAATAATAGACATGGCTTCGTTTAATGACAAATGGAGTAATAAAGAAAAGATTAGTCAATGTTGTTGCTAGTATAATTATACTTCATTCATACATCGACTCAAAGTGAAGTGCATACCACTTACTAACAATACCACAGTTATGATACATGTAATGATTCTTTACCCACTTCCCAACAAGTCACGGAAAATAATCTAACTTTGTGTGATCGATGACTTTTCCAACTTAGGGGAATATAAATAAACTTATTTGGCGCCTCCTTACACTTGTATTGCCATACTTAAAACGAGTGCTCTAATAATTACAAACTGTTTAAGTAGGTTCAGATAATGCAAAATAAAAACAAAGTTTTCTTTTTATTGTATTGACGTATCATTGTAGCATATCGTAAGCATTGTAGCAAAATAATTCTATTTACTTGCATCTAAAGGGCATAAAATAACGTCTATTATGAATTAAATTTGTAAACGAAAAATAAATAAATTCCTTTTTTAAACAGAGAGATAAAAACGACATCCATGTAGCGCTAACCAATTAAAATGATGAATATATTTTAATTACAGGCTACGTTACACGCACGACATTTCGCTTTATAAATATTTATTAAACACAATTAAGAAGTTCACAGGTCATATAACGTTATGAATAAATTTAGGATAGAGGTATTCGAACTCTTAAATGGCGTCACCACGCATATCATTGGAAATAAAAGATTAATAATGTAATTATTACAGTGATAAACAACAAGGATTTCTTATCTGACGTATAAAAAATCGTATAAAACAAACAACCTAAAACAGGAAGGCCGCGTGATAACAAAATGCATATTTTAATCGGGGCTTGATAAAAATTATCATGACCTCGGAAAAGATGCGGAAGAAATCGGTACAACAATACATAGCCATTTTAAAGTGGCACGCGGCGCGATAGAGGCACGTAGCGACGGCAGACTCGCATTTTTTGTTACTTAAATAATTTCGGTAAATATGTCGCGGTCTAAAGTGCTTCAAGGTTGACCTCGCAGATAAGGCTCGATAATTTAGGACATAACTTCATTCGTGTGCATTTAAAGATATTTTTAACTCGACCAAAGTTTGTCTTCGAAACTTATAGACAAGTAGGAGTTTTAATATTAAGTTTTATTATTATTAGGGACAGATATTAAGCTAGCTTGGAGTCCATAAATAAGTGCCGAGGCCAATGCAGTGTCCGCCAGAAATAGCGTCGAGATGGAGTGTGCTTGATAGAATAATGCGTCCTCGACAGCCTTGCCCCCGTTGCGTGGCCCAGTTACTGACGGCGGTCCTGAGCAGGATGCGCTTTAAAAATCACAACCAACAACGCAACGTAAACAAACTATTTAGACTGAGTTTTATTTACTAGTGATTCAGTAAATCTAAGACGCGTGCCACTAATTCTGTAGCAGTTGATGAGTTGTTTGCGGTTGAGAGGTGTAGAGAGATGACGTTGGCCGCATCCCTGCTGTGCTTATCTTCAGTGTTGGGTAACGTTATGACGCATGCGTTGAGCAGAGTACAGTGCTCGGAGCATGGAACATTGCACGGCCGATGCACGCGCGACACCGCTGAGTCAGATGAGCGCGGCATGCAAGCGATCGGGTCAAGGCTGCGCGCCCGACGGAAAACGCCCCGGCCTCCGCGGTCCGCCCGCTCTTACTCGCGCACAAGTTCACTATCACTGTTTCTAACTCAAATACGACGCTGCAACGAGCCTGCACTGTTTCAATGTACATAGTTATAGTACTTATATAACACACGAATGGTGGAGTCAAAAGTGGAATCATAAAATACGTCTGATATCTCATCTATAGATTTACAGAAAATCGTACACACGACTACGTGCGTAATTGCAGGCAATTTATTAATCTCAGTGATCGGTCCTCTACCCATGACCCATTTCCAGCGGCCCCTCCCGGCTCACCGGTCCACGGCAATTGACGAGATTTATGTATTTAATTTGCTCCTGAAAGCCATTTAGATTTTGTTTTCACTTACAAGCACATCAGGTGTTTAAAAATAGTTTTGCGCAAGGCCTACAAACGAGATTTATTCCACCTGGCCCGCTGAGAAATAACTCTTTGAACACAAAGCAATGAATTATCCGATAAACTAGTATGTACTTAACGGCTAGGATTATTTAAGAATAATTCGTTCCGCGATTCAAAAGGCGAGTTTATCGCTTGATCTTGGATAGAAACAAACCGAAGTCATTACGCGAAACAAAAAGTCGTCTTATCCGTGAAGTTTTGTGGCCGTCACACCACGTTTGATACCACTTAGATTCAAAATAATCGCTTCTCTTTTATACTGCTCTAGCGGAGTATTGTATGTGCATTAAAATTGTTTTATTTTACAGTTTAAGTTGCTGACGTATTAACGGCGGCAAATATTTTTTTCCCTTTTTTATACGGCTACAGCAAATAGACCCCACTGCACCTGATGAAAGGGGAGGGGAGTCCAATAGAATGTCGACTGACGAGAGATGATTAGCCCTCGATAGTCGACACAATTATGCCGGCCAGTTGGAATCGAATATACACAGGCTTATCCCAGAACGCGACACACTTATGCCACTATGCCTGGTTTTAACATCTCGTGTGCGATGGTCGCTATCCAGGTGGATATAAAATATATCCTATCACCAGCTGAATCACTTGAAGACCACAAATAAATTTTATTACCTTAATCCTCATTTAATACCATATATAACAAATATAGCCACAGATATAGCGATAAATTTTATTAATATCTGCTCCATACTTTGAAAAACAGATTGATTCCCGTGTAAGCGACAACATACACCAGGGAGATCAACTTAAAGTTGCTTTTTCCACACCATTGGATTTTCTACAGTGAACAACGTACGCAAACTGGCGGGGAAATGTAGATTTATATTAAAACTACTTCACAACGGAATGCATCGCGTTGCAACGTTACGTAACTCTTGACTGCAAACAGTTGTTATCGCGGTTTCAAGGTCGCATACTAGCAGGACAAGCAGAGTTGTTAATGATTAGTTCATGAGACAGTGACGTCATGACTCATACTGTACTGTACTCGGTACAAACATTGCATACCATAGATAAAGTTTAATGTCGATTTTGTTGTCTCAGTGTCAGAGCATAAACGACTATGCACTTGAGTCGACCGTTTTAAATGCTTTTGAATACTGACTTACATATTCAGACCGTGTTGTGGTCGCGTGTGAACATTCTTGTACTAAATGTGAACGTATTTGCCTTTTTATATAGCAGAATGTCGGTAAATGAGCAATTGTACACCTGTATTTGTAAGGGTCCATGTTATGTATCGGATATACGTAATTTTGGAAAATTATGGATGTCTATTCAAGGTAAACAACACAAGGGCCGTTTAAGTATGAGGTAATCACTAAAGAGGGTCTATGGTATGCTTAATTTCAATAACATGGGGGTGACGGGATCTGAATTGATCACGACGGCAATATTTATTTGATAATTTTTTGGTAAACAAATATAAATAAAGCTATTTAAAGAGATTTTGTCTATATTATACCTTTGCTTAGATAAGCATAAGTGAGGGCGTAAGATCTTTGCTCACAGGTGGGGGTAAAAATACAGAAATTCCACTCATTATACGTGAACAGACCAACACGAAAGGGTTATGGAGATAAAAAAAATCTTAAGTGTAAGATCAAAACACCAAGAGCTATTCAAATAATACTAAATTAATATTTTGTTATATCTTGTAAAACAGAAATGTCGAACAAAACAGATATCAAACCGATTATAAAGTCTCTCACTAATAGAACGTTGTCTGTGTAGGCTATATTTTATTTTGATCTCATTGCTTTTATTCCGGGTAAAGACTTTCACGAAGAGTCGCTAGCAAAAGGTAGTAAATCATATTTTGATGATTTACAAATAGCGAGATAAATCACAATTTATTCAGAGTAATCGGAATAAATCAACCAATTCACATATTCGTAAAATAATATATTACGTATTAGTGGCATTGAAAAAGAGTATTAATAGTTTGAGAGCTAATTTGTAATATATCAATAATCATTTATTTGTTGAAAAAGATTTTTGCTAGATCAAATACTGCAACAATGAAATAATATCCCCGAGGAGTAATAACAAAAGCACATTTTTAATTAAAAATAAATAATACGTATACGCCAGCAAAGTAAGACTAGTGAAGTAACATAGAAATAAAATAAATAATAAATATTTTGACCGTTGTAACTCATCCACGCAGTAAAATGCATAATAAATTGAACTTTAAGTTAACGACACTATAACAACTAGAGCATAAAATCAATGATTTACAAACTCGGAAACATGTTAAATCTTTGTTTACTACCACTGAAGTACATACTCTTAAGCGAAACTTACGAAGATAAATGTGAAGGGGAACGCTTCCGGCAAAAGGAATTTGATGTATTTGTGTACATTGCCTGCCTATTAATCTATTTTTGACTATTTTAGCATATGACGGAAATAATGATATAATACGGAACGGCAATGAGCTATGTTACGTGTAAAAGATATAGAAAATTTGAGACCGAATATCACTATTGTTAACCTACAAAAATGGGTTTAATATTTTTTGAAGCAATTTGGCATTTTTGTAATATTATGATTATAATTAAAACACAAACTATAGAAAACGCAATATAATAGAATAGTTTAAAATAATTCGGCTATAAAAAACATTTTAAAACTATACGATAAATAATTTACTTTTATAAATGTGTAATTCAGTGAAAATAGTAAATATTGTAAGTAATAAACATTTCAAACAAACCCTTTGAACTTCAAGAATGTAAAAAAGTATACATAAGTAATAACATTCAAAGGATACGTTAAACCCCAGGTGCACCAAAACTACTGTAACGAGCTAACTTATAATGCCTAAGTTAGTGTTTAACCGCTGGTGCCATAATTAGTTACCAAGACATAAGATAGAAAAGGATAGTACGATGCGGACCAAGGATAAGACAGGGATAGAAATGTAACAGTCGTAATTAAGGCGATAGTGCGGTTGAAATGTCAAGACTTAATGTGCAATATAAAAGGATCGGTAAAAAACACACGTGTGTTACGGACATAAGTCGTGCGGCTTTATAAGTTACGTGGAAAAGGTTATGGTATAAGAAAATACGTTCTTGTCGACGCAATGTTGTTTGCTGAGACCTATTAAAGTTCACATGTTGGAATAGGTTTGCACTTTCTATTCGATCGTAATGTTGAAGAACAATTTGTTACTTTGTCAAATTGTTTTGAATTTTTGGACTGATATCATGAAGGAGTTAAAAATATAAGGATGAAGAAAACAAATTAGACAAAATATTTTTTCAAAGACTCGAAGACCGGCAGACCTTCACCTAATCCCCACGACCTTTGTCAGGCCATTGATCTCGGCAAAGAACCAATATTTCACAATATTTTAAGTCGTTCACTGCATTTTGAACAGAAAACAATAAATGGGTAAGTTTAAAATTGAATGAATATCACGACTTGCAAAATGATTTACAAGACTTGATTAAAGGTCGGAACCTCAAGCCCAGGCCAAGCTCTCGGTTGACTACGCTATTGTGGTTGCGTTTAATAATTAAAAGTCAAAAGGTTTCGCCGTCGAGGCTTGTTTATGATCACCGATAATTACAATACTGTTAATATTCACTCGCACCACCGACCAATTTGTGTTCAACATCACACCACGAACAATGCAAGAGCGAGATTGTTACAATCGTCTGGAAATGGCGCGTGTGTTACAGAAAATATGTTGAATGTAGGAAATATCAAGAAAATAGTTTTATGCAATGCAATGCGGCAGTAAAACTCGCTCGTTATTGCTCGAACCATACGAATGGTAAGAGAAGTTAAAACAAGTGCATTGGCGTCGACCGTGCGACCATTCTGCTTTATTCCTAGCTGGAACAATAGAGCTGGCTGTAATGCGGCCGGCCGTGCTGCCGCCGCCGATCATTGCTGCGAGTTACGACGCTATAAATACGGCAGGACGTGCCCGTGACCTGCGCCGTACCACACCACTCGTGCTCAACCCTCGCCTACACGACCATGCTTTGCACTTGCGCAGTTTTTTTTCTCCTTGTTTTGCTTTTATAGAGTCGCATTAAGTATCCCTAATGTGAGTATTTCTCCGTACGTGACTTTAAATACAATTGTTCTATACCGGCGCCATTTTATTACGCTTAAAATAATTCCATACGTGAGTTTCGTAAACAAGTTGTTAACGACAGTAACATTGAACTCGGTTTCAGTTAAATTGCCTTTACAGACGATAAATCATCTTATTGAAATGACCTTACTTTAAATTTCCGTTTATGCGGTGAGGGAGCCTCCTGCAAGCGATCCTGCAATTGTATAAATTAAGATAACCGAACACCCAGAGAAACGAGTAGACAAGGCCTTGGCGAAGGTCCAGCGCAACTAGGGCAAGCGTTCCTAGGTGTCTAACGCTAAACCGTTTGTTGGCAATCGCTTTAATAGGTTATGATTATGTGGAATTCTCAACGCATAAATAAATTATTAATTCAAGTAATACGGGTGTATGAAATATTTGAGTTCATTCCTTTGAACACAAACTCTAAAAATCTAATCTATTTGAGTTTCACTACTTCTCAAACTGGATAAATCATTCGCTGTACACGTCTCTTGTAGATTAGTTCACAATTAAGATGAGCAAAATAATATTGTTTTACGAGATGCAACAGACAACGGAGCGTAAGTTGTGTAAAGGTAGTTACAGACCTTCAATCCACCTTCCCATGTTATTGCTTATTGGTGCTTATTGGCCATGACCGTGACTCGCAATTAGATGTAATTACCTTCAATTTGTGCAGCTACCAATGTTATATGCGGTGGTCTGGCTCGATGTCTAACCTGCAATATGCAATTACTTTACCTTAGCAAATTGAGCTCACCAAGATTAGAGCACTGTATTTGTATTTTATTCAAAATTAGACGTTATTCACGATTATGTAACATAACCTCGTGTGTTATGAGAATAGAACTTTTGAGTGGTGTTAACTACATCTGGGAACCGAATGTCCGACCTCAATAGCAACGGTCTTAAACTACAACGTGCAAATTACCAAATAGCACATGTTTGCTTTGTTTAAAATAAGCAGTTATTTTTTGTAATTACAAATTTGGCAAGGAAGCTGGAGCCGACGTAGGCTGTCAATCCGTTCCTATAATATCTCGCGTGTGGTGCTTTTGGCAAATTCCTCCTGGGAGTCAACGTTTCCTCTGACAGCGGACACGGCTCATGTCACCGAAATAAATTGCTTTACTATATATTTAAAAAGTAGAGAACATGTTTTTCATCTAATTGTTACGCTGTAGTCGTGAAAAATCGTTTTCTACGCTTATCCGACTAAAAAATCTAATGTATTTTTTAATTATCTATTTAAAACGTGTCGGTGTGGAAGAACACTTAGTGACACATGCCGCTGAGAATATTCAAGTGGTATTTTTTTCTATTTAAAAGTTTTACCGGAATGACGTACCTACGTAAAAATATTCTGTCATACCATCACATTTTTATCTAAAGAGCGCTTTATGAGCATGCCGTAACACTCAACTTGGCGGTTAATGTTCTTTTTGTACCGAGACTAGAATTTAAAAAAAGAACTTTCTACGTTCTGATTGAATCAAAAACTTGGTCACACGATTAAAAAATAAGACGAAAATTGCGCGTAATTCGCAACCTGCACTCGCCTAGCAACAGAGTTAGCCTGATTCTTGGTTGTGTCAGCGCACCTAATATTAGCCAGTGAAGACAATACGTTACGCAACATGGCATGCACCCGCCTCCATCGGCAGTCAGCTCACGCGCGAACAACGGTCGCAGCGACGATGCATTGACGCTTCTATGACCTAATTGCAGTTTGATTCTCATACATGCGGGTATGGTTGTTTGTAAAATATTTTGTGGGGTTGTTCGTTGGGTAGATGTGCGTTATGTCGACTATGTTTGCTCATAGCATATGTCAGATTTATTGTTAGTATTTCTGGAATACAGTTCACTATAGCTAGTACTGAATTCAATGTTAATTTTTTGAAATTCCAGGTACAACACAGATAAAACTACTTCTCAAAGCTGTCATGACTTATGAGTTACATGAAATAGTTATATGCAAACTATAAACCTAATTTTACAACTGGAAATGTTTCTTACAAAATCAATATACATACCGACGTTGGTTTCTTTCTGTCTATTAAAAAGTAATACCTTGTTTTCCTTGAGAAGCTCGTAAATAATCTCATAAAACAGCGCAGGGCCCAATTATTACGTTCGCCTGACTTTAATCGAGATAAATGACCGTTCAATGTACTACAGCGACGAAACGAAACGTAATTCTGTCTTTTTAAATCGAATATGACTTTCTTAACAGTCCCTCGGCTGAATTAAGTACGATTCAAATTGAGATGTTTCGTTCACTTCCAAGTCGTGACACAAATTTACAGAGATCTCAAACAACAGTAAAGTTATATCTTCCGCGGGTCTATTGGTAATGGACAGCTCAACACGCTGCGATACCTGATTGTGCAAATTCCCATGGGCTCCTTACTAAAGTTCCCAAGCATAACCCGTTCTTCGGACTTAAATTTTATATCATGACGCTGATAACGATGCGAAATGGTCCAACAGTTGAATAAAATAATTTGTGAAACGCAATAAAACTGGACTCAAAGGGGTTTTTACTAATCGCATAACACATTCTAAACTCGTACTCGTATGAATGCATGTAAGAGTGGGGCCACATGAGGCCAGTGCGTTATGACACTACATCGCTCCAGAGCGCAACGTGCTGCGGCGGGAATATTAGTACAGAAATCTGTGCAGCGGTACGACATGCACAGTATCGTACACGCGTTGCAGTATTTATATCAGCTAACGCACCGCGGCCGTGTGGCCCCGCTCTAACGCGTGTTCGCAATGCGTGCAAGCGAAAGTAGCGTCAATGCTAAGATGTGAAAGGCTAAGTTCACGTAGCATCAGTTAACATTGTCTGGATCGCATTATGTAAGTGTTCGTGCGACTGCGAGGAACGGTAACATGGTTCCTTAGCAGGTCACACTGCGAATGGCATTAGTCGCTGTCAAGTGCATAGGAGTCAACGAACAGGATTTAACATTGCGTATGCGTTAGATGCAACGTAGCCTTGACTTCCTCCAATACCTGCCTATGGCTCTCGGCCAGATACATTCACTGACCGATTGCACACATTCGGAAAGTCCGGTATAATTTTGTAATTATTATTGTGCTAGTCCCGCACTGTAGCGTGTTCTTGCGTGGAGATAACGACAGGATCATTTATCATGCGGTATTGGAAGGGTGGTACTCGTGCGCTATATATTTTAAAGTATAAAATACGAGCTATAAAGCTAGTTAAAGAGGAGTGAGATGTCTAGGCACGGTTGTTTTATTGTGTCGCCGTAATGTTCGCGTCCGTTGAAAGGATGGCCGGTGTGCGGTGTGCAGTGCTCGCCTACGTGGGCAGTTAAGGCTATGCAGCCGGCGTGTTAACCCTGCCATTATCTTTTAATACCATCGACTTCATTATTCGCTACATTTTTTTGCGACGGCAGCGAGGCGCGGCCGGCATCGCGAGTCGCCGACACGGGTTTGATAACCCGGAGACCTTGGTCTTAATTGCGCTTGCTCGGACCATTCCGCCGCGTCCGCTTTTTATGCGCCTGCACATCGCTAGTAAAAACACGACAACGACGCGGACGCCTACCCAGCCGGCTCTAAATGATGCAATAACTCGGAGAAAACTGTGACTAGTCGACAACTCCTCAAACTTGTTGGTTGTTTGCTTACTTCATGTGCGCTGTACCGAGAAAACCGCACTTAGACATGCTGAATCCTTTGTAGATCTTACTTGATGAATATACTTTTTGTTTTACTAACAAGAAACAGCATGCATTTTAAAGCATGTCAATGAATAGAAAAAGAGAAAGGACCACTATATAAAGATTACATTGAGCTTATTTTTGCTTTTTCCTCCTTTTCCATGTTAGCCGGTTGCAGAAAGTAATATGAGCTTGATTATAATTGCTACGTTTACTTGTTTCAGGTAAGGAGATGAAATATATTCAGGAAGTCGGACTCGGTGATCCATCAGGTATTTTTATATAACAAATTTTAACAAAATATTTTTCTTTAAATTAGTACGTGATGTTTGTGCTATCTTTCTCCCGAAAGCCACAACAAAGGATTGCATGGCTGACAGCCAACTTTCGGCGGTATTAATCATTCCTCGCTACATAAAGTCCGCCATTTATAAATCTGTACATACCTAAGTAACGATAACCAAAAACAAAAAATAAACAAAAAAGGAACAATAAGAACAAATTAAAACTTGATTCGGCTAAACAAGTTTGATAAAAAGTATATTAGCCATTAGCGGATGTCAATTTATAAAACACATTTATAAAAAGCTTTCATATTACCTACACATGGAATAAGGCAAATAAAATGAGGATGAATAATTAAAAATGCGGTTTCATACTATTTTAATAAATAAAAGTAATTTACATTGTCATAGCACATTGTATTGACGTATTCAGTATTGTTGGTAAGCCTTATAATAATAATTTAAATACGAAAGTTTTGATGTTTGTAACTCAGTCATGTCAGAACGGCTGAACGCATTAGGATAAAATTTGGCACTGAGATTATAATCTGGAATAGCATAAAGCCTTCTTTTATCCCAAAAAATATTTTTCACGCTGGTTAAGTGGAGCAATCAAAAGCTTGTAAGTTAGATATCGGGTCAATTTTTTAAAAATTATATATGAAAAATACTGTACCGTCCTTCAAAACTAGGTTATTTAAACGCAAGGTAAAAGATTTTATGTTTATTTGCATAATCCCCTGTTTTGCTTTAATTTAAATTTCGGTCTATACTGGAGTCTGGGGCACATTTCCAATGTCCTTGAAAGTATTGCTACAAACGTCTACAAAGATATAAACCGCTTCATGCAAAAAAGTAACGAGTTTTCCATTTTGATCGCTATACAGAAGTCTAAATTTATGATCTATTTTTGTAACTGCTGTGAAAGAAGTCTCAAGACATGATAATAGTTTTAAGACTAAAGATGACTATAATGATAGGGCAGGTGATTATGCCGAATAAAGATGTCGATATTACTCACATGTAATCTATCACTCATAGTATGAACACCTACGCCAGTGAAAGAAATGATCCACGTTGAAGTACTCTACCATCAACACGAAACTTTGTAATACAGTAAACAAACACTTAATACAGAGTAGTAAGAGTACCTTAATAATCTAGACAACTAAACATACACTTATTTATTCAACAAATTATTGGAGACAAGAAAGTCTATATACCCTCTATGAGAACTAATTGGAAAGTTACTTTTTTGCGTCTCTACAAATAATGTGCTAGTTATATTACGCATATTCTTACATAGGTTGTCAATGACGTTATATTTATTGCATTGAATGGATGCTATAGAACTTGAAGTCAAATGTCAAAACAATATTAAATGTCTACCATTTGGTATGAAATAAACGAAATATATAGAGTAACAACGTGCATTAATGTTGGAATGGAAGCTAATCTACCAAATCAGAAATCATTGCAGCGAATGATAAAATAACATGATAAAGACAAATCTGCAATCAAGCTATACCAAAGATGCATGAAATAATTAAAAAGTTGACGGTTTTAAGACTATTAAAGAGGTTTATTGTTTTAATTGAAAGACACATTTGTCTAACCTACTAGCTAATTTGTCTAAACTGCTAACACAAACATCTTTGCACTATAATATTAGAATCGTATCCGCAAAGTTACATTCTTGCATCTTTAGGCCTGCTGGTTTTCAAAAAAAATGTGAATAATCGATAAAGGTTCACCTATACTTTAGAGTTTAGATGTTTAAAAATATTATTATATTCCAATAAAAGGAAATGTAACCGAGAGATCTAAACATTGATTTGTGTAAACGATAAACCAAGCTTAAGGCGATACCTCAAGGTCCATTTTCATACATTTTGTTTCACCTTTAATCTGAAAATGTATGAAAATGGACCTTGAGGTATCGCCTTAAAGAGGTTTGGAAAGACGATACAGAGGTAAGAGAAGGGGCAAGAGGGGAAGCACGGGAACCAATCGAGCATTTTATTGCACGCACGACTGACCAACATCACGATTGTTCAAACACTTACCAATACTGGCGCGGAAAAAGCTTTGGACTTTTGTTAGTTTCTGTTCAGTCATTGTGTTTTTTAGCGATTTAACATCAATTCATTGTGATTATTTCCTATAAATAAAATTTAAGTATGGCAGGTTGAAATTGTCTAATTATTTTTTCGTTCTTGTTAAGTATTCATTTAGCGCATTGAATTTTGAGAAGTGATAAAATTCGTCTTTACGTTACCTATTGTGTTGAAAGGTGTTTATTTTGTAATTCAATTGTACGCTTTATTTTTCTACATTATAAAAGTCATTTGAAGCTTTTGATTAACATCATTAAAATTGTTTATGATTTTATTTTTGCGTAACATATAAGTAGGTACTTAATCGATGGATTGCTATCTAAATAATTAAAAAATACGTGGGAATGTTCACAAAAATAGATAAATAAAACGTTTAGTTCATACGACTTTGTCAATTTGTAATCATTTGTTTCCGTAATAGGCAATGTAACCTTGAAGCTATATTTAGTAAGAAGATAGGTAAATGACTAATTATTTATTTTTCAATTCCTTTACAAACCAATTTGCTGTACAGCGGAATAAACCAATTTAGTTCTGTAGTACATAGTATTAGTAAGACTAACGAATCTGCCATTACAAATTAATGGAATCATAAATTATGAAAGAAACTGGAGAATGTAATTGTGAGATAAATGTAAGAATCCGCATCACAATTTACATCAATCGTCGCGGTCATGACACGGTGACGTATTATTCGCAAATAAATTACTTCTTTTTTTAATTGCATGACGGATTCGTGGCTGTGTTATATGTATTTCCAAAACATAGACAGGTCAACGCTCTGTGCAAACACGTGATGCTGTGACGCTCACCGATGTTCGTAGGCAATCATGGCGGCCGCCGTCATTACAACAAATCTAATCGAACTGACGGTACGCCACCGAATTGTGTTTATACATCGCTGCCTCACCACACAACACGCACAGACTTCACCCATCACGCAAAGCAATGTAATTCGAATTCATTTTTTATCTCGCTGCGTACCGGCCAACGCAGATTTATCGTAACACCTTCATAAATCGGTACCATCAGAGGCAGACCTGAATGGGCCAATTTGGGTCGACGTCCTATTTTCTTTCTGATTTGGAGGACATATCAGTGATTCGTGTCAATGTGTCACATGGCTGCCTGATTGTGCCCCATCTAGGTTATGTTTATCTGTGTAATAAGGGCGTCTCGACACGTATAGATTTGCATTGATAAAGCGACAGATAAACTTGCGAAAATTTATTAGGCTGCGCGTTAATCAATTGTTTTGAACAAATAAAATAAGTAATCTCTAAGGTACTTTTCCTCGTAGCATTTAACATTGTGTAGGTATTAATTATTTAAAATTTTAAGGATTTCCTAGAATTATGTTTTCAACAGCACGTTTCGTGACTGCAGAAATAAACTTGTAAATTTGAAGATATTAATTATCCGGTGTCTCTTTAAAATACTTCTTCAAGTTTAATTAATAATTCTATTAGAATAATAATAATGTCAATTCTAATTTAGTTGGTAACAATGAATGCATTTTGTTGTCAAAATAATATTTGAATCTCAATCCACTACTTGGCAGAACAGGGTTATGTGATTACAATAAAAAGAAAAAAATTATATCAATGACCCTATAGTATAGATAGTAGATGGGTATGTTCAAGATCTAAAGGGCAATACCTACCTACTTACCTACTTAATTTAAGTTATTACAAATTCTATCACAATATCGCATAAATGGTTTTAAAGGCGAATTATTAAAATAGTGCTGCTACTACTACTTGTAATGAAAAATAATATCTCATCTACCCTTGCACATAATAAAATGGTGACAGGCGGATGTCTACATTATAGATATTAAAGAAAAACAAATATGGCGGGCCTTTACTGGAGCAACAGAAGCCAAAACATTTTTTTCGGTACCCAATTTTTATACTAGAAGTCTAACTTAAAATATAAGCTCCATTTTAACACGGGAAAAAACGAGACTTTTATCCTGGAAAAAGATAATTCATGATATTATTGAGCCACTTATTTAATACTAGCTTCCGCACGCAGCTTCGCCCGCGTGGATTTCGGACTTCAAAAAGTAGACAAATATAATGAGAAAGCTTCGAACTGCTAAGCTATCGGGAGTTACACGTGTTATTGTGAGTCAACCATAAAAGGTAGACATATGCTGTCGTGGGATATTTTTTATATAATTTTAAGGAGAACATTTCCGTAATACATGATTTCTGTGTAGCTTTAACCATTAACGTTGCACACGCGAAGGAAGCTTAAAAAATGGAGTAACTTCTCCCGTTTTCCCAACATTTCCCTTCACTGCTCTGCTCCTATTAATTGTAGCGTGATGAAAAGTATACTATAACCAGCTCAGGAGTATGAAAAATAATTGTACCAAGTTTCGTTAAAATCCGTCGAGTAGTTTTTGTTTGTATAACGGTTATACAGACAGACAGACAAACAGACAAAAATTTTACTAATTTCATTTTTGGCATCAGTATCGATCCCTAATCACCCCCTGATAGTTATTATTTTGGAAATATATTTCATGAACAGAATTGACCTCTCTACAGATTTATTATAAGTATAGAAGAAGAATAACCATGTTTTTCTTTCTAAAGTTAAGTCTTCGACACGTCGGGATAAAAAGAAAATATAAGAACCGCAATAAAATCCAAAAAATAGTCTAATTTTAATGTCTAACATTCGCGTAAACATAAGAAATTATCACGTTTTTATGTTTGACGAAGTAAATAAAATTTATTAATACTATTAAAATTTTACTAGGTTACCTATGTGTCTATCCGTCACCTTCACAACAATCATAATCACACAAAAGAGCATAATCAAATTATATAATATTAAAAATTATAAAATATAAACAATTCTAAACACCTGCTTACTGACCTCGATAATCGACATAATTAAAAATCTGGAATAATCCTTTGTGATTTTTTGTCGTATTTTAGTTGGAATGTAAATTATAATAAAGTTGCTACCGAACTATATTAACTATTACAACGAAATTTTAATAGGTAACCTCTTAATTATATTATAATCAGATAAAAGAAAAACAGCAAATCTATAGATTGCAAATAACTTTCTCAAGATCAGAAGTTGCGTAACAAATAGCGAAGTTGTTTTGATAGAGCAAGTCTTCATAAATTGAGGGTGTTTTATCGGCGCGCTACATTATGTCGCCGGTAACTTGACTTTCTGTGCCACGGCCCACGGCTGTGCGGCGGCCGGCGGGCGCGGGGGGCGCGAGCGGGCGGCGCGGCGGCAGCGCAGCGCGACTCGCGGGGGACGGCGGGGGGCGGCGGCGTGACGTCACGTTCGACCGTGGCAGTGAGTAGTGAGAGCGGCCGCGTCGCTTGTTCGCTCGCTCTACGTACTCCGTTGACGACGGTCGCACGCGTGCAACGTGCTCGTTTTTACGGCTCAAGCGAACGCGGTAACCTCCGTCTCCACATCACCGAGCGAACTCTAGAACTCGCGTACTCTTCTCACCTGTTGCTTCGGATTGTGTTGTGACTGAAAAGCGACGCGTATCGTGGTCGAAGATTCTCTATAAGTGCATAATATATTCGAGACAGTGGATAGCGATTCGTTTCGGTTTCATCGCGCGGATGAGTGGTTCATGCCCGTAGAGACGCGTTTAGATAGTTTAGTGCGAGGAAAAAGTGAAGTGAAAGCCTACGTCAGAGGATGTCCCTCGGTGGTCACGGAAGCCGGGGCGTGTGACGCGCTCTTCGACATGAGACGCCGCTGGTCAAACAACGGATGTTTCCCTCTGCGAATGTTTGAGGAGAGCTCCTCTGAAGTGACTTCTTCCTCGGCGTTCGGGATGCCGGCGGCCATGGTAATGTCACCGGAGTCGCTGGCGTCGCCAGAGTACGGCGGCCTCGAGCTCTGGAGCTACGATGAGACCATGACAAACTATCCGGCGCAGTCACTGCTCGGCGCGTGTAATGCGCCGCAGCAGCAGCAGCAACAGCAACAACAGCAGCCGTCCGCTCAGCCGCTGCCGTCTATGCCGCTGCCGATGCCTCCTACGACTCCTAAATCAGAAAACGAGTCCATGTCGTCAGGTTAGCGTTAATTATTTTTCAAATCCGAATGTTCTAGAATGATTGTGATAAGTTGTTGGGTTCCGAAAGTTTACATATTTTTTTGGCGGCAAGCATAGCGTTTAGCGTGCGAGCTTGCGAGCGAACCGCCGCCGCTGTCATCGACCTTTGGCCCGGATACCTTGACCGGGCGTTGCGAGCCGATGTCTCCTTGCCCTTACAATCACAATCGTTTTGTTTACCTATATTCTATCATTTGAATTTGAGTTTTGCTAATGGAGTTTTAACGTAGTTTGAGATAAAAATAACATTCTAATTAGGTTTCGAAGGCAATTTAGACTTATCTGCATTATACCTAGTAACCTGTTTGTTTTGCATTGTCTAGATTATTAGATTTCGCATTTGGATTTCAATTTATAAGTAAGTTTATGTACATATTATGGTCAAATCAAGTTCAAAGTATACGCGATTTCTCATGTCTAGGATGTAGCAGTAGGTAATGCAGATTATTTATTGGGTTAAGTACCTATAAAATGCAAGTTGGTTGATACACCGATATTTTGTACCACATGAATAGTAATGCCTAGGTTGAGTTAGAATTTTAATGTTGGTTTGTTTTTATTGCGCTATACCTACGTGCCATAATCTATTGATGTGCGAGTGCGACTCAGTAGGTAATCTCGGAATGACATATTGTGGGCGAGACTAAAAATACAAACCAGCTTATATGCATCAGCATCGTCTAATAAAAACGTAATAATGACACTTCGTACACAATTATCCAAGTGCTTGACGCAATCACACTGGGGCTAGAAGCTTACATATAAATTTATTCACATTGAAAATTTGCCTAGATAGAAGATAGAGTTCGTGGTTTTACTTATCACATTCAAATGGTTTCTGAAGAACGAAATCCAAACAAATTAGAAAAACTCCACAATGTTTACCGAGAAGACAAATCGGTCATCTCCCGCGGGCCACATGCGGCCGTTTAACGAGGTCGATAAAACTGTTAGAGAATCTTCTAGAACAAATAGTTTGAATTTCATTGCTCAGTGCGTAGCATACTTTGCAAGACTGCTAATTACCAGTAGATAGCAAGAATCTATATATGAATTACTCATTTCTTTTCCTGCATATAATAATACAGCAATCACACAATTGCAGACTTAAAGATTCCGCTCCATTGTCCCTGCCCGCTCTACGAGGGATCTGACATGATGATACAGTAATTATTCCTTGGGAAAAAACTACTCTCATTATTTTCATTGTCTGCACTCATGAATACCTTAAGTTACATATTACATGCATGTACTATAAAAAGTTCAAGTGCCATGTACTAAAAATGTTTCATAATTATCCGTTGATTGAGGTAGATGATTGGTTGATCCTACTAAGTATTCATGATTGCATGCGGAATAATATTCTTTAGCAATAATATTAAGGCTACTATTTAAGTTTAAACTCCAAAGATGTCTTTCGAGTTAAGCAAATGTACTCTCTAACTTCAGTGTATAAATACTCAAACGCCGTGCCTATGTTTGATTAGACGAAAACCAATATGGGAGGTAATGTTTAGGTTTGACTAATTCTTTATCACACAAACTAGCAACATAAGGTCATCATGGAAAATTTTGTCAGGCGGAATTTCTATATCCAATGGCCTTGTGTATAAGAGATAGAAAAAAAAATCTACAGCCAATATTTTTCATAACATCGTGTAATGTTCAAATGGATTATTAATTGTAGGGCGTGACCTAGACCTAATGTGAACTTAGTTATAATATTGCATACGTCTTACGTCATTGATCCAAGAGCCACCTTAGTCATCGTGTTTCAATAACTTTATCTAAGACGAAATATCGTGACCATGCTATACAAAAGAATAACTTTTGTTAGCTCGATATAATATGTACACTTATAGAACTTAATCTATCATCAAATATCGGGGGATGCGAGACGATAGCCGGATTGGAAGTGTGGGGCCCGCACCCTCCACTAACGTACATATGTTGGGCTATTTTTATAATTTTCAAATACTCCCCCTGAACATTACTAGTCGCTAGAGATAAATAGTTATTTAGATTATTCATAGAGTATTGTTCTAGAAAATCCTATGAAACGATGAGTATTTGCTACTTAATGGTTGGTTAGTATTTTTCCATTGTGTCACGTGCCATACCAGAAAACAATGTCTGTAAAATCTTGTTATTGTCGTTCACCATAAACTGACAAAATAAATCTGCTCAATGTCCGTATATTTTTATTGCACGCAATATTCCCGAAAAAATATTTTTACTGGTTAAAAATGGTCTCGGGGTACATTTTTAAGACAGTAATTCCATTCGGAATAATTTCAATTTGCCAAGTAAAGAAACAATTTAAAAATAAGCTGGATGCAGCGAGGATTCGTCGAAGCGAGTGCGAGCGCTCCGGTCCGACCGGTTTCAGACCACTTCTGATGGTAAATCGCATCGCTTGACAAGGCACGTATACATCTACAGACATGATATACTTTAACATATACGCTGAAGATGTTACAAATAAAAGAATCGTGCAATCGCGAATACGGATCGAGACAATCAGTTTTGTGAGCTTACTTTGATTAGTACGCAAAACCGAATCAAAGTAAAAAATGCACGAGCGTATCTTGATTTAATATTCTTTCGGCGTGGTAATTCAGTCGTGTTTAAATTGTTAGTTTTATTGTTAGCAATATTAGTTTTTTTGTAAATTAGATATTTAATACGCATTTAATTAAAATTTAGCTGAACATTTTTTTTATTACAGATCGATTCATCTAATAATCGACATAATGGAATTAACGTGTTATGTAGTATGCACAGCAAATTATTTTAATCGTGAAGTAGAAATTAGTACCCTCAGAGATTTCCACTTTCGTCTATGCTCGACCAAGCGATAAACTCGAGTTTCACATGTAAAACCACTATAAATGCTTACCTTTATAATTATCGCCTTTTCATACGTATTAGTATCCGACTATTTACAAATTTAAATAATGAACAATCGCGATATCACGATTTAATATTATAATAATATACATTGGATTACTGTGGTTACTATGCCATAAACACATATTGCATGGCTCTATTTTGCAATTACTGATTTAATTAATCACTCAAGTCCTATATCCGAACAATATCGGCGTAACTGAATTAGCATGCTAATTAGGAGTATGATATAAATTGACTTCAGTATACTTTATTTATCTAATTAAGCCTGTATAAATAACTATAAAAATGATATCTAATGCCACAGAAATACTTGAAAATATTAATATATAAATACGAAGTGAAATAAAACCTATTGCAACTGCGGCGAGACCGGAATGATTTGCGACAATCTGAACTTCCTGGTAATTTATTTTGAAACCCTGAAACGCACTTAGAACATTGACTTTTGGGCAGTCTCCGTTCATATTACGTGTCTTGCTATTTTGGGCACAGAAATCTTTCTGAGTTTGGCCGAGCTCTCAGTGCTGGATAGTTGTTTCCATTCTATGTTAATTATCTTTTTTATATGTATATTAAAGAATGTTATCTTGTTACCATGCCCGCATGTTTCTGCATTGATGGTGCTAACTAGCCATAACATAGAATACATTTTATTGACGCATTCGGTCCAAATGACGTGCTATGCGGGCCTGTTTATTAGGGAATGTCGTTCTCATGATTTCCACGTCTTGATCTAATTTAGATATCGTTTTATTAAACTTAATATGTAAATGGAGCTCGTGTGCCAAGGTTAGTGCCAGGTTAACGTTTACGTCTAAACAACAATCAGAAATAATCCGTCAAAGTTAAAGCGATAAAAATAAGAGCTTCCTTTTGCCTAACATGCGTCCGGTCAACGACTTAACTTTTCACACGATTTCAATTTCTTTTTTTTACCAATATAAAACGTATTTATTGTAATACAATAGTTAGTCATGCGGGCATTTAACACCGCGACTGCGTCTTCATACCATAATGGAAACATTTCACCAATAACCTTGAAAAATGACAATGAACGCCTACAATTTCCTCGATTACATTGTATTCTATTGTGTTCCGTTTGCTTTATTCAAATTTCTACAATTTAAGTTTTGCATATTCACGTACCTTTGTCCGTCTTTATAAAAATCCATTAAATAAAACGGAAAATATATTATTTAATAAGCTATTACCGACAGTGAGTAACTAATTCGCTTTGCAACCTGACAGTCGGTTAAAGCCTAGCCTTTATGAAAATAATGTACCTATTACCTTCTTTCAAAAGCAAATTACGGTTTATAATTTCTCACAGGCTAACAGATGAAATATTGACGGCACCTACCTATATTAAAATTAGGCGTGGATGATGTACCAAATAGTATTTTTCCATTTAAAAGGAGGCTTTATTTAGAGAAACATTAAATTAAATTATTAGATGAGTAAACAATTCTCTCAAGAATAAGCTCAGAACAGTTTTTCTATATAAATTTCCACCACTTATGGAGGACCTCCTCATGGCGCATACAATGTATGAAAAATAGCGACATCAATAGATCTTAGTCGGTATATGGGGTCTTAATTTCTAGAAGTCACAACAAGCATGTCATAGCCTAGATGACGTGTTATGACAATTATGAAACAGAGGGCGCAATTTAGTGCTCCTCGGGCCCCACGAGGTGAATGTAACATCGTCCGCGTGGGGGCGTCAAGGTCACCCAGGTTTTTTGACACGTATATAAATAGTATCGAAGCTAGTCATCCATCGTATTGATGTTTTGCAAATAAATTAACCATAAAAAAGATGATGTATACTTCTCCAAACAGTGACTATGACGGTGGTCACTGGTTACTACCTCAGTGGATCTCCAAAATTTACGAAATAGGATACGAACAAACAATAACTGCTAAATGAATTTTGTTTATCAACGTGATTAACCGTGATGAATAAGTGTTCATATTTGGAATTGACACCATCACGAGATTTTTGTAACGGTTGTACGCCACGAATCACGATCTGTTTAGTACTTTTGTATTATCTGATTTGGGAATTCCGATTTACGCATTATTTAATACATAGCGTTATGTCAGTCTCTTTTACCGAAGGGTAGATGTAATAATACCCACCGGCTCCTTCCCCTTGTTTTATTTTCTTATAATATGTAATATAAAAAGCATATTTTCTACTACGCACCAAATTAAATGAAACAATACAAAAAAACCCAAACCAACTTAATTATTCGATCAGAGATTGTACGTGTTGATAATTTTAGAAAAAAAAAGGTACAGCGACACAATGCTAATTATTTGACGCCGCCGCGCGCACTGCTCCGTGCTTAGCCGGAAATTATTTGTTTCACCATTTGAATAATCGTATGTTTAATCGTTTGAAAAGGGTTACGGACCTCTGAGACCTTGCGGGTAAGTGCCTAAGTATTTGCCCAGTGATTAGAACTTCGAGCTAACGAGGATTTATTAGCCACGCAAATTTCGTCTAGAATAAACTTTTTATTGCCTTGGCAGGCAAACGAGCAAGCAACTGATGGTCGCCGACTATTCTTTCCCATCCTTAGACCATAGTAATTCGCGATACGAGGGGTACATCCAAATCGCGGTCCGCCGATACGCAATTAGTTTTTAGCTACTGACGTACGCCGAACAATGAGGCTTATGGGGTCGAACTGTAGTGTTATGCGTCTCTGAGCATCGCACTACGTGGTGTTAGAATTTTGCATCTTATTCACTAAATATTTAGCTCTAATCCGGGAAGCTGGTAGTGGGAAGTATTTGTGTTTTATCTTTCTAATAAGTCCAATTTCTTATACTTTGCACAACGGCTTAGCAAATGCATGTGTAATAAATGTATATCAAATACTTGTAAACAATTTAAAAATTATATGTAGTTAGTTAAATTAAATATTATGAAGATCAGAGGTTTTGTTCCGTTTACGGGGGCGAATGTTTTTTTGCAATAACGGGCGTTCTAATGGAATGACAGCTTTAAAAGCCATATAGGTAAAAGAGTTAAAAATCCCCTATATATTTATATACGACTATCAAAGTTGTCTTTTGATTCGAAAGCCTGTAAAAGCAAAAAGACAGATTTGCCCCCGTATTCGGAATACGGCACCCTGAGGAATGTAAAATGTAACTTAGTTTCTTATTATGTTTAAAATAGAGTTCATATTATGTATTGATATATGTTCAACACTATTCAAAGTTATTTTAACGTTTAAATACCATGGTGTTTGTATAATATTTAAAAATGTACCTATAACAAAATATAATTTTAAACAATTTTAATATTAATGACCGTTGTTGCCCTCGGTAATTTCGCTTCATTGTATTCTTCGGTATAACGCAATATGTTCAAACATAGGCAATGTAATTCAGTAAAGTCATTGCATATAACATTGTTTGTTTAATAACTAAAGAAAAAGTTCCACAGTATACAGAATGTTTAAATACGATACCGTATCCTTTATCATTGTTTGTGAGCTAACGTTTTTCAATGTGGTGTGAAACATGATACCGCTTCGGGCCGGGGTCATGCATGATTGATGATTCCTTAATCAAATAGGTCGGTGACCCGTCAGAATCTCGAAAGATAGCTTATGACTTCATATATTTAAATAGAATTATATAACTAGCAACGGAAAATTATATGTGCGAATTTCGCTCTTTTCGTTGGAATTTAATATGCAAATTGGATCATCGTGGTGATTAACCCCCATCTATACGCAGGGCTGTTCCTGGAATAATACAGAATCCATAGTTCAAACAGCTGCCGCGTCTAATATTCGTGAGGGTCACTTTTTTAATAAAAGCGTTTAGATTTAGGACCCTTGCCACTACGAACTATGGGGTACCTTTGGCCCCTCGTTCTCTAAGCACGCGGCTGTTGTGACTATTTCATTGTAAATCCCTTGGCTCATTCGGCCGAGAATTTGTCATTTGTCGGTTAATGAAGTAACAAAAATTAATCATCTAAGCTCATTTAAATAAAACCATGTTGTTGGGTCTTCGATCCGATTTAACCTTTGTGAGTTCATCGACACGAGATTACACTTATGTTTAAAAAACGGACAGCGCGTTACAGTCACTGAGTTTTTCACAACAATTTTGATAATGTAATCTCATTTCTTACGCTACAAGTGATACATGACGACTCTATTGAACGCTTATTTCTTGTGACACGGGCTTATTAGTAACGATACACTTGGACCACATTTACTTTCACTGAAGAATATTTTACTAACTCAATTACGCGTGCTGAGAGGAATTGAAAAGTCTGATGATGGTGATTATGTTAACGAGCGTTAATTAGTTAGAAACGCCTCTTAATGGACGTCTCTGCGTCGTTTTATTAATTTTCCATTAAATGACTAGCACAATTAACTATACTGTTACTTACTATACGTAAGTTATAGTAGTCAATTTTGTAAATACAACATCGTGTTCGGAGAGAAAAAATATTTTAATTCGACTAAACAATATTAGCAGATATTGTTATGTTTTGCGGATCAAAAGTATTTATACAGGGTGTCCATAATTAGATTAAAGAAAGTTTTTTTTAGTATTATATTATATTATCATTTAATTCACGAGTTTTGTATTTTCATTTACTAGTGAGACTACACGACAGTTCAATTATATGGCACAAACTTAGTATACTGTAACACTGAGTATTAATAAATCGCCGTCAACCAGTAGATTGATGAAGTACGGAAAGTGAAATTGTTAGAGATAAACAAAGGTATCCGAGAGGCAGCTCGGCTCGTCGGTCGGTCGGCACTAGGAAGACTAGCGGATGTGCGGTCGAGTGCCCGTCTCGCTCGGATGCGCGAGTGCTGCCATCCTCGCCTCCCATTATCTAGATTCGACTCGTCCGCTGTGACCATCTACTAGATGGAACGTCTTGAGACAATTCACTCACTGTTATTTACTAAGTGGTTTGAAAGATTTTCACTTCACGCCAGTCGGTTTCGTTTCAAATTACGCATGTAGATAAACTGATGTACACACGTATTTTTTTCAATATGTAGGACAAAGACGGCCTTAGAGTTCAATTTACTTTGACAAATAAAGATCATTATACCCTATATGACATTTCTTACGTCTGATGAATTAGAAGGGCGATATAACTTACAAGTGCTCCAGTAAAACATTATATCCAAACATGTATTCATCAACGTTTTATAGTCCATATTAGTCTTAAGTTCTCCTTCAATAACTTAACTAACTCGCCAATTGGCTTATCTCACTGTACTTGGCTCCATTATCTCTACCGATATGAATAGTTCAACACGCATTTAACGAGTAAACACTGTGCGGAATAAGATATGTATCTCTCGAGTAAATTAGAAAACATAACCAATTATTTAAGATGTTCAACTTATCTTTCGAAGTAATCTCGATGCAGAAACAAAGACGCGTTATAAAATTTCGTGGTCCCGGATCTCGCGGAGGTACGCGCGGTCTTAATCGAAACTATAACGGGTCCCCTCCTAAATCACCTCAGTTAATGCCATTGTTCAGTATAATATCGCCGGTGCGTTCTTAAGTATTGTCAATCAAAGTGTTCTGCGAGTGATCTTTATAAATGGTTGGCATTGTTGCACGGGACGGGTAAAACTCGTTCTCAGAATTTTAACTCTGCAGCGCGTCGCAAATGCCGCTACGGAACCTTACGACTTGGCACAATTAACAACATCGCAAATGTATTTTAATGTCATGATTTTTGGGATTATATTTTAGCCATCAAAAATAAAATCTACTCCATTTCAATCATAGCTGTAGCAAAATCTTAATGGAAATATCTTTGTAAATAAAACAGTGGACTGAATCATTTTCTACGAGTTGACGTAAATAACAGTTTGCAAAATATAGTAAAAGATTAACGTGCGCGTCACATAACAATGCAGGCAAGACGTAACGCTAAATGCGGAAACTTTAGCGTACGTGACTTTGAACCCTAAATACCTATTGTTATCGTGTATCTGGATTCACTTGGACGTTACCGCCTCCGCGGTTCTACGGGTTTATGTTGTGTAATCCTTACATCAGCCCACACTTAAATTCAAAGTGCACGACACGCTGCTTGGGCCGCTTGTAGTAAAAAATTGTGTCGAACGTGGAAGAATATCTGAATCTATATATCAGTTCTATGATACAGTTGATTCTTATCTATTTATGCCAAAATAATCATTTGCTGTTCGAGGCTTAGTTGGGTAACCTACATTCTCGCTTAGTTCATAATAAATATTATGATTCATTATATAATATATATGTTTCTTATTAAAATTATTGAATTCTATACTTATATTTCCCGTTATAATAAAAAAAATCATTAAGGTTCGAGGTTTTTGGTCGACAGTGTCATACTTTTGAAATAATGTATAACGTTCGTCATACGTTTTTCCAGAAATGCTCTTTTGATGTCGTATATTTGGCTAATTAGGATGCGTGCAAATTGGAATGGAAATGTTTTTGGATCTGATTCTGTATGTTTATAACAAAGATGATAATTAAAACCGAGTTTTATATTGATAAAAACTTTTATTATGTTACTCACAGAGTACTTTTGTTTTTTTTGTGTAATCCAAGATTGTTATATTTTGATTCTTGAATCTATTTTCTCGCTGAACTACTATAATAGGAACGTTGCATCTACACATTCGTCTCTTATGACAAATGGTTCATCTAACAGATTACTTTTATGTGGAAAATTGTTCTCCAATTAATAATTATTGAACCGGGTTATTTTTTTTTTATTTTAGTTTTAAATCCAAAAACTCCTAGATCATAAAGCATGCACTACTCCGGTGATTACAGTCTATATGAGGTTCTTCCCCCCGGCGACATAAACAAAATATTCGCAAACTATAAACGCTAACAATCGCGTGTCATATTGTGCTTTATATATAGTTTATTTGTTACATTATATGATCTATCAGGTTGCAACGCGGTCTAAGTTTCTTAAATGTCATTAATACGTTTGATTATGTCAATGCACTGAGCTCGAACTGGTTTTGTATGCTTTATGGACATGTTACAAGAAAAAACTAAGACTTAACTGTGAGAATGAAGTTTTTATTTGAATTATGAATGTATTTAATATTTTGTAGAAAGACTCGGTAGCATTTTCAGAATTGGACGTTAAAACTCTGAGAATTTAAATATGATTTCGCATCAAATGTTAACGGAGGTAATGTGCAATGCAATAATTATATTTTGCAATTGTAATAAATGTTAAATTGTCCGTGATTGTAACAAAAACAGCACACAACATTGGATTTAAAGTCAAATTTAATTGTCCTTATTAAGGCAGTTTTGTACCACTGTGCGGTTTCTCCTTACATATAGTGCCATCTAGTTTTATACAATTTCAAATGTAATTATCTAGTCATCAACATGAGTTAAATATCTCAACTATTGTTTAATGAAAACATTTGGCAACGTTCGCATAACAGCTCACTTAGTTATAAAATTAACACTGGCTTCTAAAATATCTAAGACCTGGCAAAAATAACCGGTATGTGCTACGTTACGTATAATTCATTAAAAAGGCATTAGATTGCGAACCGAGAATGTTTTCCAATGTTTGTGATAATGTAAAGCTGACCTTGGCTTCATTGCAACGCGCTTTGGCATTCTCTTTATCGTTTGCTGAACCGTAATCACTCCGTCTAGACTCGCTCGTACTTTTAAAGATTATCACCATTAGTGTCTGTACTCCGAAACAGCGATATCGATAGAGTATCTTGAATATTGTTGACTAAAATAACACATAACATTCCTTGTGGAGTTGTGTGCCGCTTGATATATGAGGCAGCCGGTATTCAAGGTCGACAATGTCATTGTACGAGTAAGAGAGCACCCGAAGCGAATTCACTCACACGCACACACACCAAGTGTAAAAACGTTTCACAAGTGTTCCTACTCGTTGCGCTATTAAAATAATCTTATCATTACGCGTTGCTTTGTAGATAATGTGCCACCTATAGAATAGTCGATGGCCGAGTTTTAACTAACATTGGAAAAGGATGCGTCACCGATGTTTTGAATAATATTTCTATGTAAAATTCCATTTATATTTTATGTACAATTCAGGGCCATAGAAATTACAGTGTCAATACGTAGGTATCAGACGTAGATGATCATAATGTAACTGTGGGTGATACAAATCACAGATGCATCTAACGTTTCTTGTTAATTAAGTTTGTGACACACAACTCTTAAGATTTTATTTATGTAATTTAGTAAAATGATTAGAAATGTTTTTTTAGCAGTACATATTGCTTAAAATAACTTACTTCGTATTAACTTAAATTTTCATTTGTAGACCATCAAGTGTTATACAAATTTGTAAACGACCTCAATAATTGTAAAGGTTAATTTATGCCATTACATAGTTTTTAATGCATTTAACTCACAACATTCCACCGAGCACGATGGCAATAGAACCGTCATCACATCTAGCGTGACGAAACATTCTTTAAAACGAAAATAAAACGTTGCGTCAGTGCGTGCACTGTACGATTTCCATAGCCTAGTAAAATGTTCGCTTCGCGAGACCAAAATAACGCAGCAGTAAGTCAAACTAAAACATCAATGGCTGGCTGACGCGGCTCGGCGCGGTGGCGCGCGGCGTGCGCTCGCCACTCGCCTCTGCGGCCATGCTGCAAGCGATTGACGCAAGCGGGCGTCAGTTGTTTACAGTACAACCGCCTCAGGTTATTTACATCGGGGTCACAGACACGCCGAAGGAGACCTGGGTTCAGTCGATATAATTATCTAACTTGCAGCTAGCGTATTGTACCTGCGAGGCGCCGTCGATTGGCGTAATGTGACAATGACCTCCTTCACCATTACTGGGTCGTTTATGCAACGAATTGGCAACCGACGGCTTAAGTGGGTGACACCGCTGTGGACGCGAAATATAGAGATGGTTGAGTAAGGCCACCTCGCGTTCGACGCTAGCGTAGAAATTTGAATAACGTGTCACGTTTTGCTTGCCCAAGTGTTTTACGTTTTGTTTATAATGTCTGTCGAATCGTTATCAACGTTATCTGGACTACAGGTGCATGATAGAGGCAGCCTATCGGCGTCGCGCTCCCCGGGGTCAACGATCTTGGCTCCACGTGGTCGGTTATGTAACTTACGTGGTGTTTGTAGTACAAGACGCGGCTGCGGCGGTGGCATCCCTGTTTTTAGGTCGCTCGTAGTGTTAATAGTTTGTGCGATAGGGCCTGATATTCGTAGTGAAAGTGAACACCGCGTCTAGCTCGTGAGAGCTCGGACTGCCTTATTTAAACAACGTTGATTTTATCTGTGCCGTTTTTAGCTCGCGTCGACAATGAATAAGTCGCACGAGTGTAATAAAGTCCGCCGATATCGATCTGAAACTAAATGCCGTTGCTTTCTTGCATATTTTATGGTGAGACAATCAGTCACTCCATATCGGAATAGTCGCTACATTGATTGGATTGTTTTATTGCTCTGCCATAGTAGAGCACGTTTTAAACGTGCATCTTTTAACGAGGGCTATCATTTAGGCACGCTTGCTTGCGAACGATTATACGGCCGGGACCTTTCACAATGTATCTTGATCGAAAACTCTTCTGAATTGTAATAAAGTTTATCTAAAACAATTGATGGTGAGTTAAACGATTATTTTTTCCAATAACTCATGATACACGTCTATTTTGGTTAACAAAAAAACGCGTAGGCGTTAAAATACCAATGCATGGTGCTATTCTGCAAAAAATATAATAAACGTAGCTAAATGTTGAAGCATGAAGATAGATGATAACCAGAATGGTTTGTACCGCATATTTATATCTGGCCGGTCCATAAACAGCTTCGGTTTCCAGACGAAACCGGTCCGCCCGGCTCAGAGGAATGCTCCTGCTCTCGCCAATTGCTGTGGCACCACATGAGTGCTATTGCAAATGCGCCAACAATACATTTTGTTCCAGCATTAGCGAAAATAAAACAAACAACTGCATATATCTAAATAGAATACGAAACGCGCTGCTATAACTGTACTGCATGCGCAAGATTCAGTTTTAATACATAAATCCTTTGTAAACGAACCCTAAAAGCTATATTTATGTCATTAATTATCACCAATACATTAAGCAGAATATAATGCTTTAAAGATGCGGTCGGTTTTGTAATTCGTGTGAACCAATGCCGAGACTCATTGACGATTAAACGCGATTACTCAGTGGACACCCCCAATTAGGTTTAAAATTCGCCGGCAGTCGATGCGATGTTCGTTATGCCGTCGACCTTCCCACCTGGCTGCATGCCGAATATTTTAACAATGTCATCTAAGCAGTGTTATTTGCAAACCCAATGATGTATTTATTTCGATTAATGACCTCGTCGTATGTACGGATGGCAATTTCCTATTTACACGAATAATAAGCGTAGGTGGCCGCTAATGTGGCTTCCGAGTTATCAATAGTGGTGGGACATAACCGAAAACAAGTAATTAACTATCACACAATGTATAAACGTATTAGAGTTCAACAAATTGGTTTCTTATTCGATTTAAACGTGTCGTCTTCGCGCCGAATGTGACAAATTAGTGAAATTAAATTACCTATTCTAGACCTGGATCGGAATTGAATTTGTCTGTCTTCAATTGAATTTTATTGATTTCTAGATTTTTGTTAAAAGAAAATTCAGTTTAAGAGATGTTGAACGAATTGTAAGTGATGTACAAATATCACAGCCGAATTTCAAACAATATTTTCGGGATAAAGGGCTGCGGGGTGCCGTCGTGCGGGAAACGTTGGTACTGTGCCACGTCACTGCGGGGTTATCCATCACTCTGACAGCGTTGATTATTATTCCTCCACTACTAACGTACTCGCCTTTCACTGAAATTCGTGCAGCGTAAAAAGTATTTTTTGTTAATGCTCATTACCCGACCGAAAATGTGACAAACTTACTTACATGGCAGTAACCAAAGTAATAACAATCAAAACGATAATGGTGTTGAATGAGTAATGGAATGTTACTGCGTTCAATTAATGTTTTCCAAGAGGTATGTTATTGAGTAATGAGCCGCGAGTGGTGAGGGCGGGCGACCTTCCGCCGAACGTGGGCCGAGCCCATGACACAGTTCACGAGATGCGCCACTGATATTATTTCTGTCTCATTATTTTGTCGTACAGATATTTTCCGTTCATATTATATTAATTACTTATGTGTTAAAGCACCTTTTTGAAACTTACGTTTCCCGATAACTGTTTAGTTCTGATAGCAACAAAGTAATACTGATTGCATTTAACGACTTCAACTAAGCAAAATAACGATACCAGGAAATCATAAGATTCATTACGGTTAACGTATATTTATCACCTATAAATCAGTCGCGTGGCGAGTAATTATAGAAATTAGGTTAAAATGGAATTGTACAATTTATATCAGAATACGTGGAATTGTAACCTTTAAATGGTTATTGGAACGTTCCTTTTAATCGGGACCTAACACAGCTGGCGACATGTGATGGACAACACTTCTGCTTACCTTTAAAAACGTTAAGGCGAGATGCTACATATAAGCAAAATATACCGCTTTCAGCGACGGTTTTTACCTATACAAATTTAACGAGTACCACACGGTACAAGTCTCCGATGTTTTTTTCCATCTGCCGCGGATGTCACTTCGGAGTTTTTGCTCGTTACACGGACCTGGTCACGAGGAGGCCGCCGCGGAACCACAAACAACGTGCGATAATACTTCCATAATACATAAGCCTTTTTCGGTCTTGTTTTAAGTGCCATAAGTGCCGATATAGGATATTGCTTCTTTCCTAAATAAATGAAGGAATGTTTCTTTGACCAGCACCCGCAGAGCTTTAATTCTAGACAAGTTTTGTGTTTTCGACTCGATTCGATGCCTATTGATGCTTTTCAGATTGAAGCTGAATTCAATTATGATACTTACCTATCTAGCTAAATATAATTACTATATCATTAAGAAAGAGAAACACTCCATTCTATTTTAAATTCTACTGCGTACCACATACGCACATTTTTGTATATGAGTTATAAGCATGGAAGCTCAAGAAAAATTTACTGGCTAGTTATTTTTTACTGTAAAACAAAAACAGGATCACTGGCAACCCTGAAATGTCAATTTGATTGATGTCGAAACATCAAACTCTGAGCCTTTGTGAACCAGTTTATTGATAAAATATTTTGTTACTGTAGGCAAAATTCGAAATATTTTTTTCAATGTTATGGCCAATATAATCAATAGATATATATTATATATCTGCTGACGAAATGATAACAATTGCGATAAATAAAGGCGTAGACATGACCAAAAATATATAATATTACATACAAATAATATCCTCTTGTCAGATTGAATATAGTGATAGCGTTCCGTGACAACAAGACTTATAAAGCTGTATATAAAATACAATGCACAATACATACAAAGAAATTCCGGCTTTATTTATGGCTATTAACAAGGCATCTATCTATTCGCTCAGCAAAATAGTGCAGCAGTCTTTTTCTAGGCACCAAAATTCCTTGGCTTTTACTTGAAAATAAAGACGATATATCAGATTCGAAAAATGTTGCACTGACTTGATGTAATCACGACACATGTTTGTCGTCAAATGCGTCGAAAACAAAGGCGTTCTTTGTCAGCCCGATAAGCGTTCCGTCTCGTCAGCTTATCTCGCCGGCCGATACACGGTCACCGACCTCGTAGTATCCGAACTGCACACAATTTTTAGATACATCAGATACCGTAATTACAAGCTAGTTGCATTAAACTCAGAACAATTAAACATTTTTTAATACATTCAATTGTATCGTGACTTCATTGAAGTTGCTGTGTAACCAAATGTCACATGTAAATACATTGTAACAATGTTGTGTCTAACAAGTTGCGTGTTCAGCGTTACTCCATCAGTTACTTCACTGTCTCAGCAGTTGTTATTTCAGCCTCGATTCCTCGATGAGTGGCACTCTTGACCTACTTAGCCTCGGTGCGCTTTATTTTCCTCGTTTGCGTCCAGTCAAATTCTTGGAAAACGGTGTCAATGACCTAAATAATTTAGTGATTAGCCATTTTAATTTTGCAATGTTTTACCTCTCAATATAGTTTGACGCAAATCAGGGATTTAAATCTACAAGTCGTTGACCCAAATGGACGGTCAAGTTTAATTAGCTTTATTAATACAGATTATATTGACGTTCTAAATACCTTGGCCTACATCTCGTACTTATAGAAAACAAGGTTGAACAATAACTTTTGTTGTAAAGATTAACGTATTCCATGTCCACAGTGTCAACGCTTGTACCTACTAGACACGAGATTGCATCTCGGCTCGAACGGGGCAAGGGCGTTGATAGCGTACAGCCACGCTTCAATGCGCGTTTAGTTCAATGCAGTATTTGTTACAATAATTATATTGTTTATGTTCATTTGCATTTAAAACTTTGTGAATTTACGCTTTGTATTTGCGTTATAAATTTATAATCAATGAATCCTTTCTCTTTCTAAAATAAATGTATGATTAAAGCATCATTCAATATGTGAATGATATTTGTTGTTTTCTATAAATATATTGAAAAATAAAACCAGCCAAGCCCGTCTAAAATTCCCAATTCTTTTGTGAAGCCACACATTTATTCTAATTATATCCCTTCGTTTTCTATTTACCCATTCCTGTGTTTACTCCAAAAGGCGCGTCGGAGCGTGGGTGCAAGCTAAACTAAATTGGGGAGCAGAGAGGGACAAACATAGATTTTATCTATTAGTTTCAGTGTGGGCAAGTGAGATGGACATAAACTAGTATTGTCAATAAACGGTCGGATCTGCTGGGGAGCTATGCCATATCCATTACGTGGTACACTGCTAGTACGTGACAACTGTTCGTCACTTTCTACTTTACGGTTTCGACACTGTATAAGTTTATGGGAATCTTATTTCAGTGATTCAAATACAGTCGTGTTTCATTATTGTTATATTCGATGGTTTGGGCAATCAAAAATGTACAAAATAGTCAGTTTATGTAAACTTTGTTAGCTTTTGTTATAAAATCATTTCAACCGGAGGTATTTACAACAAATATAGTTTTATCGTCAATAATGAGTTATTGTAAAGTATAATTACTTCTACATAACTACTGTTTAGTAATTTCGTAGGAAACTAAATAGTGTTTGCTATACATACGCCGTTGCCAAGAAACATTTTGGGCCATATTTATATCTGTATAAAATGTTAGCCAAGAAATTACATACAATGTAATATAAATGCCGCGGTCTGAACCCTGACGTGAAAAGCTGTTGTGAAGGCTGGATAAATCGGTGGAATAAACACGAAATACGAACTGTTCAAATTCGTTCATTTTTATAATGAGCCGTGTGAGAATGAAAACTAAGTCGAAGATTTATCTATAGTTAATTTTAAAGTCTTAAATTATTTCACACAAACCCACTATGGGTTTGGGTAAATGTCACACTACAAATTTACGAACACATTCTTCAAAGTCAAAATTCCACATGCCATGCAAAATCCGCACCATAGCGAAGAATGTATTTCGAGAAAGGTGATCTATAAAGGGAATGCTTGAAGAATTAGGGAATGTGTTTTACAGCCGGATGGGATGCGCTCGGCGCTCGCAGCTCGACGGACGCGATCTCAGGCGGATGTAAACACTTCCACGTGCGTCCGGCCGCCGCGTCCGCATCCGCCTGAACATCCCTCCGCTCCGCATTTAACAGTTTTTACACTCGTGAAACACATCTGCAAACTATACTACTTTCTCCACCGTGAATATGTTCCGTATGAGATGATTTTCATATTCAAACATTCAATTGTTTATTTTTCTAGTTTTTTATTTGTTGGTCATTGAAGCGTTTATTAATAGAAATAGTTATATCTAATCTAAGTATGGAATAAGGTAGTCTTTACCAAGTTCCAGTGTTGTTTAAATATTGTAACAGAAACCGAAATGTGATTCATCTGTATAATATAACTAAGTAAGTAGATGTTTGATCAACAAAGTTTCCACTGTGGCGTGTGTTGTAACGCGAAAATGCGATTTTCACCGCGTTACGATTTCTATTTCAATCCGATTTTCCCGGCGCTTGGAGAAACCGATCGCTCTAGTTGCGCCGGCTTCGGCCCACATCTCTTGCTAGAAAGTATCGTAGAAAGTAACATCGCGCGTCTGTCCCGCACTGGCGACACATCGATCATGTGCACGCGCTTTTTTCAACTAGTTTTTGCATCCTCACGCGCTCGTGCGCTCGCAATTGTCACTGTCAACACAAAACACCCAAATAATAGCCCAAATAGCTCTACGGTTCAGTTATTCTGTGACCAAATCAAATCCTACTAATGTTCACCGAGGGACAGCGAATGAATGACAAACACCACTTCAATGATGTCACAACGCATAGAACATACTTTCGCCGCACCCGAATTTCAATTACGTGTACCGTGTAGGCTTGTGCAATATCTACTTTTGGACAACTTTCACTAGTGGGTTACGTGGCCCGACTGCGAATTGTGTTGTCTGTTTTCTGGGTACAGTGAAAGTTTTGCGTATTGTTTAATACACACATCCTAGGAACGCCATTTCACTTAATCATTTCTTTTTGGTGCGCAAAGTATTACAGGGCAATCTCGGCGACGAATCACGAAATAAACGTTATTGGACGCTATATGTATTTGAATGCTGCGCATAAACGTGTCCTCGTGGCCATAACACGAAAGTTCTTTTAAAGCAATTGCAGTCGAGAAAAAATGAAATGGCGTGAGAGGAAAAACGAGTTATTATTAGGTGGTAAAGAATCGCGAGCTTGCTTCGAGCTCTGATGCTATCATAAATAATGTGGCTGGTAGGCGAGTGCGGCGGGCGAGGAAGGTGAGGGAGAGGGGCGGAGGGGGGACGACTCAAGAGTCAAGGCCGCACGCTGCCCCCGGTCGACGATCGCGCCCCACTTGTCGCTCTCCACGGAGCTCTCGCTCGCGCGGCCGAGCGCGCCCGAGCTCCACCGAAGCGGCACGAACTAGACCTTCCAGTGCGCGAGCGCAACACACTGAACAGCTGAGACGTAATAACATAACACACTGACTCGGTCATCCGTGCATTCAACTTTTGATTAGCTTTCTTTTTCATGGGCAATGATTTCATAGTGACATTAATAATTATTCTTTAGCAATATTTTGTCTTTACTAAATTTTAAAAGCGCTTTTATTACAATTTAAGTGCGTATCTATATATAATTTTTTTTAGGCTCGTATCTATTTTTCGAGTAATTGAAACATTACTTAATTATAAGCTCATCTATGCAAATCTAGCGTCCGAACAACGTAGGCTTTTCATTTGACTTTATTTAATTTAAAATAAGGTCAAATATCCGCAGACACATCACTGATCAAACATGTATAGTATAAACAAAAATAACTATCCTCACACTAGACTGATAAATAGGCATTAAGTATTAACAGTGAGCAGGTCAGTGCAATGTGAGAGTAACGCTTGTGCAGTAACCGGTGTTTATGTAAATAACCGATATAAAGCGTCGCTCTTGACCTTTTTACCAGGACACTTTTATCGAATGAATTATTACGGACGTGTGCATGTTTCAACGCTTGTAAAATTGGCACTCGCCGGTACATACGACCGGTGTGGGCCATTTTCTAAATTGATGACTGATTGAGAAATTTCTTGTAATACTAAACATAATAAGGTGTTACTTTGTTGATTAATATTATTTAATAGATAAGTTTTTTACTGTTTAGAGACTTTACATGAGGGTAGAGTTTAAGAGTCGCAAACGTTTTATATTTTAAGAGCAAATGTCAAAAGTATTTTTGTGCTGTCACAAAAAAGAAATGCATTTATTCTACCCTACAGAAAATAGGCGCTGCCCAACCATTTCCATGACTCTAAAAATATTTCTACGCCCAATAAACTAAATATTTGATTGAAAGAAAAATTCGGTTGCATTTAGAAGTGACCTCATGTGAAACTAGTTTTTTGCTGGTTTGCGTAACGCAATCTCAGTTCAGATTTCGGTCACCGACCCGTGCCGTCTCTAATGTCCGCGATAAAAATGCAAATAATATTAACGACGGCTTAAATGAAGCCTACATTTGTTCAATGCACCGCAAAGTAAAATATTTGCTCATTTTGTTTATGTTCTCTTCATAAATTCATTTGCTGGCAGATTATTACCAAGCTTTTCTCGTTTTTTGAATTAAATATTTTTATTGGTCTATTTCCATGATGTTAAAATCTTAAGATAATGATCTCAAGATGTTAATCTCCTTTATTATTAAAATCTTAAGTATACACTTACTGAAATTATTTCTATAATCAAAGTAAAGCCTAAATATACTTTAATATCATAATCTTACCATATATTAGTTTCATTATGGGCAACCCATTTAAAAATAGGTGTTATAAATTAAGTGCAAATGTATTAATACATTGAAAATGGGTTTTGAAATAAGAACTGTAAAGATTTTTTTCATACATTTCTTGACATTAGCTACATTAACATGCGTGTCGATTCCATTTTCTTTATTACATTTGTAAACAGATATTAATTATTATGTCTAGCAGCCGCACTTTTCAATCATAAACAATATATAAAATTATTGTACTTACTAGTTAAACATTGCCTTTACTTACATTGGGATTTAACATTGTATTATACCGAATGTCTCGTGAACCGGGCCCCACAGAGACTTACAAATGTTATTTTATTATGTGTATACAAGAAATTGTAACACAGTAAAATGCACGGAATGAAACGACAATAACAGTAACATATATTATTTATATTAATAATAGCTGCAGTAACTTTTTATGGAGTTCCGACTGCGTGATTGACAATTGCCGATAACATTTCCATCGCGCATCGCACACCCTGCTCCCGCCTGCGCGTGGAATATAAAACATATCTCGCGTTTAGTATGCGCGGACCGTTCTAGCCACCTTTGTTTGGGCAGGAAATGTCCAAGCTACTGCCGAAATTACTTAGGAGTGTTTCGTTACTTAAACATATTTTTGACGAAAGAATATCACCCGAATCTAAAGCAAAAACAAAACGTACTTGAGCGTTCGCCGACAAATCGTTCATGAAATGTATACGAATTTGCATCGTCTGATTTTAGACGGCCTCGTCGCTACATCATTTTTGTTTATACGTGTCGTCGAAACGAGACTAAGGATTGAATTGTTTTGTTTCAGGTCGAGAAGAATTATCACCGGCCTCAAGTATAAATGGATGTAGTACTGATGGGGAACCAAGACGACAGAAGAAAGGGCCAGCGCCGCGCCAGCAGGAGGAACTGTGCCTTGTTTGCGGCGACAGGGCTTCGGGATATCACTATAACGCGCTTACGTGCGAAGGATGTAAAGGTAACCGAAATCGCCATATTACACCATCTATTGTGCCTTAAAATTTGTAGACACGCGAAAAACAAAACTCATGTCACTCGACAATTAAAATGCTGCGGAGAGCGATTGCGGAGATACATTATTCGTAGAAAATGTGCAAAGATAAAGCTTTGCCCAAACATTTGCTGATAAAATGAAGAATTTCGCACGTTATTAACCTAGAATGTTAGTCATACGGCCCTTGCTAATCGGCCACAAGCGTGCCAACTCGAAATTGAACTGGCGCTTTGTTTGTCAGATTATGTTGCGTGTGCCGTGTACAGCGCGACCACGCTGCATTCGTTAGCCGAGACACCACGTCACAATGGATGTCTGCTGAGCGTCTACTCCTTGATTCATGACGCTTATCACATCTCGGCCAAGCCTCGTTGTCCTCATTATAAAAATAATGCGAACTTAATACATTTTGGAATGAACAGCGGTTACTGCGTGACATCAACCCTCACCTCGTATATTAATTACTTCCAATTCGATCCATTTGTGCACCGTGTGTTGTTTGTTTTGTAATAAAAATCGACATTCGTTCCTACATAAATAGCTTCGCTGTCAATGACACACGCCTTTCAGGCAACCTTTGCGTTCATGACTACATTATCTTATCGTATAAAAACTGGTTGTGTAAACTATATTTTTTATTCATTAGTCCAGATTGTAAACTGATAATAAAATTCAATTAATAAAACCTTAACCTAGCGTAATTTGGATAATATTATTAATTTCAATTATTAAGAAAATCTTAATAACATCCATAGTTATTATTAGGGTTACTGAACAACCTACGACGTTCAAATTCACAAAGATTTTGCATATATAGAGTTTCCGTACAGAAATAATGTTTCTACATTGCAATCATTTACGTCGTTTACAGGGTTCTTCAGGCGGAGTGTGACCAAGAATGCGGTATATATTTGTAAATTTGGACACGCCTGCGAGATGGACATGTACATGAGGAGAAAATGCCAAGAGTGTCGGTTGAAGAAATGCCTCGCGGTGGGCATGAGGCCCGAGTGCGTCGTCCCAGAGTCCACGTGCAAGAACAAAAGAAGAGAAAAGGAAGCACAGAGAGAAAAAGACAAACTGCCAGTCAGTACGACGACAGTGGACGATCATATGCCTGCCATAATGCAATGTGACCCTCCGCCCCCAGAGGCGGCAAGGATTGTAAGTTCATCATAGAGTTGCTTCATTATGTTACATGTAGTTTACTAATATTAGTCTTAAATTATCTACTGTTACCAACATCATATCTAACTCTTATTGTATGTCATTAAATATGTCATTATTAAATAAGTGGATCGCAATAAGCTTAACACGTTATAGTCGTTTCGTTTATGAAGCGAGTTAATAATGCCATGGTTTCGTACGTGAAGCTGGAATGTTTGCAGCACGAAGTGGTCCCGAGGTTCCTAACGGAGAAGCTAATGGAGCAGAACAGACTGAAGAATGTGACGCCGCTGTCGGCGAACCAGAAGTCCCTGATCGCGAGGCTCGTGTGGTACCAGGAGGGGTACGAGCAGCCGTCGGAGGAAGATCTCAAGAGAGTTACACAGGTAGAATTATTTAGAAAAGTATTTTTCAAAATAAAGCGTTAGCTGGTCCTTCATATTTCGCTTCCTAACTCGTTACCTTCGTAAATTGGCAAATAGGTACTGCAAATATATGAGTATATGTATCGGCTTTTGTTTTAAAAAATGTCGAACCTCTCCACTTATGTAAAGTCCTTTACATGAAGTTCAACGGAAGATAAATCGCCGATACTTTTATTAAAACACCGATCAAGCTAATCTCAATTGTTAATGCTGAACAGAAACGGCAATACCTATCTGTACGTCCTATCGCTAAGGAAATACACATACCTCCTAGTAAATTATTCATGTGCATTGTAAATGAAGCCTAAAAAGCAATTATACCCACATGACCATTGCTACTTGTGGATAAGTTGATATTACTACCTTTAGTGTACGTTCCGTTGTACCATAGGATATTTACACTGTATCAAATTTAGAAATGAGGCCTAAATCAACTCCTTAAGAGTGGCGTCTTTACACCTGCCGTGTTATGCGATCTATTTCTGTCTGAGGCACGGCAGGTGGTGTACCTTGCCACGTCGGACACAAATCACACTAGATTATTATTCCAGGCGCATACTTCGTTCAAGATATTTCCTTTTAACGTTCACGAGGTGTGCCGCTTGCCTTAATCCTCTTTGGAGAATATTAATCGTACCAACGGAACATAGAGTGCAAATTCTATCTAGTTAATGTAACTAAGACTGGCTTGTAAACTATTAAACAATTAACATTTTCGTGGAAATGTCGGTCCGACAAGTATTGCATGGTAACGAGGTTGAATATTCGGGTATATTACGAGATTTACTGACGATACTTATTATCATTAACGTCACAAGTATGCAATAAATTTCAGTAATGACATTGAATTTTTATAGAGTTTCGAAATTCAACTGTAATACACTCTAATTTTTAAATTACTTATTTATAGCATTAAGTAAACCATTTATTTTTATTGATTTAACGAAAGCCTTCACTTCCTTCCAGACATGGCAGTTAGAAGAAGAAGAAGAGGAGGAAACTGACATGCCCTTCCGTCAGATCACAGAGATGACGATCTTAACAGTGCAGCTTATTGTAGAATTCGCAAAGGGACTACCAGGATTCTCCAAGATATCTCAGTCCGATCAAATTACATTATTAAAGGTAAGTTTTCCACTCAATCGATTTATGCGTGTGGCCAGTAACCTGTTTAGAATTTGTAGTCACTAACCACCTTCCTAACTTGTTGTCATTGGATTAATATGGGGGGTCTTGAAATATAACAAAGGCAAACAAACTCGGAAAGATTGCTAATTTTAGTGGCGAGAGCAATACATTGAATCGGGAGGATAAATAATAAGTGTGGGAAATGTACGTAATTGTTTATAGTTTAGAAGTCAAATTTTGTAGCCGTTAAGTGTGGACCATAGATCAGTGCAGAAGGGTCCATAGAGCCCCCATTCCTACCGGCTTCCTTTTCGTTATTTATACATATAAAATCAAATTGTCTTTCAACGACTTGCGGACTGTATTATGCATATTAGTACTAAATGTTATGTTGGGTTCCCTTTCGGAAATTTCACGTTTCACCACTGATAGAGATGTAAGATGTGCAGTTCCAACTCCTTAGTCATCCCGAAGTCAGTCATAATATCTACTATCAACTAACATACTGTATGTGTATTTGTATCATTTGAACTAACTTTTTTAACATCAAATATTTTAAGCAGAACGAAATACAGCTCCATTTGGAGTTCTTGTTTAACGTTCTGGCTGGCGTTACTGTTTATGGGCATCGTGGCGTTTACCATCGAGCAATCGTTTTACTTGTCTCGTTTTTCAATTTAATAAATAAGCAAAGTTCTGCTGTGAACCGTACTGCCTAAAAATAAATGAGTAATAAATAAAACATTTGTCTCAATAAACGTACGATCAAAGCATCTTTGATACATAATCCGATTTGATTTGTATTCAACTTTGCTTCACAAGAAATATTCTGAAAAACATCAATAACACCTTAAAAGTAGATTGGTGTTTGTGCCAACGTTTTGCGTCATGTGATCTCTATGTGGCTACATTGTAAACACGAGTATAATATAAATAGGTACGACTTATACTTTGTTGGATGTTTTTTATCCTGGTACAATAAATGTATAGACTTAACGGTACATTATTACTAGGCGTAAATCTACAGGTCCAGTTGTTCACACTACAATATATTTTATGGCGTCATTAGCCTAAGTGTTAGGACTATGTTAGAACAGTGTGGTAAAATAGAAAACTAGCTTAAAAACTACTATAAACAATGAAAAACACTTCATATCATACGGGTAAATGAGAAATAAGTACAACGCGACATCTATTTTGCTATTTGTGTTATTATTTTATGTGAACGCTTTTGTCTAAGGCTCCTCCCGCGTGTTACTTTTTCCGGAGTAAATATTTTCCCCAGATAAAAAGTTGCCTATAGCACTCAGGTGTTATATATAATAGCTTCCTATTAGTGAACAAGATTTTGAAATCGGTTTATATTTTTCTGAGATAAGCGCGTTCACACAAACTCTCAGATTTATATATTAGTATAGATTAAGGATCGTTTTGAAGTTGCATAGAGTAGCTAGATCTTAGACTGATGTTTGTGATTCCAATAATTGTTGACTTAATTGCTATATAGTGATTTCGCCCTAGAGGTAAAAACACATGGCGGCCCTCGTACTAGCGAATGTCGAATGCAAGTTCGTTATTACAAATATATTTGTACTAAACTCTAATAATTCGAGTCCTGTAGGATAGAGAGACTGACATTAGACCAGAGCAAACTAATAACCTGGTTCTGTTATATTCCAGGCGTCATCAAGCGAAGTGATGATGCTGCGAGTGGCGCGACGGTACGACGCGGCGACGGACAGCGTGTTGTTCGCGAACAACCAGGCGTACACGCGCGACAATTACCGCAAGGCGGGCATGTCCTACGTCATCGAGGACCTGCTGCACTTCTGTCGGTGTATGTACTCCATGAGCATGGACAATGTGCACTACGCGCTGCTCACCGCCATCGTTATATTCTCAGGTGAATATCATATCTTTATTTCGTGCAGCTTTGAGATTCTTTGGGCTTGCGTGCTGGGTCGGGTCTGACTTACTAAGGATTAAGTCCAGATATCGAATTGATTACGAATTGTCTTTTTAATGGGCGAGTGCGAAGAATGACATGGAGAAATTTATTGATGAAAGAAGTAGAGTAACATCGGCTACATGCTGGGTGAACACCATTGAACAGCTACACAGTCTTAGAGATGACATATCCAACTTGACCTTTAAACAGGAGTGATGAGAATTGGACACAGAGGATTTATTGAATCAACAGCAAATATATTACAATATTTTTCTGTGTAAGAATGTTATCTATTGAATTAGTTTATTAGTACGCGCCTTACAATCTACTTAGTTTGTGAAGAGTCGGAGCGTGTGGGTCGGTTGCAATGCAGAATCCGTATTTTACGGACCGTGTTGCAAATACACGATATCAGACGCTGAATCGTACTTTGTTGCACATGGTCTGGTCACTCGTAGCTCACAAATAGCAAAAACTTGTATTTGATGAGATTTGTTTTTATTTCCAGACCGGCCAGGCCTCGAGCAACCCCTTTTAGTGGAGGAAATCCAGAGATACTACTTGAAGACGCTGCGGGTTTACATTTTAAATCAGCACAGCGCGTCGCCTCGCTGCGCCGTGCTGTTCGGCAAGATCCTCGGCGTGCTGACGGAACTGCGCACGCTCGGCACGCAGAACTCCAACATGTGCATCTCGCTGAAGCTGAAGAACAGGAAACTTCCGCCATTCCTCGAGGAGATCTGGGACGTGGCCGAAGTGTCGACGACGCAGCCGACGCCGGGGGTGGCGGCGCAGGTGACCCCCATCGTGGTGGACAACCCCGCGGCGCTCTAGCTGGCGCGCCGGCGCCGCGCCCCGCCGCCCCCGCCGCCGCCGCTCCCCGCGCCGCCGCCGCGCGCCCCCGCGGCCTGCGCTGAGTGCGGGACCCGCCCCGAGGAGAGAACGCTCATAGACTGGCTAGTTTTAGTGAAGTGCACGGACGCGATCGTGGGACCGCATCGACGCGTCCGTGAGGACAGTGCAAATATTACCGCTAGGGCCGGTTCGTACGTGTCCGGTGACCGACGACGATGATGCGCGTGAGATTAGTGAATATATGTGTTGTTGAACGTTTGGAGAGTATATTTAGTGTTGATCGTCGGGAGCGCCGCGGCCGGCGCGTGTCGGCGAGCTGTCCGCCGCGCGCCGGCCGCGGCGACTCCGCGTTTTTTTCGTTTGCGACCGGAAACCGAGTCGGTCACTCGGATACGCCCGTATGATAAGACTTCTTTCGATAAATAAGTTCACCTGTATTGCGCGTACATACGAGAATTATAAAGAAAAAAAGTAATATATGAAGAGATGTTTCTATTGGGTGAAAAGTTTAAACTTATGTTTATTTACCAAAATTAACTATACGTTGATCGACCTTTTGACTATAATATTGTGCTGGGTCGTTGGCAGCGGCCGACGAACGCGCGCCGACCATATTTGTTTATATATAGTTTATGTGAGACGTTATCGTGTCGTGTCCACTTAGTTCCGATTCATGTTCCACCATCCAGTGCCCGTGTCCTCGACTAGACGAATAATTATAATTTATTATTGCTGTGATTACATTTATAACATGTTGAATTACCTATCGTAGGAAGATATAAGTGCGTCTTATTAATTTAATGACATTTGTCGTCGGTAGCTTTTGCAGACATACTCGTTTCCAGTTGTAGTTGTTTCAGTGAACATGGACACACGAGCACTTGTACTGGTCACACTCGATCGTAACGTTACATATTGACAGTCCGCTGCAGCCACTGCGGCGCCCAAGGTCTGGTTTACATTCGCTCGAATAGTTTATGATGTTCACTTTCAACCATTCAAGTACTGAAAGGCCAAATAATGTAACAATTTGTGCAATTTAATATTATTTTCCATAAGTATAAATATCTTAGAACACATAAAACTGTAACACATTTTATTCTACATTGGAGGCAGGTTTGGGAGTAGCGAGCGGTTGAAAAAGTATCCTTAACGTAGCGGTTATAGAGGCGTGGATGCGCCTGGGCAGCTGCTTGTAGATTTCTAGTAGTAATAGCTCGCAATGGCAACGTGGGCTCCCACATTCAAATACATTTCTAAGTACAAAAGGCAGCTAGTTGTTTTTTAATGTTATGTAAAATAAACAGAATGTTAAAGTTTCTATATGTATTTGGCCGAGCTTACTCTATGGGAACAATGTTGATAGTATAGGCGAAGAATAGTTCGGCGTCCAGCGACGTGACAGCGTCGGTACACCCAAACCTGCGCTCGCATACTGCGTGGAATTTGTACAATCGTCATTAAGTAACGTGAAAATATTGTATAGTGTATCTATTGTAATACTAAAATGCATGTTCAACATATTGCGACATACTGCCGGAAAGTACGATTTACATACGAAATGCCTTATTTCGCGTTACCTGTATTGTGTACCTACATTGTTGGTGAGTGGAAAAATCATAGTATATAGAACTTAAAATTAATCGATCTCAATTACCGGTAAGCGTTGTTAAACCGTACGTTAAGCGTGTTTCCGTTCGTGGCATCATTCTCATTCGACGACGCTCCACCTCGCTCGACGGTGTCCGTCTCGAAGCTTCCTCACAATGTGTCCGTTACACACACACACACACACTACCGTAGTGCTATCATCTCGTATCCTCACTGTCAGTGTCACCGCTCGCGACATTTCACCACATTATGCGGTTAAGTAATAATAGTAAGTGTCTGTTTGGTGCATGTTGAATGTGTCTTCTTTACATGCCATTAGGAGTGTTGTGTATATTTACATTACGAGTATGATTGGAGTTTTTGAAAATGCATTTCTTATACGTATAAAAATTCAGCGTGAGACGATCGGGCTTGCACCGCGGAGCGCGCTAGTCCGCTTTAAACGATATTTTCGATTTAAAATAATTTTATTGTAGCATTAGGCCTTTCTAAAATAGCAAATCGATGCACAAACGTCACTGGAGTGTCTTAGTGTCTCCTGGTGTATTAGGAGCGTATTGATAACGAACACACTGCCATTATAAACGTAATATACACCCCCACGGTGCGATGTTGTATGCGTGAAGTTAGCGGTTTAATTGTATTGTACGAGTATTGAGTATTGACCGTTTAAGTTGTTATGATCTGTAGATAGGTTCGAGTTGGACAGTGATGAGATCTTGCGCTACGATACGTTGCCTTACGAGTGCGGCGCGGCGGCGCGGCGCGGGGGCGGTCGGCGCCACGTGTCGCGCCACGCGTGTGCCTCGCGTGCGCCACGCGTCCGCCACTCCCGCGCCACGCCACGCGCCCGCCACTAACATAACTGCCATACGATAAGTAATAATTGTTATACAACATTCGACGCGTAGAGTTTCATAATTAGCTTCATAGTTTCGGCTCCCGTCGGTGCACAGCTGGTCGTGTTTGATACATATTATTCAATTTCGAAAGTGTAATAGATTTATTAAGTATAATAATCTCACACGAGAAAGTAATAATAAATAATGAGAACCCTAATATAATTTGTGTCTTAGCTGATAAAGTAACATTAGTGAGATAATAAGTTTATATCGCTCATTGAGATAGATTCGGAGAGACGACACACGCGACCACCGCTACATGGGGATGGAAGGATGATGGATTTGGAGGATGCGACGCTCGACGGTTGGACGGTTCCGATGGTTCGCTGTTAGGACGTGTTGCCCTTTTCGTTGCCTTCAGCAGTAACAGTTTATTAGTGCTTCTAGCGGAGTGTTGCTAGTGTGCCCACTGTCCAGTTCAGAGTCCACATTTCAAACCGGCTCCGTTGAAACTTTGTATATACATAGATACCTTTAGATTCTATTGGCATATGTTTGACATATGTACGTTTATTTTTATTCATCTAAAGAAGTACAGATGGCTGTTGTTATTTTTATATTATTTGGGTAGAAGTATATTTCTTGTAAATGACCTTTGTATTTATCTTTTGTAAGCTTTGTAAGACGTAGGGCCGTAGGTTAGTGTACGAACTACGAATATTGTGATTGATTATTTCTTTGAGTTTGTATTTACCGAGATATTTTGTTCTGCGTATATATACTTCGTTTCGACAGATATTCTTAATAACTTTGTTACTTCAGAGTGCAATATGTACAAATATTTACATATAAAATGTACAGTCAATTTTTAGTTTTAATGTGTCAACGCAATATGTATCGCTCCGGATTCGTTGAATGTACACAGAAAGGCATAATAAAATGATATCACAAGTGAGTCGCGATTTTGTCGCGACATTCACTCTCACTATTGTGTTTTTCTAATATTTAAGTGATTAATTTTATTATAGAGGAACTAGGCGAACTTTGTATTTAAATTTGCTTATTTTTTTTAGCAGATTAGATTTGTTTACATTGATAAGACGAATATTGTACATTTTGAATTGATTTTAAAGCGATTTAGTTGTTATTTAGTAACGAATTTTCTTATTAGGTGTAACTGGCAGCCTCGTGGAGTGGCTCGGGGTCCACTGATACCAGTGCGACGCGTGCAATGTGGATGTTTAGTTGTGGGCACCGAGCCGCGCCTCGCGCATGCGCACGCGCACGCGACCGCGACCCGCCTCCGTTCCGCCGCCTTACCTCTATATGGTTTCTGATATTTGCACTAGTTGCACTCTCAACGACCACCAGTGGAACATAAAGGCCAAAATTTCTCACTTCTAGTGCCACGTCTGACGATGGAAAGGCTGATAAGCTATAAGGGCCCATTCCGTGTTTGTCTAAACACATTTTTTTTTTGTATACTATTACTTAAAACTTATTAGTCCGCTGTAACTATTATTTTCCCCCTAATACTTTGCCTTTGTGAACCCCGCGTTATGTTTAACAACAATGGTGAAGAGAATTAGATATAGGGAACAGACATGACGATATGTTAAAATTTTAGAGAGTCAACTTTTATAAATGATTACAAAAACAAACCGTGAAAAGGTGTGTACAAAATGAGGAAATTTGTATGAAACTTGTTATGCGAATAAACTTACACCACAAGATAAATTATAAAAAAAATATTTTTGCCTTTTATTTCCCCTGTCAGGACTCTGAACTCATTACTCTATGCGAGAATCTGCTGATTTAACAGAGACTACCTAACAGCCAGTTTCTTCATTAATGGTAAACGCAACGCCAAAAGTAAGATGCATAAAAGTTGCCAAAACATAAACGACATAATTTAGGTAAAAGTAATTATAACTATTGCAGTCAACAAATAAAATGGCCGTTTCTCAGCAGGTGACGAGCCGACTTTAAAAACAAATGTGGGTTCGATTCCCGCTTGGATATAACATGCGTGTGTGGTCACATCTGTTTGAAACAGATGTTTCGGATCTGTGATTTAAGAGACCGAAGATTCCGTAGTTAGCACTACGCAGCCCTGATCACAAAGTTAAGTGTGTATATGTCGTAGTAACTTCAAATTTATCCCTAAGGGCTCTCGAACATTTCCATTCCTCTAATCCTAGTAAGTTCCCAATTTCCTACGAAACTCTCCGCCGGACCCCTGCAGTTGTTAAGCAAAAAACAACATCCACGATGAAAGATAACCGTATCTTGTGGTCTCCGCTATATTTACTCGTGACTACATTAGATTCAATGCATTAATTATTCTTAAAACAAGCACGTTTACGTCACTCTCCTTCCAAACTCTATTTGGAACAATTTATTTGCTTGATAAAGAACATGTAATACTATGCAATGATTTTAAGAACATATTAAATATACTTACTAGTTAAAATTAAAAATAATTAAAGATTTGTAGTATGTGTACGTAATTCCACATTGTGTACCTAAATTTATTTAAGTCTTGATTATGCCGATGTCAGCTATCTAGATCTCACCGAGGACCAACTTTCTAAATTTGAGCGTTTCCAAAATTTCTGCATTAGATTCATATTTGGTTTACGCAAATATGATCATGTGTCCGAGTTTCGTGCTAAGCTCAAGTGGTTACCCATAAGACTTCGTCGGAATGCCCATATTCTTTTTCTTCTGTATAATGTTTTGTTTAGTCCTAACACTCCTTCTTATCTAAAAAAACGATTTTTATTTCTCAATGACTCACATCCCAAGTCCTTGAGATCGTCGGTGAACCTGAGATTAAAAATGCCTGCGCACACCACCACATTCATGGACAAATCGTTCGTCGTTGAAGCTGTTCGATTGTGGAACGCGCTGCCTCTTATGGTGAGACGGGCGAAAACAGGCGAAAACACTGTCATTATTCAAGCAGCTAGTCAAAGATTACTATCTTTCTCACTAAACAGATACATTGATGTGTATGTATGTATTATACATGTGTTTTTATTTTTACTATCATTATTATTTTTCTTTTGTATGTATGTAATATGTAGGTATATATTATATGTGTATTTATGTATGTAATGTTTATAAATTATTTGTTTTTTTTTTTTTTTTTTTTATTTATTAATATAATATAATCTACTGCACTACCCTCTCTTTCTATTTCTCGTTTTTATATCCATCCCATGGTTGTCTGGAAGACATTGCCTAGAGCGATAAGACCGCCATTTGTACATGTGCCGTTTTTTTTTTTTTTGTTTGTTTGTTTTGTTTTTATTTATTTATTTATTTAATATTTGGGAAACAAACAGAAAATATCAAATATAAATAATAAAAGAATATGTTACAGAATCCAGCGAAGTTTCCACTAATAAATAACACAGGTATGGAAAGAGTGAACAATAACATTAATTAAAATACAATGAAATAAAGGTAAAAAACTTAAATAAAATAATGCATAAAATGTAGTTGGAGAGTTAACAAATTAGTTTCCACATAGAGATTCTATTATATAACGTTTAAAACTATTCATAGATATAAAAAACATATCGATGTCGGAGAACTGCATGTTATGAATATTACTAGCTCGTCGTACGAATGTATTTGAACCATAATTTGTTTTAGATGTCGAAGGTCGGAATACTTTTTTTTCACGTGAATTAACACGTGGGCATCTGAATGAAAGTCTGCTTAAAAGGTAAGAAGAATGTTGTTGACAATTTTAAAGAGAAAGACTTGATCCCTTATCTCTCTACGATTAGCTAGAGACATTATCCTCGGAAGTTGTGGCAATTTTTTGTAATTGAACCGGTATTCAAGATTTTTAAGAAATTTCTCTTGAATCCGTTCCAGTCGCTCAATATAAATTTTGTAATGCGGGTTCCAAACTACTGAAGCATATTCCAAATGAGAACGCACAAAACAATTATACAGGAGTTGTACCGTAGAAATACTTTTAAAGTCTTGACTTACTCTAAGAATAAATCCTAACATTTTGTAAGCTTTATTAACAACTTCAGTAATGTGAGAGTCAAACATAAGTTTAGAATCTAAGTAAATACCTAAATCTTTTATTAAAGTAACCCTCTGCAAAACTTTATCATTAATGCTGTAGTCATAGTGTATATTTTTTTTTTTCGGGAATAAGTAATGATGTTACATTTATCCGTGTTAAGGTATAACTGATTGGCTTTACATTAAATAGATAATTTTTCCAAATCTTCCTGTAACAGCAATCATCCAGGGTTTTAACTATCTTGTATATCTTTTGGTCATCTGCATATAAACTAAAATCAGTATTTTTAAATATTTCACCAACATCATTAACAAAGATATTAAATAGTAGAGGACCTAAATGGGAACCCTGAGGAACCCCCGATGGTACCGGTGTAAATGTAGAACTAAATCCTTTAACTGTTACTGCTTGGCAACAATCCCTCAGATATGAATCCACCCAGCGTAATAGATCACCATGAATACCAAAATGATATAATTTTGATACAAGAATGTCATGATGGATTCTATCAAATGCCTTGGAGTAGTCAGTGTATACTACATCAACTTGGCAACGATCGTCCATAGCATTCGTGATAAAATCTATAAACTCACATAAATTTGTTTCCGTGGATTTTTTACTGAGGAAACCATGCTGCTGCTCTATTATATGTGGTCTAATAAGAGGTTTCATTTGATCATAAATTATATGTTCGAATAATTTCGGTATAACACTTAATTTTGATATGGGTCTGTAGTTTGCTATATTGTGTTTGTCTCCTGTCTTAAAAATAGGTACTACGTATGAACGCTTCCATATCTGAGGCATCGTTGATGATGTTAGAGAAAGATTAAAGAGAATGAACAAAGGTAAACTGAGTTGCTTATGGCATTCACGCAAAAATAATGGCGGGATACCATCTGGACCAGTACCCTTCGTAACATCAACTGTTTTAGATATTTCAATACAGTGGCCTGAGATATGTAAAGAGAAGAAATATCAGCACAGGTTTTGCCACAGAGGGTCCTTTGAGATAATGCCCCGTCTCCTTTGGAGAAGGAGCTACTGAAATGGCTATTGAATAAATCACAAATTATTTTACCTTCTGTGGAAGAGACATCATTTAAAAATAATCTGTCGGGTAGATCCCCGCTCTTTTTTTTAGATTTAATGAAAGTCCAAAAATACTTACTACAGTGCCGAATATTATTTTCACAGTATTCAATATATTCGTTATAACATGTAACAGTTAAGATTTTTTGTCTTTCGCGAAGAGTAGAGAAAGAGCAATAATCAGTGTGACGTTTATACCGCTTCCATTTTCTATGGAACTTTAGCTTTTCTTTTATAATTTTAATTAGAGCAGACGAATACCAAATTGGATAATTCGATTTATTGTGTAATAATCTTAACGGTACGGACTTTTGAATAATCTCTTCAAGTTTTTGATAAAAACTAGCGACGGCTGAGTCAATTGACATACCCTGAAAATATAAATTCCAATCAATTTTACTTAAAGCTACATTGATTTCAGAGTAATTACATTTATGAAATAGTTTTATTAAACGAGGTGGTGAACTTAGCTGTTTGAAATTTATGCCTAGGATAGTTATATCCAGAGACGGATGGTGAATATCTTCATTGACAAGTTGTAAAAGTTTGTGTGTGTTTGTACAATAAAGAGTAAAATAAATAAATAAATAAATAAATAAGTCTTGCCACTTTTCGTTATTTAAAAAAATTTAGCTGGAAGGCGCAGAATTAAAACACTAACAAAGTTAACAATTAATTAAAGGATTTATTTTCCGTTTACGGGTCTACCTCGGTGGCGTAGTTTTATTCCGAGTAACTTGCTTCGAAGCATTTACGTCTCAGGTTCGAATTTCGGTTGGACAGTGATATTGGGTTTTTCTTCTTAGTATTATCCCGGAGTTTCATCGGACGATAGACAACCCTCCCCCCCACCCTTTCCTATCACATCATGTGACGTATTACAGACGGCGAAAAGTAGATGTAATAATTGCCTCTGCTTATTCCATAGAGGATAGAAGGCGTATAACCCTATGTGAACAATGCACAACGCCGTTTGTTAAAGAAGTTAATTTAATTAATTTATTGGTACGAAATTTTTATTTCTTTGTTATTGCAATTGAATAATAACATGAGCATGCCGCTCGCCTGTTGGTAACATCTACAGATCGTATTTAATTGGTACATCATTAGATAACATTTATTTATCGCGAACATAACTTCTTGGTGACGGGGAATTCCCAAAGTACCTAATCTATTTTATAATTAGTTAAAATGTAACTAGAAAATGTTAGGCATGCCGCACGCGTTCTAACAACATTTTATAATTTGTTTCATTCAGTTCATGAGACTTAACATGTGAAGTGCCACTCTGTACGTACTTTCAAATTAGAAGTCCTGTATAATGTTGCTACTGTTTATGGGTGTTTTCCAGGACCTCGAGTTTGTATCTCTTACCGTCAAGCAAATGGCATGCTTGTCTCGTGCAGAAAAAATATTTAGACACAGACATTATAGTAGTCAAAAAACGATTTCAATTGAATCTGTTAATAAAAATTCTAAAAAGTAGTTATAGAAGTCGTATAACAATCATAAGCATACCACCGATTTAAAGAGATTTTTTTAGGATTTCATAAATTAACCTTAATTAAATTATGATAGTACTTATGAAATTTAAAATTTAGAAAATCATAAACCGTAATTACGTCATAATAAGTGGCGGTTATGAGGAAACAATTTACATTCCATTTCTTCATTAATTTAACCATAGTAAGAAATAAAATAATAATACATTTCGGACCGATTTTTCCTTATTGCTTCATACGCACGCATTTCGGTTTATCATCTCATTTCTGTGAATATAATTACGGCAGTCATAAAATTGATATTTTGTTTAAAAAGATGCTTTATGAATGCTCGAATTAGCAATAAAATAGCGTACTGTTGATAATTCATAATAAATAAATTTAAATTAAATAAATGTATCTGTATCGCATGAAATCTTCTAGAATTAAATCCTTACGGACGCCTTATGCCCATCGACAACAGAACCTTATGGAATTGCAGTAATTGCGACTGACGCGAGTGGAAGCTCGGTACTGCTTTTAAAACCATAATATTTATATTTAAAAATCACTTTACTTTGTTTCTGTTTAAACTATGATTTCTGTGGAATTGTAAAAATCATGATTTAATAGTCTTTTCCTGATTATTTTCTTATTTTACGTCAATAATCAAAATGACACTACATAATGTACTAAACTGGCGTTACTAAACATTTACCCTATTAGGTACTACTAAAAATAAGCTACCTTTTCCATGTAAATTTTCCTAAATAACGTAATTTATGGGAAATTTAAAACAAATATTCCATTTCAACTTCCAAATTTATTGAACGCTGTTTATATTATTACTTTTCTAAAATATTTTTTAATTGCCCTCCTGTAATTGTATAAAATATAGCAAAAACAAATTAATGTTCCTTTTATCTCACGACATGATACCTCATTATCTATATTGTGTTGTGGTGTCACTGTGTGTAGGTCTTATCCTTAACGACGTTTTGTTAATAAAAACAAACTTCTTTTCACTAACCTTTGTTTTTAATGTTATTGACCCGGAACTTAAAGTTTATTTGAAATCATAATGTTTAGGCACGGCATTGTGAACCCATAGCACCAGATTATTATCGAAGCCAAGACGAGAGATCATAAGAGACTATCGAATAACGATGAAATGGGGTGCCAAGACGAGAGATCATACGAGACTAGCGAATGACCATTGATTATTATAATTACTATGATTTAATGAAATCGGGTAATACATCCATTAATTTTACCGACGTGAACAGTCTTAAAAAATTTTAAAAACCGAGGAAAGTATGGTATTTATATTATACTTACCAATGACTAGACGAGCAAACTATTAGTTTGATGGTATGAATTGATTCCTTCCTTCCTTCCTTCATTACGCATTCACGCCTGATTTTAATGTTTTTGTTGTAAATTGCAATGCATTGAACTCTCACTCTTGGCCTTAAGGATCTTGGAGTTTACGAAACTCGTTTTAAATTCTTAAATGTTTAAGATATTCGACAGTATACATCGTACAATATCGACGCTAGAAAGCATAAACGCTGTAACCCTGAAAGTATGAACTTTACACCAGAGCCAAAAAACTTTTGAAATTTTAGAAAAAAAATCATAACTCGTGAACCGTTACACCTACAAGCTTGCGGTTTTTAGCAAAGTTGTGCAGTTTGTGCTCAGCTATAATATGGTCATTAGCTATTTCATCTAAAGTTCCCTGGACAAGATTTAATATGGGTTACAGCAAATAGAACTTTTTTTTGAGACCTTGAAAACGCTGTAACCATATTAGACAAAGTATGAAAGATTCGTTTTGTCACGTTTTTTGGGAAAGCATAAACGTTGTAATTAGCATACTCTTTATTTTAAAATGCTGTAAGCAATGGAACAGATTATACTTAAACGTCAATAAAATGCTGCAACTATGGTAGAAGTTGAAATAAAAGACTTTTAAAAAATTAAAAACTAATATTTTTATTAGGAACTCTCTTTTTGACTACAAAATTATTATATTAAATTAACTTTTATTACTCTACTGTATATTCCTTTGTAGAAATCTCTCTTACATTAAATGGTAAGCAATAAAAACAATCTAAAAATACAAAAATGAGTAATCCTTTACTTTTATGATTCAACCTCTCATTGATTTTTAACTCTACTATATTATAGACTTTTTCTTTCTCATTAATCTTCTGAACATCTTTATTCCTTTTGAACAGCGTTCTTCGGAATCAGCTTCTTTTGCTTTGGAATCTTCGAAGAAATAACTTAAAAATGAAATTCTTAAAAAAATCATAATCGAATCATAACAACTAGCTTTAAAAGCTATTTAAGCAATATTAATAATTAAATAAAACAAATAATATAAATACAATTTATAAAATAAATGAAACAAACACATTAAATAAATAGGTAATAATAATTGTTTTCTTCAACTAAATATTATAGAGAAAATTAACTTTGGTCAATATTTCCTTATCATAATACGTTCGATTATTGAGGATCTTTTGTTTCTTCAGAAACATTATTGTTATTATAAGGTATTGACGATGAGTATGGAGCTGGTGTCGTAAAAGAAAACACGGTACCTTTTTGGTTCCAACGTTTTCTTTTTGGAAATTTCGACCTTCACAATAAGCCCCATGGACGGCTGGAAACGAAAGTGAATACTGAGGAATTAAAAGTTATTATGGAAGCGGATCCATCGCAAACCACTTTAGAGTTAGCTGCAGGGTTAGGTGTGAGCGATAAAAGTATTTTAATCCTTTTGAAGCAAATTAGAAAAGCAAAATAGCTTGAAAGGTACCTCATAGATTGAGTGAATCAAACCAGCAAAATCGCGTCGAATGCTGCGTTACATTGCTCAACCAACACTATCATTATAGGATTTGTAATCGAATGATTACCTGTAATGAAAAGTTCTTCACAATGGCTGGATCCTAGAGAACCATGCAAATCCTGCCCCAAGCGAAAATTGATTCAACGAAGATTAGTTTTGAGTGTTTGGTGGACTAGCGCTGGTGTCGTTCACTAACGCTTTCTAAAATCTGGCCAAACGATTATGGCAGATATCTATTATCAGCAACTGGAAACCATGATGGGCAAACTAGCTGCCAAAAGGAGGCTGGTCAATCGCTGTAGGTCACTGTTGCTTCAGGACAAGGCTAGACCACACACTGCACAACAGACAGCCACTAAACTAGAGGAGTTGCAATTTAAATGTCTGCGACATCCGCCGTACTCTCTCCGGACCTTGCTCCAACAATTACCATTTTTTCAGTAAATTCAATAACTTTTACATTGAAAAAAATTCGACTCCGATGTGGCATTCCAAACCGCCTCCAGAAAGTTTATTGATTCTCGCCCCCATGTTTTTTTTAGTAAAGAGATCATTGAACTCCCTACAATTAGTAAAAATGCATAGATAACAATGGCGCATACTTTGATTAATTAATTATATTTAAAAAAAAAATCAGTATGTATTTTTCCCATACAAAATGCCAATTTCTCATGCCAAAACCTAGTATTAAGAATTTCTATCAATTTTCTGTTTATTTCTTTATAGATTTTTTCACTGAGAATCGTTATTTTTTTATTATTACAATTTTCAGTTTCATCTATCATATCATCATTATTTGAGATGGAATTAAACTCTAGTGTTAAATATTTTCGCTATATACGACGTTCAAACGACATCTGAAATCAAATTACTAAATATATTATTTAATTAGGTAATTTTAACATTTATTCTTAAAATGAAAAAAAAATCTCAGGACGTTTTTATTATAACTCACAGACTTATTTTATCTACTGCTTTTGCTTATCAAAATTACAAAATTTTAGTCAATGGCAATTAAGAGATTTTCAAGATCTCAAGAAATGCTTCAAAATTGTATTACTAAAATTAATATTGCTCCTACATTTTACATAACGATAGGAGTTAGGTTATAATTTACCTATTACAGTAAATCATAATAAAAGGAAACATTGGACAATGGTTAATTAGTGTATAATCAATAAAAAAAATTATTAATGTAATTAAAAACTTATCGTTAATAGGGCGCCCAATTGGCGGAAAGCTCCAACTTACAGCAAACACAACACTGCACGACACGAAGCGACTAAGACGTTTCGTCGGCTGCAAAAAGGTGCCACGCGACTGTATTAACGCAGTAATTCAAAGATTTTCAAACGATCGATACGGTACGGATCGTATTTTCAAACGATGTAAAAGGATTTAAATTAGTAATCTCCTCATGTCACATACCATGTAAACGTTGTAACCTTTAGAGTGTATATTATTTACATACCCTATAAACGCTGTAACCTGAGTGTGTCTAAAAATGTTTTCCCGTATTAACGTAGTAACCATGGTCACACTTTAGATTACGACCGATCAAATGGTGTAAGTACCTTAACTACAAAATACACTAGTTTTTCGGTGGGTTACAGCAATATAAAGTCTGAGATATGTAAAAAAATCACCAAAATTTTACGCTGTGCAAAAATTTTTTTTCATCCTAGAGCAACGAGAGTAGGTTCATTCGACGCAGAAAAATTTCCTGATTCCAACGGTGTAAAAAACGTATTTTCGATATTTCAAGGGTTACAGCGTTTATGCTTTCCAGCGTCGATATACAAACAAACTTGAGTAACATCACATTGACCGCTCATTTCATTCTCTTGCGACGTCTCGTTGCGGGCGCACGTATTTAGTTGAAAATACACAAAATTAATTACACCAAAATGTTATTAAAAAGTTTATTGATCATAGTTATGTTACAATTAACTTCAGAAACATGTAAGTAATTAAGACAGAGTTTAATTTCCAGTATTATAAGTAAACTAACGCTGTCGTGTTCAACCCACAGATGGACAAGCGCAAAAAAAGTTTTTTCGTAAAGATTACACCTTTTTAGAAGAGACTCAGAGTTTTTATAAATTTTTCTCAATTGCTAAAACTTATCAAGAGGCGGTAACAACGTGTGGCCGACAAGGCGCTACGTTGTTCTACGCTGAGGACAAACGTGAATTGGACGCAGTGGCGAAATTTTGGACACAGCCCAGAAATCTTATATTAATCGGCATATCGTCGTTAATTTCTAAGGGTGTATTCGCATCTGTCGATGGTGAGTACTGAGTATCCATTATACAGTAAATCATATGGACATCTTTATTGACACAAAGAATTAAGGCGATACCTCAAGGTCCATTTTCATACATTTTGTTTCGGCTTTAATCTGGGTAACTAAACAAGTATTGGCAAGATAATTTAAATAATCATGGATATTTCGGCCTTTAAAATTTAATATGACGAAATTTTAAAGGCAGAAATATCCATGATTATTAATTATTTTTACGTTTTTCTTCAACTGCGAGAACTATCACTAACTAGACGTGAATTTAAATAACTTTACTGTTTAGTTACCAGATTAAAACGAAACAAAATAATATCATAAAAATGAATTCTTTAAAGGTCATCTTGGTAATCTCCGTTCGCGATTTGAATTCCGAGGCTCAACAGTCCTTTTCATGTTATTTCTGGAAATTTGTGTTTATATTCCACATTTTTTTTTATCCGGGCTCGATAAAGTGACTCCATCGTATCTAATGGTAAGTGGAGAGGGGTCCAAGAGAATGTTGGCTGACGAGAGATGATTAACCCTCATTAGTCGATATAATTATGCCGGCCTGTTAGAACCGGATATACATAGGCTAATCCCGGAACGCGACTCAGTTACGTCGTCCACTATGGCGGGTTTTAACACCTTTTGTACTGTGGTCTCTATCTGGGCGGATATAAAATACATCCTGCCACCAGCAAAATATCTATACTTAATATGTTCAGTACCTACATTTAATACTGACTTTATTGTAATATGTGGTTAAAAGTGATGACACCCTTTGATAACATGACCATAAAATAAGAACAATAACTATTTTCCTACAAATAATTTGCAGAGTATATTAAATTAATGAGATGAAAACATTGCAATAGTTAACATACATGGACAATGTTACGAAACGTAATATATAGCTTTGTTTTATTGCAAAGGAATTCTGTTTATAATACCCAATGACCTCACAAGCAACAATTTAAAATAATCTGTATATTAATCAGTGAAACGAAATCTTTGTACACATTTTTAAGCACATTACACGCCTGAAGGAATGTGATATTTGACATAATTAAACTATTCCTTAAAGAAAAGAAGTGCAGAAAAATAAAATTGATGTGTTCACTTGTTCGAGCGCTAAACAAGCGCTCATAAGTCAAAAATATTAATGACACACACGTTGTTTAACAAACATACATGGACAATGTAAGCTGACTAAATCTTTAAGTACGCATAGATCTTTTAATTTTAAGTATTGGCCTGGATTCAAATAAAGACCACACACGTAATACGTACATGGAATTGCAATGGAAATACCGCATTCTAACTTTGGTTGTTTCTGTCTTGAATATTATCGTTGGGGTTTTTTAGAATGTCTTGAAGAAAGCTGTTACTTATATTTTAACTAGGTTTTACTCGTGGCGTCGCAACCTGTATATTTCCCGGAATAAAATTCCCTACTGTACTTTTCCGGTAGATGGACTATCTCAAAAGTTAATCTAAGAAATAGTATTCCTGTCTACCAAATTCCATTAAAATGTATTAAACACTTTTTGTGTTTACTTCTAACAAATATCGAAACATCTTCACTACTTTTTGCATTAGTAAAGCTCTTAGTTTTAAACCTACGTAATAAATCCTCCCGCTGTCTTAGCCTTGAACTTAGAAATGGCGTAAACCTAGGTTGAGTTTTTTATACACATACGAACATTTAAGATCAAGTTAAATAACAATTACATAGTATCATAGTTTTCGTATCATACATAGCTCGATTTTCGACAATTAAATTTTTTATGGACTTTTAACTGGTATTTGGACTAGTGCAAAGTTTCCTTAGCCAGTCTCAAAATTATAATAAATATTTCCATTTTACAGGCAGACCATTGACGGATGTTCACAATGATTGGCTACCTGGTGAACCAAACGACGAAAATGGGGAAGAAAGCTGCGTTGTTATGAACAAGAAGGGACAAATGAATGATGTACCTTGCAGACTTAAATATGCTTTCATTTGCAAAAAGACGTTGGCAAGTTTAGAATGGAACGCACATTGCCAAACTCCGTATAAACGTACGTATTCATATAAGATTTAAGGCTCAAAATTAGCTTAAACACTCCCCTACTAAATTTGTAACTCGCTAGTCTCTAAAAACAATAAAAATAATGTTAACAAAAAATTAAACCGCCTTCAAGAACCACTCAAAACCAAAAAATAATTTCACATAACAGTTATATATTGGATACCAATTTTGGAGTCGGTGCCTAATTAAAATTGCTAGTTAAGCTAGATAAATACATTAACAAATATACGAAAACAATGTGCTGCCAGCGTACAAAGTCAGCAAGTCAGATCGTCACCGGAGATGAACGCAGTGCCGCAGCACAGCAAATGGAAGCTGGAATGGAATATTTAATGATGATCGTGATGAAATTTTACGCCTCTGCCTACCCCTGACACGGGGAAAAGGTGTTATGCTATATGTATAAGTATGTGAAAATTACAGTCAACCAAACTCAATGCAAAAACATAACTAAATACGTGACAGAAAAGCTAAATTCGCGATTTCGTTTTCTTGGATGACATAATTATTCTAGTTTTTTTTAATTTTAAAACCAAACTACCGAAGTGATGTAGAAAAAAAAAATTATGGGACCAATCTGGAGAGAAATTCTTTCGAATAAAAAAAGAATTTTCCAAATCGGTTCATAAATGTTCATAAACGCGAGTTCTGAGGTAATAAACATACAAAAAAAAAAAAAAATTCACGTCGAATTGATAACCTCCTCCTTTTTTTGAAGTCGGTTAAAAACATTGTCGCTACTGGTCACTTCAAAAAGGCCTTCTATGAAAGGCAGAACAATATTACCTGCATCTTGGTCTCAGCTATGTACGAGTGCAAGATATTTCCCGAAATAAAGTCTCAATGTGTACATTTCCAACATAAAAATAGCCTATGAATCAACTGTTCACAAACTGCATTTCACCTTCTTGTTTTTATTTCAGGTTACATAGTAAATGAGGACCTCGGGAGATGTTACAAGTTCTTTCTGACTCCAATGAATTGGACAGAAGCGTTTGCAGTGTGTAACGCAGAGGAATCCTATTTGGCGATCATCAATAGCGACGAAGAGGCAAACTTCCTAAAGAAAATGACTAAAGATAATCCAAAGTACACAGTAAAGGGCAACTATTTGGCCGGAGTTGTTATGCTAGGTTTCCACAACCGCGACAGGCAGGGATGGCTTACTGTTAAAGGTCAATTTTATTGTGTTTTCTTACTTTAGTTCTATTTTCATCTTGACTTCTAAACAGAAACACGAACTCATGGACTGAATTGTAATAAACAATATCGCAATGAAATTAAAATACGAGCATAAATTAACCTTGCTCTTTCTTTGTCGTGTATTCGCGGAGGCCAGAAGCGGCTCTAGCTCATGTGCCGCCCGTGTGCAATCAATTCCTTCGCGCCCCCTAGGAGACAATGTAATCTTTAATAAATTTGATACTTAATTTTAAATCAAAAGTTATTGTGTAAAGTAAAGACGCCGCTCGCCGGCCTTAGCACGGGCGCATGTTGTTTGAGAGCGCCAGTGTCGCGAGCGACGCATGTTTCTTCCAAGGTGTTATGTCTGGCGCCTAAAACACTGCGCCCGTGTGCAGCGCACACCTTGCACAATAGGTAAAGCCACCTCTGGCGGAGACACTATCGTGTCTCAAGATAAATAAAGGTGTTATTAATTATATTACTTATTTTAGTAATATTTTCTAGGTGCCACACTAGAAGATAGCGGGTATACGCAGTGGGGTTACGCTCAGCCCGACGTGTATGACAAGTATCTGTGCGGCGCCATGTTCTACAATGGAGAACTCACCTACGGCAACTGTTCGCAGCGAAGCTTTTTCATATGCGAAAAAGAATATAAGTCCGGCTTCGACGAGAGGTTCGGAGACGAATAAGACTGATCTCACAGATAATAATAGTTAATTACTTTTGAAGGATGGAAACTTAATATTTAAGGAGACAATTTATGAATATATTTATGAAATTCTTACAACGTCTTGTAAAATTTAAGTTATAACAGATATAATTTTTGATCATAATAAGTTCATCTTTACACATAATAGGGTGTTTGACAATTTTTTAAAATGATAGAGGACTATTCACTTATAGCATGAATTATATTTTTACTGTTTAAATATGCTCAATTTATTAAATATCCGTGATTTTATTTTGTCGCGCTAAAACGCTTTGTCATGTGACGTTATCCCTGTGTAATGTCATCGCTCATATACAAACATTCGTGACAGTTCTGACACCTAACCTGCACCTTACATCAAAACAAATTGTCTACGATTTATATCTGCTAGTTGTTACTTTTCCCACAAAAAATGAATATGCCAGCATATAAATATTGTTCAGTGCCTTAAGGCGATACCTCAAGGTCCATTTTCATACATTTTGTTTCACCTTTAATCTGGGTAACTAAACAAGTATTGGCAAGTAAAGAATTTAAATTCACGTCTAGTTAGTGATTAGTTCTCGCAGTTGAAAGAAAAACGTAAAAATAATTAATAATCATGGATATTTCGGCCTTAAAATTTCGTCATATTAAATTTTAAAGGCCGAAATATTCATGATTAAAATCACTAACGTAATTAAATTCTTTACTTTACAGAAAGGTAACAAAATGTATATCGTAAAAACTCAACACCACATAATCCCGATAAATTTTCATTCATGTGCCAAAATCAAAAGATTTAAGAAAGAAGTGGTGGACTTTAGCACGATGAGATCCAAAATATACGTCGGATAAATCGACGATTTATTTTCGTGAAGTTCATTTCAATGTAAGTTTATAGTTGTATATTATGTTATAAATGTTGTTGTCACCTAAAAAAATAATGTTTTAATATAAGTGTCAAATATAGACTATGGTTTTTGTAACCTCGGTTTTTAAAAAGTTATGAGTGCGTGCCATCTGTTGTTCTATGTGTCATGCAGTCGTTACTATATATTTATTGTATTTTTTTAATTTTTTTGATTGAATGATGCAATGTTTATGAGAGATGACGTCACTAGGAATGGCGGCCGGCATCGCGTCGTTTTAGGCCGCGAGGGATACAGATTAAAAATTCAAAATTTTAATGACGTATATAAAATACTAGCTTTTGCCCGCGGCTCCGCCCGCGTTATAAAGTTTTTCGGGCTAAAGTTTTCCGTTATAAAAGTCACGCTATATATTTTCCCGGGAGCCTATGTTCTTCCCAGGGTCTCAAACTGTCTCCATACCAAATTTTATCCTAATACGTTGGGTAGTTTTTGAGTTTAACACGTTCGGGCAGACCGATGCAGCGGGGACTTTGTTTTATGATATAATTTTGTAGAACTTTTTAAGAGGAACAATCCCGTCATACATTATTGTAGCATAACTTTAACCGTTTACGCAGCGCACGCAACAGAAGCTCTCAAAACTAATAAATTGTCCCCGTTTTTGCATCATGTTTCATTACTGCTCCGCTCCTATTGGTCATAGCGTGACGATATATAACCTATAGCACTCCAGGAACAAAGGGCTATCCAACACAAAAATATTTTTTTCAGTTCGAACCGGTAGTTCCTGAGATTAGCGATTACTGCTCCGCTCCTATTGGGCATAGCGTGATGATATATATAGCCTATAGCATTCCAGAAACAAAGGGCTATCCAACACAAAAAGAATTATTCAGTTCAAACTCCTAGTTTCTGATATTAGCCATTACTGCTCTGCTCCTATTGGTCATAGTGTGATGATATATAGCCTATAGCACTTCACGAACAAAGGGCTATCCAATACAAAATGAATTTTTCAGTTTGGACCGGTAGTTCCTGAGATTAACCATTACTGCTCCGCTCCTATTGGGTATAGCGTGATGATATATAGCCTATAGCACTCCACGAACAAAGGGCTATCCAACGCAAAAATAATTTTTCAGTTCGGACCGGTAGTTCCTGAGATTAGGCATTACCGCTACGCTCCTATTGGGTATAGCGTGATGATATATAGCCTATAGCACTCCACGAACATAGGGCTATCCAACGCAAAAAGAATTTTTCAGTTTGGACCGGTAGTTCCTGAGATTAACCATTACTGCTCCGCTCCTATTGGGTATAGCGTGATGATATATAGCCTATAGCACTCCACGAACAAAGGGCTATCCAACGCAAAAAGAATTTTTCAGTTCGGACCGGTAGTTCCTGAGATTAGGCATTACTGCTCTGCTCCTATTGGGTATAGCGTGATGATATATAGCCTATAGCAAGCACTCCACGAACATAGGGCTATCCAACGCAAAAAGAATTTTTCAGTTTGGACCGGTAGTTCCTGAGATTAGCGCGTTCAAACAAACAAACAAACAAACAAACTCTTCAGCTTTATATAATAGTATAGATTTACAATACGTTTAAAACAAAAAAAATATTTGTTAAATATTGTCGCCCAATATTTTTTTCTCCTGGAGCAGTTTTATATTTTTTGGTTGCACCAGTCAAACACCCTATTGCGTAGACAATTTATTAATTACAATATAATGCCAATAAGTTTATTAACTGTCAGTGCTCGTGAATCCTGATGGATATGTAGTATGTATCTTTGCGGTCAAATAGCAGTGTGAAAGGTAGTGTTTTGGTTTCAAGAACATTGTGGCCAGTGCATGTTTAAGAGAGATCTGATACCTAATGTCATAGGTGAAGAAAGCAGCGTAGTGCCATAAAGTACTTTGTATTCTAAAATTATAGGTGGCGTTGTTACTATTTGTAATCGTCGACTTGCTTGTTTTGTAATTGGCTGTTAATTTCTATAACCGATCCCACTCCCTTTTAGTGATAATAAGAATATTTTTTTTTATTTTTACAAAAGACTTATTCCATTGATTTGTTCTAGATCAGATCGGAGATTAAGTTGGGGATCGTTTAATGAAATTGGCCGTTAGTCATGTAAAAGTATCGTTAATTCATTCAGGAAAATTAAAAGTACAAGATTGATCGACTAGAGATTTTTTTTTATATATTTAAATACTTTTATTTAGTTTTAATTATTCAATGTACTATGATGTTTAACTTTGACTGCATCTCAAATTTGTATTTTTGATTAATAAAAAAATTTGTACATTTGATTTGTTTATTTTAAGAATCAAAATGAAAATATGAAATAAAAATATGTGATATACTTTATGCAACTTTACAGGAAAACCATTTTTATTAGATTCAATATTACCGTTAAAACAGTAAAAAATCATGGTAGTGGCTATTTTAAATATTAAGGTGGTAGCTCAAGGTCCATTTTCATACATTTTGTTTCGGCTTTAATCTGGGTAACTAAACAAGTATTGGCAAGTAAAGAATTTAAATTCACGTCTAGTTAGTGATTACTTCTCGCAGTTGAAAGAAAAATGTAAAAATAATTAATAATCATGGATATTTCTGCCTTTAAAATTTCGTCATATTAAATTTTAAAGGCCGAAATATCCATGATTATTAATTATTTTTACATTTTTCTTTCAACTGCACACTAACTAGACGTGAATTTAAATTCTTTACTTGCCAATACTTGTTTAGTTACCCAGATTAAAGCGAAACAAAATGTATGAAAATGGACCTTGAGCTACCACCTTAACAAATTGAGTATTATTACGAGCATTAATTTTTTTTTTCAAGTAGACAAAATGTTACTGGTGAGTAACATAGTATATAGTACATAAAATAAAATAAAAACTACATACACCACACACATGGCAGGATCAAGTATCAACAGTAGGTTGTTCATGCTGATAAAGTGTTTATTGTTTAAAGATAACATTGGGTTACATCATTCAACTAACAGCTTATTTCATTCATTTGCGAAGTCTGTTCGCAAACACACCCCATATAAAAATTGTTTTAAAGTACAAAATGTCAATCAACAGTTCATTAATTTTATTTTTACTACAATTTGTACTGGACACACGTAAGTTTAAAACGATAACTTCTAACTTAATTAAAATTTTCTAAATTGGTGATTTATTTTATTCGTGTTTTACAGATGGACAACCTCACAATAAACAGTTTCGTGATGATTACACCTTTATCAAAGAGACACAAAGTTTTTATAAATATTTCTCTAACACTAAAACGTGGCATGACGCGTTGACGACGTGCGCTAGAGAGGGCGCTACCCTATTCTATGCTGAGGACAAAGAAGAGTTCGAAGCAGTAGCGAAATTTTGGACGCAATTTGGAGATGTTATTTTCGTAGGCATATCGTCTTTTTTTTCAAAAGGGGTGTTCACATCATATGATAGTGAGTACATTAGGGACTTTTACAAGCTCATTCAGCTCTTGTCGCAAATATTGAATAATTAAATTTAATTTAATCGTAAGGTATGTTATCTTAAATTGTAGTATCTCAGAAAAGATCAGAAGGTTGGCGATTAATTGGTAGCATATTATGTTGACCTTTGGTTATATACATACAGCTATACAATTAAACACCGTGATAGACGGCAACCATTACGTTGAATTCGACCGAAGCTAAAAAACTGATCACACACGCAACAAAGAGTTTTGTATTATTTCTAGAGGTTATCTAATAATCTGCAAAAAAATCCGATAGACGTCTTTCATCATTCTAACGTATTATAATACTTATTCTCTCTCACCAAGTGAGCTTTCAGCCAAACAATACATTACATATTCAGTGTAATCAGTATGACTATAAGTATTTTCTATATTTCATATTCCAGACAAACCATTAACGGATATTTACAATAACTGGTTTCCTGGAAAACCAGATGATAAAAATGGGGAAGGGAACTGTGTTATCATGAGTAAACGTGGACAAATGGAGGCCTTGAGTTGCACACAGAGATGGCCTTTCATTTGCAAGAAGACATCAACAAACGTTGTTTGGCACCACGACTGTGAAACACCCTACGATGGTATGTACTTGCTTTTTTATACAACTTCAGAAGCATGCCGTTCTTCTGATGGTAGGTAGTATGACCGCCCATAAATAGTAGCAACATCATCAAGAACCTTCACTACGCTCATCACCCTGAGACAGTAATTATTCTAAATACAATATCCTTCAAATAGGAATACAACAGTACAAGCACACTTCTGTGTCGCGGCAAAAATACACAAATAGCGAAGCCTCGCATATGAAAGGCCTATCACCAGTAAATCAACTAAATCATTTACAAATAGAATTGAATTTAATTTTATTTTATCCGTGGTGTTTTATAGCTAGCTTATCTAGTCGTAAACGTCCCTATCCTTGAGGTTAAAACGCCTCCTTAGATCATGATTTTGTCATACGCATTGTTATGGAGGGAAGTGGACAATAAATATATCCAACTCCTCATTATGTTTCTATTTGATTAATTTCGTTGCGGGATAATGACATATTCGTTTTTCCCTGAGACTCGCCGAGTTTCACTGCGCGGTGTCATAAAATGCTTGCCACTGCTGATCCTGGCTTACAGTTAAAAAAAAATAGAATTGCAGTGGTAGTTTTCATAACCTGGTTTTATGGATAAATATACCATATTACGAATAATTGTAAATCTATCTAGATGTAATTAATAATACAAAGATGTAAAATACAAGGTTATAACATACGTGAGGATCTCTGTTGCCATGTTATAAAGCAAAAAAATACCCGTTTTCTTGCGCTGGTTCTTTTTTATATTCCCTCGAATGTTTCTACACATAATGTGCATAATATTATGTGTTTTTTGGGGTATGATTTTTATAATCATTTTTAGTTTTTAGGTATATTGTTCAGACAAAATAGTTTTAGTAATACGACTTAGGTCTTACGCTATTGATAAACCTGCTACTGATAGTTAACAAGAGTTCCAAAGTCTTTGCGAAACATACCCGATTTGCTTCGAATTGGAATCTGTGTCTGAAAGGACACTCTCTTTCACAGTGTATGGCGGAAAATACACTTGGCAAATGAAAGTTCTCTAGTTGTTCTCTTGCCTACTCTTCCAAAGATTTTTTTTGCTTTTAAATACTTTGAATGACGAGACAAGCTTGCTGTTCGCCTGATGATAAGCTATACGAGCGCCCGTAAACAGTAGAAACACTATCCAACATCTTGAATTACAAGTTGAAGTTCGGTACTACACTGCGCTTGCCATCCTGAGACATGTCATGTTATTTTATTATGTCCAGTAGTTACACTGGCTTTCAAACCGGAAAACAACAATTATTACACACTGCTGCTTGGCGACATAAATAGACATTACGGTAGTACGTACCCAGGCCCACTCTCACAATGAGAGACCTACCACCAATATATAAGACGTAAGCCTACATGATTGTTTAAACATAAACCTTAAGCAAAGGACATTGATCTGTAACGTTACCATACGACATGCTTACACGTTCGTTTTTCCTGTATTTTAGGTTACGTATTAAACAAAGACCTTGGAAGATGTTACAAGTTCTTTTTGACTCCGATGAATTGGACAGAAGCGTTCGCAGTGTGTAACGCAGAAGAGTCTTACTTGGCGATCATTAACAGTAAGCAAGAGGCAAACTATCTTAAAAAATTAACAGAAGATGCGCCAAAAGACAAAGTAAGAGGTGACTATGCAGCCGGAGTTGTAATGCTGGGCTTCGGTAATCGATTTAAGCAGGGCTGGCTTTCTGTCAAAGGTAATTATTTAGCTGAACCTGAATCCTTATCCTTCCCCCACATTTCTTTCCCAACTATCCCTTCCCACTTTCCTCCAGAGCCCTACAGTCGCTAAGCTGGGGGAATCTAGAACCCCATTCGCTGTTTTCCCCCGGTGCTGACTGCGGGGTACCCAAAAAAAAAATTGATTGGTCTTGAAATTTTTACAGTAAGCTTATCTTCACCACTGGACTTCTAAAGGCTGAAGATGAAGATTATTATTAAATTGGTTTCAGGTGCCACTATAGAAGCCAGCGGTTATTCGCATTGGGGTTACGCTCAGCCCGACGTGGACAACAAGGACCTCTGCGGTGCCATGTTCTACAATGGGGAACTCACCTACAGCGACTGCTCGCCGCGCAGCTTCTTCATATGCGAAAAGGAATATACTTACACACGGCTTTGATCTAATGTTCGAAGACGAATTTTGGTCTGACGGATAAGAACAATACATTATTAATCCTCATCCTCGATTTATTTTACGGTTATTAGAATTATATTTATATACAACCAGTTATACATGTCAAATATTCAGGGTTGAGTGTGTACTAATCTTCCTTGAAGACAGCTTTGCCAACCAAAGGTAAATAGCGCACAAATGGTCCTCCGCAAGACAGCAACTGTCTTACTGGTTCGCACCACAACACAATCCAATATAACAGCACCAAATAGAAGAAGATTGACACCAGCCGATCCAGAATAAAGAGTCTGAAACGTTATTCAACAATATTTTTATGTACTTACAAGTAAACCTTAATACTAGTTCATATGCTAAGGAATGAAGTTCCCAACATATAACAAAATACTATTACAGTTCTTGGTAATAAAAATATTTTTTGCCAAAAAAAACTTAAATAGACTACAGAGTTAAGTAGAAATTTATACTTGACTATGCGATAAAGATGAAAGCGGCAATAAATAAGGTGCAAATATAATAAGTTATATTAAAATCAAAATATAAAATGACTAACGCCACTTTCAAATAATGCTGATAATTCGTGCCTATAACATTAATATGTTATAAGGTTATCCTAATGGATATCAAGATATAGCTATATATTTAGGATATGTGATTACTTACACCTGTGATTCTTCGCAGTTAATGGGATAATTTAAACCCAGTAGTTAATACAGGCTGTATTGACTAAACACGCTGGAACTTGTACTATATTGATCAACTTTTGGTTAATACTTACATGTTATTGTGTAATCTGGCTTTAGGAAGATTTTCAAGTTTCTCCTTCATGCAGTATATCTTCCCGCCGATCATACAGCTCTCTATGAACGGCTCGTCCGCTATGATTGTCAAGTCCATAGGGTAGAGCGCGCGATCCTCTGGATTCAATATATTCACAAGTGACTTAAAGTTGTCCGTGTCAAACCACCACTCACGAGTTGTGAAATACTGCAGCACTTCCAATCCGACTGATATTCTGTTTTGTATCCGCACCATGCTGGAAGCGATATATACGGAATGGTCTTTGTTAATTTTTACAAACATTGATAGACTTATTGATAAGTTTTAGTCGCATAAATAACTCCATCGATGATTCTTATTGATATAATAGATTAGGTTTAAAGGAACGAATTAAAACATAACTGTATTACATTACCAATAGATACGTTAATACGGTTCAAAAGATATGTATCATATCATAGTAGACATTTTTCGTGATTTCTGCTGCATGGGTTTATTCATACTCCATAATCTTATAAGTATTTAGGCAACAAAAACATAACACACATTTTTTGCACTGCGTATAAAATTTTGAATCCAAATAAATATAGCCGCTATTATGATGGAAATTCATATAGGTACATAGTTACTACTATACTCACAATCGTTTTTGTCGAAACAGGAACAGCAAGAAATCTATAAAATACGCTGGAACTATGTGATAGAAAAACACACATAGAGAGTGTATAAACTTATTATGTCTGATGTTCCCATCGGGATACCACAATGGACCCTCGAAAGGATACTTGCGCACCGTCGCTTTACCAATATCCAGGACTTCTTTCCAGGTCGTATTCCTGTCGTCTCCCGTGGTCAAGTTGAAAACGGGAATTTCTGGTGGTCTACAATTGAAAATATTACATTTAGCATAGTTTGTTACTTTGACTTTCGATTTACGTTTAAATGTTTGTCAGTGTTACTGTTTCTGTGTCAATAATGTATATTTATTTTCTTTATATGTAGTTTAACTGACCTTTACCTTTTACATATTAATAAAATTTTGACATTATAGCGGTAAGTTTTCCAAATAAATAACAACCAGTGGCCGTTCTGACGACCACAAATTATGGCAGCTTAAATCATAGAATGTAAAGTATCTGAATGTAAAGAGTAAATTGCCCTCCAGCCGCTAGTTATCGAATAATTAAGGTGATTAAATTAAGTATACGGTGGGAGCTGTCCTATTTCTAACAATTTTTTACTGGTAGCCTTACTAGCAGTTTTCCCAGCGAACAATTCGATAACTTCTTGTGCTAAACATGTCCTATAAGAAAACTTGTGCAATATTCTCAACCAATGATTGTAACTACGCTAACTGTTTAGTTAGTGATTTGGGGACCGCATTAGGAGTTATATATTTCTTTAACAGCATTTGTTCGTATCAAGCGAAAACAATTAGGGAATTTAAAACAAAAATCCAAAAATATTTACTTTATATTATAAGTGAAAAGTCATAAATCATGCACATTCCTCTTAGTAGAATAAAGATATTATTTTTGTTATAAACAAAGAAAAGCTTGACCCACCTCTCGGTTTGGTTTCCAATCCTGAACGCAATAACGATAATGGAGTTAATAGCTATGTCGATGGGAATCACTTCGGCATGGTAATGACCATAACAGTGCATGGTTCTGATGACGCCCTTGCCAGCGCCGACCATCACACCTATAGGCCCGTTGAGATTGTCCACCCAGCCTGGCATAGGCTCTTTGTATGATGGAGTCACTGTAATATAACAATTATTTGAACTTAATAATTTACAGAAAATCTATTTCTTTATCAGATGAGTCTGAAAAAAGTAGACATCAAAAACTTGAAATTTAGAAAAATAGATAACATAGATCACCACTAACAGTGTTGATATTCCTCATTTCTCATCTCACAAAAAAAACCATTTAAAGCACTATGCAGCTATAGGGGAAAAAAAAATACTTTTTATTTGCTCGAAAGTGTTTCATTGAGTAATTTCTTCTTTTAAGCCTTACCAATACTGGGACGTACTACAGCAGCTGGAAGACCTGGGTAGCTGTCCCGGACTAAGGCTTCAGCCAGCCGCTTAGAGTAGGTATACGAGTTGGGATGCTTCTGTAGTATTGAAGGAGCCAAGAGATTGAGTTGAGCTTCGGATAACCAGCTGGCAGCGCGCAACACCTCATGAGGATCTGCTGGTGGATCATAAACCTGTGTAGGTGTAGGATACATAAATTATGACAAAATGATTAATGCTATTAATAAAATTTTATAACACTAATGCAGATGAATTAGATTAATTTCAAGATGTAATTTAAAACTTGACATAGTTGCCCATGTAAATGTTTCGTGTTCCGTGATCACGTCTTCTATGATTCTTTTTTATGGAATATTTAATTAATAATGTTAACTTTTTTAATAAAAAATAAAATAAAATAAAATAAAAAATAAAAATGCTTTATTCATCACGTAGGCGAACATAGTTGCACTTATGATAAGTCAAGGTACATGAGAATATTCAATTATTACTTAATTAGATTAGCTTATATAAACAAAGACAATAAAATAAATGAAAAATATACTTAGTAAACAAAGAAGCCAGCTCGGGCTGGCAGGGAAGAAAAAAATAAAATTATGTATGTATGTATTTTTAAATAAGCAATAAGGGAGAAACGCGTCGCGATCCTCACCGGTGAGGACAATAAAAGCCCTAACCTAGCTAACCTACCAGCCTTTCACTAACTACCTAAGCGATGACTACCCGAAGAAGAAAGGCAGAAAGAAACTCCGGGCTTTATTTTTGTCATCAATTGTCTATTCATTTATAATATTGTTATTAAATATATATATTTTTTTTTAATAAGTCTTTTCTATACAAAGTCTGATTAATTATATAAGCTAATACACGCACATCACCGTAAAATTGCGGAGAAAATCCACATAAAAGTATTTAGCAATAACTAAAAACTAACGGAAAAAAACAATAATACTAAAAAATTATAAAAACTATGAAACAGTCAGTGTACAGCGTGCATACGCCTACATTTACAAACATAATATTTTCATTTCATATTTTGTCGCAGATCTTGGTCAATATAATTAAGATTATAAATTTTAAGGCTGGTGCAACAAAATGATCGGTCGGTCGTCTATTATACATTGATAATTCAAAGAGTCAATATAAAATAAAATATGTCACATAAATTTAAAACTGTTACCCAGTATAATGTCAAAATTGTAGAAAGGTACACATGAGACGTTTATGTAGTTAATTTATAATATTGGCGTTAACATAGGGTTGGACAGGGTGTGCAGGACTGTTTTTCCAAACCGTCTGATCATCGAGGTAATCCTTTACATTATAATACCCCTTTGACATTAATTCGCGCTTAACATGACACTTAAATTTGTAGCCGGGCAGATTGGTTATTTCAAGAGGGATTTTATTATAGAATTTGATACAATTCGCTAGATAAGATTTATTTGTTTTACAGAGCCGGAAATTTGGAACAACTAGTTTATTCTTATTTCTAGTGTTCAAACAGTGCAAGTCACTGTTTTTCATAAAAGTACCTAGGTTCTTACGGACATACATAATATTTTGAAAAATGTATTCAGCTGGCAAAGTCAGTATATTCACCTCCTTAAACAGTTCTCTAAGGGAATCGCGAGACCGAAGGTTATAAATTGCACGAATCGCTCTTTTCTGTAAAATAAAAATGGTCTGCAGATCTACTGCAGTACCCCACAGAAGAATGCAATAAGACATAATGCTGTGGAAGTAAGCGAAATATACTAACCTTGCCGTAGCCACATCAGTTAAATATCTGATCTTCCTAATAGCAAAGACTGCAGAACTCAATTTACTCGAAATTCTTTGAATGTGGGGTCCCCATTGTAATTTCCTATCGATAGAAACCCCAAGGAAGACTGTAGAGGGTACTAATTCTAGTTTATTCCCGTCTAAATCAATATCAGTTCCATTAATCTTGTTCAGTAACGAGAATCGAACACATTTAGTTTTTGCTGCATTTAATAGAAGATTATTGGCAGAAAACCAGTCAGAAATCAATTTAAATACTTTATTTGGCTCTACAAAATTTCCTTCCCTTCTATTTAGTTTAAATATTAGTGAAGTGTCGTCAGCGAATAATACAACTTCAGCCATTTTGTTAATAATGTACGGTAGATCATTAATATAAACTAAAAACAGAAATGGTCCCAAAATTGAACCCTGGGGGACCCCAATCCCAACTGTGGACCCTGCAGAGGAAACGTTGTTGATAAAAACTTTTGTTTCCGACCCGATAAATATGAAGATATTAGTTTAAGCCCCACTCCCCCTGATGCCGTAATAGTGGAGCTTTAAAATGAGGGTTCCATGATCAACGCAATCGAACGCCTTGGAAAGATCACAAAATACCCCTAAAGCATCCTGCGATCCCTCCCAGGCATCCAACACAGCTTTAACTAATGCACGTCCTGCATCTTGCGTGGACCTACCCTTTGTAAAACCGAATTGCCTGTCATGTAGAATCTCATTTTTATTAAAGAACACCAGCATTTGATTAAGCATTAACTTTTCGAATATTTTACTTAAAGCTGGTAAAATAGAAATAGGCCTATAATTGGAGGGGGGTGTTGGAGCAACCAGTTTTAAAAATTGGTACTACTTTACTTATCTTCATAAGATCAGGGAATATGCCGTCTCTTATGCAGCAATTAAAAATATCAGAAAGGATTGGGGCGATGCTAACTATCACTGACTGCAACGCTTTAACAGACAAACCCCAAAGATCTTCAGTACTCTTCATGTTTAAGCTCCTGAATACTTTTATAACATCATAATGAGTAACACATTCAAATTCGAAATTTGGAATTGATAAATCTAAATATTGTTTTAAGAATGACTCAGCTGCCTCTGGTGAGGATGGCAGACATTTTGTCGTCTCAAATGGTATGTTATTGAAAAACTTTTCGAAGTAATTAGCCACAGAATTATTGTCTGAAACTAGTTCGTCATTAATGTTTAATACAATCTTGTCATTACACTTAGTTTTGCCAGTTTCAGTATTAATTATTCTCCAAGTTGTTTTAATTTTATTATCCGATTTTTTTATATTTCTACTAATATAAGCAGCTTTGGCATACCTACATACACTTTTAAAAATTTTAGAGTATGTTCTTACATAATTAGTAATTAGGGATGACTAAGAGTGTTATAAACGTAAGAGTAGACAAATATAATGAGAAAGCTTCGAACTGCTAAGCCATCGGGAGTTACACGTGTTATTGTGAGTCAACTATAAAAGATAGACATATGCTCTCGTGGGATATTTTTTACATAATTTTAAGGAGAACATTTCCGTCATACATGATTTCTGCGTAGCTTTAACCATTAAGGTTGCACACGTGACGGAAGCTTAAAAAATGGAGTAACTTCTCCCGTTTTCCCAACATTTCCCTTCACTGCTCTGCTCCTATTAATTGTAGCGTGATGAAAAGTATACTATAACCAGCACAGGAGTATGACAAATAATTGTACCAAGTTTCGTTAAAATCCGTCGAGTAGTTTTTGTTTCTATAACGGTTATACAGACAGACAGACAGACAAAAATTTTACTAATTGCATTTTTGGCATCAGTATCGATCCCTAATCACCCCCTGATAGTTATTTTGGAAATATATTTCATGTACAGAATTGACCTCTCTACAGATTTATTATAAGTATAGAAGAAGATAGATGATGTCATGAGCAAACGATTCGTTAGATGGTATGGATATGATATGGATGGATACAAACAATAGCAATATCGCCCTTACTTTGATTTACACTAAGCAAGATTACACTGTCACCCTGACAACCGAATTCAATAAAATGAAGGCCATATTAAAAAACAATGGCGCGTGCGACTCACGGCTGCGTCTGTGTCCGACTTTGATAAATATTTGTATCAGACGAAGGAATTTGTCATAACTTGGCAATTACTACGACTTTTAATAATGTGCCTTACAAAGAGCATGACCGTTCATGGTTTGTCCACCTATTACATCTTGAGTAGTAGTCATGAGTCTCATAATCATGAATTCAAAATGGGTAATAAGTGGCATAAATGGATGATGACAAATAACGGCCCTATCTATCAAATCAAGAAGAATGAATATTGCGTTTGAGTATGTAGCCACTTAGCACCGTATTAATAGGTGCAACTGAGTTTCGCTCTGAAGTGCGATATCAGATGAGACTATCAAATTAAGGTCATTATGGTAAGCTAGTTCATATGTAAACGCGCATTTACACCAGCTCAAATCTTACGTCACAATATGTGACGGATTTCGACAACTGAGATTTACTCTGAAACTAGCTGTGCCCTCGGCTCCGTGAAACCAGTGTGTCACAAAGTTTTTCCCGCGTAAATCCCGAACAACGAGATTTTTTACTACCACACAACCTCTTCAATAGTAATCGTTATATTTCAGTCAGTTTAGATGTATTATTAACTTAAACCTTCTTCAAGAATTGAACATCTTTTAGTAAAAACCGTACAACAATCCGTTTAGTAGATTTTGAGAAAATCGATCACATACAGACAGACAACTTTTGGGGGCTTTGTTTTATAATATGCATAGATAGATAGATGACGGCTTAAGATTGGTTTACTAAACAGTTCAATACACAAAATTTCTACTTGAGATTTTACTCAAAGGTAAGATTGATTTATTAATATGATCCTTAGAATTATTTGTCAATCAAAAGTATCATACCGAAACTAATACCATCTTCATTACGCATTCACGCCTGATTTTAATGTTTTTGTTTTAAATTGTACCAATGTATTGAATTCTCACTCTTGGCCTTAAGGATCTTGGAGGTTACGAGCCCAAGGCGACGTTATATTATGACGGCGCAGAATACCGATACAACTCGCAAGCATTTTCAAATGTAGGTAATCTAATAATCTTTATATATTACTAGCTTCCGCCCGCAGCTTCGCCCGCGTGGATTTCGGACTTCAAAAATGGAGGAGGTGCTCAATTTGTCGGGATGTTTTTTTTAATGTATGGTGGTATGCAGGTGGTCCGATTGTCCGGTCAGGGTCTGATGATGGGATCCTGGTGAAATCGAAGGAAACATATAGCATGATTCAGTATTCACGCGTGATGGCTTATTATTAGCGTATTTCATGTATAGCTTTGGTGTTTCTATACCGATTTCTATGATTATTTTTTATGGAATATTTAATAATGTTAACTTTTTTAATTAGGGATGACTGAGAGCAGCCCCGGATCTTGAATTTTTTGAAGGCGGGGCAAAATCTGGATAATGCCGCCCCTAACCACCTATATTTTTACTTTTGTCATCATCATCATCACTTCGCGCTCCGCGGGAAATAATTTATGTGTGTTATATACTGGTCTAGCTTTTGCCCGCGGCTCCGTCCGCGTTATAAAGTTTTTCAGGCTAAAGTTTTCCGTTATAAAAGTCACGCTATATATTTTCCGGGAAGCCTGTGTTCTTCCCAGGGTCTCAAACTGTCTCCATACCAAATATTATCCTAATACGTTGGGTAGTTTTTGAGCTTAACACGTTCAGGCAGACAAATTCAGCGGGGGACTTTGTTTTATAATAATTTTTTGTATAACTTTTTAAGAGGAACCATCCCGTCATACATCATTGTTGCATAACTTTAACCGTTTACGCAGCGCACGCAACAGAAGCTCTCAAAAATAATATATTTTCCCCGTTTTTGCAACATGTTGAAACTGTTACTGCTCTGCTCCTATTGGTCATAGCGTGATGATATATAGCCTATAGCACTCCAGGAACAAAGGGCTATCCAACAAAAAGGTTTTTTCAGTTCGAACCGGCAGTTCCTGAGATTAGCCATTACTGGTCCACTCCTATTGGGTATAGCGTGATGATATATAACCTATAGCACTTCACGAATAAAGAGCTATCCAACACAAAAATATTTTTTCAGTTCGAACCGTTAGTTCCTGGAAATATCCTTTACTGCTCCGCTCCTATTGGGTATAGCGTGATGATATATAACTTATAGCACGCCACGAACAAAGGGCTATCCAACACAAAAATATTTTTTCAGTTCGAACCGGTAGTTCCTGAGATTAGCCATTTCTGCTCCGCTCCTATTGGGTGTAGCGTGATGATATATAGCCTATAGCACTCCACAAACAAAGGGCTATCCAACACAAAAATATTTTTTCAGTTCGAACCGGTAGTTCCTGAAATTAGCCATTTCTGCTCCGCTCCTATTGGGTGTAGCGTGATGCCCATATATAGCCTATAGCACTCCACAAACAAAGGGCTATCCAACACAAAAAGAATTTTTCAGTTTGAACCAGTAGTTCCTGAGATTAGAGCGTTCAAACAAACAAACAAACAAACTCTTCAGCTTTATATAATAGTATAGAGTATAGATGTCGCATTAGTCAAAGTTGCGTTAATGATGAAATGTGTATTCGTCTGCCAAGTTTGAATTTCACGCCCTCTAAATTCGCCGCCCGGGGCACGGGCCCTGGCTTGCCCCCCAGATCCGGGGCTGACTGAGAGTGTTATAAACGTAAGAGTAGACAAATATAATGAGAAAGCTTCGAACTGCTATGCTATCGGGAGCTACACGTGTTATTGTGAGTCAACCATAAAAGATAGACATATGCTGTCGTGGGATATTTTTTATATAATTTTAAGGCGAACATTTCCGTCATACATGATTTCTGTGTAGCTTTAACCATTAAGGTTGCACACGCGGCGGAAGCTTAAAAAATGGAGTAACTTCTCCCGTTTTCCCAACATTTCCCTTCACTACTCTGCTCCTATTAATTGTAGCGTGATGAAAAGTATACTATAACCAGCACAGGAGTATGACAAATAATTGTACCAAGTTTCGTTAAAATCCGTCGAGTAGTTTTTGTTTCTATAACGGTTATACAGACAGACAGACAGACAGACAGACAAAAATTTTACTAATTGCATTTTTGGCATCAGTATCGATCCCTAATCACCCCCTGGTAGTTATTTTGGAAATATATTTCATGTACAGAATTGACCTCTCTACAGATTTATTATAAGTATAGATATAGATTATACAGTCTCCTGCCGCGTCCGTCTGTTTGAACTGGATAAATTCAAAAATGACCGAACGAACTTCGATGAAATTTGCTACACAAGCTACTTTTATCCCGGAAAATAATAGCTGGACTTTTACCCCGGAAAAATTCTTTGACCCGGGTGAAGTCGTTAGCAAAACTTAATAAATCAGTGATCAATCCATCAACCCGTTTAAAATTCTTAAATGATTAAGATATTCGACAGTATACATCGTACAATATGCTTATTGACTTAGTATTGTAGACGTTTTCCTGTTTCTTATAACGTTGCACGGATGGAACAAAACCGGATTTTTACATAACCTTACTATTTATTTAGTAATATTTTTAAAACCTTATCGGCGGACGACCTTAAAGACTTAATCTTTTCATAATTCAATTAAAAAGTGTATGCTTCGACCTTAGAAACAGATAAAAGATTTTACAAGAATTTCATTCTTATTTTGTCTTCGATATTAGAAAGTTTTGAAGCCAGTGCAACTACTGGACATAATGAAACTTAACATCTCATGTCTCATGATTGCGAACGTAATGGAATAATGGTGTTGGATGGTATTTCTACTGTTTATGGGCGGTTGTATCGCTTACCATCAGGCGAACGGCAAGCTCGTCTCCTCATTCAAAAATTAAAATATGGTCCTCACATGTCACGACAGTACTTAAATTGCTTAATTGTTGAAAAGATGGCAACACAGTAAGATGTAGAAAGCATTTAAATAATTAACTGTATTATATTAAGGCCTGCCCCAGCAAGAGAGATTATGCAAAGATTTATAATATGTTTTATAAAAAAACAAATTTAGGATTTTTTGAAAATTATAGTCTACCAAAATATTCCCTATTATTATCTATCTAACAGGGTAATTAATATGATATGTATTGTAGGATGGGGTGCATGGAATATTTTTTTTTGTGACAATTTCATTTTGATAATAATAAAGCAATATCTACATTATGAAAAAATTGGACAACCAAAGTAAATTTAATATACTATAGCATCATACTTCTAATTGTTTATTTTTTTTCTATATTGAAGTATTATAAATTCGAATAGACAGCTTCTAAAAAAAAGAGTTAGTGCACCGTTTTGCAGGGGATAGAGCCTTCAAGCTGGTTTTATATATTTAGCACGCCGCTTCATTTTAGCTATGTAGTAGATAGTGTCGATGCATACATAATTATACAAACAAACTTGAGTAACATCACATTGACCGCTCATTTCATTCTCTTGCGACGTCTCGTTGCGGGCGCAAGTATTTAGTTGAAAATACACAAAATTAATTACACCAAAATGTTATTAAAAAGTTTATTGATCATAGTTATGTTACAATTAACTTCAGAAACATGTAAGTAATTAAGACAGAATTTAATTTTCAAGTATTATAAGTAAACTAACGCTGTCGTGTTCAACCCACAGATGGACAAGCGCAAAAAAAGTTTTTTCGTAAAGATTACACCTTTTTAGAAGAGACTCAGAGTTTTTATAAATTTTTCTCAATTGCTAAAACTTATCAAGAGGCGGTGACGACGTGTGGCCGACAAGGCGCTACGTTGTTCTACGCTGAGGACAAACGTGAATTGGACGCAGTGGCGAAATTTTGGACACAGCCCAGAGATCATATATTTATCGGCATCTCGTCGTTAATTTCTAAAGGTGTATTCGCATCTGTCGATGGTGAGTAGAGTGTTCATTAAACAGTAAATTATATGGACATCTTTATTGACACAAAGAATTAAGAAGTGACATTCTTTAATGGTCATCTCCGTTTATGATTTGAATTCCGAGGCCTAACAGTCCTTTTCATATATTCATATATATTCTACATTTATATTCCACATTTTTTTTTATCTAGACACGGTAAAGCGACTCCATTGCACCTAATAGCACGTGGAGAGGGGTCCAATAGAATGTCGACTGACGAGAGATGATTAACCCTCGTTAGTCGATATAATTATGCCGGCCTGTTAGAACCGGATATACATAGGCTAATCCCGGAACGCGACTCAGTTACGTCGTCTGTGTACTGTTGTCTCTATATGGGCGGATATAAAATACATCCTGCCACCAGCAAAATATCTATATTTAATCATATGTTCAGTAATTATATTTAATACTGATTTTATTGTAATATGTGGTTAAAAGTCATGACACCGTTTGATAATATGACCATACAATAATAACAATAACTATTTTCCTACAAATAACTTGCAGAGTATATTAAATTAATGAGATGAAAACATTGCAATAGATAACATACATGGATCGTGTTAAGAATCGTAATATATAGCTTTGTTTGATTGCAAACGAAATCTGTTTACACCCAATGACCTCACAAGCAATCATTTAAAATAATCTGTACATTAATCAGTGAAATGAAATCTTTATACACTTTTTTAAGAACATTACACGCCCGAAGGAGTGTGAAATTTGGCATAATTAAACTTTTCCTTAAAGAAAGGAGTGCAGCAAAATAAGATTTATGTGTTCATTTGTTCGAGCGCTAAACAAGCACTCATAAGTCATAAATAGTAATGACACTCGTTGTTTAACAAACATAAGTAAGCTGACTAAATTTTTACATAGATCTTTTAAGTAAAATATTGCCCTGAATTGAAATAAAAACCACACTCGAAATACTTACATGGAATTGCAATGGAAATACCGCATTTTAACTTTGGTTGTTTCTGCCTTGAATATTATCTTTAGGGTTTTATTAGAATGTCTTGAAGAAAGTTGTTACTTATACTTTAACTAGGTGTTACTCACGGTATCGCCACGTGTACGTCTCCTTGAATAAAATTCGCACTATCTACTTTTCCGGTAGATGGGATATCTCAAAAGTTAATCAAAGAAATAGTATTCCTGTCTACCAAATTCCATCCAAATCTGTTAAACACTTTTGTGTTTACTTCTAACAAATATCGCAACATCTTTACTACTTTTTGCATTAGTAAAGCTCTTCGTTTTAAGTCTACGTAATAAAACCTCCCGCTGACTTAACCTTGAACTTTGAAGTGGCATAAACCTAGGTTGAAATTTTTATACATATACGAACATTTAAGATCAAGTTAAATAACAATTACATAGTATCAGCCAGCTTTTTTCGTGTCATAACTGGATTTTCGACGTAAAAAGTTTTTTTTTTTGACGTTTTAAATGGTATCTGGACTTGTACAAAGTTTGCTTAATCAATCTATAAATTATAATAAATATTTCCATGTTACAGGCAGAGCATTGATGGATGTTTACAATGATTGGCTACCTGGTGAACCAAACGACGTTAATGGGGAAGAAAGCTGCATTGTTATGAACAAGAAGGGACAAATGAATGATATATCTTGCAACCGTAAATTTCCTTTCATTTGCAAAAAGACGTTGGCAAGTTTAGAATGGAACGCACATTGCCAAACTCCGTATAAACGTACGTAATCATATAAGATTTAAGGCTCAAAATTAGCTTAAACACTCCCCTACAAAATTTGTAACCCGCTAGTCTCTAAAAACAAAAACATTGTCGCTACTGGTCACTTCAAAAAGGCCTACAATAGAACAATATTACCTACATCTTGGTCGCGACTTTGCACGAGTGAAAGATATTTCCCGTAATAAAGTCTATGTGTACATTTCCAACATAAAAATAGCCTATGAATCAACTGTTTACAAACTACCGCAAATGTAAGATTTTACCTTCTTGTTTTATTCAGGCTACATAGTAAATGAGGACCTTGGGAGATGTTACAAGTTCTTTTTGACTCCAATGAATTGGACTGAAGCGTTCGCAGTGTGTAACGCAGAGGAATCCTATTTGGCGATCATCAATAGCGACGAAGAGGCAAACTTCCTAAAGAAAATGACTAAAGATAATCCAAAGTATACAGTAAAGGGCAACTATTTGGCCGGAGTTGTTATGCTAGGTTTCCACAACCGCGACAGGCAGGGATGGCTTACTATTAAAGGTAAATTTTATTGTGTTTTCTTATTTTAGTTCTATTTTTATTTTGACTTCTAAACAGAAACGCGAACTCGTGGACTGAATTGTAATAAACAACATCGCAATGAATTTAAAATACGAGCAGTAAATTAACCTTGGTTTTCCTTTGTCGTGTATTCGCGGATGCCAGAAGCGGCTCTAGCTGTGTAATCAATTCCTTCGCGCCCCCTAGTCGCGAGACAATGTAATCTTTAATAAGATAGTTAATATTAAATCAAAAGTTATTGTGTAAAGTAAAGAAGCCGCTTGCCAACCTTAGCAGAGGCGCAGGTTGATTGAGAGCGCCAGTGTCGCGAGCGACGCATGTTTCTTCGAAGGTGTTATGTCTTGCGCCTAAAACACTGCGCCCGTGTGCAGCGCACACCCTGCACAATAGGTAAAGCCGCCTCTGGCGGAGATAAAGGATCAAGATAAATAAAGGTGTTATTAATTATATTACTTATTTTATAATATTTTTCAGGTGCCACACTAGAAGACAGCGGGTATACGCAGTGGGGCTACGCTCAGCCCGACGTGGACGACAAGTATCTGTGCGGCGCCATGTTCTACAATGGAGAACTCACCTACGGCGACTGCTCGCAGCGAAGCTTTTTCATATGCGAAAAAGAATATAAGTCCGGCTTCGACGAGAGGTTCGGAGACGAATAAGACTGATCTCACAGATAATAATAGTTAATAACTTTTGAGGGAAGGAAATTTAACATTTAAGGAGACAGTTTATGAATGTATTTATGAAATTCTAACAACGTGTTGTAAAATTTATGTTACAATAGATATAATTTTTGATCATAATAAGGTCATCAAATTGTACACATAATAGTGTAGACAATTTTTAACAATATAATGCCAATAAGTTTATTTACTGTTAGTACTCGTGTGTCCTGATGGGTATGTAGTATGTACCTTTGTGGTCAAATAGCAGTGTGAAGTGTAGTGTTTTGGTTTCAAGAACATTGTGGCCAGTGCATGTTTACGAGAGATCTGATACCTAATGTCATAGGTGAAGAAAGCAGCGTAGTGCCATAAAGTACTTTATATTCTAAAATTATAGGTGGCGTCGTTACTATTTGTAATCGTCGACTTGCTTGTTTTGTAATTGGCTGTTAATTTCTATAACCGATCCCACTCCATTTTAGTGATAATAAGAATATTTCTTTTTAGTTTTACAAAAGACTTATTCCATTGATTTGTTCTAGATCGGATCGGAGATTAAGTTGGGGATCGTTTAATGAAATTGGCCGTTAGTCATGTAAAAGTATCGTTAATTCATTCAGGAAAATTAAAAGTACAAGATTGATCGACTAGAGATTTTTTTTTTATATATTTAAATACTTTTATTTAGTTTTAATTATTCAATGTACTATGATGTTTAACTTTGACTGCATCTCTAATTTGTATTTTTGATTAATAAAAAAAATTGTACATTTGATTTGTTTATTTTAAGAAGCAAAATGAAAATCTATATATATATAAATCAATTGCTGTTCGTTAGTCTCGCTAAAACTCGAGAACGGCTGAACGGATTTATCTTATCTTGGTCTTGAATTATTCGTGGAGGTCTAGGGAAGATTTAAAAGGTGAGAAAAATTCGAATAATTGCCGGGAAAATCCTCAAAACAGCATTTTTCTATTTCCCATACAAACGTTTTCTAACTAATACGTAGAGTCAATTTGTAATTTATTACCGCTGCATAAAGTTCAAATTCGCGTGCGCGTTGGAGGATCTAATATCGCGTTCTGAAACTCAACAAAAGTGAAAGTGAATCGCGAACGCGACAAAATTGCATAGTCTCCAAAAATACATAGTACATAAATAGTGGTCGGCTTCGAGAAACTTAATTTTAGCTAACTTCAGTTGTTAATATAATATATAACTCAAAGGTGACTGACAGTGATATATCAAGGAACAGCCCAAACCATTGGACGGATCGGGCTAAGACTTTACATGCATAAAGCTACTATGACGTAGGCATCCCCTAAGAAAGGATTTTGATAAATTCTACCCTTAAGGGGATAAAATAGGGGATGAAAGTTTGTATAAATGTTCTTAGATTTTCGACTGATTGAACTGAAATTATAGATTGGGGATAAAATTAGTTTGAACCTATAAGTACCGGGAAAATATGTAGCAAGACTTTTATCAAACAGTGGAATTTTATCCTGGAAAACACCTTCACGCGGGCGAAGCCGCGAGCAAAAGCTAGTATGAAATAAAAATATGTGATATACTTTATGCAACTTTACAGGAAAAACATTTTTATTAGATTCAATATTACCGTTAAAACAGTAAAAAATCATGGTAGTAGCTATTTTAAATATTAACAAATTGAGTATTATTACGAGCATTAATTTTATTAATTCCTTAAATCTATTTGTTTTTTTTTTTCAAGTAGACAAAATGTTACTGGTGAGTAACATAGTGTATAGTACATAAAATAAAATAAAAACTACATACACCACACACATGGCAGTATCAAGTATCAACAGTAGGTTGTTCATGCTGATAAAGTGTTTTTTCTTTAAAGATAACATTGGGTAACATCATTCAACTAAATGATTACACCTTTATCGAAGAGACACAAAGTTATTATAAATATTTCTCTAACTCTAAAACATGGCATGACGCGTTGACGACGTGCGCTAGAGAGGGCGCTACCCTATTCTACGCCGAGGACAAAGATGAGTTCGAAGCAGTAGCGAAATTTTGGACGCAATTTGGAGATGTTATTTTCGTAGGCATATCGTCTTTTTTTTCAAAAGGGGTGTTCACATCATATGATAGTGAGTACATTAGGGACTTTTACAAGCTCATTCAGCTCGTGTCGCAAATATTGCATAATTAAATTTAATTTAATCGAACGGTATGTTTTCTTAAATCGTAGTATCTCAGAAAAGATCAGAAGGTTGGCGATTAATTGGTAACATATTATGTTGACCTTTGGTTATGTACATACGGCTATGTAATTAAATATCGTGATGGACGGTAACCATTACGTTGAAATCGACCGAAGCTAAAAAACTGATCACACACGCAACAAAGAGTTTTGTATTATTTCTAGAGGTTATCTAACAATCTGCAAAAAATTCCGATAGACGTCTTTCAGCATTCTAACGTATTATAATACTTATTTCCTCTCACGAAGTGAACTTTCAGCCAAACAATACATCACATATCCACTGTAATCAGCATGACTATAAGTATTTTCTATATTTCATATTCCAGACAAACCATTAACGGATATTTACAATAACTGGTTTCCTGGAAAACCAGATGATAAAAATGGGGAAGGGAACTGTGTTATCATGAGTAAACGTGGACAAATGGAGGACTTGAGTTGCACACAGAGATGGCCGTTCATTTGCAAGAAGACATCAACAAACGTTGTTTGGCACCACGACTGTGAAACACCCTACGATGGTATGTACTTGCTTTTTTATACAACTTCAGAAACATGCCGTTCTTCTGATGGTAGGTAGTATGACCGCCCATAAATAGTAGCAACATCATCAAGAACCTTCACTACGCTCATCACCCTGAGACAGTAATTATTCTGAATACAATATCCTTCAAATAGGAATACAACAGTACAAGTACATTCTGTGTCGCGGCAAAAATACACATAGCATAGCTTGGCCTATGAGAGATCCATCACCAATAAATCAACTAAATCATTTACAAATAGAATTGCATTTAATTTAATTTTATCCGTGGTGCTTTATAACTAGCTTATGTAGTAAACTATCCTTGAGGTTTTAACGCCTCCATAGATCATGATTTTGTCACCCGCATTGTTATGGAGGGAAGTGGACAATAAATATATCCAACTCCTCATTATCTTTCTATTTGATTAATTTCGTTGCAGTATAATGACATATTCGTTTTTCCCTGAGACTCGCCGAGCTTCACTGCTCGGTGTCATAAAATGCGTGCCACTGGTGATCCTGGCTTACAGGAGTTGTAGTGGTGGGTGTGAGAGCAGGAAAGTAAAAATAAAAAATTGAATTGCAGTGGTAGTTTTCATAACCTTGTTTTATGGATACATCTGAGTGATAAATATACCATATTACGAATAATTGTAAATCTATCTAGATGTAATAATAATAAAAAGATTTAAAATACAAGGTTATAACATACGCGAGGATCTCTGTTGCCATATTATAAAGCAAAAAAATACCCGTTTTCTTGCGCTGGTTCTTTTTTATATTCCCTCAAATGTTTCTACACATAATGTGCATGATATTATGTGTTTTTTGGGGTATAATTTTTATCATCATTTTTAGTTTTTAGGTATATTGATCAAAGTAGTTTTAGTAGTACGAATTAGGTCATGCGCTATTGATAAACTTGCTACTGATGGTTAACAAGAGTTCCAAAGTCTTTGCGAAATATACCCGATTTGCTTCGAATGGGAATCTGTGTCTGAAAGGCACGATCTCTTTCACAGTGTATGGCGGAAAATACGCCCGCCAGATTAAAGTTCACTAGTTGTTCTTATTCCTACTCCTTCAAGGATTTTTTGCTTTCTATTGCTTTGAATGACGACATAAGTTTGCCGTTCACCTGATAGTAAGCTATACGATCGCCCATAAACAGTAGAAACACTATCCAACATCTTGAATTACAAGTTGAAGTTCGGTACACTGCGCTTACCATCCTGAGACATGTCATGTTGTTTTATCATGTCCAGTAGTTACACTGGCTTTCAAACCGGAAAACAACAATTACTACACACTGCTTCTTGGCGGCATAAATAGACATTGCGATAGTACGTACCCAGGCCGACATTCACAATGAGAGACCTACCATCAATGTATAAGACGTAAGCCTACATGATTGTTTAAACATAAACCTTAAGAAAAGGACATTGATTTGAAACGTTATAATATGTCATGCTTACACGTTCGTTTTTTCTGTATTTTAGGTTACGTATTAAACGAAGACCTTGGAAGATGTTACAAGTTCTTTTTGACTCCGATGAATTGGACAGAAGCGTTGGCAGTGTGTAACGCAGAAGAGTCTTACTTGGCGATCATTAACAGTAAGCAAGAGGCAGACTATCTTAAAAAATTAACAGAAGATGCGCCAAAAGACAAAGTAAGAGGTGACTATACAGCCGGAGTTGTAATGCTGGGCTTCGGTAATCGATTTAAGCAGGGCTGGCTTTCTGTCAAAGGTAATTATTTAGCTAAACCTGAATCCTTATCCTTCCCCCACACTTCTTTCCCAACTATCCCTTCCCACCTTCCTCCAGAGCCCTACAATCGCTAAGCCGGGGGAATCTAGTATCCCATTCGCTGTTTTTCCCCGGTGCTGACTGCGGGGTATCTAAAAAAAAAATAGATTGGTCTGGAAATCTTTACAGTAGGCTTATCTTTACCACTGGATTTCTAAAGGCTGAAGATGAAGATTATTATTAACTTGGTTTCAGGTGCCACGTTAGAAGCCAGTGGTTATTCGCATTGGGGTTACGCTCAGCCCGACGTGGACAACAAGGACCTCTGCGGCGCCATGTTCTACAACGGGGAACTCACCTACAGCGACTGCTCGCCGCGCAGCTTCTTTATATGCGAAAAGGAATATACTTACACACGGCATTGATCTAATGTTCGAAGACGAATTTTGGTCTGACGGATAAGAGCAATACACAGCTAGTCCTCATCCTCGATTTATTTTAAGGTTATTAGAATTATATTTATATACAACCAGTTATACATGTCAAATATACAGTGTTGAGAGTGTACTAATCTTCCTTGAAGACAGCTTTGCCAACCAAAGGTAAGTAGCGCACAAATGGTCCTCCGCAAGACAATAACTGTTTTACTGGTTCGCACCACAACACAATCCAATATAACAGCACTAAATAGAAGAATATTGACACCAGCCGATCCAGAATAAAGAGTCTGAAACGTTATTGGACAATATTTTTATATGTACTTACAAGTAAACCTTAATACTAGTTCATATGCTAAGGAATGAAGTTCCTAACATATAACAAAACACTATTACAGTTCTTGGTAGGTAAAAATATTTTTTGCCAAAAAAAAACTTAAATAGACTACAGAGTTAAGCAGAAATTTATACTTGACTATGCGATAAAGATGAAAGCGGCAATAAATAAGGTGCAAATATAATAAGTTATATTAAAATAAAATATATAATGACCAATGCCGCTTTCAAATTATGCTGATAATTCGTGCTTATAACATTTATATGTTATACGGTTATCCTAATGCATATAAGGATATAGATATATATTTAGGATATGTGGCTATTTACACCTGCGATTCTTCTCAATTAATGGGATAATTTAAACCCATTAGTTAATACAGGTTGTATTGACTAAACACGCTGGAACTTGTAGTATATTGATCAACTTTTGGTTAATATTTAGTACTTACATGTTATTGTGTAATCTGGCTCTAGGAAGATTTTCAAGTTTCTCCTTCATGCAGTATATCTTCCCGCCGATCATACAACTCTCTATGTACGGCTCGTCCTCTATGATTGTCAAGTCCATAGGATAGAGCGCGCGATCCTCTGGATTCAATATATTCACAAGTGACTTAAAGTTGTCCGTGTCAAACCACCACTCACGAGTTGTGAAATACTGCAGCACTTCCAATCCGACTGATATTCTGTTTTGTATCCGCACCATGCTGGAAGCGATATATACGGAATGGTTTTTGTTAATTTTTACAAACATTGATAGACTTATTGATAGGTTTTAGTCGCATAAATAACTCCACCGATGATTCTTATTGATATCGTATAAATTATAATCACAATGTCCATTTATAATAGGTTTAAAGGAACAAATTAAAAAATAACTGTATTACATTACCAATAGATACGTTAATGCGATTCAAAAGATATGTATCATATCATAGTAGATATTTTTCGTGATTTCTGCTGCATGGGTTTATTCATACTCCATAATCTTATAAGTATTTAGGCAACAAAAACATAACACATTTTTTGCACTGCGTATAAAATTTTGAATCCAAATAAATATAGCCGCTATTATGATGGAAATTCATATAGGTACATAGTTACTACTATACTCACAATCGTTTTTGTCGAAACAGGAACAGTAAGAAATCTATGAAATAAGCTGGAACTATGTGATAGAAAAACACACATAGAGAGTGTATAAACTTATTATGTCTGATGTTCCCATCGGGATACCACAATGGACCCTCGAAAGGGTACTTCCGCACTGTCGCTTTACCAATATCTAGGACTTCTTTCCAGGTCGTATTCCTGTCGTCTCCTGTGGTCAGGTTGAAAACGGGAATTTCTGGTGGTCTACAATTGAAAATATTACATTTAGCATAGTTTGTTACTTTGACTTTCGATTTACGTTTAAATGTTTGTCAGTGTTACTGTTTCTGTGTCAATAATGTATCTTTATTTTCTTTATATGTAGTTTAACTGACCTTTACCTTTTACATATTAATAAAATTTTGACATTATAGCGGTAAGTTTTCCAAATAAATAACAACCAGTGGCCGTTCTGCCGACCGCAAATTATGGCAGCTTAAATCATAGAATGTAAAGTATCTGAATGTAAAGAGTAAATTGCCCTCCAGCCGCTAGTTATCGAATAATTAAGGTGATTAAATTAAGTATACGGTGGGAGCTGTCCTATTTCTAACATTTTTTTACTGGTAGCCTTACTAGCAGTTTTCCCAGCGAACAATTCGATAACTTCTTGTGCTAAACATGTCCTATAAGAAAACTTGTGCAATATTCTCAAACAATGATTGTAACTATGCTGTTTAGTTAGTGATTTGCTGACCGAATTAGGAGTTATCTATACTATTATATAAAGCTGAAGAGTTTGTTTGTTTGTTTGTTTGTTTGAACGCGCTAATCTCAAGAACTACCGGTCCAAACTGAAAAATTCTTTTTGCGTTGGATAGCCCTTTGTTCGTGGAGTGCTATAGGCTATATATCATCACGCTATACCCAATAGGAGCGGAGTAGTAATGGCTTATCTCAGAAACTACCGGTCCAAACTGAAAAATTCTTTTTGCGTTGGATAGCCCTTTGTTCGTGGAGTGCTATAGGCTATATATCATCACGCTATACCCAATAGGAGCGGAGCAGTAATGGCTAATCTCAGGAACTACCGGTCCAAACTGAAAAATTCTTTATGCGTTGGATAGCCCTTTGTTCCTGGAGTGCTATAGGCTATATATCATCACGCTATACCCAATAGGAGCGGAGCAGTAATGGCTAATCTCAGGAACTATAGGTCCAAAAAGAAAAATTATTTTTGCGTTGGATAGCCCTTTGTTCCTGGAGTGCTATAGGCTATATATCATCACGCTATACCCAATAGGAGCGGAGCAGTAATAGCTAATCTCGGGAACTACCGATTCGAACTGAAAAATTCTTTTTGTGTTGAATAGTCCTTTGTTTGTGGAGTGCTATAGGCTATATATCATAACGCTATGAACAATAAGAGCGGAGCAGTAATGGGTAATCTCAGGAACTATCGGTTTCAACTGAAAAATTCGTTTTGTGTTCGATAGCCCTTTATTTGTGGAGCGCTATAGGCTATATATCATCACGCTATGACCAATAAGAGCGGAGCAGTAATGAAACATGTTGCAAAAACGGGGAAAAAATATTAGTTTTGAGAGCTTCCGTTGCGTGCGCTACGTAAACGGTTAAAGTTATGCAACAATAATGTATGACGGGATTGTTCTTCTTAAAAAGTTCTAAAAAATATATTATAAAACAAAGTCCCCCGCTGCATCTGTCTGCCTGAACGTGTTAAACTCAAAAACTACCCAACGTATTAAGATGAAATTTTGTATGGAGACAGTTTGAGACCCTGGGAAGAACATAGGCTCCCGGGAAACTACTACTTTTATAACGGAAAACTTTAGGCTGAAAAGCTTTTTAACGCGGGCGGAGCCGCGGGCAAAAGCTAGTATATTATATTTCTTTAACAGCACTTGTTCGTATCAAGCGAAAACAATTAGGGAATTTAAAACAAAAATCCAAAAATATTTACTTTATATTATAAGCGAAAAGTCATCAGTCATGCACATTCCTCTTAGTGGAATAAAGATACTATTTTTATGATTAACAAGTTTGACCCACCTCTCGGTTTGGTTTCCAATCCTGAATGCAATAACGATAATGGAGTTAATAGCTATGTCGATGGGAATCACTTCGGCATGGTAATGACCATAACAGTGCATGGTTCTGATGACGCCCTTGCCAGCGCCGACCATCACACCTATAGGCCCGTTGAGATTATCCACCCAGCCTGGCATAGGCTCTTTGTATGATGGAGTCACTGTAAAATAACAATTATTTGAACTTAATAATTTACAGAAAATCAATTTCTTTATCAGATGAGTCTGAAAAAAGTAGACATTAAAAACTTGAAATTTAGAAAAATAGATAACATAGATCACCACTAACAGTGTTGATATTCCTCATTTCCCATCTCACAAAAAAACCCATTTAAATCACTATGCAACTATAGGGGAAAAAAAAATACTTTATATTTGCTCAAAAGTGTTTCATTGAGTAATTTCTTCTTTTAAGCCTTACCAATACTGGGACGTACTACAGCAGCTGGAAGACCTGGGTAGCTGTCCCGGACTAAGGCTTCAGCCAGCCGCTTAGAGTAGGTATACGAGTTGGGATGCTTCTGTAGTATTGAAGGAGCCAAGAGATTGAGTTGAGCTTCGGATAACCAGCTGGCAGCGCGCAACACCTCATGAGGATCTGCTGGTGGATCATAAACCTGTGTAGGTGTAGGATACATAAATTATGACAAAATGATTAATGCTATTAATAAAATTTTATAACACTAATGCAGATGAATTAGATTAATTTCAAGATGTAATTTAAAACTTGACATAGTTGCCCATGTAAATGTTTCGTGTTCCGTGATCACTCTGTGAATATCAGGTTCCAATAGGCCGGTATAATTATGTGGACTGCCGAAGGTAATCTCTCATGATTCTATTCTATTGGATCCCACTCCATTTACCATCAGGTACAGTGGGGTCACATATCTGAATTATGAATTACTGCGTCACCTCTTATCGAATTTTAAAGCTGTTTCACAGAAGAACTTCTTTATTGTACTTTAAAAAATAAAAATACACAAAATAATATAGTTAAATAACTATTTACCATAATAACTGTTTACCTTTTCACCCAGCCTCTCATAGTCTGGATAACAGAATGCTGTAGATAGATGTATAAATGCTGCAAGGTTCTTAATATTCTTAGAGAGTTCCAAAATGCGTAGAGTTCCTTTTGTGTTCATTTCCAATCCTTCCCTCAATGGTGCTTCTAAACGTAACGTTGCAGCAAAATGGAAGACAATTGAAACCTAGAAGAAGAATAAATTAAACGAATATTATTTTAAGTTAATTGTTACTTGCCTTTATTATTTTAGAGTGTTATCCAAGGTCCATTATTACGAAAAAGTACAATTATATACTTATTATTTTTACTAAGCGATTGCATCTACGATTATTGTTCTACTGTTGCAGAGAGTTTTCTATCAGGATAGGTAGATCGATTCCTGTTGGCTAGGTTCTGCACATGGTTCTAACTTAGTATTGTACTACCTCTAAACCTTAGACACTAAATATTTATAAAATACCGAAATAGTTTTTAGCAAAATATTTAATCCTAATCATCGATTTAAACTCCATTGCCGTCAATATTACCGTTTTCAGCTCAAGTCAAGTTCCTGATCGATTAATCTATTTTTCAATTTTACGATCACAATCGTAAAAATTAGGGCTATTTCGTCAAATCATTTTCGTCTGTAACTTATGCAACTAACAACAGGTTGCTGGAGCAACACTTTGAACGCACTAAACCGCGGGGTTACGTAAAGTGACAATCGTGACGTCACTATACAGTTCACATCATGCTACAGTAACAATTGTTATAAAACCTGTATACGATTGTTCGAGCCCATTTGTTATTGGCTCGTTAAACCGCTTTAGAAAGTCTTCATTCATAAAACCTATTAAGTATAGTTATAGCAATGGGAAGTAAAAAGAGTTCAGAAAATTTGCGGATGGTATGAAATATTTATGAACTTTGGACATCACCACTTATAATTAATTAGACTTAACCAGGTGGATAGATGGTTGTAATAACTTGCGGGGAAACCCCGAGCTAAACATAACCTTATTGTAACGCAGTAAGGTAAAGGAACCTTTGAAGGCCCACATAAATTTAAAATCTTCATAAAATCCTTTTACCAAAACATATAAATAAAAACCTTTGATTAAATTGAAATGTCACTAAATATTATAAGATGGAATACAAAAAAGCACTTACAAAAATCGTAGTATGTTTTTGCACAACACATTAAGAAATACCAAAAATATGAACGGTGAGCCTTACTCTTAACCGGGCTTTATTCAGTAACACTATCTTAGTAATGTTTCGCGCGGTGTCATTATAGCAATGGACGTTGTACCTTAATGTTAACCTACATAGAAGCTAACCAGCAGCTACGCAATAGCCCCTGACTTTAGTTAAACGTTAATTCCACGCTTCTTACGGAGTAATTAACAAAGAAATAGTCCGTGCAATGTCTAACCTAATACATTAGATGACATAATATACTTTTGTTTACTCTTCTAATATAACAGCGCAAATAGTAATGTACGTAATTTAGCAGCCCGATTTCACTTACGCAAGGCAAGGCCCGTGATACTGACGGTTGGTCTCCGCAACAAACCGCTTTCACCCCGAGTTTCATGTTTACTATAAACTGTTTCCAGGAATTAGAAATGGAAGGCAAAACTTTGTTTATGTAACTTGCATTCATTCTTTTTAGAGATTAGGTTTAATTTCAAATGATTTAATGCCGCGAATACAATGTCACCTTGTAATTAAAATTATAGTATACCTCGTCATATATCTCCTTTAACTGATGTTTATCAATACCAAGGTCATCATAGAGCAGGTCTCCGGTAACGGCAACAACCTTTTTCATAAGATGTGGTTTCTCTTCTCGAATTCTTGAGAATAGCTGGAATGAAAATATTTAATATATAAAAGCAATTGTTTGAAGCAGCTATTGCCTAGTGGGGAGTAGAACAGATTGCAGACACCAAGATCTCAGGCTAAATTCGGAAAACTAATGGATTATAAGTGCAACGGGTACATTGAGACCCGATTTAAGACTTTTGAAGTTATGTATGTGTCTATTGAAAATTATCGCTTGCTTTGGCGCTAAAGGTGAGACTAGCATATAAAACAAAAAACATCACGACTTTCAAAATTCTTAAAGAGATTTTAAAAGATTTAAATTTAAAATTTTTAAAGGGATCTTCATAAGACAAAGCTGCATTTCCAAATCTGCTAATTTCCCTTTACTCCTTCAGTTAGCATACAGCATTAATTACTTCGTCCTGTGTATAACGAACGAAATCCAGGATGCTTACTGGAAGTTTCCACATGTCTTCGATGCGTGACTCCGGCGCCTTGCCACGCTTGGAACGCACCAATGCGTACACGCAACCGATGTCGGGAGCACTGTATAGTAACTTCTCAATGAGCACCTTCCCCATGAGACCAGAAGAGCCAGTTACCAGCACCTTTCGACCTCTGTACCACTCGTTGACTTCTGACGCCATTATAAATATCCTGAAAAGTAATACAATTTTTTTTCGTATATATTTTTTTATTTTGATGTTTATCAGTAACTTGAGACTAGTAAAATCACAATTTATTGTTACGTATTTCCTTTTAACAATGCGATTAAAGGTTGATAACTACTAGATCCAAGGGTCGACGTTTAAATAGTTATTATTCATCATTACTTAGAAGTGAGGCGTAAATATTAATGGTATTTTATTTTTTTATCACATTATATTGTCATAGCCATCGTTACATTAAATTTCATTATGTAATATTTAGAATAGGTAATGTACATCGTGTACTGGAGCTTACGAGTTACAACGAAATTTCTAGGAAACATAGAAAAGAGTTGCGGAACGAATAAGATACGTCCATCACAACTGACGATGTAATGTTTCCTAGGGTGGTTACGTTATAATGTTCTTTTGCTGTTGCTGACAAATCGCAAGTTACATTATCTGACATGTCATCTTGTGAATAACTTTGTGTTACATAATATGTTGATACCAATATAAGTACAAGACATACCAATAATGACCCCATTATGTATGTATGTAAAAATAATTTAGAATAATGAATATTTTCTCAATAATCTCGGTTTTGGTTTTTCTGATTTTTTTTATCAATACGTAGTGAAGTAAGTATATGGCGTCGGTGTAGGTGTAACACCGAAAGTGTAATGTTGCCGCTCCAAGAAATTCTTTTAAAGTAGTAATAGTAGCATTAGGGTATGTAATATCAAAACTAATTTTGTAGTTATTTATTTTATTAAATACATAGTTATAGTAACTTATTGTAAAGTGTTATTTCTAAGTAGATAAGTACTTATATGGTTTCTTTTAATAACGCAATATCAAAATGGCCCTTTCCAATGTAACTCATCAAAATTTCATAAAAATTATGAAGACAATAAACATTTTACTACATAGGTATTTGGATTTGATATTTACAACTTACAGAAAAAAATGACATGTTACATTGCTACTATAAATATTAAATACCAAATAGGCATGTAAACAATAGTAAACCGTCTCAAAGATGACAATAAAACTTTAAGAATGCTTACTGGCAAAAAATCATTACGCAAAATATTGTGACATGACAGGCATGGTTATGGTCACATGCGTAAAACACGCTATAACAGCCTATAGATATGGAAATAAAATTGAATTATCCACAATATCAATAAACAATTCCAATCGCTTTTTACGATCTATCGCAAAATGGGCCAATCTTTTTACGTGTTTACAAATGTCTTATCTTGACTGGTGTATTCCCGGAATTGGATTAAAGATTGAGATTGGGATCGTTTATTGAAAACTGCTGTAACTGGTGGTAGGACATTTTTGTCTGCCTGGATAGCGACAACCACACACAAGGTCTTAAACCTTGTTTGCGGGCCATGTAAATTTGTTGCGTCCCGGTATGACGTGTATATGCGATATCAAACAGACCGACATACTCGTATTTGGGTTGACGAGGGGTAATCGTTTTTCATCAGTCCTATATATAACTGGACTCCAATTCGCTTACCATCAGGCGCAGTGGGGTAAATGCTCGTATAAATAAAATAAATCAAGCAAGCCTCATTCGCAACAAGAAATCTATTTGCTCAAATTGTTTAAATCGTATCGATAAGCCCAAACACTTTTTATTGACAAAACTTTTCATGCTTTTCTGTCCGGCTGATTCGCAATTGTTTCAACTACACTTCGCTAAGTCTATATGCGATGAGAGTGAGCCCAACTACATATCGGACACAAGTTCTCGTACTAGGCATAATAATAATTGCTTTTGTCACGTTATACTATCGATTTCCACTATCCACTATACTCAATATATTGATTAAATATTTCAATGATGTAGTGTCCTCGAACGAAAAAATTTCATATCAGGAAACTATCGTACTAGGCATGTGTGCCTGCGCAAGTATTGGACGCGATTTATTGTGACATTTTGAATGCATGACTGCATTTCCGTTACACATTAGTGGAAACTGTCTTGACTAGTATTAACAGCAGTTACTTCACTCGATTGCGTTGTTTGCAACTAAGGAGATTTTTTTTTTTTAGTTATTTGATCTGCTTGTTACAAAACAATAAAGTAATCTATACTATTATATAAAGCTGAAGAGTTTGTTTGTTTGAAGACGCTATCTCAAGAACTTCTAATCCGATTGTGATTTGTTTCTTCATTAATCGTACCCTGCATTACTTCTGAGTGCTATAGGCTACTTTTTATCCAGCGAATATATTTTTCCCGCGAAAACATTTTTCACGCGGGCATAGCAAAAGCTAATCATGGATATAACAAATTACAATGCATATTATCGCATGCTGGAATATTTAAAATGGGTTTTAAAATACAGCTCCAATATTTAGTCAAACTTGAAATAAAACTATTTTACGAATTTTATCGCGGTTATTTATATTATTCTTCTTTCCCGACGTTTCGAAGACTTTGCAGCCTTCATGGTCACGGGGCGTACCATCCGTCATTAAATAGTTTTAAATCAATGTCTAACATTCGCGTGAATATAAGAAATCTTTTGTTGTTTTTATATATTTAGTCACAAAAACCTCCTCATTACATTACAAGCTATTGATAACATACTTAATATTAAAATGTACTTTAGTATCAAATATTTTTTTTAAACTTATTTTTTGTATCTCCAACTTATGTCCGTTAATTAAACAACGCGTAAAAATAATTTATATTTATGGAATACTTAATTAGTCCTCATAACCAATTATGGTCGGTAAGACCTATAACGTCTATTAATTAAGTAGTTACGCGCATATCTATACTATTATATAAAGCTGAACAGTTTGTTTGTTTGAACGCGCTAATCTCAGGAACTACCGGTTCGAACTGAAAAAATCTTTTTGTGTGGGATAGCCCTTTGTTCGTGGAGTGCTAAAGGCTATATATCATCACGCTATGACCAATAGGAGCGGAGCAGTAATGGCTAATCTCAGGAACTATCGTTTCGAACTGAAAAATTCTTTTTGTGTTGGATAGCCCTTTGTTCCTGAAGTGCTATAGACGTGCTATAGAAGTGCTATAGACGACGTTTGACGAGATTGTTCCTCTTAAAAAGTTCTATAAAAATATATTATAAAACAAATTCCCCCGCTGCATCTGTCTGTCTGAACGTGTTAAACTCAAAAACTACCCAACGTATTAAGATGAAATTTGGAGACAGTTTGAGACTCTGCGAAGACCATAGGCTCCTGAGAAAATATATAGCGAGACTTTTATAACAAAAAACTTTAGCCCGAAAAACTTTATAACGCAGGCGGAGCCGCGGGCAAAAGCTATTATAATAATAAAAACAAACCATAAACGTAGTTATAATATTTATTAATCTTAATCATCTATTTGAAAATATGCCATATGAATGAAACGTGTTATATTATCCTTTCGTGTACGAAAATACCTTGAAAATTCCATAACTTATTCTCTAAGGTAGAATATTAGGTAAAATATTTATATATCTATGCGAAGCAAAATTAAAGTCACGTTATATAAATACACACAAGCTATAATATGCTATACTTTAAATAATATTTTTTTTTTAATTTAAAATGCATAAAATTGAGATATGAGAATTAAAAACGTATGCACTACAGGCACAGCGTAGTTTGCATCACTATTAAAGCGTATTATGTACAGTCAATCACAAAAATAGCAAAACAAATTCAATTGAAAATTGGAAATTTTACACGTTATTGTTTGTACCAATAATTGTTTTTTCTGAGCTATAATAATCTTAAATGGTTAAAGTTTATTTTAATAAAATAAAAGAATATGTCAAACTCAATTGAAGTTAACATTTACAAGCGTTTTGAAGTTTTAAAATTGTTCATAGTCAATTACTTTTAAAGGTGACTGTACTTAGCTATAATATTCATTAAAAAAATTGATATCAAAGAAAACCAGCACATAACATAAGTACTTATTATATCATCAATAGTAACATAAAAGCTAGGACCAGCTCTATCATGTTCATTACTTAGGTGACGTACGAACATTGAACAAAACAGGTTCTGAGAAATGTTAGCACAACGTACTCATAGTTAATATAATTTTAACTTTTTGCGCGGAGTTTTTATTAACGAACGAAGGCTGTAACTACGTTCAGTAAGTCTTGCGAGTATGTAGTCAATAATGATAAATTAAATCGCGCTTATTCTTCGTCAAAAGATGCTTCATGTTAATTCGGAAGGTTATAAACCAAGTTAGCAGTGTCGAAACGTCCACAAAATCCGATTCCTGCCGGCTTTCCTTTCTTAATTTATGTAAAACGGAATAACCATTAGAAAGAATTCCAAATCCAATTTATGCATATTAATAGTAGTACCTATTAGTCTTGTCAGGTTCCCTTTACAAAAAAATCACCCTGCGCCTGCAAGTTGGCCATGTTAATCCTTATTTCCAATAGATGTCGTTATATTTAACAGGAGACAGTACGTATAAGTACCTAAAGAGGGACTACTGAACTATACAAAAGTCATGGTTCTTTGAGATAACATAGTTTTCAAAAGGAGGAGAATCATAGTCGAGTATTTACTAAGAAAAAAATATATTGTTGAGACAAAAATTTACAAAGATTAATTATTTAAAAAATTACAAAAATATATTATCATTGCTAACAATTGGAACCCTCATTCAGCTCCTTACTGCAGCGCAGTAAGCGCATTTTCTGAGGAACCCATATGACATCCGGGCACTAAATCGGTGACAATTAAATATAATATGTTTAATTGATGTTATGTTACACTGTTATAATACGCAAATCATATAGTTTTTTATTAGTCTATACTCATAAAGCTGAACAGTTTGTTTGTTTGAACGCGCTAAGCCCAGGAAATACTAAACCATTTTTTTTTTTTTTACTAATAGGAAGCTACATTACTCCTGAGCGGTATAGACTACTTATTATCCCAGAAAAGTATAAAGCGGGGCTTTTATCCCGGAATAATCTTTTCACGTGGGTGAAGCCGTGAGCAAAAACCATTTCACAATAATACGATCTGTTTGTACAGAATGAAACTTAATTTATACCATAATAGTGAAAATCATTTCACTATGAAAAAAGTTATCAAATGCTTGCATAATCACTGACGTATTCGGATGCGTGTAGAAAAGCCAGTCAAACTAGTTTAAGAATGCACCTGTACCTTTTGGCTTCTCACAAGTACTATCTAGGCGTTAATAGACAAGTATTTTAATAGTTTATTACTTACATATATTGTATGTTGAGGATTAATTTACGTGCGAATAAAGTATATTATAAAAACAATCTTAATAAAGGCGGCCGTGTTTTTCTAGTATTATATCGCAGTGTTTTTTAGGAATTATAATTATACACGCTTAGGATTGCCCGTTGGTCCGCCCTCGATATTTGCTTTACGGAGTAAACAAATTCCTGGGATACAAAGTGACTTAAAAGGAATATAGCTTTCTTTTAGTTAAAGAATTTTTATAATCGGTTTAGTAGCTCCAGATATTAACCTGTACAAACTGACAAATAAACAAACTTACAAACCTGTCTCTCTATCATATTAGCATAGATTAGTTTTGCCCTGTTTTGAATAAATGACCGAGGATTTTCGAATAATTACCGTAGCCTAAATCCGGAAAATAAAAAAGGCTTAAAAATTGTATGTAGGCATTTATTTTTTTGTTTGTCCAAAAACCAAGAGATAACATTTCCGTCGTGTCCGTCCGGCCGTCAAGCAGTATTCCACACAATTTTTAGTCTGTGGCGATTGGAACTAATATTATTACTTGGTTTATCTAATAAAACATGACGCAAACTGAAAATTTTAGTTATAAACAAATATGTATGTAGAGAGAGAAACAAACGTTCTTTAATATGCTTTTTTAACCGACGAAAAAAACCGAGGAGATTCTTAATTCAACACGTATTATTTCATAAATCAACTGCAATTGTCCCTAAATCATTCACATTATAATACAGCTGTTTTACTTTAAAAATAAGTAAAGAAAAATTATGCTCACCGCGCGTAAAATTACAAAGGTTTCCAAGCGCAACGCGACGCGACGTAACAGCCGCGGTCGGGCCCACAGACTGACGTGTGTTAGCTAAGTACTGAGACATTAGGAAGGAGTTGTGTACTTTGAGTTTGTTTTGGATATTTCGTACTGAACATCAGATATGACAACAGTGTTAAAATCTATTATAGTCACTGCCAAGAGGCTTGAAGATTGTATAAAGATTCACAAAGGCTTATACTTCTAAAATCTTTTTGTAATAATTATAAAACTATACATATATAATATAACTAAAGGACACATATAATATTACTTACTTCATACTTGGCGTGGTAGAGTCATACTGTAGCCAGTTTTGTGTACAGCATGAATAAGTTGAATTTGCCTCATAAATAATTATGAATGATTTGAAGAGAGGTTCCTACCAGCTTGAAAGATTTTGGATGGCTTAAATGTTATCACACCCAAGGTCACGCGGACTCTTTCAAACTCATTGCCATTACAAATGGCCGCAGGTGATACTTCCTTATTATCGCTTGGCGTCTTTATGCTACAAAATCAAGCAACTACCAATTTGCTGCTGAGAAATTTGCTATAAAATACGTATTTTTTATACATATATAACTGAGTTTAGGTAATATTGTTTTTGGGAATTAATTTTCTATTGTCAGCCAATTTTTATAGCACTAATAACTAAAAAAATTTAACAAGTTCTTTGTAGAGAATCTATTTAATGTTATGACGTAATTTATTGTAACAATACCTACGCGAGGGATTTTAAGTTACTTATATATGAACAATGAGAGCTGTTCCTATTATTATGCATTGGTATGCTACCAATGATTAAGGCGTAAAATAACAGAAATCAATAATAATGCTTTCTTATGTTTCAGCGAATATTAGACAATAAAATTAAAACTATTTTTCGGATTTTTTCGCGGTTTTTTATATTATACTTTTCTCCCGACGTCCGCCCTGTGACTACAAAGGCTGGAAAGTCTTCGAAACGTTTGGAGAAAATTATACTCGTAATATAAAAAAAACTGCTATAAAATCCGAAAAATAGTTTGGTTTTAAGAAGTCAATGTTCAAAAATCGTATATCGCAGTGTGAAGAGGGCCTTAGATTTCACTTTATTATCGTGGTCTTTTTGCGGAACGCATAAGTCACGATTGGGTAACATTGCAACAGTTGTTCAGGATTTCATTGTTTTACTCATTTTTTACTGTGACATAAATCCTGGGCCCTTATTCTGTATGATAGTGTAAACGCGTAACGCGGCCGTGTCATGTTATCTTCGAGAAATGTGCATGGAATGGTATTCTGTAAGCCAAATTTCTATAGTCCTAAACATGATGCGTTGTGTTACGTGCTTGTTACACACTGTCAAAATAACGTGCGGGATAGAGAATAAGGCCCCTGATGCGTTATGTTATATAATTAATGTCTCAAGGTGATGAGAACTCAATGCTGTGTCATTACGTCATAATTTTAATCTATTGTATAATATAATCAATTTACGACGTCATCTCTGAAGAGGTAATGAGTCGAGGCTAGTAAAAACGTATGTGTGGGTTTTTCCGTCCTATACTGTGATAAAAATTCGTTTATATACGGTATATTTATTTCTTTCTTCTCACTTCTTTCTATATTATATAGATACATGTACATTTTCTTGTTAATAGTTAAAATATATGTTGCCCGAGAAGAAATGATTGAGAAATCAAATCTAGATTCTTTGGGTACACACCCCAACTACACTACTACACCAATGAGGCAATCCAACAACTTCTTATATTAACATTTCTATGGACACGAAACGAATCGCAATGAGAGCCATCTGTTGGTTAAACTGTACAATCTGTGGTATAATTTACTCTCATTGCTAGCTATTCTACTATAACATTGATATTATGTAAGATCCATAACATATTTAGTTTAACAGTAATTGCTAGATGGCGGTGTAGTAAATAATGAAAAAACGTTATAAATACTCTATTTTATATACATAAAGTTCATTTAAACGTGTCAATCATAATAATGTATTTGGCCATGGCCATTATAATTACAGACTAAAATTGATACCATATTTTAAAGGAAAATAATATATAAAAATGTTGCATTATTACATAAAGAATACTAGTTTGCACATGGAATATATGAATATATAAAACGAAAAATCAATAAATGATATAAAATAGATGGATGGACTGATGGATATCAGTCAAAGAGAAAGTTTTTCTGCCCACTATCGACGTTGCGCATACGCAGTGTCTCTACATGAGGCAACTTTAAGCTGCGGCGAAGCAACACAGCAACATGTGCGCGTTGTTTTAAATTACATTACCATTTACAGCACAAAGTAATATCTACTATTTACTTTAAAATTAATAAAATAATTCACTAGTGCTTGAAAAGCGTTATGAATCCAACTGTCGAAGATAATGAAATACTACTATATCGGTAAGTGCACACATTGTGAACAAACAGTTATACGGAAGTGTTACTAAGCACATGCCTTCGGGCACTGTTATCAAACAGCCTTTAACGTAGTCCTTCACGGAACGTGAATTACAGATTAACTCATAAATATTATCGGGGATCGGTGCGTGGGTGAACCTGACTTTAGCTAATCACTTTAAGACTGGCATGTGTGTCCAGAAGCAGTTGTAAATCGGTCGTGTTCGCCGTTGCCTATCATATGATATATCATCTGGTGCGGCCTTGTTACACGATATCGACATCTGATCTTCGCGAACTGGACACGCATAAGGCACAGCATAAAGTTACATTATAGAGTCTCACATTCGGTTTATCAGTTGATTGCGAGATCCTGTCAGTTCTACACGTGGGAAGCATACGGCATAAGGCACGAGCGAGCGCCATGCGACGCAAAGATCCCAACCCGTCCAACGCCGGGCGTGGGAAAAGCCTGGTATCCATAAGAACTTGTCAGCAGCAACAACGCAAAATGCAACTTTCCAGGAACATATTGCCGAGGAGTTACTCATCGCCGGCTCCTCAAAATGAACCAGAGTGCGCATCACCTGCTCAGAGCAAAAGTTACGTCATGAGAAGCTACTCATCCCCGGATTCGAAGCAGTCGGACTACAGACGCAACTCCGACTCATTTTACCGGCCTAAATCACACGGCTCTCGAAGCGAGCTGGACTCCGATCTAGAGAATTTCGAGCAATTTGAAGAATGCTTCATCGATATAGATGCAGATCAAGATGACGCTGTGGGCCAGTACAGAAGCAGCCCTGAGAAAGATGAGCCGAAACGAGTGATGACAACCCTGCTTCCAGGAAGCGGACTGCAGAGAATTTCTTTGAGACCTATTTCAACTTCGAGTTCTACTCAAACAATGCATGGCGCTCGTGACATGAAGAAAATTCAAAAAGACGAATCAAAAGGTAAGGAAACTCTTTTTGTAGTTGTAAATTACCTTCAATTTTACCTACACAGGTAATATATTCTTAAATGCATTAGAGATGTGTACACAAATACCGATTTACAATAAATATTTTTACAATTTCTTACGAATAGGTTATGATTGAAGGTTAAATGACTACGCAATACATATTTACCTATGTAAATAAAAACGTTAGAATTAAGAAGCTATATGTGAATTGCGTGCTGTCTTTATTAGAGTTGGTCCGAATCATATTATATTAATCTACGGTTTGTAATTTATTTATAGCATGATATAATTATGTAATCAAAAACAAGGTCTGTCTGTATGCCAAAATACATCTAAACCTTTTCAACGGTTTCTGCCTTTACTTCGATCAAACATCCAAATGTGTACATAATTTTACAGTCATAATATTAGTAAGCTTCAATAAGTACGCAATTTTTACAATTAACTAGCTCATGGAGAGAATGCGCATAAATATTGTAAACATTAACTAGTGTTGTGGTCACAGAAACACAGAAATCCATATGTTCTGTAGTCTTGGTCATTCTGAGGTTAATATTGATCGTATCGATCAAACAATGTTATGTAAATTGTTCTCAAATTTGCAATTCCCAGAAATAGTAACTTTTGCTTCTCTGTTAAAATTATTTTTAACAAGGGGCAGTAATTGATGGAAAACTTCTGCGGTGGAAGGGTCACGTTGTATCATTGTACGAGATTTTTATAAAAAAATATGCTTAAATTATCGTCGTAGTAAAATAGGCCATAAAGTATCAAATTATTATCCATTCTCTACCAAGCGGCTGCTGGCAGTCCTTTGAGAACGACCTAAACGGTTTTGAAATTAAGTCTATTTTTGTTAATTGTTTTTTTACATCCCGATAATACATAATGTCCATCGGTAGACTTACATCTTTTCTCAAACGTGGCAGTTCATCGATTGTTCATTTTATATTGCATAAGTTTACGTATATGGTTTTTTGCTAAATGTACTACTTATATAAATACACATAATATACAAAACTTCTCTATTGTCTTCAGCAACTCGTCTGAACTTCCGACCTCTGGTCGTGAATATGCCTGCACGCCATATGCTTTCCGACAATGAGCCCACGTCTCCAGGAGTTGAGGAGTTGCAGTCATCTCCTCAACTGGAGATGGAAACTTCAGAACTAGAGAGAGAGATGACCAACGCCGAGCAGCAGTTGGAAAAAGGCGTCGCCATAGCAACAGAAGAAAGCGACGCTGATACGGTAAGTGGTGAAACAGATTAGATATTGAAATATATTTTGTATTGCAATATGTAGTTAGCGAATAAAAACCGAATGTATGAAATTACCGATATATGCAATATAATTAATTTTGAACGGCTTTCTGTCAACGTATACATATTTTATTTAGGGCTAACTTTACTTCCATAATCCTAGCATACTAGCAAAAAACATATTGTTAATACTGTTAAGTTTATGAAATCTAGATTAGTTGCTATTTCTGTGGTAAGCAACTTCTTTGTTTACTCTAAGCTTGCAAGCAGGGCAAACTTTTAAAAATACAAAAAAGATATAAATACGTATCCTATCCTATCCTCATGCGTATCTCTGAGAATTCAGTTCCGAATAATGTTTAAAATGAGTACCCATCATGCCTTAATTAGAATTAATATTTATTTTTAGGATGTGAGCCAATCAACTGAGAGATCGACTATTTTTAGTCGTGTGTAAGCTATATAAATTATACATATCTATTTTTATAGCACGTTAATGTAATAATACCAGCTCTGTATTATATACTGTACCAACGCTGGGCTTCTACTAAAGAGGAAGCCTAGGTCTTACTTTACCTACTGACCTAGTGCAGATGAGTAGACCTCGTAATATATCATAGAAATACTTATAAACGATTTTTAGGTATGTAGATTTTGACACGACATTTTCCTTCCCTGTTAAGCGAGCTTTAAATTAATAAGAATATATCTAACTTCTAAGTCTGTTATTATTGTTCCTTTTCGAGATGTGTACCTTGAGTTTAGCACATATGAACCTTCGACAGTCCGTTCCAATCCTAACTATTACTAGTATAAGATTATATTGTTACACAAGACGTTTTAATATTCACAATAAAATTCACCGGTGGTCAACTCGTACCGCATACGAACTTATAAATAGCGGATATTTCGGTAGTCGGCGCCGGCCCTGTTTTATTATGGCTTCCATTTGAAAATTGGAGCGAGGCTATCGTTCACACCATATCGCGATTAATGCTGCAATGTTCGCATTGTGTATGTGAAATGTTTCATATGGATAAAAGAGATATTGTTTAGGTCATTATGTGGTTACCAAGTTCCGAAGGCTACTGTAAGCGTTGTAAAAAGTACATACAAGGAGTGTTGGTTTGGTAGTATAATGTGTTTTAGTATTGACAAGTGATGTATCAAAATTATTGTTCTTAAAACAACGGTTTTAGCACTCTGATTATAAATGGTTTCTGAACTTCAATTGCTTAATGTAAGAGCAAAGTAGACAGCCATAGTAGCCCACATAAGTGTGTCACGTTCTGGGACCGTGTGCATATCGGGTTCCACCAGGCCGGCATAATTGTGTCGACTGCCGAGGGGTAATCACCTCTCGTCACTCGACATTCTATTGGACCCCACTCCACTAACCATGAGGTGCAGCGGGTCATTTTGCCGTGCCTGTATCAAAATATCGATATAAGTATACAAATATTGGAAATTTGGACAGTCTTGATCATTCCGTCAATTTGAATAGACACTCGTTTTTCGTTATTCCATCGAACATGGAGATGTTCAATTAAGAGTACTATGATTCATTCTAATCTTTTTCTTGTTTAAGGCGATACCTCAAGGTCCATTTTCATACATTTTGTTTCACCTTTAATCTGGGTAACTAAACAAGTATTGGCAAGTAAAGAATTTAAATTCACGTCTAGTTAGTGATTAGTTCTCGCAGTTGAAGAAAAACGTAAAAATAATTAATAATCATGGATATTTCTGCCTTTAAAATTTCGTCATATTAAATTTTAAAGGCCGAAATATCCATGATTATTAATTATTTTACGTTTTCAACTGCACAATCACTAACTAGACTCAATACTTACCCAAAATAAAAAAATGTATGAAAATACCTTAAATTATGTAGAAATATACAAACATACATTGTCTATGCAAGTTAACTCGAGCCCTTGCTAAATTTCGCACTGACTGGTCGAATAACAAAAGAGGTATATGAAATAGACATCGTTATATTTCCAGCCAGACATCTTGGTTTTAAATGTATATTTTTATACAAATGGAAATAAAATGACAAAAGCGGTGTAGTTTATTTTAGATAAGCACAAATTAAACTTATGTTTAGGTAATTTGAAGTTTTTAATTTGTTTAGCTATTTTTATTGCTGACTATGCTATAGTGTCTTCGAAAATTTCCAGAGTAGTCTGGCTTGCACATATTACTATGAATAACAGATCTTGCGGCCTTCATCAGGTAAAACGTAAAAATAGATATGATTGAGTCGGCCGGCACTTTACATCTCAGTTTATTGAGAGTTTAAGTACAAGGTTTAATTATCTTGGTTGTGGAATAGTTTTCTACTTCTACATGAGACATTAATTATTTTTTGGAGAAGACGGTTTCAACAAATAAAATCATTTAAAAAAAAATCTATAGTCATCGAAAATGGTGTTATCGTGTCCTCAATTCGATTATATTATTCTTAAACATGGTATATTCATACATTGGCTAATATTTATCTGCTTTTACTCGGCGACATATATTTTACATTTATACCTCTTAAATTGCAATTATAGCTACGTAGACTACCATTTAAACTCAACGCATATCGTTACATCTTAATATGAAATATTTAAGATAATCTTGTGTCGTTTTACAAGGACTAGACTTTTATAACACTAAAGTGAGTTGTGTAACGCGCTGGGCAAAAATGAAACATGATTATTTACAATCGAAAGGAACGTTCAAAACTTTAAAAAGGTTAATAAATCATTTTTTTGAATTATAGGCAATTGAATAAAAATATTGAGTACTTATCAAGAAAAAAATCCTACAGGAAGTAATTTAGTTAAAACAATAAATTGTCATAAAGTAAATCAAATTTTTAATAAAACATAATATATACATATTATGGTTTAGACATTCCAAAATAGTTTAATTTAAATCCAGGTAGATTGATTGCAGTTATATCTTCAGAATTATTATTTCAATTTTCGAAAAGCTGTCCCTGAGTTGTTTTCCATTAAGGATTATAAATAACAATTTGTAACAGGAAAAAATTTAAGTTAATTTTGAAAAAAATAATTGAAACCTCTAAAATTTTCATTACATTTATTTAGTGCAAGTTAAAATCTTAAAATATTACTTAAAATCTTTGCTGTTATGTTTTCCCTTTTGGATTTTCCGGTAGCAGGATCAGAGAGGTCTACTTAACGTAACAGTAAAATTTAACTGATTTTTTAAATACTAACACTGTTCTTCTCACTATAATATATTGGTACATAAGAATGAAATTATTAGAACAGATATTTTAACCGGGCCGTTGTAGCATTCTTGCCAAGAATATCACAACGCGAGTTTATTATTGTCTTCTGTATAAACGGATTGGAAAATGCTACAAAAATCTTTCAGGAAGTCCATTTAATAATATCTACTGTAACGTGAATACTTATTTGGCTTTTTTATGTAAGAGTTAGACAAAGAAAACTATTGGCTGCAAATTCGCTTAATCGCTCTCGCACTTTAACGACAATATTCACTTGATATGGATTGGATGACAGTCTTTTTTTAAGTCTACAGGCGTAAATTACAGTTTCTTATGAAAGGTATTGTTTAAAAATATATATTTTTGTTTATAATAACAATACACTTACTTCCTTTTGTATTAATTTAAGTCAGTCAGTTATGTACTGATCTATGGGACATATTGCTAAAATTCTGCAGAATTACCCACTCTATGTAAAAATAATGTATAAAAATAATTATAATATGGCGGTGATATTTGAATAAGGAAGTATTGCATATTATAGATAACTTTGAAAAACAACGGTCAAAGGTTGCCTATGAGTATATAATTATACAATTGGTTTTTTTTTTTACCAGAGACAATATTTATATGACAGGTCACTGTAGTTAGGTTGTCACGCTGATAGAAAAAGAGTTAACGAGACAAGTAGAGTTGCTTTTTATAGTAGGAGACCAATATATTTTGACACCTATATGTTGTGCAGGGCATCTATTTTAATGTGAAATTATAATTTTAGTAAATCATTTCAGATCCAAGATCTACCGCGAAACCACAACAAAAAGGTCCAATAACGTATATTTATAAATAGCATTCAAATTTCACCATAATTGCCACTCCATTAAAAGTCTATTATAAGTTGTTTGATCTCGGCACAAAAATTTCGCTAAAATAAATACGAGATAAGAGAGCGCAATTATTTCAATTACACGACGGTGTGAATGGCGATGATCCAAATGCTAAAAGCTTTGACGTGTTCCATTTTACAACGTGCAACGTCTCCTCAACACAGATCTGTGTTGCGACACAGAGTCGCACACAACACTCCGTCCCGCCTCGTGCCCCACAAGCCTTAACACGTCTTACATCGGAATGTTTACATAATAACAACATATTATGTGTAGATACTTTTCGTTTCAACTGGTGATTTATGTTTGTATGCGCGTTTAAAATGTCAGAAAATAGATGTTAAATTTAATAATAATGCTATTGTAGCGTGTCCGTATTTTAAAAAAAAGCGTCAGTACGAAACATTTGCTGTAATCGATCTCTATTTGTTTTGTTTTTGATTTTGTTTGTTGCTCCGTCCGCGTAGATCTTCCACTCCCACAGTTTCCGGCAAAAATAGTAGTCTAGTTAATCCAATACTTTCTCCACTTGTGTATTCAATTTCCTAAGTGAAGCGGTTTTTGCTCTTTATTTCTAAATAATATCTGAATATCTAATTATCCAAACATGTTTTTACACATTTACAACATGAGAAGGATAGTTTCCCGGCTAGTAATGTTTTTCCTTAAGTTTACTGTTTACTAATGGATGGGTTGTTTACTACGGTAGCGCACACGACACGTGCGCGGTGGTTAGCGCGGCGCGGCGGCTCGGCGTGCCTCTCGCTATCAGCTCAGCCTCCGCACACGCGTTTGATAACAACAGGCTGTTATACCTACTATGTAACTAAACAATAACACTCACCGCTTCGCGTAGCGTTCAGCGACACCAATTATTGTAGTCAGTATAAACATTTTACTGCATAATGGGTATTATCACGGGATACATCGAAACAGCAATCCGTTTGAAGGACGCCAACATTGTAACCGGTGTCGAGTGTTAATTAAGTGCATATCAAGGGGTGCAAATAGCGTGACTCGATTGGTTACAGCCGCCCGTTCCCGTGGTAGCCAAACGTAAACATGAAGTAATCGATAATGCGAGCGTCGAGGTTGTGTTGTTATAAGCGTCCTGCGGCGAGGTTGTGGTGCTAGGTGTCGTGTGCTCTCGTGTGCTCTCGTGTGCCAGCCGCCATCCGAGCGCAGCGCGCCGTGCCAGTAGACGCAACCAGAAGCGGGAACAATGAGCGCGCCTTGACCTTGCGGCGTGCGGGGGGCAGCGACGCGCGATGACGCCAGCGCGGCCGGCACGCGGTTCGGCTTTCGGGTGCGATCCTTCGCCGACGGCATCCGCGTAATCGGCGGCCTGCGCGATTCCGAAGTTTGTCAAAAATATCGGGGCGGGTGGGCGGCGCCGCGACGCTGTCGACTCTCACGCGCACTCATTCTGCGAGTTGGCGCCGACGCCGACGCGCTTCGAACGACCGACCGACCGACCCGACTCCTGCCGACCGTGTAGATCGCGACATGCGCGCGCCGCGACATGGGTAACGTGCAATGCTGCGCCAGTGGACGCTTCAGCGGAGGCGACCTGCCCAAAAAGCAGAAAAGTAAGAAGAAGAAATCTAAAGGACTCAAAGGGATAAGTAAGAAAACTAATAGTGTGGGTGGTGGAAAAACCAACGGGGGAATCCAGAAAGTGGTAAACGTGGCAGAAGACGCTTCAGAGCGAGTGGCGCCGGCCGCCACACCAGCAGAAACGCTGGTGCAGGCGGCGCCGCCTTTAGCCGATACTCCACCGAATAATGATTCGGAGCAGCCGCAAGAGACGATGCAGTCCGACAGCACGGATGCGACAGAAACGGACTCACCTCGAAGTGAAAGCATGGCAGAGGCGAGGGAACGATTTTTCGGTCAGGTAGGCGAATCTGTTCAAACTGTGTTTTCGTACGAAAGTATCTATAGCAACAAGAATATCACAAGTGCTGTGCGGCGTGACGAGCTAATCCCTTTATCGTAGCGGAACGAATCTGCCCGACTCAGAGGTCGCTCTGCTTTACATCAGCTAATGTTGTACTCATGATAACTCCAAACTGATATCTGTTTACATACTTTATCTCAGTAATAAAACAGATGTTTGTTTTTATTTATAATCCGTGTATAAAGTTTAATAAATATTATTGCTTGTGGTCAGGTTACAGGTAATACTAGGTTGAATTTTATTATATTTACTGAAATTTAACACGCGAAGTTTCTTAGCTTCGTTATGTACTACAGACTACTACAATTTATTATGCTTCCATATTTTAAGCACTTAGGTACTTACTTTTAGGTTCATTTTCTTACGTAGAAATTTTCGTTTGTGTAGCATATGGATGACTTGTGGTACATTTCGCAAGCCAAAAATATTAATTAAAAGCCGAATCACGTTTGTGTCGATTCAAGCAGAGAATACAAAGACTTTTAAGGTTACCATACGAAACTTGATGAAATTCCAATCCATAATAACGAGTTTATATTCATAATATTCAAGAATATGAAAGAATTTCTCAGTTTAATTTACGAGCCATATTATAATACTACAATTCATCCTTTTCACGATTGTAAGTAACAAATATTGTATTAAAATCCTGTTTCTCAATGCGAAGTTTACTCGTAAACATTCGTGTATGTCTTTAACACTAGTTCACTGTTTGAGGTTATAGGACAGGTTCCGTGTGATGATCTAATGTCAATAGATTAGCTGTCAAGGACTTAAATGTCATTTAAGGCCGCGAAGTCGCGCGGCTGAGTGCAGCGTCTGTTCTAAGTTTATAGTAAGCAGTATCGTTCCAAATACGCCTCCTATATGACGACACGTAACTATCGGTATGTCTGTACGTTCAGTATTGAAAACGATTATTCCCTGCTTACGCCGACATGCGAATTTGTACGGAAATTATGATCTTATGCCTGGAATCACAAGGTTTGCTTCTTTCATCTGATTTCATCTCGTATTTGACGGACAGCGGCCCTGTGTCAGATGTGGGTCAAGTAAAGTTATTTTTTCTGCCTGGGACTTCATTAAAATCATGCTTTCTTGGAATCTTACGTTTAAAATTGACATTATCTGAAGTACATGTATTTTCGCGTTATCACTAGAATTCACTAGGTTATGTTTACAATAGAAAATAGCCGCTTGCGCAGTTTAGCAGAATTTATACATTTTAATTTCTAAGTATTTTTACATTCCCAACACAAAGTAAAACATTATTGTATGCATTTAGCAGGAAAATGCTAATTAGCTGTTTGCGAGAAATCAAATTTAATATAAACATTACAGATAGTCTGCGAGCACAGAGCGTGCGTTATCTATAAATGTTCAACACGACATGATTTTTCTCGATACCCACGTATTTTCCTGAAGGGTGCACGTCAGAAATGCTGAATTTGATATAAATAGAAAAATCTGTAATCGCTGACGTTCCTCTCGGAACTGAAATTGGGCGTTTCTGAACACAAGATCAGTTACTCATTCGTGTCATTGACTCAACGAGGAAAGTGACCGAGTGATTCTGATTCTACTTCAACGGCTTTTGGAGCTAGTCCAGGCGGATCCAGAAATAACTTTGCTTGTTTCGAGTTCACACAAGATTTTATTGGTAGTTGCAATAATTTGTTCCGCTTACTTGATACTGTAACAAAATGAGTCCTTATCTGGCTTGTTGTGAAGCGGTTAATGTACGATTCTGTTTGTGTAAACATCAATAGTCGTAAATTAATGAATTTATGTTCTCTGAGTATTGTTAGCTGACTATCATTACTTATTTAGCACGTCTATGTTCGATAAAACGTTTTTCAATGGTTACTGAAATTTCGAACATGCCTATTAAAGAATCCTTCAAAGGCGAGTGTGAACAAGAGATTTCCTTATACTCTATGTAATTGAGTTACAAATTCCAAAACCCTGTAGTTTGATTATAATGCACACGACTAGCGTTTGAGCCCACTCATAGATATTTGCTTGAGTGTTTAGCACACTAACGGCAACCTTGTCAATAACTTCGTTTGGCTATGTCATATATGATTGGTCTCCCTGTAAAGTCTAAAGTTCGATAAAGATTTGTTACACACTACTCTAGCTACCTGCGTCGAATTTTACTTATTTTCCCCTTGTTCAATATCTTACCTATATTATGTTTTGCTTAACATAATAGAAATAAATTACAGGATTCTTTCAGCTTTTGATGGACTGTCAGATATATGAATGAATTAACAAACTAAATTTAACTTTAATTTAACAAAGTCATAAAGTATGTACCTAGAGTTATTTAATCAATAATTATCTGATAGGATATTTAGGTAATTGATTACACTGATACCTAGAAATTTCGTTTAACATAACTAGATAAATATCTAGGTTTTAAAGATAATACAGCAAACTTATTTTTAAAAGTGGCATACACCCGTATTCTAAGACGTTTCCTCGAAAATTTCTCTCTCAACTCCTATAGGTAATTTTTATTCTTAGTTGAAAAATCTCCTCCACTCAAAGTAATCAACTGTCAAATTCAAGGTACCTCGCGACTTACCTTAAGGAAGACTCGAGGAAGTTATTAGCTTTGTAAACAGTGTTACAATATGATAACTTTATTCTGATATTTATGTCAAGTGTGTCAAAAATCGATTTCCAACGGTTCCTGCAATACTTGTACGATACTCCTTACGAATATCCCGAAGATATTCCTCAAGAATCATCAAAGAAGATCCTCAAGAATAGCTCAAACTTTAACTAAGAATACCATTTTTGAGTATTCCTTGAATTAATTCTCAAGGTCACCTCGATTCAGATAAAGTTGAGGAATTTTCGAGGAAACGTCTTAGAATACGGGTGTTACATCGCTTGTTTGGCTCAAGACCAGACGTGCACGTTGACAGTTTCTCTTCTGTCATTTGTACTGGCATAATGTATTTTCAATGAATTTAGCACGAATCATCCATCGCTGACGACCTTCAAAATGATTTACGTCTTAGCAATTACCTCTTGTTTAAAAGCATTTCATATTACTAAAGGCGAACCACAACATTTCACAATCTAAATATATATTTAAATTTCGCTTTCTTTTATGAGTCAAAGTCTGCACAATTTTGCCAAGAAAGTGTATTGCGTAGTATAATGTTTTTATTTTCACGAATATTGGACTTCAAAATAAAACTACTTTTCAGATTTTATCGCAGCTTTTTATATTTTAATTTTCTCCTGACATTTTGTAGACTTCATGGTCACAAACAGGTTGTCCGAAAAGTCGAAGTTACAATATCTAAATTTATTTTAAAATTATACATTATTTAAATATATTTGTTATACATTTAATTAAATCGGAACCCAAAAGGGCGGCTTCCAGCCTTTAAGACACTGTAGACTTATTCTGCGTAGATGGGACCGTCAATTACGTAGTAATTAATTATAATTGAATCTAAAGAATATATTGCCTAGCAAGAAAGTCTATCTAAACCTTTATAATGTTAATGCTATAAGTACCTAAATACTTACTACTACTATAATACCAAAATGGCATTTTTCACACGAGAAACGACTAAAACAAAAGAAATACACGTTTTTCATGATATTTGTTTATTTAATACGTTGTATTAGACTCTTGCAAATATTTTCTAATAACCCTAAACCTGTTCTCCACTGCTCCCAAAACAATGATCGGTTAAGTTTCTCCATTATAGTTTCAATAACACAGGCGTTATTCGACAGTGTTCGTTCTAAGAATCGCGCGGCGTACAATTAAGGGCTTCCACTACCTTAGATGATCAAACAAACCGATTGAAGATCAATCGCTACGATATTATTTGATATTAAAAATATAATTCCATTGAATTTGTGATAGCGCACCGTCAGTTCAACATTTATACATATTGTAGGGGTTGCTCGAGTCTCTGCTTACATTAAAGACTGTATTAACCTCACTTTTTTGGGAATAAAAAACTTATAAATCCAAACAATCGAACCTCCAATATCGTAACATGTCATTAATATTCTAAATGCTAATAAAAGTTTAAATATTGGATCAATGTATTTTTAGAAGTAAACGTAGAAATACCTTAGTGGATTTGGCACAAAACTAGACCATATCTATGTTAGTATTACATAAGTTACTTTTATCCCGATAATTTTCCGTTGAGAGAAAACATACATTCAATATTACATATATATTATATTATTACATATATATAGAATTAAGTAAGTCTGACCAAGGTGATTTCTTTGCATTGTGCAAAGAAATCACAAAAAAGTAACTGTCAGTTTTATATTTAGTGTCGTATTTCTCGTCAACATGTTGACAACGTATGCTCGGCGATTAAAGGATGAGCCGTTGATGCATTCAAACCACGGTTTACTTCTTTTAAAGGTGTGCATAATAGGCTATGGTAATCCCTTACTATCGACTGACTCACTTACTCATTAGTCGGCCTTCGATTACTAAAACGATAGCCAGAATTTGCGGAAATTTATTATTTTTAGTTTGTTTACATTGGTCTAAGATCCCAGACACACTGGCGTTTTCTTTGGTTAGCTTTGCGTAGACTGCACTGCGCGGAGCGACCTCGCTTTCATCATGCCACGATTTCTAAGCAGTGCCCACAGCGTTAGTATCGCGCAACATCCAAGCAGTTATTACGGTGAAGAGCCACGTGCAGTAAAGTATACGCAGTTTACACACAGCGCGAGTTTATTGCAGCGTTGAATAAATCGCGACTGATTCGACCTTCGGACGCTACTCACTCGCCTTGACAAACCACGTTGAGAAAACATAAATTTCTTAGGGGCCTTACATGTCTCGTATGATCCTCATTCATAGACTTCTAAGATTTTTGTATCTATTTCAGTATATTCCAGTTACAACAATAAGAGTAATAGGTAGATATTATACTTGCAACTTATCACATATCGATATAATACTCGTATATTTTGTTTGTTTTACATACGATTGTTAATTATTGAGAGTATTATTGTTTTATGTGAGCTGTAAACCGAAAAGTAAGCTAAATTAGTTTAGCTTAGCTCACATAGCTGAGTAAATTACGCATAGAACATAGCTATGATTACGTTTTTAAGTAAAGAATTAACAAATTGTCTGCTTGGATGATTGTATGTTGAACGGACTGTTTGAAACTATAATCATGAAACTGTAATAAAATTTTACTTATATTTCGCCAAAGTAACTGACTTATCAACTCATCCGTATAAATTTTGCCGTTAAGAGCTCCAGAGTATGTATACTTAGTTACTAATAACTGCAACGTTCATAACATCATACACGATAAACTATTATAATTTATGGACAAAACTATTGTGTTAAAATAACTTGTTAGAATATGTTATAAAAAATAGATACTTCTATTCTTCTAATTTAAATGGAAATTTAGCCTTTTTTAACGTGATGAAATTGTTGATTCAAAATTAATAAATATTTTTTAGTTTACTTTATGAGGTAAAAGGTTAATGCGCATTACGATTTACCTCCACGCGACATTCTTTATAAGAATATAATGTGTGTTATAAAAATTATAGGAGCCCATTTATTGTCTAGTCACGGACCGAAAATACGGACGGACGGACGGAAAATACCAAGCATAATATAAATGCCATAACTAAGTATGTCGCAATACTACTAATAAATTATCTTAATGAAATTTAACATAAAAAGAAGATAAATATAGTGATCTCTCAAAACTACGAATCGATTTTCTGGTTGTACATACTACATTACTCAAGGTGATTAGATGGTTGAAGATTGCGCTAAAACAAGACGGATTTTGTTACAAAATTAACTAACCTACCAATACAACTCCATCGTAGTTATTTCGAATTTAATTTAAATTAAAGTGAACGTAAATTTTTTATCTATTCGTCTATAAATTGCGTTATCGCAGACGCAAGCGCGGGTCAATGGCGCATGACGTCATGAGTACAGTAAATATAATCTTGTATTCATACGTTACGCTGATGAGACCGGTATCTGGTATGCAGAATTTAGAAGACGGCCGCACCCAAATCGTGAGTCCGTTTCTTTAATTTAACACACGTTATGCGTTTTCGTAACGCCTCAGAATATATACACGTGAGTCACCCAATAAAAAAAACTGTATAGGTAACTCTAATCTGTTTTATAGTACACCTAAATAGAGTCCACCCACTTAGCTTCTTGGAAATACTGAAAAATTTCAGTTACAATGTAAACGTGTGGTAAGAGATTTCCAGGTAATACGCTCGATCGCAGATTTGGCATCGGATCAAAATTTGACGGCGCGAGCTGTGTTTGTGCGGAGTATTTTTTCACACTACGTTTTAATTGAGATCTTTTTGTTAAAACAAACATAACGCACCGTTTCTTTAAAATAACTATCTTGTGTATTTATTATTGCAATAATCATTGTATGTTTTCTCTTGTAGATAGGATTGTTTTAATATTTTTTGCGGGTTTTGTAGAGTTCATCAGAACGCAATGCTAGCTGTTGAATTAGGTTTCCCAGAAAATTAGCCTAAGACGAGCTCCGAATATAAATTATCGACTAAAATAGACCCTGACTTTATTTCGTAGAAATCTACTTTACATTGGGACTTATATTGAAGTTAAAACATTTAACAAAAATAAAAATTAGTCATTTAGATTTTGAAAAGATTGCGACCGGTAACTTGGACAATAACTGATTTATGAAATAAATAATTTATTAACACAGAAGTTTCATGTCCGAATAACTGCTTATCCGTTATTACGTTTATTTTTTTTTAAATATTAGGGCCAGCAAATTAATCATATTATCTTTAATTAATAATAACGTCTTTCCTTTTATTATATACCATTATTGCTTATTTTAACGGTACGTGGGGCTTAACAGTATATGATGAGTAGACCACAGCATCAGAGGCGGTTTTGGGGAGAGGCGAACTGGGCAACCACCGGGGCCGTTCGTGGTTTATTTTTGCTTTCGCCTAGGTCCTCGCGTTTCGGGCCCCCACTGCACACGATATACATATTATAGTATATGTTTATAGTTTTCCATACTTAATGATACTATATTATAAACCACTAGAGCTGTACAATTAGTGTTATCTCAAGCGGTAAAATCAATACATATTATGTTTTCCTGTGTTTTCGAACTTAAAGTATCTAGTAGTAACAACTTCCACTATTGCAACAACTTCCATCAATTCATACAATCCAAATCGATCCAGGAGCCTTATTCTCTATGACAGTGTGAACCCGTAACCTGGTCGTGTTACGTTATCTTTGTGAAATTTGCGTGGAATGGTATTCTATGTGTCAATTACTAATGTGTTAACCGCGACTCAGTGCGTTACGTGCTTACACACTATCAAAACAACGTCTGGCATAGAGAATAAGGCTCCTGTAAATCTGAACCAAATCAAGAATCGATATTGATAAATAATAAACAAACTAGTCGGTTCTTAAAATAAGCGTCTTGGTATTTGACTTTGAACAACGAGTATACTACTTATATTGAGTGTATAGAAACTAGAGATATTATAGTTGGGTTGTTATCGCGTTAATACATGTTCAGAGAGACGACACAAGCTGTTACCATGTGGATATTGTTTTATTTTATAATGAAAATGCCACTAAAAATGTTTTATTTGCAACCATCTATTAGATAGACAAGAGGAACATTTTAGTAATTTAAAATTTGCAAAACGACCAAAAATGTTTTTGTTAAAGAAATATTCCATTCCCGCCCGTAACTCTTAAATGTATGGAACGAATGTTCAAGGGCCTTTGCTTGGGGAGGGCCTTAAGTTTAATAAGTGTAACCTCGATATCTACATAATATTGTTTTGCGTGCGTAGCACGACTATCGCGTTGAGGTCTCGGGTTGAATTGCCTGGGTCAGGAAAAGGGAAAAAAGAGAAAGGGCAAAAGGAAGGGAGAAAAATGTGGCCGGTAAATGGCAATAAGCCCGCTCCCTACTACATAGGACTTAACATAGCTGGCGAAATGTATGTGTTACGCCCGTGACTACCCCTATCTCTACACGTCAAATTTTATCAAAATCCATTCAGCGGTGTCTTCGGTAAAAACGGAAATGTATACTTCTAACAAACACCCAAACATTTTCACAAGCTAGCGCATTTATAATATTATTATGATTTTGATGTTATCACTGGGTCGTTGTTAACTGTAAATGAGAACATAACATTATTACTAATGGATATTTCTATAGTTTTTCTCGATAACAGCATCAACCATGTTTTTATCGGTTATTGTATAAATATATAAATATTTTATAAGCCTGCATTATCTTCAAATTTTCAATTCGAAATCCGTCAATTCTTATCTAACCATATCCTTCTAATATTATAAATGTGAAAGTTTGTGAGGATGGATGTATGTATGTATGTTTGTTCTTCTTTCAAAAACTACTGAACGGATTTGGAAGAAAATGTATAGTAATATTGGTTATACACCAGAATAACACATGGGCTACAATTTATAATGATTTTGTGTAATTTAGTCATAATACGTAAGTCGTAAAAAAATTATCCCCGAAAGCTCCTTCACGCGAGCAAAACCTAGTAATTTATAAGGTTAAAACGTGTTACTCCAATGTTTACTATACAGATCGGGCCCGACCCACGCATTTTACCAAAAACGAAAACAAAATATTGCCATAAAATTGTCACCGGTTGCTGAATAAGCAGGCAAACTCGTACAACTTTAGCGCTGTGTAGAATATTTATCGTATTGAAATATCGCAAATATTTATAGCATACAGTGTTGCCAGGTTATCGACTATCCAAATATTACTTTAGCAAGATTATACATTGCATTTAATATATCGGATAACGATCGCGGTACTGGGAATGCAATTTGTAATTCAACTTTTAAGTATTGGGAGACTGTTTATGGACTCGTGTTTCCCATGAAGTAAACAATTTGTTCATTCCAATATTTATACAAATAAAATATTTTCCTTTTTATGGATTAAACTTACGCTAATTTGGTTTCAAATTTCGAAAAATCTTGGATTATATCCACAAAAGGTGAACGGATAGTGCTTTTGATATACTAGCACCTGATATTTTATGCTATGGAAATAGGGTGGTACACATGCGGTTTTTGTTGCAAATCTACTCTTCAGTTTGATCGTAGATATGGTTTAGAAATGTATTATGTATACCTTACTAGCTATTCATTTCAGACATTCGTCTCTTATAAAAAGGATATGAGGATCCGCATTAGAATTACTTTTGTGATCCGCAATTATATCAATTGAGTCTAGGTATTGAGGAATAATGTCCATCACAGTTCTTTATAACCGCGATAAGAGTAGATCTGAGTGTACAGTCAGTACTGTTGAGTACATTTATAAATAAATATTCGAGTAGAAGTAAATATTATCGGAGAGTACGTTGAATGAGACCTGTTAAACGAATGTTGGATAACTAATGGAGGTTTGTGAAGTAGTGCTTCTTGTTCCATTTTCTCTTATCCAATGTGAGGTCGGCGCAGTACTTTCAAACATTTACCAAGGGTTTTAGATTGTTTTTATGACTGATTGTATGCCTAACATCAACCCATTTGGGAGATCTGGGCCTAAAAATGGTGTTGGATAAGCCCATAATTTGTAATCTGGCCAGATATGCGAACTCGGGACCTTTCAGTCCGTATGTACATTGCTAAATTAAGGAAATATAGTATTTGAGTACGAGTATAGAATTTTATGAATACTCAATAAAATAAAACCTCGTAAAGCGAGATAAAAATTCCTTCCACATGACCGCACGCTTAATTAGCATTAGCGATTATGCAGGCAACGTGTTTGACACTCATTATACGTAATAATAATAAAACAGTGATCTCAGCTCGGCCGTATAGTTCGTACATTATCCGCTATTACGTATGCAATACAATGGATGTTACTTGAAATGTTGCCAATGTCGAAAATAATTGAGTAAAAAAAATATTAAAACAGATAAATCGTAATGATTGATCTTTTAGAATTTTCATGGAATAAATTTTGTTTGAAATTATTATAGTACAAACATCATATTTGTTAGAAGATGAAGTTTACGCGTAGAAGTGTCATTAAGTATCAGACGCAAAGACGCCTCAGGGCACACGTAAACTCAATGATTTCGTAAATTTTACATAATATCAAATCTCTTGTTGGTCAATTCAAGTGTCAAGAAAATGGGGAAAAGGAAAGATTTGAGTAGGTATCCTAATGATTAATACAAAACCTTCTTAGTCTTAAATTGTTAAATCCACTAAAAAGGACTTTAATTCGTAGATTGGGAAAAGCATTATAGCTAACAGCAATAAATTAAAAATTATATTTACAAATAATCAAACGTATTAAGCTTTCTGATCGCGGTTTCCTTCTATAATAGACTTAGGACAAACTTTTAGTAATTGTACACTAGCTATTAAAATCGACACCGGAATTAATGCATCATTTCAAGAAGATATAGAACAAATTACGTACAATTCCCATTCATGACTCAACTCCACTTATTTATAGGAGCCTGGTTCAAATAGGTTACAGATAACATTGAGTTACCGCCTACGATGGCTGGCGAAATATCTGAATTCTAAAACGCATATAGAAAATGCGTAACCTCTTATAATTGCAATTAAAAGCACTTCTACGTTTAGATTATATCTATATCCGACATCCTTTATTCAAATTATTTGAGTACTTACTGGTAAAAATAGAAATGAATTTCATGTTTTATTATCATTGCAATATAAAATTGATAGCAGACATTGTCATTTTTAAAAAGTAATGAACTTTTATAATATCAATAGTTAATTTATAATACAATATAATATGTATGAATAAACATAATCGTTATTAATCCCTATCTTTCAAAACTCTATCTATCAAAGATCTCAAACACATACTCACGTCTTTTATGCCCGAATTGGTAGGCAGGGGTGGTGGTGGAGGTGGTGTTGGTGTGAACTAGTGCACCCACTTTACGCCGTACGTATTCCGTCCTATGACGTGATAGGGGCGAGCCTTATCAGTCACAAATTCCAGTCTCGGAACATATTCCAGACTAAGTACAAAAACCCAATATAAAATTTGCTTATCCCGGGGATAGTACAACTAGGCCGCCGAAACAGACAGTCTATCAAAGGTCTCGTTTGGCGTTACGTTCTATATGTTTTTGCTCGTTTGCTCATGCGATAATCCTCTTAAGTTATAATAAATTATTTTTGTAGATAATAAATTACAGATCTCAGTTAACATACTTAATCGATGGAATGCCAATTTTGTTTTGGTAGATCATTACCCTAATTCTGACAAAATTAAAATGTTCTTATAACATAAATATACATTTTTCTTTGTTTCCTTGAGCAGCTATATTGTAATGTTAGTTAAAACAGATGCCATTATAATACAAAAAACTATATTGACTTTATTTAACAAATCTACTAAATTATCTTCCAAACCATTCACTTTCTGAATTGCTTTCCTCTAAATGCATAAGAACGAATGAAATTCTAGTTTCATCATTTTCAAACCTAATTTGCAACCAAATGGCAATTATTAATTTGCATTTATATCAGCTCATTCATTGCCAAGAAATTTTATTTTCTATCTAACTAATAACGTATTTAAATAATCTAAAGACATTTATGCTATTTGAAACAAATATATTTGTGTTTACGTGTATACACTAGTAAGTACCCTATCGTAAAAATAACGCAAAATACTTTGTTTGACGAGCAGATAATTAGTTTATTTTATGACAGCACATAACCGTGAACCGTAAAAAGGAGTATCTGATTGTTGACCTTCACAATGCAGCGAGAGTGTGGACAGATGGAAAACAACCGCTTTTATCTTTCTAAAACAGTTGAAATCCGCAAAAAGTTGTTTTCATTGGATTTTGTTTATGCGTCATTTGTATACTATTGGGTGATGCAATATCCATTACAATCCGCAAAAATTGGTCATTCGGCTAGAATTTTGTAATTGTAAGTGGTAGGTTATATTTTAAAACCGCCCCGATAGCGACCACCATGCACATTACACAAGGTGTTAAAACCCGCCATAGTGGCCCACGTAAGTGTGTCTCGTTTTGGAATCAGCCTGTATATATCCGGTTCCAACAGGCCGGCATAATTGTGTTGACTGTTAAAGGTTAATCGTTAATCGACATTCTCTTGGTCCCACTCCACTTACCATAAGGTACAGTGTGATCAATTTCCTCGTAAAAAATCGTAATTTCTACATTTTTAAACTCTATTGAATTAAAAATATCCTCTACATAGAATATGAAATTCCAGACAAACGCAGGTTTTCTTTGAGGAAATATGAAAGTTCCTTATATAGGTTATCTACACACAGTTGGAACAATGACAACTGCCAGAGCCAAATAACATTAAACATTTGTTCATCAACATTAGGAATGTGCTACTGAAACGACCGGCACCGTTGACCATCGATTTATTCTGGCTGTTATTTTGGTTCTTTTTTCAACACTAAGTTCAGAGTTCCTCATTGTTACTAAACTGACTACTATGATCCGCATAGTTGGAAAATTGGACGATTACGTAGGTTCACTATAATAGAGTTGGCATCACACTTCAGCCGCACAGAGATCTTAACACTGATGGATAAGCAACACATTGGCACCCCTTTATCGCTGTCAAAATATGTTCCAAAAAATATCAGACTGAATAATATGCCAAGCTGAACCACGCCAACCAGAGTGCTAAGATTATATAGAGCGGACTTTGGGAAAATTGTCATACAAAAAATTGCGCTATGGTTACTCGATTTACCGTGAAATAGCAAACATCAATGTAAAATACTACATATTTTTTCCATATCATGATTTGCACGTTTTTAATGCGAATTTGTGTAAATATATTATTTTTGTATTCATATCTAAGGCGCTGTGACATCTTATCATAGACGTTTCAAATAAGACAGCGACATCACCAATTGGTAATAACTTTTGGTGCAAAAATCTCATGTCTGGTCTATAACTAACTATATAGTTTAATGTCTTTGATTCCAACCAATATTTGTATAGTTGACGTTCTATTTAAAGTGGTATTACACGTCAAGGCGACAAAATGTTTACATAGAGTGACCACGACCTGACATTTCGGACCTGATCCGCTAAATTGTATAAGCCTTAAGTCCACGGTTACCAAATTTGGAACGGTCAATCACTTACGACACAATTTTAATTGGAAACAATATTACATGACCATATTGAAACCTTTGTGGTGTTAACGCGTAGACTGACCTGACGATCAGTTAACGAGTTGACATTTCACTCCTTGATGCGTGTGGTCTTAACAACAAAGTGGCTAAAATTAATGGGGTTGCCACTGACACAATAATAACCGCGAGGTCGTTATTGAAGAGGATGTTTATTAACTGTGTCAATCTTATTTAAAACTTTGTGTACGTTAGAATTAGTTGCTGTACACATAATCTGCTCGCTGTCTTTATAATGTCAATTTTTTATCTGCAACTTATAAATTGTGGAGATTTGTAATACTCCATTAAATAATTACATGACTGTTCACTTAAATACAATAAAAATAGCAATTCAATATTGAAATAAAACTATTTTTTCGGACCTCTATTCTATAAATCCGTAAAAATAATTTTGTTTTAACTACATTCGCGAAAACATAAGAAATCATTAAGCAATTCAATATATTACTTAAGCGAATGCAACGTGGTTCTGGGAGACTCAGTAGTGTACTACATTTACGCAATCACGAAGCCATTACTTGTTCTCGAAAGTATCACCTCCCTTTAAACTACAATAGACGTCAACGCTAAGTCCATAAAGGTATAATTTATGAAGACTGCAGAGTAGGAACAGTGCTAATAAAAACATTTACTCTTCAGAATTCATAGCTTCCAGTTGGTAAGTACATCCGTGCTCTCAGACGGCCATTTCCCTGTTAATATTATCTGTTATTAACAGCTCTTCGCGGTGTTATGTGACGAAATCGTGGTTATGCGTCTGTATTTATAAGTATATAGAATATGAAATGTATATTAAAATATACGAATTAATGCTTTAAATAATAGTTATAATATAATTTTAGGCACGAGGCTTCTTTAGTGATAACGTGGGTTAGGCCTTTCGTCCATTTTATTGATTAGACGTTGCATATATATAGAAAAAACTTTACCAACAAAATATTATTTACAAAACTATGAAATTAAACGCAATACAGTGAACTTGTCTCGTTGTCACAATATAAATAGCTAAAGTAATGTGGAGTACAGACTCAAATGGATTAAATCTGGTATGTCCGCCTATTTATCCGACAATTTTTATTAAGTGCCCTGCCAATTTGTTTCATAAAATGGCTAAGTATCCTGCCTCCGACGTTATCTGAATTATCACTTGTGACAATTGTAATAATATAATTTTGGTAATTTTGTAATTCGTCGGTGAATTTACCAATTATAGAAAGATAAAGAATTATAGTCGTAAAAAAAACTAGAATTTTTTAAGCTTATTGTTCCATTTATTAATCATTTGAGTCCATTTTGATCGATTAGATTAGAATTATAGTTTAAATATAGAATACAGTTCAACGGTTTTTAACGGGTACCTACCTGTCGACAAAAACTAGAGTCGGTACAGATAAGTGGAAAAGTATCTTTACAAAGATCGTTGCCCCGGTGACGGACGGTAAACGGATATAGTGCGCTGTGTAAAGCTATGTATGTACAAAGATTCTGTCGCAAGTTGACGGTATCATGTTTCTTCTTTATTCAATTTCCCAGTGCCCGCGCAAGAGTGACATGTCCGCTTTGCGTGCGCGTGGGCATTCACCGAGTTACGACTTACGAACCCGATTGGATGGTGGCACGTGCCGACCTCAATAACATTATGTAAATGTTTAAGCCTCTTTACACTTCACTTTTTGAGGTAGGAAAGTATTGTTAACGGCACTTGGTTACTCTGTTCGACCTCATTATAGACTACTTTATCGGCTAATTAAACGTATAAATAAATTTATATTTTATAAACAAGAAAACAGACTAGACTTCGGTTTGCCATTATCAGTCTTATTTATAAACTTTAGCGTTAAGAGGTGATTAAGAATAGCTTAAAAAACATCACCGATTTCCTAGTTTAAACCTTATTAAGACGCAGATGGCGGATTTTGACTTAAGTACAGCTGATCAAGTAAATTTGAGTTTTATCTAAGCATAGCTTTGCGTTTTTTTTATAAGTTAGACTGTATATGTTTGCTATTTTTTAATAACACATTAGTGAAAATTAACGTAAAAAAAGCGCAAACCTTCGTATAATGTTTTAGCAAAATACCATGATTTGGTTACCAGTTCTAACATCTAGGGGCTTAGTCATCGGTCAGCGCCTCTCGGGAATATTGTTATACCGTACCGCGAATTATTTGCGCTGAAATATTCGTCAGGCGTAACTAACATGAAAATCCTGTTTTGCGTGTAAATATATATTCCTGCATGTAATAAGTAAATATCATAAAAAACCACATGCATTGTATAAGTGAACAAATAATACCTTATTTTCAAATTTTGTGCCTGTTACTTATTTGGGATTAATACCATTTTGGATAAAAAGCTATGTTTTTAAACAATACTTACAACTTGTGAGTATGGGATCAATTATAATTTGTCTTTTAAGTAATATATATTTCAATTAATGTGAATACTATAGCATATCCGCAGTATTATGTTTAAATCTCAATGCTAGTATTTTAATTTTAGTAATACACACAGGCCTTTTATCCCCGCAGGGGTAGGCAGAAGCGAAACTGGTGCACCCAGTTTTCACCGTGCGTATTCAGTCTCATGGTGTGATAGAGAGCGAGCCTATCGCCATATTGGCATAAATTTGAGACTCCAAGCTGATACTGAGTAGGAAAATCCAATATCGCTTTGCCCGACCTAGATTTCGAACCCGAGACCTTAGCACTGCAATGGTTCCATAATACAATCCGCAACCAAAGCAGCAATTCAATATTTAGGTATAGGTATTATTTATTTTTAATTTTAACGCACGAGAAATACAAAGTACATACTTATATAATTTAGCAAAATAATATATTTTTATATACTAATTGTTGCTTGCGGCTTCGCTTCTGTGAAAAGCCTTCCATGATACAAATTCTCGGATAAACTATACCTTAAATGCCCACGATGGACTTTTATGATTTCGAACATGAAAAAGTTAAAGAAAATATTTTAATCCAAATTTATGAGTGACTATACCAAGTGACCTTTAGTATTGCCATTACGTCAAATATTCTCATAACTGCATAACCCGATCATTGTATACGAAGCTAAGAAAGCAACAATGTTACTGTAAATCTGATTAAGACGTACCTACGTAGACAATGCGTTCTTTGTTGCTCCATGGCGCCGGTCAGCCTTTAAACGTCGCTGGCAATCGTTGGCTAACTGTTTATTGAAAGTAGTAAAACCAAGCAGTCGTAAAATGTTAATTGTGTCCACCAGATTATTAGTTCACGGAAATTACATTTGCATTTAAGAATCACAGCAATTGAATATTGATTTTGTTGTCTATTTTTTGTGAGGTTAATCTATTAAGTTACTTGCAATTATAATTGAATTTTTAATTCAAATTGAAGGGATAAAAGGGTACGGTAGCGGATTATTGGACCCACCAACGCAGTTTTTGGAACTGTAGGACTGCTAAATTGGATAATTCATAGAAGGGGTCGTCTATTAATCACGTGATATTTTTAGTGACTTTTTAACCCCTGGTGATGTGGTGAGGTTTAAGACTACCCCTGCCTATTGAAATTTTGTAGATCAAGTCGAGTCATTAACGAAAAATAAATACACGTGATATCTCATTACCACCCCACCCCTTCTTGTGATATTTCGTGATTTTATTTCCGGACCCCTCCCCCCATTTCGAGCCTCACGTGATTAATGGACGACCCCAACATTATTATGGATGGCATTTTCGGTATACGAAAGAATGGCACGTAGGACTTTGAAGCGAATTATTTTGGATTACTGACCAAACCGGCCTATACCTCGAAATATAATTTATCTGCGTCGTTGCATATGTCTTCCTTCCGGATCAAAGACTTCCAATCACACCTAGTAGTAAATAGGTGATTGGTAGAGATTTGCAGAAGGTACGAGATACTATGATGGAAACCTTTATACGCTTATAGGTCATGTGTTCTTAGATGGGGTCAGCAGAGAGGTATGTCTGACTCAGCGACCTAGACCGACTGCCGAGAAAGACCTCGGAGTTTTAGTTAGGTGCTGTAGATGGGCTTTTATAGGCCTCGAATTAATAACTGCATTCCATTTCATCCTCTTCCGATCATTCAAGTTACATAAAATGTATAAATCATTGCATATTTCAAACCGTCATCGTACAAAAATTCAAAATATGTTGGTTGCAATCTGCATCCCTTTTTAATACGCCGAAATTCTTTCTAAAACCGGTGACGGTTGGAAATTACGGTCTTAACAAAAGCTACTTTTTCTTGCAAGTTTGTTTTCAAGGATCCGTATATATATTGTGTAGCTATAATCTATGAATTATACGAATAATATATGTATTATATGGTAATCAGCAGCTAGCACGCATTTAACTCAATTAATAAATGGTTGCTAAAAACTAATGCAAGATTAAAGGGAAATTATTCCCTTTGATATCAAATCCACGATTACAGGAAATGACCGAGTAACCAAATATTCACGTTTCATTCGAACTAATTTGATTTCCTTCCTAATGTAATGAATAGCGTATGCGAATTATGAACATATTAAATACGTTTATTAGACTGGAGCATGGGTATCCAGCAAACAAATAGTTAGATATAGGACAGTAATTCGATATTTCTAAGCTATATCTACGCCGTGTGCCATTAATTTATTTCCTTAAAATGATGTTTGTGGAAGAAGAATTCTTAATATCATGAATATATATTTTTATGGCATTTAAAGTCAAGACGAGCATGCCGTTTACCTAATATTATGAAAAGACCGCCCATAAACAGTGGCAACAGAACTTTGAATTCCAAGTACTGCGTATCATTCGACTACTTTCTTCGTTCTGCAACAGTAGGTGTCTCATGATGTCCAGCAATTACTGGCTACAATGTCCTTCAAAACAGTGTATGCACTCTGCTGCTTAGCGGTAAAAATAGACACTGCGATGGACCTACCCAGATAGACCATCGCATACTAGACATCCACCACCACCGACTAAACATAATAACTTTTCATTCCAGGTTTGATCGCATGAGTTCAGTGGTCCATTTCTATATACTACCAGCTCTGAGTAATACGCGTAGGTGAAGTTTTCATGCTGTTTAATAATGTAAACTGTGTAACGGCATTTAATATAACCACATTCTTGATTATGCATTACCTACAAAAACAATCCCAATTAGGTTTGCACCATCCTTATACGAAACCTCAGATCTGTTTATTGAGAATAACAATTTAGTTTATAATGACTGCCGCAGAACAATTGTTTATATGTTAAGGCCGTAGCCCCCGCAATTTAATGTTATTCTATGAGTTTTCCTGGAACACACTAACTCGTTTCTATGTCCCACATAATAAATAAACAATTAAACAAATTACCTACACAACACATTCATCAATCGTTAATTACTCAACATGCTTTGTTTATAAAAGCTAAATTTATTAATAAGCGGTTAATAGAAGTTGAAGTTTGATGGTTCATACGCATTAGGGTTTGTGTAGTTCGAACTTCTTTCGAAAATTTGTTTTTAATTTCATTATAATATCTATATACTATTATATAAAGCTGAAGAGTTTGTTTGTTTGTTTGTTTGTTTGTTTGTTTGTTTGTTTGAACGCGCTAATCTCAGGAACTACCGGTCCAAACTGAAAAAATATTTTTGCGTTGGATAGCCCTTTGTTCGTGGAGTGCTATAGGCTATATATCATCACGCTATACCCAATAGGAGCGGAGCAGTAATGGCTAATCTCAGGAACTACCGGTCCAAACTGAAAAATTATTTTTGCGTTGGATAGCCCTTTGTTTGTGGAGTACTATAGGCTATATATCATCACGCTATACCCAATAGGAGCGGAGCAGTAATGGCTAATCTCAGGAACTACCGATTCGAACTGAAAAATTCTTTTTGTGTTGAATAGTCCTTTGTGGAGTGCTCAAAGTTATATATCATCACGCTATGACCAATAAGAGCGGAGCAGTAATGGCTAATCTCAGTATCTTACGGTTTCAACTGAAAAATTCGTTTTGTATTGGATAGCCCTTTATTTGTGGACCGCTGTAGGCTATATATCATCACGCTATGACCAATAGGAGCGGAGCAGTAATGAAACATATTGCAAAAACGGGGACAATATATTCGTTTTGAGAGCTTCCGTTGCGTGGGCTGCGTAAACGGTTAAAGTTATGCAACAATGATGTATGACGGGATTGTTCCTCTTAAAAGTTCTTAAAAATCTAAACTATTATATAAAGCTGAAGAGTTTGTTTGTTTGATTGTTTGTTTGAACGCGCTAATCTCAGGAACTACCGATTCTAACTGAAAAATTCTTTTTGTGTTGGATAGCCCTTTGGTCGTGGAGTGCTATAGGCTATATATCATCACGCTATACCCAATGAGAGCGGAGCAGTAATAGCTAATCTCAGGAACTGCCGGTTCAAATTGAAAAAATATTTTTGTGTTGGATAGCCCTTTGTTCCTGGAGTGCTATAGGTTATATATCACCACGCTATGACCAATAGGAGCGTAGCAGTAATGAAACATGTTGCAAAAATGGGGAAAATTTATTAATTAGTTTTGAGAGCTTCCGTTGCTTGCGCTGCGTAAACGGTTAAAGTAATGCAACAATAATGTATGATGGGATTGTTCCTCTTAAAAAGTTCTACAAAAATATATGATAAACCAAAGTCCCCCGCTGCATCTGTCTGCCTGAACGTGTTAAACTCAAAAAATACCCAACGTTTTAAGATGACATTTGGTATGGAGACAGTTTGAGACCCTGGGAAGAACATAGGGTCCCAGGAAATTATACAGCGTGACTTTTATAACGGAAAACTTTAGCCCGAAAAACTTTATAACGCGGGCGGAGCCGCGGGCAAAAGCTAGTATTAAATACGGGCAGAGCACGGGCCTCCTTACTGCTGAGAGGGCTATTAGGCCTTAGTCTATCATGCTGGCCTAGTACAGGTTGGAAGACTTCGTATACTTACCTTTGTGTTTGTATGAGAATTTTCAGCTATAAACGTTACCTAACAATATTTTCCTTTACCGATACAGCAAACAACAATTAATAAATGATATTTTCATTATCATTTATTATTCTCGACCGATATTGAAGGAAGGACATTCTTTAGTTTTAAAACTAATAAATCTTTCGTGACTTATCAAGAAAGAATAGGTCCTTTATCGTCCGCATCGCCAGTTGGAATTTCCTTCCGAACGAGACAATAAGAGTTTTTATGCGCCCTAAATTCCAATGTTGAAATAGTTTCTACGATCTATTTTTATCGCACCCTGTAACTGTTTGTGAAGGAATGCGATAGTCAATGCAAAGATCTAAAAGAAAGAACGGTTCAATATTCAACCGTCAACAATTTATGATTGGCGGACACATGTTTTTTTTACGTGTTCAGCAAATTGATCCCACAGCACCTAATGGGAAGTGAAGTGGGGTCCAATATAATAACGACTGATACGAGACGATGGGAAGTGGTATGGGATCAAAAGAATGTCGACTGAAGAGAGACGATTACTCCTCGGCAGTCGACACAATTATGCCGGCCTGCTGGAACCGGATATACCTAATAACTTTGTGGTAGTTATAAAAGATTTTGTCAAGTGCGCGATTTTTGTAGCCTTGTAGAGAGTTGTTATCCATCTTGTTTTACGTCGGTAAAGCTATAGAGTAGCGTAAAATCTATTCTTTACAGAATTCAAGGCAATATTTAATCACTTAATACATAATACTCATCTATACTAATATATAAAGCTGATAAGTTTGTTTGTTTGAGCGCGTTAATCTCAGGAACTACTAAACCGATTTAGATTTCTTTTTCACTTTACATAACTTCAGAGTTCTATAGGCTACTTTTTATCCCAGTAAAATATTTCTTCCAAAAAAAGGTTTAATCCACAGGCAAAAGCTAGTAACAAATAAATCTTTGATAGAATATTTTCTACAAATTTACCGTCATAATTTTTATCTGATTTTCTTGAATGTGAAAATGTCATGTTATTAGGATTCAGTAGAAACTCGCTACTATATAACACCTTGTATAAACTTATATACTTGATAACTACCACCTAAAACAGTATGTACAGACCTTGTATAAGTGTACGACATATATTCATAATAATTACTAAACCATACAAACAATATAAATCATAGTCTATATAATATAGGTATGTACAATCAGCTATAAAAGTAAATAAATTTAATACTCCAAAACGCTTTTGTACATTTACTTCAATTTGAGTATTCATTTTGCCCTATCTAAAATAAAGTTAACACCGTGAATTACTAGTGATGAAAAAACTATTGTTAATACGGATATAAAAGTTTAAAGCGATTTGAAATTTTGAATTTGTTCAGCTACTTTTGTGACTGACCGTAAATATATGTATAAATGATGACGTTTTGTAGATCATACTATAAAGAACACAATCTTATTTATATTTTCTGAGATAATACGTTAAGTCTATTGTATAAAACATATTGAATAAAATTACAAAACCAAAATAGGTCTTTCATAGAATCCAAGTTTTTCCAATCTACAGTCCACACCGACCCAAGGAGACTATATAATATATATTGTTAAGACTTACAATAATAGTAACGAGAAATCCGTTTATTTATTCAATTATTTATTGTACTAATTCTATTACACAAATATATGAATACCATAATGTTACAAAACCTTTATGTATAAGCTAAGAAGTTGTTGACTTTTATGCGTAAGAAACATAGTTTACGAAATAATGTAATAGGAACATTGATGGATAAGTTGTTATTGATGTCACGGACTTAAAAACATAAACATATTTAAATATCAATCTTCATCAATTTCCATTTATATGTCCGTTAATGTTACAAGTTTCATAGTTAAATAAATTTGAATCATTATATATTTTATCTCCTTATTAAAATTCCTAAATGTATACTGACCACGCTAACTTGATGGCTCTACAATTATTAATTTTGCACACGAAAACGATGCAACGTAGTTGAGCACTGATAATCATTTTTGTAAAACTTATTCTCTAAAGAGATTTATCCCATGAAACATTATTTTTAAAAGAGATTTCCTGTATTTATCCCCTAAATACTCTAATTTTAATTTTCAATCATCACGACATTCCAAATATATTAAAACAAGCCCGGTATAATGATTTCTTATGTTTACGCGAATATTAAACATTAAAGTTAAACTATTTTTCGGATTTCATATAGAGAAAATTAAGATATAAAAACCGCAATAAAATCCGAAAAATAGTCTAATGTTTAAAAGCCTGGTACTGTGTTTTTGGTATTCTCTAGCTTATACACCAAAATTGTAATTCTAGAGATAGATATTTCTTAAACAGAGATAAAGACAACAGTTTAGATAATATAACTTACAAGTCATTGTACATTAGTAATTATCCAAACAGCTTTACTAATAGATGAGGCCTTACTAACATGAATCATAGAGAAAATGAGGAAACGTTCAAGATTTTATTAAAGATTTCCGTTATTTCAAAAACATCAGAAATGCACATGATGTGTTCATTTCGATGTAAGTTGCATGCATCGTGACTCACTTACTAAGAATAACAGCAAAATTGTCACGAACTTAACAGGTAAAAGATGTCAGAACGAGCCGAGTCACAGGTTATTTCCATATTAGATCAATTTTCCGATGCTGCACGTAGGTGGCTAGATGATTATTGGTATATAAATAAACAGTGTCTTAATTTATTGTTTCGGAATAGTTTTCTTGTATTTTGCTTTTATTTAAAACGCCTACATTATCAATTACATTTAAATAGCAGTACGTGCGAATGTATGCTTTCCTGGTACCCTAAAACAAAGAAATGTGTAATTTTCTTAGCGGCTGCGTAAATCTATCCCGTTAGATTATCTTTGAAATTTATAAGTAGGTTGTATTATTTTACAAAAATAATATTAATATTATGTATTAAGTAATATACTATCTATGATGAAGATGTTCCGCCACTGAATTGTGTCAAGATAATTGAGGCTACACCGCATTATTTTTCATAGATATTATTAAAACCGTGTAAACATGTAATGACAAATCTCCTGTGACCAAATAATACTATCACATATAACACTATCATAGAAATTATTAAGGAAAATGAGATAACGATTGTCCAATATTTGTAATAATAATTTGATAAAATATAACCTTAAGATTAGACCTCGACGTGAGCCACCATCACCAAATTCCATCCAAATCCGTTAGTCGGTTTCTGGTCTCTACAAACATTGGCATTTATATTATTAGAAGCAATACTTATAGCGATAGCCTATTTGGGCGTGGAACGGACTGCCGAGCCGAATGTCCGCAGGTTCAAAACCCTAGGGCACACACCTCTGACTTTCCTTAGAATATGTGAATTCTTTGTGAATTATCGCTTTCTTTAGCGGTATAGGAAAACATCGTGAGGATACCTGTATAACTAAAAAGTTCTCTATAGGAATTTTGAGGGTGTGTGAAGTCTACCAATCTGCACTAGGCCAGCATGGTGGACTAAAGCCTAATCCCTTTCAGTAGTATAGGAGGCCCGTGCCCAACAGTGGGACAGTATATAATACAGGGCTAATATTATTATATTTATAGTAATATTTAATTAGTATTGTATGATTTTTGATGCCGCAGACTTGGCCTAATGCTTCCCAATAATGCAGCACCGCGTATCGACTTTCCCACGACAATGCGCGTTAATTTAAACGTCATACCATGCTACTTTAGGAATAGATCGGCGTGTTGTCTACATTCAATAGACTTAAATAATTTGCGAACATTATTGTCTTTATAAATTTTGATATAATTGTACGAATAAAATTCAAGGCTACAGTTTTATGATACTGCTAGATGTTGCTCGGGACTTCGCTTGTGTGAAAACTTTTTCCGCTATCAGTCACTAAATTATTGCGATCCAGCACCACCTTAACAAAATCTAATATCCTGATAATTCTACGGAAGGTAGTATAAAATTATGCCTTTTTGATTAATCCGGGATAGAATCTATACATGTGCAAAATTTTATCCAAATCCATTCAGTGGTTTTAACATTTACTTCTAAGAAACGTCAAAACATTTTCACAATCTTTCGTATTTATAATATTAGTAAAATTCCCTGGTATTTATTGTACGTGAATGAAATAATAAGCCGAAAAAATAAATTTATTACACTGTTTTAAATTTTTTCTCTTCTTTATGACATCGCGACGATAGCTTTGTCGTTAGCGACTGATAAATGTGTCTAGTACTAAAATAGTGCGCATCGAAAATTGAGAACGTCAGTAGAAATTGCGTTTCCACCGTTTTGCATAACAAAATAAAACACATTTAAGCCAGCATTGCAGATCGGTCGGTTTGTTATGTGGAAATAGAATAAATGATTATAATGTTGCACATTATTTTGTAGAGTCCAATGATGAGACGAGTTAGTTACTCACCTAATGGTAAATCCCAGTGTTACCTAAACATTAGAAACACCACGCAGAACTTTGTTTTGTTTTACGTGTGATTCCACTGCACTCGTCACCTTGCCCTACCAGAGGTTTGAGATCACAATGCTTGCTCACGGCAAGAAGGTGAAACAACCTACATGACCTACGAAGGAGAATTTTCCTATACCTAGAATCTACACAAAATGAGTAAGTAAACCGCAATTATTAATAAAGCATGTTCAGGACGAATTACCAATTAATTGTTCATTACCTTCAAGTGATGAAGTGTTAAATCATTTTTATTTTCTTTACCTTACTAATATTTATGCGTAAGTTTCTAACGATGGTTAATTAAAATGATTGCGGATTAATAAAGAAATATGGATGGATGGATAAATAAATTTATTTGGCTGTAACACAGAGAAAGCATTTTCTGGATTAACATTATATAGATTTCTTTATCCCGAAAAAATACATTGTTTCACTTTTTTCGGAAAATTCTCGCAAGCGAGTTAAGCCGCATAAATATATTTTTGGGAGAAAGATTTTTTTTCTGTAAATGATATTGGACTACAACATGAAGTAATGACATACCTACACATGCCATTTACTTTTAACAAAATAACGAGAGTTACCAAACAAATAAACTTGACGCCGCCACGCGACAAACTAATTGTAACAGAATATTTGTAACGTCATAAACTTTACTCATTGTATGACATAACAATTTTACTAAATGTATGAATGAGCTCAAGACCACATCGTTATTCGTTATATCAACTTACGTAGTAGTTAATGAAATCATCGCTGGTGAATGGCGGTGATTCACCGCTAACATTCTCTAGAGCTGTCTACAGACATTTGTGATTTATCCAATCTACACATTATAAACATTTTTTATTATTGTAAAAATTGGACAGTAACTATTTTTATGGTTTTTATAAATTATATTTGTTCATGTGTAAGGCTGAATCGATTCTGCTCCGCATAGAGCTGCATATTACGCCTTTTTTACAAATCTACAAAAGTAGGGCATGACTTTATAATGCTTCAAGATAATATTAGGTACCTACAGAACACATTTTTTAAAAAAAAATAAACACTAAGTTTTTTTTATTAATAAATTGTCCATACATAAATATTTTGTTTCTGGGTACGGTCTCTTAGATTGAAAAAGTTGACTCAATTCTCCATATTCAATTCTCATAATTTTGTCATATAGTAAATAATAGTTAAAAAATTAACAAGACTCACATTGTTTGAAGTTAATGTGTAATCTCACATGTGCAATGCGAAGTCGTGTGAAAAATTAGTCTTATGATATCGCCGCTCGCGTGATATCGTATGATCTCTTCATGTAAATAATAAATAGTAGACAGTCATATGTTTGTCATTAATTGCCATCCTAGACGTGGTTATTAACAAAATTACGAAGATTAAAAAAACTCGTGTGAATCAAAATTTAGACAAAATAGATAATCGTTTTTATTCAGAGATTTTTTTATTATTTAATTATTAATTTAGGGTTTCAGTTACAAAATATCTTAATGCTTAACTCATCGCTTTTAAATCTAAAATAAAGATGACATTCGCCGTCATTGTGAAGAACAGAATTTTATCTTAAGAAAATATTTATCGAGAATTGGTTTCTGTGATTGTTATCAATACACGGAATAGTTTAACATTCCTGTGTTTCTATATTTGCCGACATTGTTTCGTTATCATTTGACGACTGATAAGAAAATACATACAAATTCATATTATACGTATACTATTATCGAACTTTGAAGATATTGTTTCCGGGACGAAGTTTTCATTATTAAGGAAAAAGGCTCTCTACTGTAAATGAATCACGAACTTCGATAACTTCATTCATTGATTTGATAACATTTACGTACAAATCCATTCATTGTTTAAGTTTTCTTGGAAGATAAGGTAAAGTGTAAATGAAAGCAATTCGTAATAAGATTTCAGATTCATAATTTTAATCCGCTTATGAGCCATACTGCGATAGTCATTTGTAATTTTCAAATGACTAGAATTTTGAATAACTTGTCATAAGGAAAAACATTTCGTTCTTTTTACCCGTTTAATGATTGCGTCATGAATATTCCATCTATTTTTTGTTATTAACATTTAGACAATGCTTTTGTGACGACATAAAAGAAATTACAAAAATAGGTGGCGCACGGTGACCCATATGAATTTCTTAGAAATTGCCATAAACCGGCATTTGATAAGATTATGGAAAAGAGGTTGAAATTGTTTGCGCTCGACATAGGATTATTATAGATTTATCAATAAACTAACATGCATGCGTGTTACAAAACTATATTTCAAAATGTCTATAGTTGTATAAATAATTTTAATTGTTATTTAGAAATAATAATTATTATTATTCCTATACATTGTTTTGACGTATCATAGGTACAACTTTGTTCGCCTACGTGATAAAGTATTTTAATTATTTTTTTTAATACTATAAGTTCAATATAGACGTCAACCTAAAGTGTGTAATGTTGTTCTTTCATTTTGTTTTTATAATACCGATAGAATTCGCCGACATCTGCTTTTGGAGCACCTAGCCTAATAGCAATAAGTATGTTTCGTAAATAATCTCGTACAGGTTTTACAAATCCCAACAAATATCTAAAAGTGCATTAATTCCCTTTATGTTAGCTTTGTGATTTACACATAATTTCACATATTTAAAATTTTTGCAACATAAATATTTTGTGTAGTTGTTTAGTGAAGAGTAAATGGCTCAAATACCCTACAATTGACTTTCAGTACGACTAGAGGTCACATTAGTTGGTGTTTTATTCAAGTGCCGATAGATACCAACTACACACACAAATATAAATACGTATTATAATCTCATATTTGTTGGAATTACAAAAAAAAACTACATGACATTCATAAATCAAAATATTTTTGAAAGTGAATTAATTTATAATATATTTTTCGTTTTCTAATTTATAGTTTGCCAATTATTCCGTTTATCGTTGTATGTTTATCGTGATATGGTATATATTATGATTAATTATTCATTTTAATAAATTGGTATTCTCGAAGAAGAAACTTATTAGTCTTGTCTCAAATATCTTTTCTTTTCAACAGCACCTATGTATGTTTTTCAAACGATATGCAATTAGTTCCTCAAACGGGTTAAAAAATGAAAATTATTATTAAACAATTACATGCAAATCGCAACCTTCATAACTCAATTACCCAAACTATCTAAACAATCCTCAAACTCAACGACTTTCATAACAGGATAGGCAGAATCTCATATCACAAAGACAACAATGAAACAAAACAGTAGAAGCGCGCAATGAATAGGTCACAATAAACCCATAATATTCTAATTTAGCTCAACACACGTGGGATGGTACTAAACTTAAACAAATAACTTTATGACGGCTCCATTGGGATGTCCTGTCCAATGATATGGCCGACAACTTCTGAACTAGCTGATATCATTTAACGCTGCAAGTGGTTTAGTAATATACTCAAACGGCGAAATCTAAGGAACAAAATTGTCTTGGTTTTTAATTGAAACACTACATTAAGAATAATTTACGCTTTAACCTAATATGTACTCAAATGTTATATCTAAGAAACAAAGTTCTTTGTTCTATTTCAAAAATGTACGTCAAGATCAATTTAAGATTCAACCTGAACGCCTACACGCAAAGGACGTCTGTGCAATGTCAAAGCGATTTGAGTTCGATGCGCGATTACGTGAATTTATTACTAAACTATTGTGAAGGGTGAGAAATAGTATTGCCAATTTACACGACAAAATTAAGACTATCGCAATAACTCGTTGAATCATTGCCAAAATCCTGATCTCCCTCCGGTCGTGTCGGATCGCCGTCTCATCGGGCTATGAGAGTGAAGGAACAGAGAGTGCATCAGTGTATTACGCACACACTTGTGCACTATAATATATCCTGCGTACCTGGTTGATCTCCGTTGAGATTGGCCGCCGCGGCCGAAATTCGGCTAGGAGGGTTTCATTCATTCATTGCCAAAATATTATTTAATACATCCTTTTATCAAATACTGCCTTATACGTGCGGCTCAGCCCGCGTTTTAAAGTATTTCGGGATAATATATAGCCTATAGCTTCCTATTAATTAGAATTGTAGCTTCTTATTAGTCAAATAAATTTCAAAATCGGTTTTGTAGTTCCTGAGATTAGCGCGTTCAAACAAACTCTTCAGTTTTATGTATTTGAATAGATTCGTGTATTTTTAGTGATTTAATATATTTCAGATTAAAACTGTGTATATAAGACTGTCTTTATATTATACATATAATCCAATAGAACGCTCTTCTACTACTGCGATGGATTAAAATATATATTTTAATATAGATAAACAGAACTGTTACATTAGTAATATCACTTAGCAGACTTTACTCAGCTAAATAGTGTTTTCATAAAATTATTCATTCTAAGTCTTAAATCCCCTAGCAATCAAATGAAAAGTAGGAAATAATTATTTCGACTGGCAAGGGATTATCATTTATCTGGACCCACGTTCTACCAGGTGCAGTGGGATCCCTATGATGTGCCCGTAATTTTGTTTCACAAAAATGCGAGTGTTTCACTCTGAGAGGTTTCCAAATTTGAGTCAAAACAATGAGTCACCATGGCGGATTATTCACCATGGCATCTGATAATACGCTGGTGACACACCGTCTATCGTGTAATAATTAGTATCCAACAACGATCACATGTTACATAAAATATGTCCGACAGTGATAGAACAATTTATTTTTAGTTCTATTTTCTATAGTATAAGATATTTTCCCATTGTAAAGTAATTCATATGTTTTTTAATTCTCTTTTTTTTACATACAAGATGTCTCGATAGATGTTAAAGTAAAAATAATATTATATAAATTATTTAGTCTATCTAACTGTTCCCGAATAGCATTGGGTACAGGTGTTCAAACTTCTAACTGAAATAGACCGTGGGACCGATCACTTTGTTTTGATTTAATCTCTATATTTACTAACAGTGTTAGTTTTGTGTTATTGTATTAAGTACCTTAAGTTTATAGTTACTAGACTAAAAATATTTTCAATTCTTTTACCAACAATGACTTTTTCGTACTAACTACAGTTGTGTAACTCTGTTCCCATGAATAACTATCGCTTTATCGATAGTTATAGGTTATTGAATCCGGCTCCGCTCATTGTTCGAAACTTTACCGACATTGATATAAATAATAAGAAACTTATCTATTCTGATTAAAACGTTACTTCAGTATAAAGTTATTCCGATTTCAAATCTACGTATAGGTTTTTTTTATTGAGATATGAGGTTGACGAGAAAATATATATATATATATATATATATATATATATATATATATATATATATAAATGAATCCCTATTTCCGTTGGTCACGCCATCACGCGTGAACGGCTGGACCGATTTCACTATTTTTTTTTGTTGTGTTTGTTATTGTCAGGAGAAGGACCCCATGAAATAAAAAATTCAGAAAATTGCGCGAAAAATTAGAAAATTTAATAAAACTTAACGAAAATATAAATTTTATATAACTGTCAATTGTTTGAAATAACTGTTAACAATTGACAGAATGCGCGCTGCAAATTCATAGTTAAGAAGGGACAAAGTCTGTCGGGTCAACTAGTGTTTAATAATTTTGTCTAATCATTGATGTCTCGTCTTGAGCCGAGGTTCGTAACCCATTAGTTGTCCTCAGCATAGTCGCTTAATTTTCAAGGGTTGCGTGCGCCTAAAGTGCTCACCCAAAAATCCGGTGTATTTGTATAAGCCGACCCTTGTCAGGCTAACAAACGTAAGGTCATGTAAAAAAAAATTACGTATTTTGTACACTTAGAAGTATAATATGAAATTAACAAATTTTCGTTGAGTTTCTTGTATTTAACTAGACATGTTTCTTGCAAACAATTACTATTAGGTGTATTACTAATTATCAAACTCCTGCATTTTTACTTTTTTCTTCTCCCTTACTCTATTGCGAAGACGGTTCAGCATACATTTTGAATTGTACTTTTGTTTTCTTTGTACTACTCATGTCTTGTACTTGCATTGTGCCATATTTGGGGATTTAATTTCGGGCACATCTTTTTATAAAACCTTAAATCTTTGTCAATCTGTGCATCAATCCGTGACCTACGATCCACAGCTTATATTTTTCGAAACCAAAGATACGATTATTCATAGACATTACTCATATACGATTATTTAAAAGCAATGAAATAAAGGTCATAGTAGAATCATCCATCACTTCGGATCGATGTTTACTACTCAAAGTACTCAATATTAATGAAGTGGCATAAATTTTGCAAACGCGTTCATATTCAACGTTTCGCAGCAAAGCTGAATTGGCTATGCAACTTGATATCCACACTAGTACGTGAGGACGGTACGTGAGGCTATAAGGGCTAGATCTGATGATCGATATAACGACCAAATCGTCTTAAAATAAATTGTCAATGTTTTGTTTAAAATAAAACTTACATTTTATTTTACAGATCTTATAGTGTTTCTATTCGCAAAATTACTAAAGCATTTCTACCTTCATAGTCTGTTGTGATTCTGCGCTTACTAATGAATATTTTTAATCAGCGTAAAAAAAGATCGTATTTTATGTCTTTAACTTTCAAATTATTTTTCGCAACGATAATAATTTAACCCTTGAAGCATCTGTATGTTTGCCGGCAACATGACAGCTACATGACATTACGCGTGTCACCTCACCTTCTTATGTAGTATATAAGGTTATATTCCCGTGACAAGGCCTTTTGGTAGTAAAGAACGCCCGTGCCCAGCAGTCCGACAGTGTATAATGCAGTGCTGATATTATTATATTTGTTCTTAAACAGATTGTCCAAAATTACATTCAAATGCTAAGAACGCTCATAAAATAACTACCTATCTTGTTTAAAAAAGAACTTCCATTGCTCGTTCACCTCGTTCCACTATATCAAGTTACCAATATTTCTGATACTTCAATCGTTTACATCGGAATTATTTTTGTATAACCGAAAATTCGAAGTCATCTAGCGTAACTAAGTGAATCCGTAGTAGTGCCAAATTATATTACAAGGAGGATATGTGTGATGATACGTTGGATTAAAAAACACTGTTCCTCGAACTCCATCATCAAAATTACGGACAGTTCTAAAAAATACGTCGTAAAAACTGATATCATTTTTTCGTCATAAAAGTTCTATGTTGTATTTAAAGCCGTGTTCACACTTACGACGAATGATGACGAATGGTTGTGACGGATCCACATCCAACTTTTTTTTCTATATCCACATGTAGAAAACTAAATACATAACTTTAAAAATTACATTGGTTATACCTACACATAACTAGAAAAAGAAAATATTAAAAACACAAAATAACCAACTCACTCTTTGCAGGTGTGGCTTGTACGTTAATTTAAGTTGTAGTTATTATAATATTTTTTAAATTGCTTTTACGGGGTGATATAGTCACTTCTGACTAAATCCCCAACAAATAAAAGGGAAAACCAACTAAGTCGGAATAAAGCTTAATTCCTGCATTAACTTTTACGTTTAGTAGGATTAACAACCATTCTATCTAAAGCGCTAAGGTTCGCGATTCACGTTGCAACTTTATAATAACGTCAAAATTCTCCAAACTAAATAACCGCAAACATTTTCGCAGAATACAATATTCCTCAATCGTTCTCACCTGCGGTATGTTCACAAACATTTGTACGCAACAAACTTAATGAAAAGTGAGCGCATGGCTTTAGACCACTTAATTCATTCATTCCATTCCTTCATTATAGGCTTAAAGAAGCCTATAATGAAGGCTTTTTGCTAATAAGTATGGTAATAAATTTAGTAGCACTGTGCGACGTAAAAATAATCTTGAAAACAATATATTTGGATTAAGTCGGTGTAAGATTTTTTATTTCAGAATCTTAGTTCCAGCTTAATTATAAATACGAATGTGTGCACACATGTTTAGATATTTATTAGAAGTAAACGGCAAACGATAAATTAATGTAATTTCATACGCATAAAAGGTTTTAAATAAGGGTTAAAAAAATACAATGGAATATTTATAGCATAAAACATTTTGAAGCGGACGGAGCCATGAGTAAAATCCAACATATCTAGCATGCTATAATTTTTACTTTTTTAATCAATTTATTTCAAATTTAAACAACTATACAATTCTAATTTAATGCCATATTTGAATTCGAAACTTTAAGATGATATCTCTGAAGTTTAGAATCTAAACGATAGGATGTACAATCATGTCCAAGTTGACATTAGTCAGCACTCACCAGTATCCGACGACACCAAACACCATGTGTATTGACAATGCACCTGTTGCGATAAGAGGGTGACACGTGCATGTTGCATTCGACATGCATTGACCATTGACTATACATTAATAAACCGTTTGAGTTTCTTTATATTATATCTCTATAAAATCAAAATCGATTTCGAATTTTATCCAAAGAAAACCTATAATATTAGCCCTGTATTATATACTGTCCCACTGTTGGGCACGGGCCTCCTCTACTACTGAGAGGGAATAGGCCGTAGTCCACCGCGCTGGCCTAGTGCGGGTTGGTAGACTTCACACACCCTCGAAAATTCCTAATAGAGAATTTCTCAGGTGTACAGGTTTCCTCGCGATGTTTTCCTTCACCATTAAAGCAAGCGATAATTCATAAAGAATACACACATACTTTTTTAGAAAAGTCAGAGGTGTGTGGCCTTGGGATTTGAACCTGAGGATATTTGTCTCGGCAGCCCGTTCCACAACCTACTAGGCTGTCGCCGCTGTAAAGAAAAAAGAAAACCTATACGCGAGCAGAATTGCGAGGAATTTAGTATTAGATATAATACATACCGTTTTGCAAGCTTTTAGCTAATTGTCATGAAACAATTTCATAAAACAAAATAACACTCCTACCTCATGTATTGCCATAAACAATGAAACACTTTAATCTATTAAAATTAAAATTAAATCGTTTTATGTGTTCAATTTCACATAATAAGTTTGGGAGGGCCTAGAAAGTTAGTAAACCACAGTATTCTGGGTCATTCTGAAAAATGTAGTTTCCAAATTAGACAATTGGATATCGTCATAATTTTATAAGGAATTAAAATCAAAACACTATATTGTATCTAAGGAGTTTAATTTTATTTCAAACGAGATTATTACTGTTTTAACAATCTCAAAGAGTCAAATATAAGTTTTCCGCACAATATAAAATATCAATTTATTCGATAATGTTTTATAACTTTAATATAAAACACCTAAACCACACAAATGCGGTCGAATCAGAGAGAAAAAGGTTTTGGAGAAACAATCTCTAAACATTACTTTACTTACAATGTCACAATATAAAATTTTTAGAATAATCTAAAAGAAATACTTAAAAATTACTAGACCTCAGGAAAGGATGAAGTTTTCCAAAAGGGAACCCGACATGACTTAATTACTAATAATATGCATAAATGCAGTCTGAAAAATGTTCTAAAGATATTAAGATTTTACATAAATTATGAAAGGGAAGCCGGCAGGGATCGGCTTACATGGACCGTTCGCCACTGCTAGACCAGTTATTTTACGCCTCCTATGAGAAAAGGTGACTTATTAGTCCTTCTTACAAGTAGTAAAAAACATACAGGGATAGTTAATGTGACTTGTAAGTGATACTCTGGCTTATATCGTTGCTCTGCAGTAGCGAGGGGTCCATATAACCCGATTCCTGCCGGCTTCCCTTTTATAATTCATGTAAAATCTAATTACCATTAGAACCATTTGCAGACCGCATTTATGCATATAATAAGTACCTATAAGTTTTGTCGGATTCCCTTTTGGAATATTTCACCCTTCGCCACTGTTGCTATGTGTATCGGCTTCTTTCACCCCAGTTTGGTTGTAGATATTATCTCCTGAATGAACTTTCATTGGGCGATTCCAGGAACATAAATAGTATTAAAATTCAACTTTGTGTCTTTGACAACAAAACTCACACGCGTAATACAAAAATCTGTATAAGCAATATGTATCCAGTTTCACGTTTATTGAGATATCTTGTTTCCCTGAAAGCGATCTTTCGTTGAAGATTCTCACACGTGTTTTGGTCAGCATTATATCAAATAGCTGTTATGTAATAATTTTGTTGTCTGAAGGTAAAATGTATGCAAAAATCACATTAATAGATTTAAGTTTTTAATGAAGTAAATACAGTAATTAGTTTCGAAATAACATTAAAATTGCTGACCAGTCCAATTTATTATTCACACATACTAACACATTCGTTTTATCTCCGAAGGGGTTGACATAGACGTAATCAGTGCATTCATTTTCTGCTGTGTATATTCTACCCCAGATGTGGTAGGGGTCGAGCCTGTCACCATATCGGGCACAAATTTCAGACTCCGTTCTGATATTAAGAAGAAAAAAGTCAACATTAATTATAGTTTTTCATTCATACCACTTGCAATTTCACCAAAAGTTCATAGCTACCTAATAGTTGGCATTATTCACAAATACTATAACATTTGTGTATTATATTATTATTAATACTTAATTAGATTAATCCGGATACAAAATTGTGTACATCACATCTTAAGAAGAACGTGACCGTCAATGTAAACAAACGGGCCGAACACATGGCATAAGCCTGTTGTACGTTAATATTGTACTTGATCACATTGTACTCTGAACATTAATCAACTATAGATACTAGTTTACGTAACAAAGAACTTGGCTCGACATATGTTATTATAGAGTAAAAGCAATGTATATATCGGCTTTAAAATTCATATAATTTTAAAGCCGATATTTTTAAATATTTCATTGTAACCATTATGGGCTTCTTGTTAATTGAGTCTAGCATCCGTGAGCAACAATACAATAATTATTTCACAATAGTTTCTTTTTAATATGAACATGGCCTTATCTACCGCGAATAAAAAATAATTAATAACAAAACAAGCTCCTCACTAATGTAGACTGAAAGGTAATCAATAAAAAATGATATTAATACAGGTATTCTATTATGGTCACGTAGTCGGTGCTACGTGCACTTACGGAGCGATTGCCTACAAGGCACTTTGTGTATCGGTGTCAAAAACAGTACACAAGATGGTGTTATGTTCCTAGTGCATTGACCGGCGAATACCTGTCTTGCCTACTATGGGCGAAATATGAAACATGATTATAAACAACATTGTAGATGAATCGAATGATCCTCGCAGAATGTATTCATTGAACTAGTAAACTCACGCCACTTGCAGTAACCACTTCTTTAATGATTTTTAAATCTATAAAGTTTACACAATATCTTACAAATAATAATGTACGTATAGCAAATGTACAAGTTATAATCTAATTTAAATAATAGTGTCCGGTAATTGGAGATAGTTCGTGTTATGGTCTAAATAATAAAAAAACGAATGATAGTCTTCCAAGTATTCTAATTATCTCAATAGATTGTAAATGTTTATTTTGGTAAGTACATTTGAACTTATTGATCAGACGCTGTTCAAATATTTATTTTATAACAGGCAACTCAGATATAAAAGCACTTTATTAAAATAATATTTTGAGACGATTAGGTACCCAATATTGTTTACAGGTTGAAAACACAAAAACATACCTATAGTCCTGCTAATAATGTTAGATTTTGTTAGGTGTCTGTATGCTTAGATGTTTCTTAGAAGTTAGATTCTTGGATTTGGTTGAAATTTGTCAATAGATTAGTCCTTTTTTTACCGCAGGAAAAGTTCTAACACACCTCTACCGCCTAGTCTTAAAGGCGACTGGGTCTGGGCGGTTATGTAGAGCTCATCATTTTTTAGACTCGACGTTGAGCCATCTAAAATGGTAATAGACGTAAAGCACCCTCTAAAAATAGGCTATTTTTTGGCCTGGAAAAGTTTATAGTAGGACATTTATTTCAAAAAAGGAATTTAACGTAAGCACAGCCTCGAGTAAGAGTTTGTTACATATAAATATTTGTTAACGTTAAGTGTTAGAAGGTAGCCGATGAAGTTTGTCGTTCCGTTTTCTTTCTAATTAGCATCATGATTAACTTTAGATTTATGCAAAATTAAATTTACTACCACTTAAAAGCACGTGCATTGTCGTGCGACATAATTACGTACTTAATTGTTTTTCTTAGATTGAGTGTCACTATGGGCATAATCATGTATGTTGTACTACTTTTATTGTAAAACGATGCACACAAATTGCATGTGTGCAAATTAACTCGGTCACATAAAAGATTAGCGCTGATTTTAATGTATGTACCGACTTTTTTCACTTAGCGACAGTTAGAGTATACGTTTTCATGCGGTAGAGAGTGAATGTGTAGTGTAAATACGGCAGAAACGATTGTTTTATATACAACTATTAATAAAAATAAGTGTACGATATGAAATTGAAAAGAACAGTGACGTGTTGTATAAAGGGGAATTCATTTTGTATCCAGTATAGCACGAAAATAACGCCACAGGTATTTTAAGATATTTATATTCATATATTATGTTTCTCACTAGATAATACGCCGAATGAGGGAGATGAAATGTGGATCATTTTATTTTGGTCATCAGGAAATATCTTGAACGTTACTTTCTTCTTATAAACCAATTAAATACTTATTTTATCTTTACAATATAAAGCTGAAGAGTTTGTTTGTTTGAACGCGCTTATCTTAGGAACTACTGGTGCGAACTGAAAAATTATATTAGCCCATTTATCAACCCATATAACTAAAAGCATGTATGAGGGAATAGTTCCCCTTTAAAAAGTTCTAAAAATGTATTTTAAAACAAAGACCGCGGCGATAAATTGAAAAGTACCCAACGAATTTTAATGAAATTTATATGCAAGTATTTTGACATCCTGGGAGGGCCATGGGTTTCTTTCTATCCTGAGAAAATATATAGCGGAAGTTTTATCGCGGAAAACAGTTTTATTAGGGCAAAGCCGCGAGCAATTAATAATAACATAACTACATATTACACATTACAGATAGATAATTATTTTATGTTTGGCCAGAATTATTCATTTTCACCATATTTAAACAAGAACATACGTTCAATATCCATAGTATTTATGACGTCACAAAACATTGAATTCTACGAATCGTTCTGAAGGAAATGAAAAATACATTCGGTATAACGTTTATATACAGTAACACTTGTTCACATTTATATGGCGAGGAATAACAACAGCTAATTAAATACGAAATTTGTTTGAAGTATGCGGGCCGTACATTCGTCACTCATTGTGGAAAATTGAAATATATGCATGAATGAATCAGGCTTCGGTTTAATATCAACAATTATATAAAGATGTATTAAATGTGCAGAAAATTAGCTATATGTATTCACAAAGTGCATTGTACATTTGAAAATTAAGTAAACACAGGTCCAAAGCATCGTCGAATGAGCAAAGAAAGTTACTATGCGTTACTAACAAAAAATAAACATTCACGATTTTTAAAAGTTTAAAAGAAGATTTGAACATTGAACAGAAACAGAACATTTCCAAAGCGTTAATCATTCAAATACCATGTCTACATTGTCTGTAACATAAACTTAAAATAATCATAATCTCACTACCTTAAATGGTACGATAGTACGGCAAACGCCGTACGCAATAAATGTGGCAAGTAATGGTGACAAAATAATTTGCGAGTGATGATGTCCGCCAAGCGGCGCCGGCGCAGCGAGCGTCGCCGGCCACCAAGCTGCAGTCGCGCCGCTTCCACGGCGTCCTCATAATGTGTCACTGTCTTCTATTTTGATGCAGGCGCCAAACACTGACTACTGCCTATGATTCCCACCTCGTCGACTCAACAATAAGTAGAAATAAACCCGCGCGTCCCTTGTTCCTTTGAACTCACTCATTCGGCGACTCATCACGCTTTACTAATCACCGTTTTGCTCTATTTTCTCTGAAGTCAGGATTGGCGGTTGCAACCGTTTGTTTGGTGAAATTAGCCACCACATTAGGTGAATTTCTTCCACGAATGTTTTAGTCGTCCATAAAACACGTTCATGTCACATTAAACTAGATTTATTAGAGGTAGGTTATGCACTTCATCAAAAGTAGAGGAAAGTTCTTTGTTATAAATATTATTCACGAAAATCCCTCAAACTGCAATAGCTAACCGAGCGCTTGGAATTGGTAATGTATTATTCATTGTTTGTTTTCTGTGACTCGTTATCACTAACAACAGTTCTCGCAGGATTACTGTTTCGACGTCAGCGCGTTAACTATTACAGCTCGAGGCATAAACTACTGTAGTTAAAGACTCTACCATTGACCAAACTGCTAATACCATTACCATTTGCGTATATGCGGAATGTCTGCCATACATTATGTCCTATACAACATTCACTATCGTTATAGTTATGTAATGCACATGTGTGTATGTATGAGAGACGCGGCTGGGACGTCTCGCTTTACTCGCCGCGAGTGAATACGATGAGCGAGAGAGACAGCGCGAACGCGCGGGGGGAGGCCGTCTGAATTGATAAAAGCAACTGGTGAACACGACGAAATTCAGTTGGAAAAGAAACAACGCGAGGCGTTGTGTCTAACGCGGCCGTAAACAATCGCGTCGAGGTTAAGATGTGACTACGAAATTATATGAGTGATCCGAATATATGAATGTTATATTTATGTGAGTGAACGAGTCGGTTTTACAGCGAGTAGGGACGTGAGACACTGCACCGAGACGATCTCGGTGACGTGGACGCCGCGGCCAAGGATTAAAAGTTTATTGCGACGAAAATCAAACGGAACAAAAACTTTCGCAGCAATCTCGACACACGTACAGAACGATTGTCATCATAAAGTGTTACTATCAATCCGCTCTCACGGCAGAGCACGTGATCGTCGAAAATTCTAGAAAATACAAAGAAATTAACGTCTGTTTTGTGTATATTTCCTGTTGGCTGGTGTTTATTCGTAGCGAATTAAGTGCTCTTCAGCAAATTATGGTTGTGACGAAAATTGATAACATGGCCTCGTATTCCACGTACACGGGAAAACCCAAAATATTCTTCCCTAAGAAGGTAAGATCTAAATGACCGCTATCGATATTTTCTAAATTAAAAATGCTACTCATTGAATCAATACCAACACGTTTTTAAAGTATGTAAAAAAGCATAACAAACACTAAAGGTTTAGGTATTAAAAGTCTAAAGTCATTGAAACAATTTAGTCAATATTTTTTAATACTAGTCCATCTACTTTCATAAATAAATAAACTTACAAAATGCATTACTGGTTATGTAAATTATAATAACATTAACAACAATTAAATACCGATAAAAGTTGTTGAACAAATAAGTAAACGCAATAAACAAAAAATATTATTATAAACAAAAAATACTTATCTTGACGAAATATATTTAAGTGAGAAGCAACGAAGACAATATCATTAGTTACATGTTTTTACAGTGATAATTAATTCAAAAATGTTCTTAAATTAATGATCAACATCTCCTCCAACATTCATTTAAATGTTAAGAATTAATTACTAAAATTAACGGATACATAATAATTAAAGAAAAAATTACAAAACAACGTTATAAATAACACAAGTCATTATTTATTCCTACCGGCCTCGGAATGACGAAACAATATTAATGATCAGTTATTATAGAACGGTCAGTAGATCCTAACACCATAAAACGCCAAAGCTCCATAAATGCGAGATACGATCCGCAAGCAACCACAATGCAATTATGTAACAAAGCAACAGTTCAAAATAATTTTATTGTGTCCAAGATACCGCAATATTATCCTTAATAACAAAGGAAAAAACTGACAGTGTCGTACGTGCCGAATGTTTATTTCCATTTGTTAAGATGTCAAAGTTAACGCACGATATTTAATAGGCAACGAGAAAAGCCGCGGAACGAATAGTTCGCGTAACCCACATGATTCAGTAACATGCGAAATGCAAGCCGTTCCATTTTGACGACCCACTTCACTCATATTCATTCGGCCTTGCCGAGATTCTTAGAAAACATAAGGCATTGTTAGTTCAGTCGAGCTAGGTAGATGCTTTACAAGTAAACTTAAAATTGGTAATGAGTATTCGTGTCAGTAGTATTAAATCCCAAACTTTAGCAAATCTCGTTTTAAAATGATGATTATGTTACGTTAGTATACTTGATCAAATGCAACATCCGTGATCTTACAACTTATTACACAAGGTCCCCTGTGCAATATCTGTGACCTACAAATGCGCTGCAGGCTAGTTATATTGGACTTACAGCAAATGTTATTAAAGGCGAATATTTCCACCGCGTTTAGGTCAAAGGGTGTAGACGGTCCCACATATGGACAATGTTAATACAAATGAATGTAAGCCTTGTTGTAGTAGCTACAAGAAATTAAATCGTTGTCCTTTGATAGAGTACAGTTTCCTTTGATATCGCCGCGCTCCTCGATAAGAGTACTGCGCATTCAAGTCTCGTTGGCCGCAACACTTTATGGTTGCACATTAACTTGTGCAGTCTCGCCATTTACGGCACAAATTATAATTGATAGCCTTTTATATGGGTCATGGTTCTCTTTGCTAACTGGAGATAGGAATCAAAGGACGCGGAACGAATCGAATATCCTCCACTCAATTAATTAACCGAATGCAGTATCAAGTATTTTATTTGCTGTATCGATAAACCAACACTTAATGAGACATATTGACATTATATATTACTCTCATAATTACTGGACAAATATTTTTAATTTAAACGATGTTTGTTAATAAATCGATGAGAACTATATTTGTTAAGTTTCGTCTGTGTTTATATCGTCTATTGAAGTTCTTTTATTTTCGCTGATTTGATTGATTTCAACATATTTGGGATCGGTATGTAGGTAGACCACTGATGTTCCATTAATTATCCATTTTGCGTCATTAAAGAATGACGTTCGTATATGGAAAGTTTTATGATCGGATAATTTAGCTGTAATGTGGGCGGGTTTGATTTGAATTGAACACGGTATCATGCACTCTTTGTTTTTAGAATATGCATTTTACTGACTCTTGTGCAATAAACTTTTGGCCATTAATATCTTAATTTTGAAATCGTTATAAAATCATAAAAATATTATATTTCATTATGAAAAAAATATTCTTGATAAATTCCCAAAAATGTTACCAAAATCGCGAAAATAACATCGTAAATCTGCAGGACATCATACATCATGCACTAAAAATGACATTAGTGAACTAAATTGCAGCGGCGGGCATTAACTGTGTGTTCCGGTGAGTGAAGTCCCGGCGCATTCCTGGCGCACCATTAGGTCGGGACAATGAAGGGAATGCTGCCCGGGACCCGTAAGGATAGTGGAATGTGGTCAGGAACGCGCCGTATGTCTTCCTGGCAGTTTTTTTGTTAAACCTTTGTAATCGAATTAGCACGAAATAAGTTAAATAATCGCAAAGGGGGTTAACAATCTGTTGTATATAACTAGATTATAGAATGAAAATAGAATCATGCCTTTGTTCACTCTTCTGGGGAGTAAATAATCTACTTTCCGCCAGCTATAACTTAATTATGGAATAGATAAGTTTTTTAAATCTAACCGTGGAGTTGGTTACATTCAATAGTATACGTTACACTGCAGTTGATGTTATCTCTATTGTTCATCTATCGTTTCTAAGCAAATGCTAAGGTTACACCGACTCCGAAGACTTGATTTATTACTCAATACATATTTGTTTTATTAATTTTTCCTTTTGTGTCGTTTGTCAGTGATATTCTTGATAATTGCCAATGTAACCTTATTTTGGTTATATAATTAACTAACTACCGTATTTGGTGAGACCGTTATTATTTGCTATGTATCTCTTTACCGGTGGCGTTGAACGATGACGAACTTATTAACTAACAATAATTATATTAGGTAGCTTTTGTTACACCAGTTTCTTCGAATTAATGATATTACATATACTCTCCCGCCTTTTATCCTCGAAGGTGTAGGCAAAGAAGCATCAGGTGCGCCCGCTTTCCACCGTGTGTATATCGTTCCGTGATGTGATAGGGGGCGAGCCTATCGCCACATCGGGCACAAATTCCAGATTCTGGACTGATACTGAGCAGAAAACCCAGCATACCGCTCAAAACCTGTAATTATGTTGTGCGTAGTTTTTATTGGAGTTAGAATTTAGCTCTGTTAATACTATTTTATTATGCATCCTTTTTGTATAATTATATTTATAATCTGTAGCTATGCCTAAATTAAGCAAAATACTACTTTACCCGAGGATCAAACTCGAGATCTAAGCACTGCAGTCGTACCGTAATAAAACAGTGCCATCGAGGCACTCTTAATGATATTAAAATTATATTTATACAAAAATTATTTCAAACTACAAAGATTTCGTTATTTAACAACTCTTATAATATGACGGATTCCAAGAAATTTACAAGTAACATTTAATTTATTTGGAGAGATATAAGCTCGTATCCACTAGGTCAGTTCAATTCAGTTCCTCAGTTGCTTAATATATTAATTGTGCACAATAATGCAAAACTTTGCAAGAAAATGCACAACCTACCTCGACGCAATGTAAATATTATTTGATAAAAGTAAACTGCACATAATATGTTGCTCATCCAATACATTTAAAATTGTAGGCTACATACGTAACTTAAAAAAAAAAAAAAATCTGATTAAAAATCGTTAGGACACCAAACTGCAGTGACTAATAAAAAAAATCCGAATGCATTCTAACTTAATAAAAGTGTACATGGTAACAACGAGCGGTATGATCAGGCTCAATGATTGCATTCAAGTGGACTTTCCTCGGAGGAAGCGACGGTGGGCGCCAAAAATAGCGTTTCCGCCGAACGCCGACTACTGTAAGTAGGAAGTCGACAACACCGGTCCATTTTCCGGCCGCCTACAGCCGTCTCGGCGCTTATTGAGTTTACAACGCACTTATGAGCTGCGATGTGCCCACGCCTCGTCTTAAGCTGAATTAAATTGCTCATACTTTGAGATTATTGACCATTAAGGATTCATTCACGTTTGTTTCGTACTGATTTGTGCGTTCGTCTCTATTTTATATATCGTTGCACTGTCTATCCTTGATCAATTTCAGCCCGTGTCAGACTACTGCTGGACATATGTCCCTCCCAAAGAATGCCACTAAGCCCCACCTTCAGCTCTGTTTCGCAAAGTGCTGCCAAGTTTGCCAATATCATCAACATCTGCCGAGACATAATTTGTATTTCAATTAATATAAATAAATCTATTTGCGATATCAAAACTTGTAAGTAATCATCTGATGAAACCAACTGTAATACGCTAGAATAACAACCAAACACATTAATAAACAATGAATTTAATTGCATAACCTCATATTTTATTAATTTCACTCGTTAACCATTTGCTTTACAAGGAGTTATGGTGATAAATTAGAATTTACAAATCGGAAGTCTTGAAACACATTACAGGTTACGCTAATAAACGTTTTTCATCACAGTATTACTTAATTAGTGTTAATTTTGAATACCAATTATTAAAGTATGAAAACGAATTACTAAACATGGATTAATGAATATCACTTAGTGGAAAAGTTAAAATCCCGTTTATACTATACATATATGGCTATGTATGCATATACTGTTTCGAATAGTTGCAAAACTTTTCTCAAATGAATTCCTAAATAACCTGGAACAGACAAAAAAGGTTAAAGTAATAACATCTCCATAGATACTAGCACAATTATTTAATAACCGGATTGAATTCCAAGATCAAATTACTTAATCTCATCTGTAAAGTGTAACACGATAGCTCTGTCGTCAATTTGTAACAAGTGATTTATACGTCGTAAAATTTAAAACCGACCCCAATGAACCCACTCTAACAAAAGATTGTTGATGTCAATCAAAATTAAGACAGTTGAACACATTACCAAGACAGCAATGATAATACTCTTCATTATTATGTTCTGACTATGGGAGTCAATGCGGGATCTGACAGCCTCTGTGTGTAGGTGAGTCGACAATCTAGCGTGAAACAGCAGGTTCGATTCCCGAGATAGTTAGATACCCGGCCGGTGTACTGACAAGATAGTTTCCTAAATAAACTCCACAACCGCAGAAGTTATGAAAGCCATACTATTGTACTAGCCAGCAATGGCGAAGGGTCCATATAACTATTCCTGCCAGCTACCCTTTCGTAATCGATGTAAAATCTAATTATTAGAACGGTTTGCAAACCTCATTTATACATATTAGTACTTATAAGTTATGTCGAGTTCCTTTTCGGTAAATTTTACCCTTCGGCACTCCTAGCCAGACTAAAGTCAAGAATCTGTCCGTCCTCATTTTGTACTCCATACACACTATAAAGTAATTTTATCGCACTAAGATAACGAAATATTACGAATACTTTAACAATGAGTGTTATTAATTATCATTAATATCAAAGCCATGTAGATTCTCGCACAATCTGGCTATTATCGATTATTCGAATGCCATTATTAACGTCAATCTTAACAGTTTTGATAGTGGTGTCTTGATTTCACACGACAGTAACTCCTGTTAGTTAACAGTGGCATGCATTTTTATAACAATTCTAACTTCTTCTTCTCTTTTTATATTATGGCTCCTACCCTTCGATCATCAATACCACAGTAGTATTGATGATCAAAAGTCCCACCGTTTATTTCGAATATTTTGCCAATGCCGAGTTAAAATAGCCAAAAGGAGACTGAAAAATCAGGTAATCAAAAAACTCCGGAAAATATTTCGATGATGCTAGCTATATCCGGCTTTCGTTGCAATGCCACCTTAAATATAAATGTTACAATAATAACAAAGCATAATGCAAAAAGTTTCATTAGAAACGAAAAAATATAGATTTCCTGGCCAGGAAGGTTCATCACACTCTGGTCAATGGTTTGAGACATAGGGGATAAACATACATTGATTTTTATGTATATAGATATTCAAATATAGGGAAAAACAAAACTCTTTAAATCGCTAAGAAATCACCAAATAGAAAGGCAGTGAATTGGAAACATTAATTGTTCAGCTGTCAGTCAGTTGTCAGTCATTGTTCATTTGGCGCGGTCTCATCACTGTCTGAACCAAACCGCTGTGTGGGTTCGAAGTTTTAACCTCTCTTCAAGATGTCGTTATTGCGAAATCTTGGGTCAGGATTATTAATTTTATGATTTAACATGTCCTAATTACTACTAATTAAACATGTTCGAGTAACATCTGGTTCAGAATTTCTTCCTTTTTTAATTCACTCGCTGTACGCGATGCATGCAGTGTTCATGTGCAAACTTGGCATAAGTTAATACTTAGTGCTGTAATGAACAGAATAAAATATGAATGATTTATGATATTAAGATTGAATTGTAAAACAGTAATGACCTGTCTAAACATTCTTTAAAAGGAAGGAAGATATAATCTTTTAATTTGTCAGAAACCGGTATAAATATTATTCAAATGAATTTCGTATAATCAAAGGATATTAGATAAAATATTTTGTGATTCAATTATTATTAAAATAAAATTATATAATTATTCATTACATAATTAAAAATATGATGCAACCGTCGACGATTGTCTAAAATAGAAGGAAAATGATTTATAAATAAGTGGTTGCATACATGACAGAATCAAAATGACCTGCAATTTTAAAAACATACCTACGCTACTAAAAGCACGTATCGCGAAATGTTATCGACGTAATATATCGGTTGCGTGCTCGCGTAGGCCGAAAATATGGGCTTGTGACCAAAGCGAGTGCATTGTTTTCCTCGTATCCTCATATTTATGTATATTTATTATGTGATTTGTCCTGTTATTGTGGGTACACCGCAATGAATCAATGAAAGTTCACGCGTGGTAGGTTGAAGAGTGGTCAAAAATAAATGTTATATTTTACAGAGTTATATTTTATTGTTCTTAGAATTCGGTAAATGTCGCAGGTTGTTTAAACTCTCATGTTCCCGATTGAGTTACTTTCTGGATAGTCTGGTTACATATTATGTTGTTAATTATATTTTATTGTTAATTATTGTTAGTGTAATAACCTTTATTGTTAATTATTCTTACTTTCTTGTTACACCCAAGCAGGAAATTATGGTAAGTTTTACTATAAAATTTAAATTTAATTAATTTAATTGACAGTCATGATAGTCATAAACCCGTCAGATGCTAAATTCGAGAAAATATTCTTATATGAAATATAATGATGACAGCAATAACTAATATTCAATTTAATTAAATTATCGATTAGTAAGTATATTCCGTGAATTTTAAAAAGCTTTCAATTTGCAATTTTTATTTTTAGTACACGGTAAAGTGACCCTACTGTACCTCATAGTAAGTAAAGTGGGGTCCAATAGAATGTCGACTGATGAGAGATGATTATCCCTTAGCAGTCGACACAATTTTGCCGGTCTGTTGTAACCTACACACAGGCTGAATCCGCAACACGACACTTGCGTGGGCCACTATGCCGGGTCCTAACACCTTGTGTACGGTGATCGCTATCCGTGCGGATAGAAAATATATCCTACCACCAGCGTAATTTCTATTTTGAGAAATTGTATTCTTCGACATAACACCGGCCTACAAAAATATATTTTTACTTTTAATAATTAAACTAAATTTACTGTAATCATTTATAAATTCTTGCCTCCATAATACCTGCCTACCAAAGGCACTTCTATTTTGTAATACATAAATATAGACTAGCAAAATAAGAATATAATTAATTTATCACCTAAGGTCAGACTACGCTTTGTTCCCAATTAGTCCAAATTCATTGAGTTTAATCAATCGGCACAGAGGCGACATGCACAATTTACACCAATTATCATCTTTGACGAAAGCGAATTGTGCATGATAATAGTACTAGAGTGGATTTTGTACGTAAAGACCTTGCGGTTTGTAAATATCGTTCATAATATAGAATAATAAGCAATAATTAATGTTTGCCGTAATTATTTAAATGCATTTTGTGCCATTAAAAGCAAATAGTATTTTAAGAATATAGTTTATTATTGTTTTATGCAAAAGATACTTAACATGTTTTATTCTAATTAATGATTGTTACGTTCAAATTATATTCATTAATAATTATAGTAAATAAATGAGTGTTATTAGCAAATTAACAAAACTGTTATTATTTCATAAAATATTATAGTATCTGTATATTAAATTATATATCAACATTATACCTAATTGACATAATAAACTATGAGTCATAGAATATATTTAGATGATGTTTTCAGGAATATAAACGCTTGGACTATAGAGTACAAGTCAAAATCCCTATCATAATATTACGGGAACCGTATTAAGCATATAGGTTACAACATGTATTTTTACAAAACACTTGCATTATGAACATTTGTATAAGGAAGCGGGCAGGTTACTTTCCTGGTGATCTGCTCGCTAACGACCACGACTGCCCATAACCAGCACCCAACCACTCAAAAACTTCTATTGCCAAGCTCTATATTATGCCTCTACCCAGCTCTCATAACTTCGGGACAACTGTGGTTTAGGTCTCACCCGGATATACCCGTCTCAGCCCTCGAACTGACCTTAAAGCAATTTCCTTACGATAATAATATACCTAATCGATATAGCCTGCAACACACAACTTACAAATCCACTGAAAAAATTGTTAAATACACCGACTTATCTATAGAATTGCAAACACAATGAAATGCCACCGCAATTAAGATCATGCCTATTATGATATTTTCCACAGGAGTAATCCCTAAAATTCTGCACTGTGGACTTAGAACACTCGACTTTCATAGAGAAATTTACATTCTTCTGCATAAGCAAGGATATTAAGCACTTGTCATAGTGTTCGAAATTTTTTATCATTACCAGCACATTATTTAATTAATTTCTCATTGTAATTACCTTCGTCCCGTGCTCTGAATACCTCAAAATAGGAAAGAGAACAATATAAGTAACAATAGTACTGAGTATACTGCCTACATTATCCAAAAGAAAGCAGTGTTAATTGCTTCGGAGAAAAACTTTTCAAATTAACCGTCCATCTTTTGTTCAAAATCTGATAATGACTGTAAACATAGTCAGGTAAACGAACTGTGATTCATTGACACAAAAATATTTTGATGCGTCATGAGTGTAGAGTGAGTTATTGCACTCATCTCCGACGATTACCGATCGCTTTTATGACAAAAATCTCAGCTTTCTTAACTGGGTTTTACCAGAAATTCCGTGTGGGTGTGTACATCCGTGTAATGTGTTTAATATTATAAACAAATTAGTTTTCTACCCAGGTCCCCTTCACTCGTACGGATTTTAGCTTGAAATCGAATAACACTAGAGTTTTAAATTGCGTGACAATCACTTAATTTTTTATAATTTAAATTCCAAAACAAAATTGTATTCGTTGTCCACCGAACTCTTTAATTTAAAATGATTTTACATTATTAATTTTATTTATATTTATTATTTATATTATGGATATTAATTTCACATCTCTATGTAGAGACTACACAAAATCTATAGAAACTTACCGTGGGGACCAATAATGGGAATAATGTATGTAGACTGTATGAAGAAAATATTTCCGGGACTTATTTTAATTATATTCTTACAGGTACGTTCAGAGGAATCCCTTCTTACTCAAGAGAAAACTTCAAAGGGTGCACGATGGGTATGTTCTGCTTTGTAACTTTCTGGTGGTGGGAAATAATTATTCTAGTTCTTAATGTTGCTTATTAAGTAGTTTAAATTAGTTTTTATACATTACTATATAAATTAAACAGGTGTGTCTAGTCTTTTATTTTATTAACTGAAAAGATTTTAAAAAATCTTTTATTGGTATCATATCTACACAGTTGCAATATCAGAGACATTGTTGGCGTAAATTGATATTAAAATATGTTCATCAGGTAAAAACATATAGAAAAATATAGAAAGTAGGTAGAAGAAATAACTTGTTAATCCGATGCTAATATAATAATATCATCTCTACCAATATCAAATGCAATTTATGCATTAATTTGAAAAAGTCTGATGATAAAAATATATATGCGCGAACAATTATAATCAGTCATATGACTATCTAGAATATGAATCTTAGAAATAATATTAATAGGATTTAAAATAGCTGATGACTTCTAATAACATAAAATTATTAGTGACTGAAGTCAATTTATTTGATAATCAAGGGGATTCCGCCACTAGAAAGGATCTCACAGCCCTCGCACCAAAGGTCGACATGACCATTTAGGGCAGCTGGAGACCCGCGTTGCCTACCATGTAAGGTTTGCACGAAAGGCTTATATGAAGTTAATAATAATATTATTAACTTTATTATAGAATGAAAGGCGCTAAGCTCAAACGCCGCCTACACACAGCAAGATCCTTGATTCCTAATCTTCGAGGAGAGATTATATACCTGTCATGTTTCAGGAAATTGAAGAAAAATTACAAAATGTTTGATTTGCTTCAGAAAATTTAACTCCCTTTTTAGTTGTTTTACAGTATTTTATATGAGAAAAGTATATTAACATTTATTTTCATGGTCCAGTGGGATGTAAAAAATGAACAAGTTCCTGTATTAATCGGCAAGACACACATAGTAAATATTTTCATTCTATACATTCCCATTAAAAGAGGTTACAAATTGCAACTAAAAACTCAACTTAAAGTTGCACCGTTGTATTTGATAGATCAGACGGCTAAAAACAGCGAGATAATTTTAAATTGCGGATACAGATTTCGCCCATATTCTTTATTAAATAGGCTTTTTAATATTGAAAATTGGTAAATAATAGCTATTATTATTAATTACGCAATAATAAAACATTTTTAGAACGTCTGATAATAATCATATTTAAAAACAAATTTACCGATAGTCAACTACGATAAATTACTTACCAGTAATGTATGGAGGTTTGCTCTGGATTTATTTAATAAACATATGCAATAATTACCAAGAGGTTTGGATCACATTCATTTATTTGTTCACTAGTTTTTCGATCTTATACTTTCCAGAATTTAAATGGAAAATCACAAACGAAAAACAACGCATAATATAATAAAATTTTCTAGATAATTTAAAATTAAAATATGTATCAACTGACGCTATTATCGCAGTCTTATTCGCTCTCCGTGATACCACACAATTTCAGTTAGCAACCGCGCTAGACATGTATTATCTGCGTTCCCATTACTTTTATTGATTCATATCTCGTATTATTCAAATGATTGTCTATTCGGTAACCATTACCTAAACGTAAACGCGTTTTGAATTCGTAACAATGTGTTTTAATAGTTATCAAATGATATTTTGAACGATATATTCATTAGCGTCTTAATTTTGTTCGCTTTTTAGCTAGAATGTTATAAAAAGTATATCTCACTACAATGCCATTGCGAAGTAGGTTTTTTTTTTATTCGTAAGGGTAATTTTCTTGATTAATGAGTGTCGCTTGGCTTTTATCCAGCACTATAATGCACACGTTCACCCAACGTAACATAATTAGTTTCAAAATTGGAAATGTACATTTTTGTTAAGCGACGGAAAGGTATAATTGTTCTGAAACTCATTATATTTTGTTTCTCCATGTTTGTTTCATACTTTTTATGATTTGAGAGATAGCGCATCCGTATTATTTATCTGAAATGTATTTTTTTTTTTACTTCAGATTTCATTATACTTGTACTTAATTATAATATTTACGTACGCATTATGACTAATTTACTATCATTACTCTTTTCTGTTGTAATTTTAGACAAGTCTTCTCGTATTTTGATTCTAAACTATACTAATTTGAACTCTTTCAATGTCGTCTTCAAGTCGTTTCAATCTTAGAAAAAGTAATTACAAGATGTTTATGTAACTGACGACGTTAATCACTGGATTAATTACGGAGACAGTTTTTTCTGGCAAATTAATAATGTCTATAATCTACAGTAATGACTTGAGTTAAAGCCCATCGTATTCATTAACTGTATAAGTTCTGAACTATAAGCACGGTAAAATAATATTATAGTAATATTCATGCAGGCTACACATTGTTCGTGTGCGCAAGCCGGCTTCGTCACAGAACAAACAAACATTCATGCGGTCGGCATACCACGTAAGGTACGTTTTCAGACACCATACCGTGTTTCATGGCTGGTAGTCACGTAGACAACCGTTATTTCATTAACATACTATTTATATAGTATCGGGTGTTATTTCTAAATCATAGTATCGGTCTAGTGCAGAGAGCGAAGTTTTATTGTATAACTCTCCGTTATTTATGAAAAAAGGCCAACTTTTATTGTTTAATGTTCTGTTATTTAAAAAAATGTGTCATCTATGGTTGATTTATTCAGGCCCCTTTTCTGGCGTCTTTTTTTAAAATTCGAACTTTCATTTTATTTCGCATACATTCTCAATTATTAATGGCGTGCACTAATTATTTTAAGTTTGCTATTGATTAGCCCTCCCTGGTCTAGTAGAAATGTCGTAAATATGTACAAAAATTAAACGTTTTTTGATTAAAATCAACAAAAAAAAATCATTTTTGAATTTTCTCAGCTATTTTTATTTGTTTATCTACGTGTCGTGTATATTTTAAAATAAATAGATAATATTGCTCGAGGATTTGTACGTAGTTAATGACATGTCGGCGAATAAAACGCATTGTATGTATAATAACATTTTGCGTTAAAGAAACCATAAAGCCTTCTTACTAGTTATTCCACGACAGTGTTTCCTTTTAAATAAAATGTAATTTGATGGATCAAATAGAGCTTTAAATCTTCCATGGAATGGGTACTTCCAGGAAAAACTTTAAAGATTAGTTTTTTAAATACAATATTAAATATTATATGCGTGAAAATCCACTGCAGTTTATAGTGTACCTGACTTTGAAACTTCATTTAAAGTTTTAAAACATACAATTAAGGAGAAACAAATTTTATATACAGCTCGTACTCGCACATAGCTGATAGCCTAGATGAATTTGGAACGGACTACCGAGACGAATGTCCGCGGGTTAAAAACCCAAGGGCACGCACCTCTGACTTTTCTATAATTATGTTATGTTTATTATAAATTATCACTTGCTTTTACAAGACTGAAAATATCGTGGGGAAACCTGCATACCAGAGTAGTTCTAATAGGAATTTTGAGGGTATGTGCATTCTGCCAAACGTACTAAGCCAGCGTGCTGAACTATGGCCTAATCCCTCTCAGTACTATAGGAGGCCTGTGCCCAGCGGTGGGCTATACAGGGCTGATATTATATATACTTCTATTATTCGTCACACATCAAACAGGATTTTCATATCCACATTACTCATCACCACAATCACATAACCAAATTACTTATCAAAATGTCATAACAACCAATGATGCCATAGCTATGTTATCGTCGATTACATGACTACATCCATTTTTTTTTTGCGAAATACTTACCAATGTGATATTTTATCATGAGCATCATCGACCGACCAAACTACTATGACTCATTCATACCTCGAAAGTAGTTTATCGCTTTCAGAACGAACACTACAACCGGCGGAATGTTGATTTTCATTATACGTAAATAAACAATTCCGGGTTTGAACATCGCTAATGTCATATAGATAAGATACATTATCAATCAATAAAGTTAAGTGCAATACGTAATTGCATTTAATAATTATTGATATAGTATCAAATATAAATAAAAGAAGAAATCTAAGCGCATGTAGGTCAAAAGTTTGGGTGGTGTGTGAAAGTTTGGGCGAACGAGCAGGATGTGGGCCTGAGTCATGCTTGACGGTTGTAATCAGCGCACGCGCAGGTAAAAACTACTATGCTAAATGCCGCGCCGGTGTATGTTGATAAGCAGCCACGTGAACCGACGCCCGCGATGACTCAACGCTCGAACATTTATTCTAATGATCTTATTGATTCTCTACTAATAACTGGACTACATAATAAAAGATTTTATAAAACATTGTTAAAAACGTCACAGTGAATAGTTTTGCGTAAAATGTAGATGATAATTATTTAGATACGGCAATTTATAAACCAAATTTTACATTTTTGTAGATTAAATGTTTATGTGGTGTTAATAGGTAGAATATTTTACTTCTAATAAGTATCATCAAATATTTAAAATTGACAGTGCGTATACTAAGACGCATCAGAATTTCTATTACGTCCTCATTTGTCAACAAATCATTTGAATTTACAACATTCTACCAGTCATAGTACCGTTCGTACGTTTTTATCACCACAATTACTATGAATGAAGCACATTTCGATATTCATGAACCGAATTAATACTTATGAATGGACTACTCATGCGGTTTAGTCATATCTCCGTGAAACAGTTACGTTATACGTAGAACTGCAACCACTTGATATGACTCAGTGCAACAAACAAAGTGCCTACTATTGTTTTTCTCTCCTTAAGCAGAAGTAATATTTCACGTCGGAACAAACCGCATTAACTTGCCAGAATTTTGAATATATCGGAAATTACCAGTTTGTCATTTTCCTCGTATAAAAACTTTTTAGAATAACGCCTTTTTAAAGAACATAATATTTATCTTTACATATTATAAAACAGAGTCTACACGCCGCGTCTGTATGTCTGCTCGCGATAAACTCAGAAACTGCCGAACGGTTTTTTATACGGTTTTCACTAATGGACAGAGTGATTCATGAGGAAGATTTGTGTTTATAATTCATTAAGGTTTTATACGAAAAAAACTAAGGCTTTGCTGTCCATGTGAAGTTGCGCGAGTCGCTAGTACTACACTTCGAATTCTCGGTCAATAAGGGTCAATAACCTGCCCTTGCATTAAAAAATTATCTTTATTCGATAATGTCTACTGAATGCAGAATTATGGAATTGAAGATTAAGACTGTTTCACAACATTATATGTTATTTTCACATAGGATTTTAATGGTAGGAATTATCTACCTTATTTATCACTATAAAAGATGATTTGAAACAAATGATTTTCGATTATAATGAGATTAGGTTTATTAGTTGCGATAAAAATATTCAATAATAAATTACGATTCGGTATTTAATCAAAACAAGTTATCAATTGATATAAAAATAGATTTCTTCCGTCCTGTTTATAAACGGATGTGCCATTCGTTGTCAAACATACTTTGGCGAACTTCATAAAATCAATCTTGCAACAACAATAAATACGGAAATAGGATTTATACTAGCAGGAAACGTTGATATGATAAGACAATGATAAAGTATTGACGAGAGAAGACCCAGATAATATACTACGTAAAAATAAACAGACTTAGTGACAGAGCCTTATCGTTTTATATTAATATAAGTATTAATATAAAACGAAATGAATGCAATAATTCTACTCACGAATATTTTATTTCATAACGGGGTCGGTCGTGTTCTGCCTATCTAACATGGGTGGTTGGAGTGTAATCTTCATAATCCAAATATCCTTATTCTACCATTAAATGTATATTCTAACTTGTATATACATATATTATGAAGACAAGCTGTCTCATAATAATGTACATTTATATTTGATGTTACATAAAGATGAATAGTTGTTATGAGTCATTAAATTAGTAAACATTTAATTCGCTACATCTAATACTAATCATGTAGGTACGGCACAATAATGTTTTATGTTAGCAACCTCAACGATTTGTGTTGTGAGTCAGATCTTGTTTGAGTTTGCAGCTTTTGAGAAATTATTGACCGAATGAGAAGAATGAGACCGAATGTTTCTACATACAATCATCCTTTGTTTAGTACAATACTTTGGCATTTTAAAAAGTACGTAGCTGAAATTGTAAGTATTTAAACACATACTTGTCTACGATAGACACGAGCCTATATTGTAAGTTTCTCGGAATTGTAGTTCAATAAATACCTATTTAGCAATTCTAATTTATCAGCAACGTCAATATATACCCATAATTAACAAGCGAATCTGCGTGGCTAAGAAAAACACATAAAACTTTGACGTGGGCGTATCAAAGTGTCTCAACTGGTATTAATGATATTTCAATGGACCCGACACTATCAACTAATGGGAACATAAAACATTTTTAAGATTCCAGTGATTCTTGATAATGAGTGTATTTCTATCGAAATTTCGATAATAAATTATTTTCTGTCATCATACGATGAACGAAGTCGATATTTGAAAGGATATCAGATATGTTCATTTAATTACCCGCGCCGATGATTCGCTGTGGAGTATCGGGCTGACATTGAAAGGTTGTTGACTTGTACGACACGGCGGCGCGGTGGCGAGTCTCCCTTCCCTTGCTGAGTGCTTTTTATAATATTTTCTTTAAGTATTATATCTATAATGTAACCAGAGTGTTCACTCGTGTGTTCCATTGTTCCTGTTGTGTCTGACGGAGGACACAGGAAGTCAAGTTGTTACGGACATGCACATCACTTTGAAGCTCCGTCTTACATTTAACTGTGCTAAAAATACACTTCCTATTTCATTCGTAAATACATTTATTCAAATTTAAACGTACCATTTAAAAAAATATATGAAGTTTTTTTTCTTTCATGTTCCCGAACTACCCAACTTAAGTCTAACTTAACCTGTCAAAAGCTTCATAGAGTTTCTCACAGCGAAAATGTGCCGGCAAATCTGCATACTGCACCAACCCGTAATGTTTGATCTTGTCCTTTCATGAGAACTAATTGATAAGATCGGAAATAATCGGAATATCTCATGAGAGCAGTCCATGAGGCGGATACAAAGTTCCGTGGGTGGAGCTCCGCCGCCCCGCGCCGCACTCGGCTCGCCATTCTAATTAGCCCATTGTGGTCGCCAGTTAAAGTTTGCTTGCGGCCGGCAGTCACGCCGGAACCGCTGCCACAGTGACACGTACCGCGAGCCGCCTGCCCGTACACCACACGCGACTGTGATGACGATAAGTGATCGACAGTGCTCTCTATTGATAACAGACAAGTTTATCTCTTCGCGGTAATACAACATGTGGACGCGACTGGCGAACAGACGTTTTACTTGTACGTGTTAAAAGTTTTACTTGTTGGCGCAGTACAAGGTAAAGCCATTATAATCTACTCGTATACTGCTAAAACTGGGACCATTGTACCACTATCGGCGGTTATTGCAAATCTATATCGCAAGCAAATATGCGGTTTAGCTTTGATTGGCCTATAGTTTCTTTAGGGCTTTCGTTTTTTACTGTCCATCCAAGGAACACACTAGAAAATTAACATAAAACCTTCAATTACAATTGTAAATGGCCCTTGATTTTTGCCAAGGTACACATAGCGACTAGAAGTATTCGCCTGACTGATAAATATTTAATTACCCACATTCATGAATGGAAATGTTGTTTCCATCGAATAGTTCGCATACATTTTCTTTGTTATGTAATGTAAAGTTTGGTTCAAAGTTAGAGGACGACAGTAATTAATATGACAAAAAAATAAACATATACTTAGTTTTTATATTTTTATTATCAATACTAATTTTCATTAAAGAAAATAAAATTACAATATGATATACGTATTCTTTGGTATCTCTCAGTCGTTGTTTGTAATGATAGGTAGGTATATTGTCATTGTACGAAATATGTACTTATTTTTCTTATCTTGTAATATTAAGCAAAAATCTGGTTTGAAGTTTTTTCTTATCTGTTTTTATACAATTATCATCTCTTCCTGTATGAACGTTAGTTACTAGCAACTCGTTTTGTAGAGTATCAATTTTATAGAGTCATAAAACCAAAGAGTCGATATAATTTACTAATCACGTCTGAACCGAAGTTATAATGTCATGTTATAAATGGGTTTATTGGTGCTATTGATGTTCCGAAGATTTTATCAAGCAACACAACTGCGCATGCAAATCGTCTCACGAGTTATGTAAGACTGCCATTAGTTTCCCGTGGCACGTCACATGTGAAATAATTGTTCAAGCGAAACTGACCTTCGTTAATGCCGCTCGACGGCTCGTCGAAGGAACGCGCGACGAATGCTGCAGTGTTCCGCATCTTGCATTAAGGTGCATTTTCTATAAATCCACACAGAAACTGAACGATAATAGAATAACATATAAGACCTACAGTAAAACCGGCTACGGTTGCGAGAAAATAAAATCAATTTGAAAATGCAGAACAGTTAACCGTGAAAGCAGTTCTTAGAAGTGGACACAGTGTATTGACGTGAATAGAATAGCCACTGCAGTATTATTATCCTTCTCATTAATTTCGATTTATGTCATGGAGCTACCGAGTTTTGTTTGCATGACAAGTCCAACGGGTTTTACTTACTTATCTACATAATGTGAACGAGGAAAAGCTAATTGTGTTTCATTGTACAATAATATTTTAAAATAATTGCACGCTTTCGATAACATTTAGATCACGTTGGTTAAATTCCATATAATGTAAGTACATAGTTTATAAATAGAATACTTGAATGGTATTTTTACATCATTAATGGCTTGACAGAATTCATCTAAATTAAGATCAACAGTTTTAAATTGTGATCTATTTTGGTCGCGGACATTGCATGTCGTCTTACTGATCGCTCTGTCGAGCATAAATTCAAAGCACGTTACAAATAAATATTGTTGATACATCGGGTTTTTCTTACATGGTTTTCCTACGTTTGCTCGAACCGCATAGTACCTATGTAAATTGAGTTAATAACAGTTGCCTTTAGTAGTCAAATGGATTTATAATGTCAATTGCTTACATATAGATGGTGATTATTATAGCATACGATATAGCTATCGTTTTAAAACTCAAGTCGATTTGTCCTAGTTTTCTATTAAAACTATTAGCATATCTAATGATGAAAATGTATAAGTATTTAGATTGTTCCTTGTAGTTGATGATGTTTTAAAAATAGGACTTAATTCTTTCGCTCTACTAAATAGATGCCACAATAAAACAAATTATCGGATTTTTTTAAGTATAAATAAAAAGTAATTAATCTTTCAACTATCTAATTACACAACGCTTGACTTCATTGAATTCCTTCGTAAAAAATACTTTTTAACATAATAAAATACTAACATACCGATGTCCGCTCTTCGACACTCTGGAAGCAGTTAGAAAGTACCCAGAAATGTCAGTAACACTCAGTCTGCTACATGACAGTACGCCGAACATGCGTGTCACATAAAAACAATATTCATGAAGGCAGTTGTACGTAGTACAAAAATCCACGACTGTCTCATATCGCCATGTTTATCAGCATTGAAAAAGCAGACATTATAGACTTTACAATATTAGTGCTTATGTTTTTTAACAAATTTCTAGACGTGACTTATTTATTTTCGTATCCTCTAGTATAACCTTCGGATATTCTTTACCTTTTTGTCTGCCTACAACCTGGCGTCTCAGGGAAACACATTTTTACGACGATGTTGCAGAAAATATTCTTGATACTCTACCTCTTTTGCCTGCTTGCAATCTGAATTGCAAATTGCTTGAAGCGCGAATTATAAAGAATTTTACCATATTTTTGCGTTCGGCCATTTGATGTCAACCCATGTAGGATAATATAGTCTCTCCCTTAATTTACACATAATTCAGATTATCTTATTAGCTAAAAACTGTGTCTTATATATTTTTAAACTATATAATTTGTATTTATCACCATCCCCAGCAGCGTTTACGTGGCAAACAAATAGAGTCCAATAAACTAAAGTAAGTAAGTGTTTTGTTTAAATATTACAACCAAAAATAACGTTCAATAAGGATAAATGCGATGAAGTACACAGAATAGAAAACAAAACATATATAAATGTAAATGTATAAGCATATACGAATACACATAAATAAACAAACAACATAATTCTATAAAGGAAATTTATAATAATAAAAATATAAACTTATTTTATACCTAAGCATTGTAATAGAGTAATGTCCTTATATTAACAATAATAATTACATAATTTCCTTTTTTACAATAAATAGGTAAAATGTAAACTCTATGGCACACACTTTGACTTTTCTAAAGTTATGTGTGCATTATTTGTGTAATATTGCTTGTTTTAACGGTGAAAGAAGACATGGCGAGGAAACCTGCATACTCGAGCAATTTTCTAAGAATTTTCAATTTAAGAGAAGTCTGCCAATCCGCACTAAGCCAGCGTGGTGGGCTAAGGCCTAATCCCTCTCAATAGTAGAGGAGACCCGTGCCCAGCAGTGGGACAGTATATAATACAGTGCTGGTATAGGTAAACATGTGCAAGTCTCTACAAATAAACAAATAAAGGAATAGTGGCCTATTTGGAATATATTATTAATTAAAATGTTTTTGACCCCATATAAAAATTAATAATCAACCAAGCTATAATAAAACAAATTTCGGATGTCATTTCATTTAATGTCAATTAATAGTTAGCTCTTTATTAAATAGTGTCAGAAACCACATATATTTTAGTTACATCGTTTATTTTATAGGAAATAATAAGTTTTTAAACGTACCATCAGGGATTTGCAAACTATATTCAGACAGACACATACGCATAGCATTAATATTACGTAAGTTGCAAAGATGTCATTCAATCTGCAGTTTCTAAGAACTCTACATAATACTGAAAAAATACATTGATTTTAAATTATTCGCAGTTCGTGTAATGACTAATTTCATTATTATATTTAATAGCCAATAGTATTTTTTTTATTCTTTTGAATATCGAGACGAGCTTGCCGTTCGCCTGATGGTAAGCGATACGACCGCCCATGAAGTATTGTTTGGTATTCCACTGCTCTCGCCATCCTGAGAATGAGATGTTAAGTCTTATGTTCAGCAGTTACGCTGGCTACAATATCCTTCAAATCACAACAGATACTACACACTGTTGCTTGGCAGCAGAAATAGACATTGCGGTGATACCTACCCACGCGGACTCTCACATATGAGAGATCTACCACCAGTATTTAAGTAATTCTGTGATGAAAATGCAATATAGCAGAACCTTGCGTACCTGTTCGGCCAGTGATATACGAAATATTATCAGCGGTTATCAGCACGCGTGACAACCTACCTTTATCTGTGTTTGTCATTGTTTAATTACGATGTACAATACATATCCTGTGACGTGAATGTGACACTTGAAATCTGTGATGTAATTGCTAATTGCGTAATCGTTTTGTCGAAGCCTACTTATTAACCGAGTTCTCTGAACGTAATCTCTGGAACTGTGACGAAATTTCTGCGAACTATGACTCACTGTCGAGTGTCAGATCATGGATCACCCTGTTACGTAGTCGTATATGATTCGCGTCTTTTGCGCTTGATTACTCATACCGACATCTCCGCTTATCAATGAAGTAATGGAGAGATATATAACTCGGTTCAAAGAAAAACAAACCGCCTGAACACATAAAAATATTTAATCAAGCTGTTATAAAATAACTCTATTTTTTTCATTTACTCAGAATTAAATTAGGAATATATTTTTTTTAGTATATCTAATATTGCGAAATAATTATCGCTATTGCGAATGTATGTATATAAAAAAAATGCATATGATAAATACCGAGTGATCGTGATGTGTTGATGACGCCGCGGTGGTCGGCGCGCCCATGACATCACCACCATCCGCGTCAACGCGCGTCATCCGACGCGAATCTTCAACTGTTTCTCCGTAGATAGGTTAATCATCGCGATGTCATGCGGACCAATCAAAACATGATTATTAAATGTGAACATTATGCAAGATATTCAATAATAGCTATAAATGGAGATGTTTGATCACGGCGGTCCTAATATTTAACCATTACGTAACTTACCTGTTACTAATTCGAGAGTACAAAGTTGAATTGTTGTGAGAACTATTTTCTCACAACTCATTTTATTGCGAGTGAAGATTGAGAAGGATCGTTGACGGACACTGGACAGTGTTCGGTGTTGTATACTGTGGTGCGGGTAGATTGGCATGGCTCACTATTCACAGCGCGGATGTTCCGTAGGCGGGCCTATCATTATGCGACGAGCGTGTCTTTGCGTTCGACACTCGAATGCGTGAGCTGAGTTTCTGATTGATAATGCCACTCTGTTACCGGACTCTCCGATGACTCACAGTTTGATATTATGCTGTAAATCGTTCCTATGACCCTATTCAACGAGTTCAATATGTGCAACCCACTGTCCTTGTGCCGAATTCGCAATAGTTATAGAATTCCCGGTATCGCGATAAAGCGGGACAACACACAATAAACCTGTCCACGTACTAGACAACGCTCTCAGAATAGGCACGTTATCATAAAGATCTCAGTGCAACCGGTCAAACGAAACGGAGATCTAGTGGCGCACTAATTAAGAGATCCCATGTCGATGGGCTATAAAGATAAACCTCCAATCACAATGCGCGTCCTTGCACGCCATTCTAAATATCAAAAGGCCAACGGTCAGTTTACAGTTACAGATTTTCCGTTTGTTTTTTTTTTAACGTAGTTATTATTAATAGCTATATCTAATTAAGCACTATTATAAAATTTTTATCGCTTGTTACAGATACCCGAATTCTCCCTCGATGGAAGCAACAGTTTGAAACATAACGGTAGCGCCAAGGATTTAGCGTCCGTCATGGAGAACTTAAAGAAGGGCAGTCTGGTGTCTCGCCAGAACCAGCTCAATACACAAGTCACCAGCTCCTCTACACAACAGGTAACTGCCACTAAGCAATTAATCGCCACCCAATTTGGCCCAATTTAGTAATGTATGGGAGAGAGCGCCAATATCTTTATAATAATTTGGCAAAACACCAATACCTAATTATTAAACAATCATTCCTAACAATTATATAAATATATCAACTCATTAACGAGCCAATTTTTTATTTGACAGCTGCTCAGGATGACACGTAATGCTCTAAGAACGTACCCTACCATTATACGTATTGATACGTTCCTTGTTTACTCTTAGTGACTACGTTTCTCTATGATTAGAAAGTGTATCAGACGATGCATTAGTAGGGCATGTTTTTTAAAATGTTGATTACGATGGTGTATATTCAGAATAATCAAGCAGCAGTTTATGTTTAAATATAGACTCGATTATTTCGGCTCCGGCGTCGGTTCATAAAATGGCGTGTTTATTTTGAATTCGCCCAACGCGAGTAAAATAAAACTTGAACACAAATGGGGGCTCAGTGGCGCACATTACATGGTATCTATTGTAGGGGCCAGTGATGGGAACGACACATATAACCATTACAATCAAAATTGCAAACATTGTCTTATATACGACCGGTAATATTTGTACGTTAAGACCTTTTTGCTGTATAATCTTAATCAATTTTAAAAGCATAATATCCGATACTGTATTCTAAACAATCTACCTATACTTGGTGGGATGTACGTTGTTTCCAGGTAATACTAAAGTCACCTTCATCGACCGCCAAACTTAAAGAACGTATATTACAAACTTAATTGATTGTTAGGTATTAGTTACGTATGTAACATACAGATGCAATTTAGATTAAATTAAGTAGATAATGTTGTTAGTAAATAGATCGTTATATTTAAGAAAGCAACCACCTTTTTAATAGATTTGACAATTTTTGTATAATATTGATACCGCGTTGAATTTGTAAGATATTGTTGCAGTTGACTGCCTAGGTGGCGTAGAGGTCCTGAGTTCGAATCCCAGGTCGGGCAAAGTGATATTTGGGTTTTTCTGCTCAGTATCAGCCCGGAGTCGGGAATTTGTGCCCGATCGCCCCTATCACATCATGAGACGGTACACACTTGGCGATAAGTGGGTGCCCTAGTTGCGCCTCTGCATACCCCTTCGGAGATAAATGCGAGTTACGCTGGGTTTGTGCCTAGAAATGTTTTACACGCGGAGTATTTTAGTATTTATTGTAGACAATAATTAATACAGCCAGACCGGAAACAAATTTATCTATATTATTAACTATTTCATTTTCAATACAATTTAAAGTCACAGGAACTAGGTATAATAGTTATAAATTACTTTTTGGACGAATGTGATTAGGATTTGGACGAATCTGATGCTACAAAGAGAAAATTCAGTTACAAGTTAAAAAACATGAATAAAATGCTTTATTGTTATTCTTTACTTTTTGTTTAAAATTTCTATTGATTCTAGGATAACTAAATTCTAAAATAAAGAGGTAACTAACTACTTCAATAACACGTATCACATTTTTTTAATTGCACCGTAAAAATGCATACAGGGTCATTTTTACATTGCTTTACTAAATAAAACCACATAGTGGTCCTTACGTCTCCTAACATTATGCTAAATACCACCCATGAATAAATAATATTTTCGATAATAAACCAATGTTATAGTTTACGGATTTTTTAATAATTTTGCAGTTTAGTCCGAATATAGTGTGTGCGGGTCAGTGTATTTCTGACTGAACCTATGATGTTGCCGTCCCGCCAAATTTTATTCGATAGTAGTGGCTTTAGGGCATGTAAAATTAAAACTACTTTTAATTTATATTTATTTTGCTCTAAATTGTAAAACATGGTTTCAATAACTTATGATAAAGTGATGTTTTCAAGAAAGAAACCATATACTTGTATATGGTATTATTTATTAACGCAATATTAATGAGCCTGTATACAACAACATATGACAATAGTTTTTATTTACATTTATCTTGTAAACTCTACTTTGATAAGTTTTAGTTAAAGTCGTGAACAGAGATCTCACCACAAAAAATTTAATAAAATATTGCAGGTCGACCTGAATGAGTGCGAGGAAAAATACACTTACAAGTTTAGTTCTCGACTCTCTAAATTATGCAAACATGTGCCCTAAATAATAGGGCACAAAAATATGCTCAAAACTTCTATCAAACTGATACATATATTTTACTAACAGTGTAGTCTATAATATATTTCATAGCAACATAAAATTATTAAAACTCGCATCAATAATATTCAGAAAAACTGTACAAACCTGTGATTTGTTGTCAGAAGTAGTGAACGAGCATAAACTGACATAAACTCTAGTACTGGCGCCTGGCCAGAACCAAAGTGACATGTCGTAACGTAGGACGCAAGCGTTACCGTACACGCTTACGATCAAATTGTATGTAAGTTTTAGAAACTAACACAGTATGTACAAAAGCCGAAGTTGAATAGTCCGTCTTAATTGCACAACAATTGGAGGATTGTTCCCGAAAGTAGATACGTGACGCCCACCGTGTGTAAATGCCGGCTGTCACCCACGCTTCAACCTCAGACAAATATTGTTAACGGGCACGCAGCATTGAGAATCCATCAGGTTTTGGCCGCTCGGTTCAAGGCCATAATCTGTTGCATCCCGCCCGCCCACATCGGCTGATTCATTTCGTTACGCTTCTCAATTACGTCTGATGGCATACGTCTGATGGCATATTTTACAACATATTTTTTAATATTATTTATTATTCATAATCATAGGTGATTTGACATAATGCCATATAAAAAAACTATAAATATGACTCGAACTAAATTATGTCAGACATTTATATCAAAACGCTCTCAGTAGGCTGACGAGTGAAAATATATTTCATTACAAATGTAATTTTAGAACTTTGTTATTTTTATATTCCTATTTTGCATTGCGCTAGCTTTATTTACCTCGGCGGAGTAGGTGCGCCAACACGCGTGACGCCCGCTCTCTCAAACTTCACTACCATTGGCACTGAACTGTTCTCACACTTCTAGTCTAGATAATGAATTTAGACGTATAATACGTACACAAAGTATTAGTGCGCTTTTGAATATTTTCCCAGCAAGGCAAATGTTTTAAATAAGTTGAGATAAAATTTGTGAACAATTACGTTTTGTGTGATGTTCTATGTTTTTTTTTTTTGTTATCAGATGGTTTCCAGCACGACATCGAGCAGCACAGCTTCAAGCCAACGTTTGCAGAGCTCATCGCAGCGACTGCAACACATGACAGCTTCAGAAATGAAGGCCAGCTCTATGAAGTCCGATCTTTCAGAGCTGAAAAGCTCTATTTCGGAAATGAAGAATTTGAGCAGTTCAGCAGCTAAGAACTTCGGACAACGGTTAGTCATAACACTCAAACCGACCTCACCCATCACATTTTTACAAAATCAGTCACTCCTTACATAACACGTACATGTGTGCCAATGCTTTGTTTCATGTTTGGTCAATGGGCGTTAAGATAACACAGACAGCTTCTTAAGAACATTAAAGATGCTTTTGCCATTAGCCACAGTCCGATAGGAGCAAGCTCACCTGAGCGACCTTGGCTCTCGGCCAATTCCCACCCGCTGGTTTTCAGCTCTGTGTTTGCAGTAGCACGCCGACAAACAATAGAAACGCTACGTTTCCGCGGCATCTGTGTTTTACTTACTAAATTATATTACTTTCGATTTCTCCTCCGCAACAGTTAAACAAGTGCTAATAGTGAAGTGTGGTTTTTTCGTTTCCAGACTAAGAAGTTCAATGGAAAACATAGTTGATCAAGATGATTTGGGTGAACGGCATTTGCCCGATATTCGGGATCTCAGTGAAATGGGCGATATTGGTGACATGGGTGATATGGGAGAACTCCAAAACGATGGTCCACTAGTTACGTTCCCCGAGTCTGACACGCCACCTCCCGTCACAGAAAAACCATCATTATTAGCTGGTAACACAGTGGCAGTGGGTTCAAGCGCCGCCAACGAACTGAAGTACAGTGCTGCTAGGGTGACATCTGCTAGCTCGACGCGTGTTGTGGCCGACGGATACAGTGCATCCCGATCGGCCGCTAACAGCGCGAGGATGCGCCGCCTGCAACACGGTGACCTGCAATACGCCGAGAGGAGCGCTGCAGGAGCTTCGCACAGAATGCTGCAAGCGGAAGGACTCACTGCCGAACAAAACGCCGCCTATTTACAAGTAAGCATTTTAAAACTAATTATAATTTGTATATTTTGTACAAATTTAATTTATAAAACTTTTTGCTCAATAATTTACTACAAGAAAAACATTTTGGTTTTCTCCGGGACTATCGAATATGTTTTTACGACGCTACACTACTTCTAAATGTATTGAAACAGCGGCGGTGTCGTTGACATATAACATTTTATTGTAATGATATGCATTTTGTTGTAATAAAAAAGTATGGAACAAAATTTTCTTCGTACATCGTGTGACTGCAAGGTCGGTGGAGCCAGAAAGGCGCGCCGAAGGACATGACCTCGCACGAATGCGACCGATCGATACCCCTGAGCGGCGCGTCTACATTCACGTACCGCGCAGTGCTGTAGGATTTCTTGCCTTGATAACACTCGAGCCATTGACTACCGTTCACGTATTCGTAAACACGCGATAGCCGTGTCATTCGAAAGGGCAACATGGTAGCACGCATTATCGCATGGACCGGCAGGATGCTGCGTCGCGGAGGATCGCCTGGGGCGGTGAGCTCATTTATCTAGAAGCGCTTATCGCGGCACGAGCTGAACCATGCTTGTCTCAGTCAGTGTTTGACCGTCGTGCGCGCCAGCACACGCGGAAGTCAATTATTGCGCGTGCGCGCAAGAGTACACGAATAGTCGGCTTTAAATTTAGACACGGAATGTCCGCGGGAGGGGGGTCCGCCCCGTGGCCCGTGCACCGTGGCGTCCTGTCGCGCTTTCCTCCGTACCCGGAGAATCCTTCGGTGAGAGTTCATTTCTTCGGAAAATTTCCCGGGCGACCTTCACGACACGTGACGTCTGTACACAAACTTTAAAATTATCTTAGAAAGCCCACGGGTTTCGTGCGTTTGGCCTATATCCAATAGGAGCGACAAGGACGTACAACTCGAATCATGACGTTGTCATGAAATGTTGTTGAATATAAAAGTGATTTTTATTCCGGGACAAACGTGCGGTGAATTTCATTCGAGTAACTATGTCTTCGAAACGACGTGCAAGACCTAAATTGCGTATCGTCATTGCCGTAACTATCAAATATTTACTTTGTGAATCATTCTGTGAAACCTTGTGGTGCTGTATTCTCTAAATATAACAGTGATTTAAGTGATAATAAGGTCATATTTTAGGAAAATTTAATAAACGGTTGTGATAACACTTACTTCGCGAAAGTTATCTTAAATGATAACGAGGTTATAACTTACCAACAGTTACATAAAAATCGCGAATCAAAGCAGGCATAAATTGGGTTTAGAGTTTATTAAACACGCGTTAAGTAAAGTTCCGTTATCCACTTTAATTAGAGAATAAATAGTAAGTTTTTTTCGTGTAATTTTAGGAACAGCGGTCGCTCAAGGCTGGAGAAGTGACGGCACAGGAAGCGAACAATATGTCTGCGTCCAGTTCCAGGCTTCAAACAGAAGCGTTTAGCGCTGAGAAGAAAGCCATGGCTTCGGCTCAAGCGCGCCAAACTGTCACGTCCAGTGGCATGTACACCCACAAGGAACACTCCTCAGTGGCACAATCAAATATGACAATCTCAAGCAAAAACCTATCTACCAAATCTACACTACTCTCTTCACAGGTAACTATATTTTTACTTATTTAATGTATAAAAAGTGCCTTTATAAAAGTAAATTCTGGAGGAAGTAGGATCAACAAACAATAAATTACGTATGCGGAAATATTAAACGTGTGCTAACCAGCACTTGTTAATAGGTTGTTTACAATCGTGGTAAATTTAAAACGTTCTTTAGCAAAAGGCTAGTAAATAATTTGGTAGATCGTCTGATAGTAGATAATAATCATTGCTGCGCACAATACCAGAAGAACCGTAAGTGCAACCTTCGTGAAAATATTTTCTTATAGTTTGATGGTAGAGTGAATGTAATGTAGGCCACCGGCAATCCCACTTACTGCAGTGCAGAGGTACCACCTCGCTCGGGTATGACCACTCACGCTACGGTCAAAACCAAATACAACAAGGTTTTAAGATTGAAACATTTCTTTATATTCCTATTTCATTTTTCAGATGAGCCAGTTACTCAACGGTACAATCAAGCCGGGCGACGAAGATCTTACTAATTTAAGTTTTGATGATTTAGACAAGCTTAATGCAAATTCAAACCAAAAAGATGTAGACATGGCAATACAAAAATATTCATCACGAATGAACGCCTTCATAACTTCCATTAAAAATAATCAAATTGACATGAAAAATGCGTCCGTTCATTTTAACAAATTGAATGAAATGTTAAGGAGAGCGTGGGCCGTGCCCACGTACGGACATGAGCTAGGCTATTCCCTTTGCAACACACTAAGGGCGTCCGGCGGGCTGGATATTTTGATGGCAAACTGCCTGGAGTCCAGTAATCCAGAGTTACAGTTTTCTTCAGCAAAACTTCTCGAACAATGCCTCACGACTGAAAATAGAGCGCACGTGGTACAAAACGGTCTGGAAAAAGTTGTTAATGTAGCCTGTGTTTGTACGAAACATGCAAATTCAGTGGATCATTCTCGAGTTGGCACTGGAATTTTGGAACATCTATTCAAACACAGTGAAAGTACCTGCGGCGACGTGATCAAACTTGGAGGCTTAGACGCTGTTCTATTTGAATGTAGAAAGAACGACGTGGAAACGTTGAGGCATTGTGCTACAGCGCTTGCTAACTTATCATTGTATGGTGGAGCTGAAAACCAAGAAGCCATGATTAAGAGGAAAGTACCTATGTGGTTATTCCCTCTGGCTTTCCATAACGACGACAACATTAAGTACTACGCCTGCTTGGCAATCGCTGTTTTAGTTGCAAACAAAGAAATTGAAGCTGCCGTGCTCAAATCTGGTACTTTAGATTTAGTAGAGCCGTTCGTAACGTCGCATAATCCTTCGGAATTTGCGCGATCAAATCTCGCACATGCTCACGGTCAGAGCAAGAACTGGTTGAAGAGATTAGTTCCAGTTTTAAGTTCAAAAAGAGAGGAAGCCAGAAATCTCGCCGCTTTCCATTTCTGTATGGAGGCTGGTATCAAAAAGCAACAAGGCAACACCGAAATCTTCAGGGAAATAGGAGCTATAGAATCTCTGAAGAAAGTAGCGAGTTGTCCAAACGCCGTGGCATCCAAGTATGCCGCTCAAGCGCTACGGCTTATCGGCGAAGAGGTGCCCCACAAACTGTCACAACAGGTTCCACTGTGGTCCATTGAAGATGTACGCGAGTGGGTTAAGCAAATAGGCTTCTCCGAATACGCAAACAACTTTTACGAGAGTAGAGTTGATGGAGATTTACTACTGCAGATAACCGAAACAAACTTGAAGGAAGACATCGGTTTACAAAATGGAATCAAACGAAAAAGGTAACAAAATAATATATTATAATAATTAACTTGTGCCAAATTAATGCTAAATATGATATTCAGTGGATAACTTGAAATGGTTTCCATCATAATCTAAATTATTTTAAACTGTGTCACGTGAAATACTCATTAATTTGGAATTCTATTAAATAATATTTGTGTTAACTTCCAGATTCACGCGAGAACTTCAGCAACTAAAGAAAATGGCGGATTACTCATCGCGCGACACTGGTAGTTTGAATGAGTTCTTGCAGAGCATCGGACCAGAATACACCATCTACACATACTCCATGCTAAACGCGGGCGTGGACAAGGAATCTATTCGTGGCCTCAGCGACGAACAACTGGACACCGAGTGCCATATCACTAATAGCATACATAGGTTACGGATCTTAAATGCTATTAGAGGTGAGATAGCAATCAAATATTTAAAGGACGATTAGATTATGTATAATGTATTATGTAATTGGCGTTCCATGACAAAATTCTGTACTTAATGTTGTTAGCTGATATATATATAAAGAATCTTAAATCAGAACCCATGTTTCAGTAAACTCATGCATGCCACCTATTTTAGTTTTTATTACGCGGAAATGTAAACATGCGTACTAGCATGAATGATTTATAGCTAAATGGAGGCAAAAGTAAATTAATATCTAAATATAAAACTCCACTAAAACTCGAGTTAGCTTGGCACCGAAATATAGACCAAGAAATTTTATCGATATTCTGTTATTGCAGCTTATGAGAGCAGTTTGCCAAGTAAAGGCGAAGAAAATATGGAGAAGAATTTGGACGTATTCGTTAGTTATAGAAGATCTAATGGATCTCAGCTGGCCAGTCTACTGAAGGTGCACTTGCAATTGCGAGGCTTCACGGTGTTTATCGACGTGGAGCGGCTGGAAGCTGGCAAGTTTGACAACAACCTGCTACAGAGTATAAGGCAGGCAAAACATTTTTTGTTGGTCCTCACGCCGAATGCATTGGATAGATGCAAAAACGACCATGAAAGGAAAGACTGGGTTCATCGAGTGAGTAATATTTGAATATAATCGTATTTAATAACTCAAAGCTTTTTATCGGTATTCAAATATAAATGTAAATGTAAAACGTAGAGAACAATAATCGTGAAATAGATATATTGCTTGCTAATTTTATTGAATAAAAATACATCTTTAGCACTATGTAAAACATGTAGTAAACAAATAAAATATTTTATTGCAGGAAATAGTAGCGGCGTTGCAATCTCAATGCAATATTGTGCCGATTATCGACAATTTCGAATGGCCGAAAGCTGAAGAGCTTCCCGAAGACATGCGGGCCGTGTGTCACTTCAACGGTGTCAGGTGGATCCACGATTACCAAGATGCTTGCGTCGAAAAACTAGAGAGGTACCTAATTACTTCTAATTTCCCGTACATAATGTATTGTTACCATAGCCAGCTTAAGAAGTTGTCAGAAAAATGCAGTAGGAGATTCCTAAAGAAATACACTTCTATAAAATTGCGTTTTGTTCTATGGAGATCTAACTCCGAACATCCAATAAAAAACTCTAGCAGTTATTTAAAAATAAAATTTATATCCCTCTATCACTTCCAGTTTCCTTCGAGGCAAATCAAACCTTGCAAATCGTTTGGAAGGACCATTGCGGGGCCGCGGCGAGGTGCCGACGCCTGGCACCGGCGCCATCGGCCGCGGCCCACCTAACTACCAACGGATGGCCTCCTGTGAGAGCCGGGGCAGCGACAAAACGGATTGACTAGAGCCGCTCATACACACACTGCCACCTGTTAGGTAATACTTGCAAAATTGTTTAAATGACAGAAACAAAGCCTTTCTCTGTTTAGTGGGTAGTTGCTAATGTTTAGAACCGTTGAATACACACATAATTTAGAAGTCAGAGGCTTTTAATATTTGAACCTGATGGTCCTTTCGTCTCGCAGCCTATTCCATTTGCAACTACGCTACCGAGCACTTCAAACATACGTATAATATGACACCGAAACTTAATTAATCCGAAATAAATTAAAATTGTAATTACTATTACTAAACTATAATACGCATATATTTGTATTTATATTGACTAACTGATGTTCTTTGAATTTTAGACCACGAAGAAGCCGCCAATCGTCCCTTGATAAAGCTTCGCCTGCATCCTCACAAAGCTGTGAACAATTATCTAGTAGTAGTAACACATCTAAGAACGCTTCTCCTGAGAAATCACTATACAGCTTACCGGAAAGGTTGTCCGAAAGTAGCGATAGGTTAGACACAAACGAAGTGGAGAAAACTTCGCGCCGATGCCGTAGCTGTGAAGGTATATTGGAAGCAGAGGAGTCGCACACACCACTTTCTTTGCCTACACCCTTAGACGCCGCCACGCAAACAAAGAGGAAGAAGAATTTCATGGACAGATGTGTGAACAAAGTGAGACTGTGCTGATGTTTGGTGCAGAGGTTTAAACAAAACGGGAAAGCGAACGCTTGCAGAGTGTGTAAGCCACATGACTGCCTTATTGGACTCTAATTGCATATTTATGTGGATCTTATTGTAAAGTACAAATGTGTGCACATGTATATATATTGTGTATGCCTATAATTATAAATTAAATGTGTCTAAGCACATAATAATTGGTAATCTAATAAGATTGTAATCTCAATGAGTGCCTGTGAAAGATATTGCTGATGTTATGTGAGATGTGACTGCTACCCTGCCGTGTTTGAAGAGCATCGCATGAGGTGGTTCGTACAATATAAAATGGCCAGTTTGCTATTAAATGTAGTATGGCAAATTGCTTAATATTTCCTCGACTTTGGCAATATATTATCTCTCTATCTCTTCACTCTCTATAAACTTGCAAAGAATTTATGGATGTAGGTACCTATATTTTTTTTTTAATATCTTGCCAATAAAGTATTGTAAAATGAGAAATCATACAAAGTTATAATTTGCATAATATGTGATAGTTTAGATCTTCTAGAAAGTATGAAATATTTAAAAATGGAATCACTTAAAACGTTGAAATCTTGCTAGTGCCTGTCTTATTTATTCCTTAATTATTGTCCTTTTACTTCCAATGTGAATTATATGTATCATTGAGAATTGTACAAAATTTTACCATAAACATAGTCTGTTAATTTTATAGTGATTCATTTTATTAGTTAACCATAAAGATAATGAATTCTATCAACATAATATATGTATTTATATAATAGCTCTAACCACAAAATAAATGGTATTATTATAACAGCTTCTGGATTATTTTATACCCCAATCCAAATGTAATGGCATAAAAGTCAATAACTAAAGACGTAAAGTTATAACAATCTATGCTTATACATAAAGCTGGTTATAGTTGGCGTCCCTGTGCCTTACGACCCCTAACAATATTATTTACCTTCATTGGTAGGTGTAGTCATGCCAACATTTTAGTATTTTACTATCAAACCAGATATTTTTTGGTCATGCCAACATATCCCCCATTAAGTCTCCCATGGACCCCTGGGAGTCCACCTGGACCACTTTGGGAATCAATGTGCTAGAGTATGGAATGTAAATGGTCATAGAGTCTAGCACCATTTACTTGACTTACAAGAATAACCAATTGTAACATGAAAGTATGATCTTATATGAGGCAATTACGCAATAAAATTATCAATTGAAATAAAAAAGAAATGTTAAATAAACATTAATTATATTTACAGTAAAGGAACCTGGGTAACAAAATTAGGACTTCCCTATAAAAATTCATGCTAATTGCAGACAAGTATGATTATATTTACATCTGTACATATACTAAAATCATATATTTTCCATGTCTATAAATTAAATATTAAAAAAAACTTGGAATATGCAAAAATATGTAACAGAACATACAATAAGACTTGAATTTTCTGTTCTGTTTGTGTTTATGTTCAAATTTAATGTTGGCTAGGTATATCCATGCCAAAAGAAATAAGTAGATTAAAAATATACTTACTGAGATATTACATATATACAGTTATTCTTAAATAATGAGATTTTATGTTACATGTAATATTTAAATGATCAAGTAATATTTATTTACATTATTGAACATTGCAATATTGCAATAAACAAATATAATCGTGAAAGAAATGGGTTACAATTTTTTTTTAATTTTACTGGAGTTGCATTACCTTATAATCAAGATTAGGCAGTTTGTTAAATTTTCTAATATAAAACACAACAAAAAAAAATAGAAGTATAAAGTAACAAAATGTGATACAAACAATATAACAAAAGAGAAAAATTGTTTTTATCTATTAATCTGAATAGAAAATGAACATTCATCACATCCTATAACAATGTTAGACGTGAAGAATTCTTCTGCATCTAATAAGTAGATGCCGCCACACCTACAGTCATATGTGTACACATTATTGTCTTCATCAAAGCACATGTCCGACAATAAAACTGTTTCATACAATAAAGGTTCAATATTCTCTTGTAAATTCAGAGTTGCGTCATACTGCCGTCGACTCTGCGGGTCTCTGAGGACTGACCAAGCTTTTTGCACTAATAGAAAGGTTTCTGCATTCTTATCACCAAGATTTTTATCGGGATGCAAAGTTAATGCAAGTTGTTGGTAGTTCTTCTTTAGTTCTTCAATTGTAGCATTTCTATCACACTGCAATATTTCATAATAATCTATGTTGTCTTCTTTATCCATGCTTATTAGTAATATATCATCAATTTATAAATACGCAAGTCCTCAGGACTCGTCTAGATGACATATCGCTGTACTCCCATGGAGCCAGTGTTGGGTTATTTCTATTAATATTATAGGGCTCCGAATAACTATAAGTAACCAAACAACGACAGCCAAAAAGTAACAATTTACACGAGATAAAAAGATACTCCGACAATCCAATTCGTTTTGATTAGTTGTACCGTTTTTACTAGGTTTTACGACAATTCTGCCAATGTAATATGTAATACTTCTGCTTTTATATTATGGCTGCCATTCAGAAATGCTCTGCAGCTCTTTGTTTAATTGATACTTGACACCAGTATACTAGACTAATAAGTGCAAAGAGAATTATAATATACATGGAAAAGTAAGTACTAAGTACTAACTACTAGTGCTAATCAGTGCTAATGTGCTAATAAGCGAAGTTGTCAATTGTCAGTGTCAAAATGATTTTTTTTTAATTCGTCCTTAGAGGATAAGCTATAGTCTTTCGACCATACTACCTAGTCTTACGTATGTCTCAAAATGAAACGCAGTCAGTTATTTTTTTACGTATCTTACGGTTCTGAATACTAGTATAATTATATAATACTAGCTGACCCGGCAGACTTCATACTACCTCATGGATAAATAAAAGACCTAATCTTTTGTATAAAATGATTTTAAAACAAACAAATCGAATCCGTATTTAATAAAAAAGCATTTATTGAATAAATAATTTAGCCTATCTCCTACATTGTCACTCACTAAAGAACGCAATTCTGACATAGCAATACGACTATTTTCTTGATCTGTCTGTCTCTGGTCATCAGTGCGGTTAGCACGTGAGGTAGCTCTTCGCACATTTGATTGACTACGACGACCTAAGTCAGGTCGTCTTCTCCTCGGCATCGTAAATTGTAATTAATCAAATTGAGAAAATTTCCCGCTCATTTAGCAGTAAAGTGTCACTATCACAAAAAAGAGCACATTACTTGGAATGTCACTATCACAAAGGATCACCAAAGTAAAGAAAGTTCTCGCGCACGTAACCACAAAGATAGATATAATATCGTAATAATACTTTTTTCCGTGCTCTGAAATGCGACAGGATGGATTGACATATTAGTTGGTTGTCAAATCTAATGTCAAATATTATGATTGCGTTCAGAAATTTAACTTAAGATTCATAATTTAATTTGTGATAAAACTTAAGATTTATCTTTCGATTTCTATATAGTCTTATTAAAAAATAATCGGACAGATTAACAACTGAAGTTAGCTAAAATTGAGTTTCTCGAAGCCGACCACTATTTATGTACTATGTATTTTGAGACTATGCAATTTTGTCGCGTTCGCGATTCACTTTCACTTTTGTTGAGTTTCAGAACGCGATATTAGATCCTCCAACGCGCACGCGAATTTGAACTTTATGCAGCGGTAATAAATTACAAATTGACTCTACGTATTAGTTAGAAAACGTTTGTATGGGAAATAGAAAAATGCTGTTTTGAGGATTTTCCCGGCAATTATTCGAATTTTTTCTCACCTTTTAAATCTTCCCTAGACCTCCACGAATAATTCAAGATCAAGATAAGATAAATCCGTTCAGCCGTTCTCGAGTTTTAGCGAGACTAACGAACAGCAATTGATTTTTATATATATAGATATACGATGAAGTATTGCTAGGTGATTGTCTATATTTCCTCAAACTGTAAACAGAGTTACCCCAAATTCTAGTTTTGAAGATATGCCTTTCCGCTTTCAATTAGGTTGGCAACTAAGATTATAAACTATGGTCAAACATTTTTTTATCTGTAATTTTTGAAATCGTATGTTGGTACCAATGGTTGGTACACACCAGTGTTGCCAGAAGGTTACATTTCTTACATTTTTCGTTACTTTTGACTCCCTCGCATAACATGTAAGTAATTTTTATATTTAAGGCAATTTTCGTAACTTTTGAGAACAACGATATTTGTAATACAACTTTTTTATTGTTAACAGTTTACGAACGCATTTCTATTCAACGCATTCAAATTGAATGCACCTAATACTGGCGGGTCTTAAAATTATTTACCCAAAAACGCGTAAATTGAAAAAAAAAAACAATAATGTAACTTTTGCAGCAAAAATGTAACATTTCAGGAAACGAAACGTAACTTACGACTCAAGGGCCCTGGCAACACTGGTACACACATTGAGGGTTACTAAATTATATAATTGGATACAAGTACTGTAGATGAGTGACGATACTTTTGTATGCTTGAAACTCACTTTTATTTCAATATCCCTAGAGTCTAGACGCCAAATAAAACTATAACTTGTAATAATAAATAATTACATTTTTTTTTATTGCGAATGTGTTGTATAATTTTTATACGCATCGTCATTTTAATTTTGTTGGTGTGACTGTACAAATGTTATAAATATACTGGCAAACCTGATTGGCTAAGGCTTTCAAACGATAATACGGAAAAATAACAAACAAAGTTGCAGTTTTTAATAAATTTTCTATTAATTTTATGGGAATCCTGTAATTTTGCTAGAGGGTCTTCTGAAACTTGGTGTCTAAATAACAAAATACTAGATACGGAAAATTTACAATACTATGTTTGGTGTGTGAGAGATTACATAGTAATCATAGGTTAGGATTTTAGGGATACATACAATTTTAATAACAAATCATAATAATTTTACTTTAATCGTAACACACAATGCCTACGTGGAATCAGATACAATCTCAGTTAAGAAATCCAAACAATCCTGTTGTATTTTTCGACATAACTGTAGGAACAACGGTAAGTCTCCAATTTAATAATAAGGATAGAATATGCAAAATTGAAAAATTAGATTTTAATTTTATAACTCTATGTAATTTTTAGGAAATTGGTCGGATGATATTCGAACTGTTTGCTGATGTTGTCCCTAAAACTAGTGAGAATTTTAGGGAGTTTTGTACAGGAGAGTATCGCAGAGATGGAGTACCTCTAGGCTACAAAGGAGCAACATTCCATAGAGTTATCAAAGATTTCATGATTCAAGGCGGCGATTTTGTTAATGTAAGTATATTTTATTTATGAAGCCTTGTTAGAAAGAATGTAACAGACATTTCACTTACTACAGCTGCTTTTTTCCTCATTAACTCTAAAATATATTGGGAATATGCCCTAAATAATTAAAAATTTGTCAGTTAAAATGTTACTCCTAAAAAGCTTGTTATGTAGTTTTTAAATAATTATCATATCTTGGCTGCTAAAATTTCCTAATAGGACAGTCTTTTGTATACCGTTTTTACTACACAAAAAAAGTTATAATATTTGTATTGAACTCCTTTTCAGGGTGATGGGACTGGAGTTATGAGTATTTATGGCGGTAGCACATTTGCAGATGAAAACTTTATGTTAAAACATGATTCCCCGGGACTACTATCAATGGCTAACAGTGGAAAAGACACCAATGGTTGCCAGTTTTTTATTACATGTGCTAAGTGCAACTTCTTAGACAACAAGCATGTGGTGTTTGGTAGAGTTATAGATGGGCTACTTGTAATGAGAAAAATAGAAAATGTGCCAACAGGTCCGAATAACAAACCCAAAATACCTGTAACAATATCTCAATGTGGACAAATGTAAATAAAAAACATGTTTCATAACTTGCCTTTATTAATTTATCCTAGTAACACATGTCAGCTTTGCTTCATGATAATTTCATAAATAATTATTCACAAATATATTTTTACTCAAAGTAATCACAATAAATACACTTACAGTTTCGTCATATACATTTGGTCTATATTTCACTACAACATGGAAGTCATTATCAACTTTTCAATGCATTATTGTTAAGTAGAAGATTTCTTGGTTGCATTGTTGCTGGGCCATAGCGTCTACCAACTTCTTTTATGAATGCCCCTTCCATTTGTCGCGCTACTTGGTCAAAAAATAAATTCGATAAATGGGAATGAAGAGCTGAACGAAATTCAAATGTTATTTGAAAATCCACTACACATGACTTTTGTTCTCTTTTTAGTCCAGGACTAAAACGCCATAGTGTAAGCATGTGTTCGAAAAGTTTACCATCCATGCATTCTGCCTTGACAAGATGTGGTCTGACTAGTGTAACATTTGATGTATAGCTTTCATTGATTGGTGGGAATCCTATGATGAGGTCTGCTTTTAAATTATCTGGGGTTTTCGTTAATACTATAGATTTTTTGCACCATGGTAGAAACTTGTAATAATTATCTACATCAGAAACAACTTCAAACATTTGATCCATTGTGAACCTGCAATAAGTAATATTTTAAATTATAGTCCGTACATCTTTGTCAGATTGTTTCCTTGGTCTAGTGGCAAAGTAGGGTTGGAGATGCAAAAGTTCAAGCAAAGTGTATGTAATAAGTAAAAATACAATATTAATTTATATTTTACAAGAATAAATTATGCTAATTGTATGTCAAACAGTATTTCAAGTAGGAACAACCAAAGTGAATGCACAATTATGCTAATGATATTTCAAGTTTCAGTGAAGCTTAAAATACCTTGAACTATGGTGAAACCAAGAATGAGTAATTTTTTATCAATAATATTACAATAATTATGTGATAAAATTATGTTACCATTTAATATTACTTGAATAGTTTAAATGCTAGTTTGAAGAATTGTTGAAGAAAATCAAATTATATTAGTTAACATTTTTGATGATAGTTTAATGATGCAACAGTATGCCTTTATAAACTATATTTAATATTTTTAATGTTAATTAATATGAATGGTTGAAATATTTTTATTCTAATAATTAAGTAATATCTTTTAATCACTATGCTTCCTAATCAACAATTATTAAATAATACATTTTCATGTGGTATTTTCTTAGATTTCTTTATATGTATATGTTATCTTGTCTATAATCAGTCAGACTATAAAGATAATTATTTTCTACTGACCAATTCTCAATATGGCTGCTCTACATAACTTTTCTATCAAAACTTATGGCAAATTTTAAATTCATATTTTATTTTATTCAAAAGCTAGTAGACATTAAACCTATTTTTCATAAATTTAGCGTCATATTGTATACATAATCTCATTCCATATCATATATAAATTTTGAGCTAATATTGATTTAATCATGATCATTCATGGTGTAATATAGAGCTGTGTTTTTATGTTCACAGAGGCATTTGGCACAATGACAAAATTGTGGATAGTCCAAAGAAAGTGCTATTTAAAAATAGAATAAATTCAGTGGAAACGTGTTTGCTCTGTTTTTATTAAGAGAGTTATCTTTTTTATACAAGATAAAAAACAATATTAATGTATTTAATCTCTTAATATACTATATAATTTGCATAAAAGAATTATTTATAAGATATGTAAAAGAATTTTATATTATCATTACCAAAAATAAGAATTAAGTTATCTTTAAAAGCCATCTGTACAATAAAAACTTAGTTATCTTTAAAAAATAAAACATGATTTGAATCCTATATATGTATTACTAAGTTATGTTGTGTTACTTAAGTTAATAATTCCACTAATATTCCAAAGTCCTATTTGGATATTCTATTAAATAGAATGTGTATTTGCATAATTTTAGAGCACGAATTGGTTAGTGGATAAATTACTATAATTGGATTATAAATATTGGATATCTTAATCGTAATATTTTGCAATAAATGTAAGACAATGTAGTAGTACCACTTACCCAACTAGCTGTCTTCCACAGTATACTCTGGTTTTGTTTGAGTTAGAAAAGTTTAAAAACGTGCGTTTTTGTTGGTCAAAGCCATGGCATTGACATAATGCGTCTTCATGTTTATTTACGTAATGACCCTGAAAACTTAAGGAAGTGAAATTTTACATTATTATCAGGTATATTATTTGGTCACTGTTACATTCACATAGAAAAAAATTAAAATTTAATGAAGCATCATCGTTTTAGTTGACCTTTGAATCAAATATTTTACCTATAAAAAGCATGATTCAAAAAAGGAATTCTTCTCGCAATTACTGAACTTAGTATTAGAACCATCTCGTTAATGCTTTAGATAAGTAGGGACGTCCAAGTAATTGGCGATCTCTATTTGTAATTGAAAATACATTTTTTATATTCAATCCATATTAGTTTTTCTTGAAAATTGCGAAAACAGTCACATCTCACACCACTAAAATGACAAGTACTGACGGTTCACGATACTGACTCAGCCTGAGTCAGTATCTGTCAACTCACTGACAATTACCAGAGACCAATAAACTAGAACAATTACTGATACAATGGATAATTGACTACGGAGGGTAAAGGCAAAGTTAACCGTTCCTGCGTATCAAAAATCATCCGTCAAAGAGTCAAATTAAGTTGGCGCTACGGTAGCAAGTGGGTCAATTTACAAGATAGAACCAAGTTTTTAGAATAGAATATTGAATTAAACAAGAAACAAGGCCTCCACTTTGTTATTTTGGAGGTTTTTACAATAACGCTAATCACCAAAGATATATTTTTTTTCAATTGTACACTACTCTATTTTCAACTACTAAACTTATGAATTTGGCATATCCTTTTGCTACGCTAGCGCTATTGTAGTAGGTTACAATACAATACAATTGGCGATACATTTGACAAAAAAAAAAACAATAATGTTTCCGGTTAAGACTTTCGGTACTTAGACTTACAATTCTGATATATCCATTATTTTTTAGTCTTATTTTCCGTATAGGGTGAAGTGTCATTACTTATAGCCTAGCAGCATAGTCTTTGACCTTAGCTGAATTCCTGTGGAATAAATAAAAAAGGCCAGGTGTCAGTGTCAAGAGTATACTGTCATCTGTCACAAATCAACGTGGGAAACATTTGGTTTATTGGTTTGAGTAACCAAAAAGCACGTGTTTTTAAAACAAAACGTACGTTGTTTTTATGCTGAATAATTCATTTGGTATCACAACTCTACAATTTGCGAAAGACTTAACACAGAATGGGTCGGAAAGCCAAATTCGATGAAACAAAGAAAGTTAAAAAAGGTCCAGGGAGGAAAGCCCGCAAACAGCCAGATCCTGTTTTTAAAAAGGAACTCTGTAAGTTATTCATTAACAAGTTTATGAAACGCATAGCTAAGAAGCATTTCATTGAGACCATATTAACAAAATATTGTTCATAGGATTTTGTGTAAGCATGACCTCGAAAACTTAATGCAAGCCGGCACTGTAGTGGCAATGATTGAGACACCCTGTCTCGCGGGTATTTACTCGGTTTGCACTGCATCTTTTTAGTTTTAATGTATCCAGTTTGTAATGTCCAAATACTAAGATTTTTTTTTATAAATAAGTTACCATTTATTATATATCATCTGTGGAATACACGGAATTGTATTTGTATTAAAATAATTTTAATAGCTTTTTGCACTTGCATCATTGTAATTCTTCATGTGATATATGCTCCCATATAATAGGATGGGATATACTATGCCTATCCAGATAATGATAAATATTAAAAAATGAAAGGTCCTATTAATGTATGTTACAGTGGAGGATGACACAGAGACAAAAAAATTGACTCACAGACAAAAACAAAGGGCAGCAAAAAGGGCAAAGAAAAAGGCAGATTTAATTGAAAAGAAAAAGTCCTTAAAACTGGCCAAAAAGAATGTTGCCAAACAAAATGAAAAGGTCATATCTGAGGAAATTGCTGATGCTTCTGATGAAGAAAATGTCAAAGGTATGTTATACCAACTCTCAAATATATTATATAATTCTGAATTTATTTTTAATATATCAACCATTTATTAAATTGTTTCACTGCGGGTTGTGAGCCTAAGATACTTAATCACTTACAACAGGACTGACAGTAGACTCAAACCTATTTACTATCCTGTTTTTGTTATTTTCACTCTGAATTTTTGTTGTTATATTAAGTAGCAGTAAATTTTAAAAAAAGAAAACTAATTTCTCTGTTATAAAAAATTTTAGGATTCACTGATGACAATAAACAATGGCTGAAACCAAAGCAGAAAGCAAAACCTAAAAAACAGGAGTCTGAGTCAGAGGAAGCAGACAGTGGACATGAAGAATCTGAGATGGAACAAGATTCAGATGCAGCTGATGAAGAAGAAGAAGAAGGGGTTAAAACTGATGGAGAAAAATATAAGGTAATCATAGTGAGGGTTTAATTTAAATGACAATAATCAATATTGCATTGTGCATAGGCTCAAACTTAGAGGTGTTATGCATATAATTTTTTACTCTGGCTTAATAGAAGTCAGTAATTACACAGTAAAGATACATTGGAAATTATTGTGTAAAAATTTCTGTTATTTTAATATGAAGAATATTGCAGTCAATTTACCTTTATTATAGAGGATTATGATATTTAAGTGTTAGCTTCTTAATGTTTACATTATATTTTTAGGTTGGAACATTAGATGATTTATTCCAAGATTCAGATCAAGAGAATGGTGATGTCACATCAGAGGACGAAGGTCAAGCTAGTGCTAAAATGGATTATAATTCTGATTCAAGTGAGGAAAAATCAGATGATGATGATGAGGAGGACAAAGATGATGATGACATGTTACCTATTGAGAAAGCCAATATTAAACTCAAGAAAAAGCAAAAACTAGAAAAAAAGCTTGCAGATGAAGAAATGCAATTAAATATTGCCAAACAAGATGTATTTGCATTTCCATCTGAGGAAGAACTAGAGAATCCAACTAGCCTACAAGATGTTCATCAAAGAATTAAAGATGTTGTCACAGTGTTATCAGATTTTAATCGCCTCAAAGAAGAGGGCAGATCACGATGCGAGTACACTGATTTACTACTTAAAGATTTGTGTACATACTACAGCTATAATGAGTTTTTGATGGAAGTGCTGATGCAGATATTCCCAGTGCAAGAGCTAGTTGAGTTTTTGGAAGCTAGTGAAATTGCTAGGCCTGTTACTATTCGAACAAACAGTCTTAAAACCAGGAGACGTGACTTGGCACAGGCACTGATTAACAGAGGCGTAAATTTAGACCCTGTTGGCAAATGGAGTAAAGTTGGTCTTGTAGTGTATAGCTCCACAGTCCCCATTGGAGCTACACCTGAATATTTAGCTGGTCATTACATATTGCAAGGAGCATCAAGTTTCTTACCTGTCATGGCATTGGCACCACAAGAAAATGAAAGGATTTTAGACATGTGTGCTGCTCCAGGTGGTAAAGCGTCACATATTGCTGCAATAATGAAAAATACTGGAGCTCTCTTTGCCAATGATGCTAACAAAGAAAGAACAAAAGCAGTTGTCGGTAATTTCCATAGACTTGGAGTTGTAAATGCTGTTGTGTGTAACTATGATGGACGACAATTCCCCGACGTGATCAAAGGTTTTGACAGGGTCCTACTTGACGCCCCCTGTACGGGTACTGGTGTTATCGCTAAAGACCCTAGTGTTAAGACCACAAAGGATCAGAAAGACATACAAAGGTGTTTTAACCTGCAAAGACAGCTCCTGTTAGCAGCTATTGATTGCTGTAATGCTAAATCTAGTACAGGGGGCTATATCGTATATTCTACTTGTTCTATATTGCCTGAAGAAAATGAGTGGGTAGTTAATTATGCACTAAAACGAAGGAATGTAAAATTAGTGCCAACTGGTCTTGACTTTGGAACTGAAGGATTTGTGAAGTACAGACAACACCGGTTTCATCCTTCATTAAAATTGACAAGAAGATTTTACCCTCACACACATAATATGGATGGCTTTTTTGTTGCAAAGCTTAAAAAATTCTCAAATGTTATTGTAAGTATTATTTGCTAATTATATTGCTATTAACAATCTTTCTGTTCTTTGCCAAATTTCGGATTTTTTGTTTTTTTTACTATTAATAAACTACTATAGAAGAAAGATTAACATAATTAATTATTTTTAGCCTGAACCTTTCAAAGACGAAGATGATGAGGAAGAGGCTGAAAAAAAAGAAACCACTGAAACAGCGCAAAATGGTGAATCAGAATCGGAAAATGTAACTACAGATTCCAAGCAAGATATCAAAAACACAAGTGTAAAAAGATCAATTGAATCCACAAACCCAACCACTGAGCCACAGAAAAAGAAGAACAAACCAGACATTCAGAAAAGGTTATTAATATTTGATGATGGCGGTTTATGTTTAGGAAAGCTTCTGCACATGGCTTCAGCCACACAAAAGAATAATATTGTGGAAAATAATACATATTATATTCCTGTTAAAATTGGCTCGGTCGCTTCAAAGATTACTCTTAATAAACAGATAAGCGAGACATAAATAAAAATATTGTATAAGTTTTGGAAATGTTGGAATGTTATATTTATTATTATGAGCTAGAAAGAAAACCTTTATTTTGAAGTATCACAGAATGTATTATTTAAAGCTAATATGTTTTTTTTTATTTTACAGACCTGAAACAACAGCAAATAATGAAAATCAACAAATAAAAAAAAATAAGAAGAAAAGAAATCGTAAAAATAAAAACAAACAGAATAGTGACACAGCAGGTAGTAAACAAAATACTTCTCAAAATGGTGCCGCCAAAAATGAACAAACATCTCAGAAAACAACAAAAGTGAATAAAAAAGACAAGAAGGGCAATGAAGACTCGCCAAAACCACAGCAGCCTGCCAAACAAAGTCCAGGTAAAAAACCCAATAAAGTAAATAAAAATCCACCTACTACTCAGAATCCAACACAGAACAAGAATGAAGGTAAAATAACAAATAAAGTAGAAATTGAGGCATCTAAAAAACTTAAAAACAAATTTAATAAAAAGAAAAAGCAGATTGGACAAATAAAAGGTGATAAAGATAAAGGCAACCCGAAACAAGGAGTAAATAAAAAATTCAAGAAGAAATAAAGTGACATGTAATGTTAATAAGTGATTACTATTTTAATAATAAACAATTTTTGAAATATTAATAATATTTTAATACTGTATTTTTATTTTATGTGTTTCAAAGAGAAGCTTGAATAATTAAATCCTTTTATTCAACCTTGAAACTTCAAATCCTATATAAAATACCTAACTAAATACGAATTTAACAAACGTATCATGTAAAACAGGAAAAAGCACTTATCAAGCATTAATATATTAATATCAAAACTTCATGCTCTCATAGCTAGTGTAATTATAGTCAGAATCAAATTCCTCTCCCTCTCCTATCCCCACGTAAGAGCGTTCAGGGGAAATAATTGTCGGAAGAGGTTGCAGAGCTCTTTCTGCCCTCATTTCCTTCTCTTCAACTGATCTCCTCTGTTTTGTTTCTACATTAGTTCTGTACTTTTCTAAACACTCTGCTAGATATAATACCGGATCTGGTGGTTGATGCAACACAACTTCTGCTAAACATTTTTTCAATGCAACACCAATGGCGTGCTTCAAATATTTCATTTCTTCCATCACCATCGGTTCTCTAGGACAAGTATTGTAAAATGGTAATTCATCGCGAATTTTCACAAGATTACCGAGGCCGTCGTGTTCGTACTCCGTATCAGAATTTTCTTCATGGTATATACGTTTTCCAAAACCGTTAAAATAATAACGACCCAATTCATCATAGAAATATTCATTACCATCTATTTCTTCTCTGACTTTTACTAAAACTCCAGCTTTTTGCAGTACATATTCGCTGGCGCTTCCGTCAGCTTTGTAAATACGTTGTCTTAAGTCATTGATATAGTATCGACCACATTCGTCATAGAAAAACACGTGTTTGTCATCGTCCCTCATCGGCACTAACTCATTCTTTTCATTTAGTTGATACAATTTAGTGTCATTGCTTTGGGTATATAATTTCCTTCCGTACTTGTCAACTGTAAAATGGCCAATATCGTCAGAAAACACTTCCTTTATATCAGCTGCGCTTAGAATAGATATGATTGATTTTCTATCGCAACCAGGTGCGATTGCGGCGTCCCACAATTTAACTAACTGTTCGACTAAACGACAACGTTCGTTGTGAGGCAGTATGTGATTAAAAATTTGATATTCATTACTTTGAGACAGTGTAAGATCCCCGTATGTTCTTCTGTTTTGATTTCTTAGATTGTTCAAGGATTCTTTCAAATTCTCTAGTGATTGTAATCGTTCCTCTAGATACAAAGTTTTATGTTGGAGCGCCATCAAAGCTGAAGAATTTTCGTTCTTTAGACGGTCAATACGATTTTCTAGAATTTTAATCTTTTCTATGACTTTTCTTATCTCTAAATCGTTGACGCTGTCTATACGGACTATGGAGCCCAATATCTTTCCTTTACTCATTATTTCAGAAGCTAATTTTTGAGATTTAGGGTCTGTTGATTCTGCTACCTCATCTACAATGTCTTGCAACGTTTTTGTTAAATCGCTAGAAAATTGTGGCACTCGTAAGTTAAGAACTTTGCAGAATTGAATTGCAAGGTGATCGTTCAACCTATCTAACCAATTCAAGAGTTCCTCTATTTCGTCATTTATTTTGGAACAGAATTCTGTTGAGTCCGCTAGATTACGGAGATATTTTAGTTTCTCTATGAGAGTAGCGTTCACAATATCGCGCAAGTCGCCTATTATTGCAAGGTCTGTTTGAATTAACGTTATTTCTTCTGTAGTCATGTTCAGTTGTAACTGATCAATGAACTTTTGGAAATTTTTGTGTCTGTTATTCATACATTCCCTTGTAAATTCTATAGCTTTTAAGAATATATCTCTTGGTGTATCTTTCACTCGTTTTTTATTTTTTTCTATATCTTGTACTGCTTGAAGCCACCCCACGTGGAAGTTGTTAATAATATCTGCGACTCTAGCTGGCGCTGCTTGTTGCAACAAAGCAGTGCGCATTTCAATAAGCGAGTTAAATATGTCCTCACCATAGTCTTTTCTTGTGACGAGTATGACGGGGCTCTCAAATGAACGTTTTATTTCCTTTGCTATAGTAAATAAGAAAGTTGCTGCTTCCTTCTTATTCATTGTACAAGGCTCTAAAAATAAAATTATTAGTAAATAAATATTTCACAAACCCTCTACTTCCAATACTTTTCCATAAGTCATTTTCTGTTATTGTGACAAGTACTCATTTTTTTATATTTGTTTTGTTGTCAACAAAACAGTTTAAAACATGGTTTAGTTGATTGTTAGAAAATCTCTAGTATAATAATTTTCCTTAATAGTTTATCTATAACATAAAATAACATATCATTTATCATTCGTAATAATGACTTACATCAAGAGCTACGTACTTTACATCAAGAGCTTTTTGTCTCAAATAATTCTAAAGCAGTTTCATTAACGTTTCATTAAAATCATCAACCATAAGCCCTCAAAATACGACTCGTTAAGCATTGAAAGCTATAAATACGCCCGTGGAAAACATTTTCCCATAAGGCTACGAGACATTACGTTGCGAGTTTGAAGGATAAATCAAAAGGGCTGGGAGCTTTCCCGTGAGCGGCCGGGGCGGCGACCGATGCTACGGCGGCGTAGCTGTGTTCCTTAATGGAAAGCACGGCTCGCGCAGCTCCGCGCCCCCGCCGGAGGACCGGAGGCTGCCGGTGCCAGTAGCCCGCGGACCGCGCTCCAGTCGCCACACGTGCGCCACGTACGCCCCTGTCTCTCTCACTCATCTCATCTATCACCGTACGTCTATTAAATTGCATACTTACTACTTAAAAGTGTATATAAAATAATGATATGCCGTTTTGAGTGCTTGTTCCATACATGAATTTGTGTTGCGGCCGAGTTGACCGGAAGCGGTAGAATGGAGGCAGGAAGTGGGTCCTGGATAGGGTGGGACATCGCTTTGTTCGACGTACTACGCCCGGGGAGGCTGTAGCGCGCAGCATCCGCCTGCCATGTTTATATCTATTTAGATATGTACAGGACTACGTGACTGTTCTCTGTATATTTGCTCCATTTATGCATCTTTGCAAATAAAGTGCTCTCGTATCATGAAAAGCGGTTTTATATGATTTACATTTGTGAAATCTCTATTGTGCAGAATATATATAAAATCTTATGACATTTTGAATTATAGTAACTCTTAAACAATCTGATTGTTATAGTAAAATCTATATAAAAAGTAATCATTGCTTCATTTGTTTTTTAGGCAAAGAACTTAGTATCTTAATTATGCCTATTATATAGATATATGCCACATTATTTAAATAATTTATTGAATACTTGTATGCGGTTTAAAATGTTTTATTAACCGCAATCACAATGGATTAAGATATCCCGCCTTCCGACGAGTGCTGCCGGTGCGGCCGGCAAACGTCCGCTTTTATAGTCGCATAATTTTCCCACCTAATATTTCCGGTTCTTGTATTTAACGTAATATTTTTGAGAATTTTATAGGGCGAAGTTATAAGCTTATAATAAATAAAAATGATTGTTAGGAACTATAGGAGATATTCGTCTTCATCATATCCAGATTCGAGTTGTAGATTACACAAACATATGCGGGAATCGAACTGGTAACTTATGGTATTACATCCATCTCTCATCGCCCACTCTACCACGAAGACTATATTACGATTAATATCTAATAATATAATACGGGTATATTTGATTATACTATATATACTTATAGAATAACATAAAAAAATTACAAACATTAAATATATATGAATGTAACTATGTAAGATTATAACCATATCTTCCATGGCTTTTATTATGAAAGCGATTGCACAGACACCATTATTCGAACAGAAAAACAATCTTCGTAGTAAATTGTTATAAATCAAATTGACCGTAATACAACTAGTTATGGTTACCTCATAGTGTTACGAGTTGAATAAATAACGCGTAACATGTAATTTGATTAATATGTAGTTAGTATTCTTCCATATCATACACGGTTTATTTATCCTAGTTACTCGTAAATAAACTATACAAACTCAGATTAAAATTGGACTGATTACGTATCATATCTATGAGGACAAACAATCTCGAAGAGACGTGGCAATGCATGTATTATGAATAACTAATTTACTTTCCATATTTCTTATACTTCACGGTTTTTAAACTCCTATAATATTAATTATTGAAGGGTATGGCCATCCCGTTTCCTTCTCATTTATGAACAGTCTCCAGGAATATTTAAGCTGTATCATTGATAATTACGGACTCATATACTCAAATGCTCCCCTTGATCGTATAACTAGCTAGGTCCAAGTATTCGCAGTTGCATTATCTCCATTTCAGTAACTAATGGTCTATATAATTCTATTCCAGTCGGCTTCACTTTACATAGATTTTCTGTATGATCTAATTATCATGAGAATGATTTCCAGACCGTATTTATGCACTAGTACCCATTTGTTGCGTCGCGTTTCCTTTGGGAAAATTTAATGATTCACCACTGCTCCATTTTCCAGTTTAGTTTTCACTTGGATCTGTACGAGTCAAAGAGGAAGGAAGTTCTTTTGAAGAAAGATTATCCTCATTTGGTAAAGCTTTGCTTTGTTTGCTCTACTAGCTCCGCTGGGTATACGCAACGTTCATCGTCAGCGCTACATCTCAAAGCATCGTATTTCTTTCCCCCTCTGAGAGCAATTTGTCCAAGATTTAGCAACATTATGGAGGGCAAAGTCGATATTGACCATTAGTTTTCTATCTGTTCAAGTTTAATGAAGTTGAGTCACTGTACTTTGCATCCGTTTTTTAAAGGTAAATAATTTTTTTATGACTTTTATACTCCAAACACTTTGGAAAATACGTACCAACGCTGTTACTTTCAGGTGTCGCGTCCCCTTATTTGAAAAAGCAAGAAGCCACATGTACAGGTAAAACCTTCTAATATTGTCATATTGCCAGAGTGAAATAGATAAAATTAAAAGAACGTGTAGGCAGTTTCGCAGTTTGTAACTTATTACGTGTGTAATGTAGACCATCCAAAAAAATAATAATAACAATAAAAACGTGGAAACGCTACGCTACGTTAGTAGAGTCACTGAGTTCTAGCACAAATCTACATAAGCTGGTTGTCATAAATGGACAGAGATATGAAATGTAGACTACAGTGGCGACTGGCGAAGCATCCAAATGGCCCGAGTCTTGCCGACTTCCCTTTCGTAACATATGTAAAATTTAATTATCATTGCAACGATTTGTAGACCGCATTTTTGCATATTAGAACTATATGTTGTGTTGGGTTCCCTATCTGAAAATTTTACCCTGTGCCACTGGTAGAATATATTTAACATGATACAAATATCAACGTATTGATATGTCTTATTATTGCCATTTCCTGCCCTTATTCGTTTCTGTGCGGGGTCGACGCAACTTTACTAAGTAACAGAGAATCCTATTAGGATGTCTCCTTTGAAATTTCAATACATTTCTCTATTCTAATAATTATAGTTTAAGTCCTAGAGAGCTAACAAACTAGCAGACGTGCAGACTGTCGCATTTATGATATTATTATCGATTATATTATCAATCTACGCTCTTTACAACTTTCACTGCGGCTCAATGCGTTCCTTGAACAAATCTGTAACATTATGTAAGTTTAAATTACCTAGGAAATGTGCGCTTGGTCATAAGTGCTAATATTAAATACGGTCGTATTTTGTAGTTTTAAACTTCCGATATTGCTGACTGCATATGTTCTGGAATACAAAAGTCTGAATTTTTTATGAGCCAATGCTGTTTGAGAAAGTGAATGACATACTAGTGCCTCCTTGGTACTGTAATTGCAGTCTCTGGTAGAGAACGAGGAGGATAAATAGTAATAGACCTAATTTGTAATGACCTATGTAAAACATTTGTCCGGGTATGAATACGTATAAATTCCAAATGGACCGAGAGAAACACCTGTCTAGGTATAAGAAGGGCAGTAACTAAGGAAATAAGCCTGAATGTTGGAATTTTTACGCCATTTAATGCGTAATAGTATGAGTAGTTACAGATAATAATGTACTGGCAATAGTTCCACCTTATACATGGAACAATATAGCGAATCGATGTGTGTATAGCTCGGCTTACCCCTTGAAAAGGAAAAAGGCTTGATGATATTTATGTATGAGTCAAGGCCGACGCGTAGTTTGTTATAATAGAAATTCAAGCAATAATAGGAACACGACACTTTTGTTTAAATCGTTTAACTGGATATACCTAATATTATTTTTCGTAGAAAACATTATTTGTTTCGGTAACTAAACGTGTTTTTGCAAACTGAACACAAAAACGGCTTCAACGCAATTTAGCTTATTAAAAAACGTGATCCCGCTGATTCGAACACGTTGGATTTCGCTCTTGATTGGTTTTTGGTTATTTCCTAGCAAAGTCGTTAAATGTTCGCACCGAGAAATTACAGCGTTCCCTTTGCAGGGTTGTTTGGAGAAGAAAATGTATCTTGTTACGCGAGTATAAAAATAAGTCTGCTAATAAGTTCTGTGTGTTGTATGTTTATGAGCGGGCGTGGCAGTTACTATCTAGCTTGCGATCTGTTTATCTCAACGAGAAATTAGTCATAAAAAACAAAGTACAATGTGGAGACTGATCCTTCGTTTGACAGTTTCTTTGTAGATATACTTAGGTACACTTTGTTTTTTCTTTGTCTAAGGATATCCCGACTTCCTATCTAACTAATCCTATTCTGCGTCACAAGGTGTTGAGAGTCGTCCATAGAGTAGGTATTAACTTGCAAATCTTAAGTCCTTTGATTACGTCAACTTAGGGCTTTTTGATGTGCCTAAGATTTTCTCCATGATCTGGTACCGGGCAGTTGAGATCACCTCCTGTATTTCCTCTTAACGTGAGATTATTATTATAAGCCACTATAGTAGAGTACATCTGCTCCTTTACGCATACCTAAATTGATCATCAGACGTAAATATTCTGAGTTTGTAAGTAGCCCCATTTAAAATTTAGGAAACAAATTGGTAAATAATTTTGATATAAGTTATAATTAATCTTATCCTAGGGAATTAACTTGCTCGAGTTACGATAGATATAAAGATTCCTTCTAGGTTTCGAGAGGTTCCTGTTAATTAATTAATACGGTTGTAATTTTGATTAAGTCCCAAAAAATTGTTACATACTTAACTGAAATGGCTGTTTAAATTGTTAATCAACTGTCCACATTATTATCTTCTGTCTCGTAAATTAACGTATGCACGTACCGATTGTTTCGTTAAAAGAATAACGAAAGTGAATAATATATACCAGATCATAAAATAAGTCCTGATTAACTAAAATATATAAATTATAAAATACGTGCACGTTATTAATTATGCTGTTTGATGATAACATCGGTGTGCCAAAAAAGATGTATTTGCATATTAAACAACTGCCACTGACGATATTTCAGTTCGAATTTAATTAAATGATACATTTAATTTAAGGTAATTGAAATCCCGCGGCCGCAAATTAAAATATCCTGAAATGCGTTACCAGGGTTTTTGGCTTTTGAATACATACGTAATTATTCTATATTCCATTCCTACATGTAAATGAGAATTAAAGATATTTTTTTATAATACTCTTAATACAAGAATATTACATATATGAGAGTACTTCAAACAGTTCAATACAGTATAATCTATAATCGAGAAATAGACTAGCGTCGGGCTCTTGTCTCCTATTTGCAGAAACGTTGATGTTATCGCCACACACGAGACGATAAAATACGAAATAGCATAAAGCATAATTTTATCATCATATTCATCATTTTGTAGCAATAATTACAATTGAATCCTAAATAGGTAAACGTAGGGCTTTTTTACGATCTCCATTAGCTGAACAAAAATTCAGAACTTCAAATCACGTATACACTTTTGTGTTTTAACCAACATATTTTTCCTCCCAAAAAAAGCAATTAACTTTACTTCTCAAAAAAAATATGTATGAATTGATCTGAACGTGTATAGGGGTTAGAAGTTCGGAGTTTATTCAGCTATTTGTGTGGCCATAACTGTAGTAAAGGTTCCTTAACATTTGACTTTGGAAGAAATCACAGAGGCGTCATCACTATTTTAGATGAATTCCACTTGCGTAGTACTTTCACGGCGCACGCGAAACCTAACTCAATGCACTTCCAACACAAGTAGGTGAATGTTGATAAAATATATTCCTCATTCTCCCCAAATCAGTATTCCGTTCTGGTTACTGCGGTGAGACGCGATGTTTGCGTTGAAATGCATTGGTATTTCGTTTGTATGTTCATTCTATTCTTATTGGTGGTATTCAGAATCTATATTTCTCAATGGATTGTTACGTTTAAAATTGAAAAATAAGGTTTGTAATTTTACATTAGAAAAAGCTGATGTGATGAAGAATGTTTTACAGATTCTAACCAAGAAATAAATAAAACTTAAATTATGTAATACTATGATATTATCTTTATTGAAAAGAGCAACACCAGAGTTTCTTGCCCGTTCTTCTCTGGTAAAAACTGCTTTCCGAACTGGCGGTAGAGTTAATATTGACGGAATCTAAATAATGTATAACATTTTACAGATTCAAATAAATCATTTCATTTCATCGCGACTCACTTACGTTGGCTTATGGCGGGTTTTAATATCTTTAACAATGGTCGCTGTCCGGGCGGATATAAATTATATCTTACCACCAGCAAAACGATATTGTCATCATATCAATTTTTTTTATATTTCTTATAAGTTGCTACAACATTCGTAGCCCGTAGCGTTCGCTACCAATAACAAGGTCGGAATGACTGGAATTTTGTATTATAGGCTCTATTCGTCCCTTATTAATGCCTTTTGTTGGTTTTACACGCTTTGTGTGAAAGTGGAACGGTATAGATTAATTTTTAGTACCACTAGGCCGTGCTATTTTTTCGTTATCTAGTATCCAAAGGCGAATAATGTTTTCTTATAAGTTGTAAAACTAGGTCGTAATATAAATGCAGGAATTTGGGTAACTACCTTTTACCTGCGGCTCCAACTTCGGGAAATAATTTACCGGGATACATATTTTCCTATTGGTGATTTTTTTTCAAAATCGGTTTTGTAGTTCCTGTGATTAGCGCAGTCAAAGAAACAAACTATTCTGCTTTACTTATATATTAGTGTATATTATGTGCTATTTTCTATTTACTGCAGACTATTTTTTAATTAATCTATGGATTAAGAGATATTTTAATACTTTTTTAAATTATCTTTGATTTAGGTGCATTTTCATTACCTGAATATTATAATAAAGGAAATATATAAGTATCCGAAGAATAAGACCTCTGTAAATTATTTACATTGTTGATATTAAGATTAAATCAAACGAAACTAGCAATCAAAACACGATTACGAAAAAAACTCAATTTACGTTTCCGTAAGGCCGATTTTAATATGTTTTGAAGCAAGAAGGGTCTTAAATGAAATGAAGTGTGTCGAGTGTCTACAGTAGCTTATACTCAAGAGGCAACTTACGCGAATGCTTAGATTTAATAGCTGTATTTCCCCTATTATATTTCTAATTAGTTTTACACATATACGTAATGTAGATGACTTAATGGAAGCTTTCATGTTTTGTGGCTTCAGTATTTTCATTAAGATAAATGTGGGAAGTATATTTATTCTTAAATGAAATAATAAAAAATTAAAATAAAGGTGCTCTTCACCTAAGTACAAGATTTTATACATCATTATGTCTGTATGTCTTCATAATCGAGGTATTTCTACGTATGTACCGTATATATTCGAGTGCCAATTAGCATTAACCATTATATTTAATTCGGAAAAGATGTTATAATTCTAAACGCAATTTTGTAGAAAATTAAACATAGTTGTGAAAATTAAAATAAAATATTTCAACAGCGATAACATTACGTTAATTTTGCGGGGTATCCTGCTGTACAAAGAAATATTTTAACATTTCTGGCGTTAAATTAAAAAATAATCCATTTAGAGCGACTCGTAACTTACCGATATCAGCGGCATGATCTAACAGCCCACAAATTTAATTAATTCTCGGGTTAATTACCTTAACGACCTGTCACATTTTCATTGTGAGCCTTCCCCAGTGTCCCTTCTGTGTCACAGTATGACATCGTTAGGCGGAAGTGTCTTTGCTCCTGGCGTTTCCATCATTTCCTGCAATAAGTAAACTGTCAGTTTCATAAACGCCCTTTTTTATTACAACACTGGGAATTGTGCAAATGAGGTCGTTACGGCATTTGTTTACTTTGCGCTGTTCCACGCTACTTTAATCAACTGTCTCCTTTGTAAAGTATATTTAAACTAGTGTTCTTTTATATACAAAGGTATTATAGGTTAAATTGTTCCCGAATTAACTCAGGATTCTTTTCAGCCAGTGCAATTTTATACTGAAAATATTCACTGTAAATTTTTCTAAACATCTTATACGATAACTATGTGCATGATGACTGGTAAGTATGCAGGCATTGCGAAATATGTGGTGTATGAGTAAAATACCGGAGCATGCAAACAAAATGAAATTTTCGTTGTCGTATGACAGTATGAACGTATTGCATAAAACAAATTGTCGAGCACACAAGGTGGGACGGATCTAGCCGCGTAGGAGAGCCTACCCCACTAGTGATTTGAGGCCATAACAAATTGTTCTCTTCCTCGCTTCATAGCCATGCAATAATTGTTCTTATAGTCCTGAATACAAGTTGTAATATCACTCAGCATATGGCCACGGGAACGGGTGCTGCAGGGAACATACGATGACGAATTGCAGTCCTATGCTGGTTGAACACATTTTTGTAATAAATAACGCCGGAAGCCGATGAATTACGAGAATTTAATACTCACGAGCGTTACAAGCAATACAAATATTGTTTTAGAATGAATATTAAAAACTGTTTACCTAAAATTACGAATGACTTCCAATTTCCTGAATTTGTCAGGCGATTAATGAATGTGTGAAAGGGAAATGAGATATTGGCGGGAATATATTTCAATAAGAGCTTTTAATAAAGGTTTGGATGATAATTTTATTACAAATGAATTCTATTATTTGTTAGTCAAATTATACAGATATGTGAATTATGTTTGCTTTCATATAGTTCGTGTTACGTTTTTAATAAAATTAAGCTTTTATAGAAACCTTGTGCTAGTGGCACAGTAATATTTCCCCGTGCTCACTCACGCTCATTGAAACTTCCTTTGACATTTAGATTTAATTAGTTTTTTTATTTATAAGAGTCTTTGTGGTTGTTTTAGAATATTGTTTGTGACAAAATAGGTAATTCTACTTCCCTATACTTAATATTAAGACTTTATAATATTTTCAATTTATAATATATAAAACTTTAGTAACAATTATTTAGTGCGGTAATGTTGCGTTTGGTTTCTCAATAGATTAATTCAATATAACAAGGTTACTGCCCGCAGTATAACAAAGTTTCTTCAAGTTTCAAGATTTTGCTTAAAGTTTGTCAAGTTTCAACCCGGTTGACAATTTCCCACACCGGTTGCGAAAATATAATATTGTTCGAAATCTATAGATCAAAGTTTGGAAGAGCTATTTTAGGTTATGAACACCCATCTGACAACCTTGGGCTGGTGCCGTGGTGTCATCAATCCAATTTGTTAATTTCGTACACATGCCTGATTGAATAACTGGGCGATAAACAATTTTCTCAACTATGTTAAGGATGTAATAAATTTTCTTATTGTTTTTAATGTATGTACTAACTAGTGTAGTTGTTTTCGTTGTCATTTTTTTTCCAACTGCTGCGTGATATAAATTATAAACAATTACCAACCTTATTCACAGCAACATAATGAAAGTCGAAACCATCCTTATATATTATAAAGATTCTGTAACATCTAAGTTTTTGACTAATATAATTAAATTAACAAACATTTGGGTTAAGAAATATAATTCGTCAGTAACTAGCATAACATAATTTTTTCCTCTTCTTTTTAAAAACACGCCTTCAATTCCTTTTTACTTGAAAGTGACTCACTTTGGTTCGTAATAGAGTCCTCGTTAACGCGCCTAGGCTGGCACAGTGGTTCGCTTGAGAGTCCTGCCCTAATTTCCCGGAGACTCCTCGACGGCGTACTCTGTCCTCTACGCGCTGCACTAGAACTCACTATTTCAACTGCAGCTTCCGTTTTAGTTACCCACGTAGATATATTTTGATGTTTCGTATAGAACTCGGTGTTGGATCAGTTTAAGGTTTTGCAGTCTATTTAATATACTCTTGCAAGGCCAGGGAATGTTACCGCGATGTTTCTTTACATATTTTGAACTATTATTTCATAAGAGCATAAGGAAACTATTATATTCGCTGAGACAATAAAGACTAAATTTGTAAAACCACCTGTAAGAAAGAATGACTTAACTTTGGACCCGTGAAATTATCGTATAAAAGTCTAGTATCTTTCGGGAATGCACTAATGTAGATGTTAAATAGTTATCAACGAAATTTTATATCACGTTATATAATTGTACAAAACAGATGTAATTCCGATATAAACAATAATACAAAAAAGGAAACCTCTATGTAGTAAAATGTGCAATATAACAAGATGTATTATGTATCCCACGTGGATCACAGCAGTGGTCGGGCGGCCGATCCCTGTCGGACACGGCGGGTAATTTGTTTTGTTCCAGAATTTGTTGGTACTTGCCGCAGGCTGCGGTTCTCCCGGGATCGGCCGGAGGTGCTACCGTTTTCGGGCTGGAATAATTTCCTAGTAAATATTTCGTGAGTTTGATGAGGTGAATAATAAAGGGAACTGAATATTTTAAAATCGTATTTTAAGCGTTTATGTACAACTGATCGAGGATCCACAAATTTGGAAGGTTAGGTAAATTTATAAAGAAACATGGGTATAACGTATAAAATATTATGTTGCCCACATTAGCGTCCTAGCTCACTTTCAGTTTCTCGTTCACATGCATGAAGGCCAATTACGTATTTTCGCTCGTCCACGACTTTTATCTTTCCCATGTGGATGGAGAAAGTGGTGTTCTGCTTTTGTAATGGATCACCGTACCCTGATAGCTCGGACAAACAATGCCGATACGATTAGATGCTCGTTGTCGGCAATTAAACGTTGTTTACATGCAACGTATGTGTTCAGTGAAATCTCAGTATTTAATTTATATTTAAAAAATCGGTTGCTAACTGATAGGCGCATGATTCCAACAAAAAATATTTGAATAAAAAAGAGTTACCAGACTTACTTAATAACCTTTATATAATTAAGTTAAATTCATTACCAATATTCTAAAAAAAATCAATTACCTATTTAAGAGCATATCTTTAATTTTTACTTCATGTATGTAATCTTCATGGAATGAGATAGATACTAGTACCTACTTATTTGTTTGCTCTGCCCTCTTAGAAATTTGCAGTCATAATAATTTATTGGTGTATTTCTTTAGATTGACCGTGCGCTTTCACGCTTTGAAAACATAATAACTCCAAAACTATTTTCAGACCGTTCCAACTTGTGGTCACCGCTTTGTTTACATCCAGCATAAACAAGGAACATCACGCGTTACATTAGGGCTCGCGTCAGTCCCTGCCGTGGCATTCCCATAGGCAAATGTTTTAACAATATTGATAGGGTGAGGGACATTGTCCTTCCGTGTTTCAAACACGGTACCACACCATATATTTTACCATAATTATAGTGCGTCACTAGCGTGTAAAAACAAACGCTTCTGTACAAAATTGTGTTTAAGTATATTTCTATACATTTGTAAGGACATTCCGGTCAACGACTCCGCAACATTAATTGTACGATTTGTTAATTCTTACCAAGTTATGAAACGAGCAAACCAAAGTACAATAAATAACAGTTTAATCACTTCCAGGTCTCGACTCGTTCCAGAACTAATCTTGAAACTTTCCGAGGCCCGATCGGGAAAGTTGCACCTCACTAAACCCGAAGACAGTGCTGTGAAATAAATTAATTGTGCGGACTCCGGTGAAATTTTAACGGCTTAGTCCTTTGATCCTGGTGTAATCCTCCGGTAACTACCGGGGGTGTCGAAAGGCCGTCAAAATAGCCAAAGTGTCTCCGATAAAGCTGTCGGCGATGGACAGCAACTCGGTGTCGCCGATGCCGGAATTAGCGCCCATAGCTGAGTTCGATAAATCGCCCCCTTCGCCGCCGAACGAGGAAGTCCCCATGGACGACTTGCCGCCGCCTCCCGCCACCATATCGCAATCGGAGGGGAAGAAAATCAAAGTGTAAGTACTTCATTTATATTTTAAGGTACCGAAATCTACAGAGTTCCGTTCAAAATGATCGTGTTAGGAAATGTTCGACGATTCTACGGAGTAGAGCCGCTGGAATTTTGTTTCATCGTGTGATTATTCCACATGGAATTTGAAATTAAATTTACCTATTTATATCTATCTCCACTTGTTTGAAATTGCCTCGTTTCAAGTTATAATGTGGTTTTTTATGACTTTTTTTATTTGATATTTCAATGCAAACTGGGAGTACCTGGGAGTTGTTTAACTTTATTATGGGCGAAATATACGGTGCATTAGTGCTGTGAGGCGTGAGCTTCTGGGTTCGATTCACAGGCTGGGTAATTAGAGTTGCTGAGTTTTTCGCTTGACTTGTAATAAGATTTAGTGCCCGATATATCGATAAGCTTGTCTAATAAGTTTAGCGAAATGTTCAAGGTTTTAATTGCGCTTTCGAGGAGTGTGAGTTTATTACATGTACGGTGTAACTTAATATGTAGGAAACATGTCCAAACATATACAAGACGCGTTATTTTAGAAAATCGTTCTTTAAGTAAGTGAGAGTGAGTATGAGGTGAGTTAGGAAAGGAAAGTGAAGATAAACCGACGGCTGATTTGAATTTTTGTTGATAGAGGTAGTGTCTTCTTATTCTATAAAAAAAAAGGATTATAAAAGTCCAGCTTTGAACCGATTTTGCCTCAGGCATTAGGTCTACCTGTACACACCTACATATATAAATTTAAATAAAATAAATAAAAACGATCGATATGAAGAATTCTGAAATGGAAATTACAAATCAAAGTTTAAAAAATATGAAATAAAATAAAATTACTGATCGTCCTTGACGCAAAGGTCACAACGGTAAACCAAAGGTACAAATTTATCTATAACTTACACAGATAAAGCAAAATTTAATCCATTTGTCAATTACGTATGGGTCTATCGACTTAATTAAATCTATCAATTAATACCCAACCGAGCGGCGGTAGGGGTTGATAATTGATTTAATTATGCCTCCTCGGTGTAAATGTAAATCGTAGGTACGTGTACTATCAATACAGTCAATACTACCAACATCACAAACATCGTGTGAAGAGACCTAAGTTTAAGAAATTGCCAGTCGATATTAACTCTTAGCATCCTTTTAGGATGCTAAAGCACCAACCTGGACATCTGAGAAGTTCTCTATAGGAATTTCGAAGGTGTGTGAAGTCTACCAATCCGCACTAGGCCAGCGTGGTGAACTAAGGCCTAATCCCTCTCAGTAGTAGAGGAGGCCCGTGCTCAGCCACTGCTGAGCACGGGCCTCAGCAAAGGCTGAGCACGGACACGCAAGTATATAATACAGGGCTCATATTATTATTATTATATTATTAACCTTTTAGGGTTTGTTTTACGCTGTCCGAGTAAAGGCGAGTAGGGCGACCAAATACTTCCAAAGTTCGTAAATAAATGCTAAACAAAAGAGTATTTATACTAACTGACTTATAAATTTATTAACAAAATAAAACAGGCCCATAAAGCAGTAGAGTCGTGCAATAGACGTAATATGTATATGTATTTACATTCTACAGCATGAATGAGACAGCTCAACAGGGTTTATACTTTATACCACAAATAACTGATGATGGCTTGATAGTGAATTTATAATTGGGATATCCGAAAGACCACATATCAGATATATTATTAATATCATAGCAATCATCAATTCAAGTTGTCGCAGTTTCGCGATAAAGAATCAGTCCATTGATTAATTTTCATTCCCTTTTTACCCAGGGAATCATTTTAGAAAATCATTTTATTTAAATGATATTGAATTAGTTTTCTGTTGCTAACAAGAAACAAGATGTTGACCCGGTAAAGATAAAATTAAAAGTCAAGCGAAACTATTAAATATAATTCCTTTGGTATTAAATGGTGTATAAGTATTAAATTAGAATATTCACTTCTTACCGACATCATAATATAATTAGGTACTAGGAAGGTCCATGTACCCATTGACAGATTCACATACCTATTCCTGTATTATAGGAATAAATCCAACTCTGTACATCCTTTAGCATATATTGGTAATAATATAACATTTAAATTTCCGCATTTACATTCGACATTTCAGCCACTGTGACCAGTGATACACTTCAGTTATTAATATAGGTTTAATTATTAACACATGAACGCCTGTTAAACAGATCACACTAAAGATAGCTGCTTCAGATGAGTTTTTTTATAATTATATCACAGGATATTATTATGTGAACTACGTAGAAATTACATATAGATTTTTGTTATTCCTTTCTTAAAAAAATATTTGAGAATTAATTTAAAAACTAAGCATCGTATTTGCTTTTATTGCTAATTCCTCAAAGCTAATTGCATACATACAATGCCAGCCTTACATTTTAAAAAATCCTTTCGAGTGCGTAGGAGTATCCTGTTCACAAGTATGTAATTATGATTTAGGCTGTGTATAATATCAGTTTCTAGCTTTAAGAAAAAAAAATTGAGTTACGTTTTTTTTAATAGTTACATCTTAGGCTGACATCTATGAAACGTTATACAATACACATAAAGTATTTACATTGTACGTGAACAAAGCTAACATTATAAGTTAATGCTATAAAAGTTCCACGTATTTCCGCTAGATGGCGCTACCATGCCATTCTCAATATTTCACACACCAATGCATACACATAAATAATACGTAAGGAGCAAATTGATATGGTGGCTTCGCTTAAATGCAATAATTATGATTTTTTCCCTCTTTCAAATATACAGTAATGGTTTTTTTCATGATTTTTTTCTCTCTCTTTCTAGCTACATTAGTTCCGTATAGGTGTAATAGGTGATCTCTGTCTCACACGAAAGACTGGTTGGGCCGAAGTAGGGCGCTTGTTGCGGCCGAATCGAGTCGAGATCTCGGAGAGTGGCGATACGGAGCTCGCGGGAAACATGCTCATGTGACAAATTGCCGCCAAATTTTAATTTTTTATTTTGAAACTTTTTATTTTAATCGTGTTTTTGTGTTTTGTGAGTTTTTGATTCTTATAGTAGCAGTCAGTGTCTAATTTGTGAGTTTTAAAATGGCACGAGGAAAGAGTCAAACGTATGTATTTTTTTAATTTATTTTATAGGGCCTATGGAAAGTAAAGGTTGTTCTAGTGGAAATGATAACGTGAAAAAAGTTTCATAATATGATGTAGATTAAAGGCTGGAATTCATGTCGACTACAATAGACTTATTTCAATTAAAGAGGAATATATAATATTACCTATATGATTATTTATTTTATCTTATACAATGAATAATACCAAATAAAAATATTTTTGAAATTGCTGCCGTCAGACCTTACCTCTAATAATAAGTCAAAAGAAAAGAAATATATATATGAATTAAGGTGGTGTTATTAAAAGGAAACAAGTAAGACATCTATCAACTACAATGTTACTGGTGCGGCTAATTTTACATATAATGTATGGAAGTAGATGCATAAGTAATTTTGTAGTATTTAATGTACGGAACACCATTGGTTCAAATCTTAATAAGTACAGCGCAACTTGTTTTTTTATCGCTATGATTAAGTTTATAGTTTTTTTTCTGAAACACTTGATTACATTAATGCCTTTTTATTTACACGGTAATCAATAGTGAGAACAATAATTGTTATTGACTTTGTCAATTTTTTTTACAATGTACGGAATGCACAATATGTGTACTATATGTACTACGGAGTACCTATATTATTATAATGTTTACCGTCAGTTGTTATTTAGAAAAGTAGTTGGCACTTAGCAGGTGACGTAGTACATATAGGTATAAGTACCGTTTTACTTATGGTTGTAGTATAATTAGCAATTTCCGCAAGTTATAGTTATTATTTCAATTAAGGCTGTAAACGTTTAGCCTTTTTATGATTTCCTTCATTAACAAATACGATATGTTATGGATATAGGAAAAATAGAAACCACGATTAATGTGAAAGTGTCTCTACATTTACATAAGCAATATATTAGTGTCACATTTCTATTATTTTTTGTGGAAAAATTTAAAACTTGTCACGTTACCAAGGTACCTATTAGGTATGTTTTGTTTGTGGATAATTCTTTATAAGTTTAGACAGTATTTACTTATATGATAGGTCTTTTGAATAGTAATTTAGTTTATAACTGGTTGAAAAATTACATATTCAAGTAGGCTAGATTAACTAAGTAATGACATCCTCCAGAACTCTTATCGTTCAGCCACGAGCAGCGGTGCGTGCAGTACGTATGTTTATTTGCGTTTTTTTTTTTGTAAAGGTAAAAACAAATATAATGACATAATCTATAGACAATAATGATGCCATTAAAAAATTAGGGACAATGCTGATCCAAAAAAAGTAACGGTCGTGGTATACGGGCACATTCAGCTTCGAAGAGTAATCTGATTATATCGAATAATTCGCCGAGTGGGTCGCACAGGGAGTCGGAGCACTCAGGAAATGGGATGGAATTGATGCTGTTTATTATGATCTGCCCGACATACAGGCACACGAGACCGTGAGCCAGTTACAGAATATCAGATTTGGGACGCTGTTTTCTGTTAGAACTTTAATTTGATATCTGTATTGACAAAAGATCTTAAACGGCTGACAATGTATGTTTACATAGTTTCTAAATACATACGTAGTAGCTAAAGCTGTATGAACGATTTCAAATGGACTCTACCATAGAACCCATTTGAGTTAATTTTGCGTGGCTCTACAACGTAAAGCAAAGCTTTACGATTTGTTTTGCAAATACATACTGGGTATTAGGATAATTTGTACATGTTTAATTTAATTCAACGAACTCGTAAAAGTGAAAAAATCATATTAAATCGGAGATTTCGTCAAAAGTGATTCCCGCTCTCATCAGTTAAATAACTCGCGAATACTACCACTTCGAAAGTGATTGAGGTTCTACTTTGCAAGAACCCTCACTAATTTCACAAATAACGCCGCGCCGTGGGCGACTGCTGGTCAATGTAATATTTTTCTTAGTAATAACGCAATAAAACGCTCATTGCAACACGCAGTGTTAATTCGTGTTTGTACAAATGTTGATAAAAGGTTACTTGAGGTAGCGTTACTTCAGAGAATAAAAATGATCGCGCAATAAATATTCATTCTTTATAGTTTTATGTATAAATATACTTATTTACAAGGTTAATTTTTGGTGAAGAGAGAAGATTTAAGAGGTGATTCTAACTTGCTTTGCTACGCGCTACGAGAGCGCGTGTGGGTGCTATATTTTTACTTTCTATAAGTAATGAAATGTGTTGCTCGTGGCTTCGTCCGCGCAACTAATGTTTCCCGGCATAAGTCCAATTTTATATTTCTATGGGATGTGTAAAATTTGATCCGTTTAACGGTTCAACAGTTCTACCGATTTTCATCTAAATTTAACTATTCTAACTAATTAAGAACGTAGATTCGTTCAAAACAGTTTCTTTAAAACATATTTTCAGAATACTTATACGAAAAATGATAAATGTAATATATCACTTAAATTACAAACGGCAGCGGGGATACTGTCATGTGAACAAGGGTTCGCGGCACATTAGACGGTAGGCCCCTATCTGTACGACAAATTATCGGGTGGGATACGTCATGATTCATTGCAAGCGACCGTTGAATTTGACGGTTTCCGTAGCTAATGACTGCATTAAGAACTATCTATAATATCACTTAAACTAGACATTATATACATTTGTCCTTTCGTAAGATGCTACAGTTCAATGATTAAAGTAAAAAAAAAATTGCAAGTTTACTGGAATATTGGTGTATTTCTGTTGTCTTTTATGGTAATTCAGTGTAGCAGGTTGAGAATGTTTTTGAAAAAACATTACAGACATAATAAATATTGCTTGAAAAACTTGGTAAATAATAAGTAATATAAACTTAAATGTGAACTATTTAAAATATCTATCTATAATATCTTCTCTAAAATGCCTACTCTAATTTAACGTTCCAATCAGTCAAATAACCTAACCAAAGAACTAAACGCAAATTTTATTGCAAGCTCTATTCGACACAATTATTATACTCTACGCAACGTAACCGTAACAAATTAAGTATTTACTACAAAAGGAGCCAGACTATTGTAATGAGATCAGTTAGCGTGTTCAAATGTCTACTGCACTTGACAACGAGTACCTCGGACCAGATTGGTAGCGATGCAGTAGCCGACCCGTCTCAGTATTAAGATGGACATCTGTCATTGCACCAGACCTTGATTATAATCTATCGCATCCTCCTCGCAGTTGTTTATACTGAACGCCCACTTGATTTATAAACCCCGGTAACAGACGAGTGTTGTGTTACAAAATAAAACAAACAGAGAATCACTGGAAGTATATTTCGTGTAAACAGAAGAAGTTAATTCAATGTTATATTTGTGTAGACAGGATTCGATAAGTTCCAGTTTGTAACTGAATCACATTTATGTTTTGAAAATGATGCTGAAAATATTGCACACGTTAAGATCATTAAGGGGATGATCCTAATTTATGCAAATGGTTATTGGTTTGTGAAGATTTTATTTTCCCACACACACAATATTAATGATTATAATCCGTAATCTCTGCAAAAAGTAGCTATAAAACTAATTTTACAGATGAAATTAAACTATTCGCTTTATATGAAAATAGTGTGTGATATATGCTCATTCAAATTTATCCTGGTGTGCGACGACAAAGGGAATGTGGGAGTTTCATTTCCATTCCGGGTAAGGGACCGGAAGCGGCTCGCAGACGGGATTCCGGAATTGTGGTTCTGATATACTATGTCGGAACTGAACCAGACAACCGGAAAAATCCCGACGGGCGCCATCTAACTCATGTGTAAGCGGAACATTCGGAAATTCTTGTTTAAATAAGCAACGAGGGCAAACATAAATTCGCAGATGAAAGAAAATGTCTGTAGACTTTTGTCTTCTGAGCATTTCACTGAATATTAAAAAAGTTTTCATAATGCATTCTTATAACCTCGGATCTTGGCTGAGGCGTTTCGCTCCTTTATTTTAAAAACAGAAAGACATAACTTTGTATTACAGATAGAAAATTGTCTTTTACTGTTTGTTTCTTTTAATGCTCGTGTTTTTAGAACAAATGACTATGTCTTATAAACATACGTAGATGTTATTCTTCTCGCGTTTTGCATAGATAAGCTAGTCTGTACTAAAGGATTTTGTTTTTGTGTGTGAAGCATTGTTATACATTTTTATCATTAAACCTACTACGGAAATTATGTAATTCCAACAAATATACAAGTTTTCTTCATTTAATTTAAAAAAAACATGGGATTGAATCGTTGTCTCAAAGTTATTGTAAATAAATTGATTCTACAAAAATCACCATTCGAAAAGTTGTAAGCGCCATGTTTTAGACGCTAATTCGAGTAATAAATATAAAGTTATATTTTATCCAATGAATGCAGTAGCTCTGTAGTTAATTGGTGAAGCGCAGGCGAGCGACTTCATTAAAGCACATTCAGTTTTATTTGTCCATACCGCAGTCTCCGGTGCTTGTTGACACGTCGCGAATAATTTATGTTTGAAGGTAAATGACCTAAGGGTATTAGTTCCGAATATACTTTTAAACAGAGGATTAATGCTCCTTATAAAATAGTATCGAAAATGTTATACTGTAAACGTGCCCTTGAATGAACTACAAAGCCACTGCGAAATTATGCCTTGCAACCTAATTTGCAACCATGTCCGTGTGTTAAAGGTGTGATTAAGGAAATTCAACCACTTAACTATTTGTATGTGCTACTTATATAAAAAATCTAGTTACATTATAAAATATACCTATTGTTTAAAGATGGTATTCCGTGAATTAGTAATACTCATCATACCATATATCTTTGAATCTTCGTGTAAAAGGATGAATTATGAAGGGGATTCTATAGTTTTGCTGTGAAGGTCTTTACAAACATTATTTAAAGTCACGATTATAGTTAAATCTTTGAGTAATATGTAAATGCTTGCTTAACGTTCAGTTTAAAATAATACGTACTTAGTGTACAGTTCAGAACTGCAAGATTTATAGGTCTTGAAATTATCAATAAGAAAAGACAAACTATAATAGAATTCAAATTATTACTAATTTGGAATTTGATCAAAATATAATTTTAGATAGTTTGTCACTCAGTAAACCAAAAAATAAGGTATTACACACAAATAAATTAATTGACTAAACTGGAATAAACATCGCTTGCTTAGTATTAATTACCATGGCGATAGGCACTTCGATCCTTATTGTTTTAAATAAATGCAGTTCATTGTAATAAGGCTCGTTTAAATATCGACTGTTTTTTGCAGACTCGATACTATACGGAGGGACCGTCGAAATATCTAAAAATACGATTTTAAGCAGCGCCCTTTCTATTTTCTGTTATTTTACTGAACAGACTGTGATGAATTCTAAAACACTTTCATTGTCGCCTTTCTCTTGTATTTCTCCATGATGACAGACTCCAACGCTCGTGGTTATGATTTTTTGTTGAAAGTATTTAGCTGTTGAAATTGCGACGTTGTATCTCTTACGTCTTAGGGTTATCGTTTAGAGGAAAACGAATCTCCTTATCAGTTACTAATTGTCCAATTTTACCTGAATTGATATCATGGTTTTAGTCGAGGCTCCTTTACACCTCTGTGTATGCATTAGTTCATCTTATACTTTATTTCTCATTATTAATCCTTAGTACATATACTATTATTAATTAAAGTAAATGATTCAACTAAATTGCCTCTTTTCTAAACCCTAATTACCTCCTTAATGTTATTTGTAATATAAGTTTGCCTTGTCAGTTGAATCATAACGTTCTGAGATGCATTATATTTATGTGTGTTTGCGTTCTTAACGTTGCCCTAGGTATATCAATTATAATGTCAAAGTCGACCTCATTTAAGAACTGATTACATTGTTAGTGATAGAAACGTTACTCAAGTTTGAATGTTTAAATAATCTAATATCTAAGGTCAAAGTGTTCATTAGCAATGGTGATGTGTCTAATGGTGTTTGATAATTGTTATCACTTTCTTCAAAATATGAGATTGTTTAAAGTTATGTTTTTGAAATAGTATTAAATCGAAATAATGTGAAATTTTAGATCACTTTATACCTGAATAGTTGGTTGCGAACATCATGATACTGACTTCATTGTTATTATTGATTGGCGCGTATTTATTGATGCAGAACTGTTGCCGAATTGCGGGCAGTGTTGTGACAGGTTTAGTTGCTAACAGAGTTTTTGCTCACGCCCGAATTAGTAAACAGCGTCCCTTGCGAAACACATCGCGTGTTATATCGTGTTCTGTCATCGTAGTTGTTTACGGCTAGGAGTATTCCCGGTATAGCCATAGTCAATTGGCCAGGCGGCTAAACCATCCCGTCGGCAATTTGCATAAATTGATTGCACGCTGGAGCCTGGTGTGGACACGGGCCGCGAGGTGTGCGCGGGCGCCCCGTTTCGTCGCGCCCGGCGCACCCGCAGTCGCGCGCCCAACCGACAAACTGATACACGTTCTGCCGTAATGCTTAATTACATCCTCGCCCGTCGTAATTATCGCACAATTTAACACTTTTTGAGACATTTTTTCAATTTCTATAACGATAGCTTGCTAATTTCGGGTCGATCGCGGTTCGCGTGTAGATCTCGCCGCGTCGATAGATATCATCGCTTGTCTACCTGTGACCATAACACGGCGTCCTGTGAGGTTATCCAGTGAATAACCTATATATTAGTGATTTCGCCTGCATCATTGTGTTATATGTTCCCAATAGCTCTACAATGCGTCAGCGATACCAACTGAAACAGAGACCGTACGTACATTCTGTATACTTAGCGTTTAATAAGCTCATTTCATACGCTTGACCTGATGGCCAATTTGTTTATCGTGACTGAACTCGTAAGTTGTGTTCGAGATGTAGTCGTCATGCGTGCAAATGACCACGAATGGATTTTCCTATTGAATACAATGGGCTTTAGAAAGTAACACATAAGTGGATCAAAACAATGGGCATACCTGTGCATCGATGCAGTGTTCGATAATTTTTATACGGTGCTATTAACAAAAAACAAGTTTTGAACTGAACGGCTCAAATTTTATTGCATCACGAGATTAGATTATTCATATTTTGTAAGCTGCGTAATATCATATTGAAGACGAAGATATTTTTGTGAAAATAACGAGTGTGGAGATAATTTTGCAAAATACATCGTTTCAGTAAAAATTACTTTAAGAGTCGAGTTGCAAGCTCTGTTGGCAAATGTTTTGTAACATGAAACATTGTTGTCGGAAAACTTCGTTGAGTGTGCAAACATTCGTCGTATTTCAAAGTAATATTGCTTTGTACTTCATCATCCTACTACTTCATAAACATTTCGTTTTTATGATGTCGATTTGATATCACACCAAGATTTTATATCAATTTATGTCTGATAGCTTCATGCTGTAGCTATTTCCAACTACGTAAGAAGGAATAGACAATGAGATTTTTTTTGTCTTTCAACAATACGCCAAAACTACCACTTTCCTTTATTTTTCTGTAATTAATTGGTATTATGCTTCATATTGTAGAATTGGCTACAGCGTGGTTTACCCTCTATAAGACGTTGGTAAAATGATGTTCATGGATGTCTGTATTCGTTGCTTGTCGCTCTTTTATTCCGTTTAAGGTCAGAGATGGGAGAGTTCCCGATCATGTCATGTTTTAAAAATAAATTTAGACGATTAATGATTAGGTCGTCTATGATTACAAAGTTTTTAATACGGAAGGTGCATAGTTTTTTAAACATAATCTATAAATCATCATCAAGGCGGTAGAGGCGGACAAAAACTATTTATTCCGCCAAATTTTTATGAACATTATTCTTTATCGAGGTAACAATGCATCATCATATTCTAGTACCGAAAACTAATGTCTCATTTATGATAGGCAAACATCTATAAGTAAGATACAGAAGTTTTAGTTTGCTTTGAGTAATGTTTTATACAACTCTTATCAACTTTAAAGTCTTTATTCGGTAAATTAATATACTTTTACGTTTGAATTGAAAATGTCGTATATGTAATGGAATAGATGAACAATATATATAGTTACACTTTTTTCAACTTATTTAACGCAACTGATGAACACGAACTTGATGTACGAAAATAGTTTAATAATGGCGTAAAGTGACCTTAATTGTTGAGTTTGAATGGTGTAAATAGAATGGTTTTTATGACCAACAAACTCTTTATATTCCATGCTAGTATAGTCCTTTATATTGAATGAATAACGCCTCGAATCAAATGATTCAACATAGATTTTGCGGTTACCGCCTTTGAGAATATGTGTCAAGATCACGATGAAATCAATCTACTTATATGTTTATCTTATGAACAGTATATAGTTTTCTAGCTTGTTCTATTAAAGCGTACGTCCTTTGTAAGCAATGCAATCTTACACTACACTTTACAGCGTGCAATGAACTCAAGTCTTGCTCTGTTTCTTATATTGTTGTCCCTATAAGAAAATATAGAACACAAAAGAAACTACTTTCAATTAGCTTTATGATCTTGCTGTTAGAAATTAAATTTAAAATGATCTTACATTTCATTATTTCTTTAACTAATTGTAAATTTATAGCATAATTGGTTTCTAAATCAAGTCTTTCAGAAGTACTTTTAGTTTATTATTGTTTGAGTCCTGCTAGTGCAATGTTATAAATACAGCTTAAAGTAATTGAGCGAGCATTAAAAACTTTCTCTTCCCTAGTGTTTCCTTAATTATTCTATAGCTAATCCCATTAAGATAATGTCTCACTGAATAGTGCTCATCAAACTGTCTAATAAACTTAAATTAACACGAATCAAATTGGAAAGAAAAAAACTTCTCTGTTAACGCCTTATTGGTTAAGTGCCATCGTACCATTAAAGGTCATAAATATTCCAATGATCAATAAATTTTTTACTTAATATGACTCAAATGGTGTAAACTAGCTGTATTAAATTCATCTCTACCTACTACTAGAATATAAGCGTGAACTTATACCATATATAATTGTTTCTTCGGTTAATAACATAGATAGTTTGATAATTTGTTGTTATTAAAGAAGACATGAAAACAATACTCTGGTGTCGCCTTGCTCTATAAGGGACAGCGGCCATATCTTGAAGACATGATAAGTATAAATAATTGCTTAGTTATTTGTCATCGCAAACACATTAAAATAATGTGTTTATTTATCTAACTGATATTCATAGGCCATTGTTATAACCCCTCTATATTGATCGACCTGCGTAAGGTCAGCCTGGTAGTTAAAACCAAAAAGTTCCCGATGAAAAAGAGTATTGAATTAATAATTTATTAAAAATATATTCTATGACTGCCTCGGTGGCGTAGTTGTATTGCACGTCCGGTAGAATAGCGCTCTGAGGTCCTGGGTTCGAATCCCGGGTCGGGCAAAGTGATATTTGGGTTTTTCTGCTCAGTATCAGCCCGGAGTCTGGAATTTGTGCCCGATATGGCGATAGGCTCGCCCCCTATCACATCATGGGACGGAACATACTTGGCGAAAAGTGGGTGCCCTAGTTGCGCCTCTGCATACCCCTTCGGGGATAAAATGCGTGATGTTATGTATGTATGTATGTAAAAATATATTCACTTATTATCATTCAGCGGAGGGTCATAACCATATAAATGGAATAGAACCTTTTAGAACAGTGGGAACATTAATCATTGCTTACCCTGCAAGGGATTCCGGCGTAAAGTAATGTTTTGTTATGGGTTCTATAGTAGTCGCGTAACTATGATTACGTTACATTTTAAATACATTCTAGTGAATAAACCTTCTGTTTATTAGTTACCACGTAACGACCTGTAGTCAGGAAACACTAAGCTAGAAATTATCACAGTTATCTACTAACCTATTTTGATAAACAATGCTCAGGCACTCATTTGCTGGACTGTACGTGCAAACTACAAAACAAAATAGGTAGCTTTAACGTATCAATATTCATAAATCCGTGCGTAATGCCCAACACAGCAACCTAATTGTCGTTGCACGCCATTGTAAATGTCATTTATGATGAAAATGTGCTATAATTTTAGCGTAAACATGTAAAATTAAAATTGATTTATTAATGTACATTAAGCAAACTGCGAAACGGGTTTTGCGAAACTGAACGCCTTGGTATGGATGAAAAACAAGATTTTGCAATCATTCGTTTCAACCATATTGTCGGTAATAATTTTAACGCAAAAAGGGCCGGCTTTGACGTTGCAGAATATATTATTGCTAAAAGGAAGCGTGGTAGAGCTCCGGCACTCGACACTCGATGCAAGAATGCGGAATAAGGGGTCTCTAACCAATCATCAAGTAAAAGGCTCGTTGTTGGCTAGCTGCAGGTCCTGTTTTGAGCATTGCTATTCAACAGTTTAGTCAGTCTGTTATAATCCATATTTAATTATGCTAAGTCCCCTTTTCTGTTGCATTATGCAGTGAATCTAAAGTAAGTTTGTTTAACAAGGAAAATTTAGATTCAGTATTCACAATATTATTTGAAAGCGTCTATTGTTGTTTGTCTATAAACTGTGTCTTCTGTCCTATCATGCAAGTTATTGAGCAGATAGTTTTAATTTTATTTACAACTCATTAAATTATCGTATTGGAAAATTATGTGACGCAGGAATATCAAGTCAGCAATTTAATTATTTATATGAATTAAAATTCATAAGTTGTGGTGGAAAACGAGATAATGGTTTTCAATTGATACATATTTAATTTGGCGACTATCATTCGTTTAAAATTTAATCTAAATAGTAACCTCTAGATAATTATTAATTTTATTTATTTTTGTTTATTTTACAAACACTTTATACTATCAAGTTAATTTGTATACTGGAATTGTATCAAGAATTCGTTTAGATCTACATGTCGTATATAATCTGTTATTCTACAGCAACCCGGAAGCTTGTTAGACGGCGTTTAATAAATTGCAATCTTACCGCCCTGACATAAATATCTTAGTTAATTGCAGGTTGAGTGGTGCAGATGGGAATTAATTCCAGGCTTGTAGAGAAAATGGGGTTTCCACAAGAAATAAATAAATGCGAGACTACACGAAATTACTAATAATAAAAAGTGTTCTTTCAAAGTTGATGTTAACTTTTAACTAGAGGATACAACGAATAGTTTAGTCACACATACAATTTTATAGTTTCTAGCAACTAGTTTGTGCTAAAACTCTGACACGTGAAATTGAGCGTGAAAGCACGCGGCAATATTTCGGCACAAGGCTGTGGGCGAAACTGGACCGCAATTACCAAATATTGGCCCCAATGTGTACCAATTGTATCGTTCGTAAATAGGTTGATTGAGTGCCAGTGAGTACAATCCTAGACAACATACGGATACTATATACTGTCCATTTTTTGTTGGAATATTGAAGTATAATTTTATTACTAAAAAACTGGTATTTTTCAATATTTACGTTTCAGATAACTGAAAGGATGGAGAAAATAAACTACGATAGCGTTTTCATTAAAACTTAACTTTGACTTTAGTGAACAAAGAACTTGACTCAACAAATTTGTTGGATTTTAATAACGCAAAACTTGATCTAGAAGTTTAATCTTTATGGAATAGTGAAAATATGTAGGAGCCAGTAAAAAAATGTAAATATAATTACATACCAACTTTTAAAAAGTTTTTCTGGTTGCTTCGCGTATTTTAATATTTTTTCCTTTAAAAATATTTGTGAAGAAATGTTAAAAAGAAGATAAAGGCACTCAATTTCCTGTATAGTATAATCTATGTTAGACTATATGTTTTAACATAAAATTTTCAATTATGATCTATATTGCATTGTACATTACGCAATAAGTCTGAGATAACATCTGCATAGTTTAGTTAGAGATTTGTTAATCAGAATACAAGAATGCAAGCCGAATGGTTGAACAATCGACAGGTACTCAAGGTGGTCCGGTGAAGGCAGGAAGAATGCAGGCTTACCTTGTTGGACCTTGCTTATGGATCGAATACTGTGAACTATATGTATCTGTCATAGGCATAGGTGTATTTAAGAAGCTGCTCGAACTGATACTATATATATAAAAGTCGGTTTAAATATAATTTCAATTCCAATACAAAAAAATAAATGCAATGATTTTAAAATATTACAAAATAAATTTGCTTATATCCGATTCCAGGACAATGTAATACATATTACATATTGAGTATTTAAAAAGTAAATTTAACATAAATTAAAGCTGGATAGTGCCAAATACAAGGCTGTGAAACCCCTCTATATATCGACGAACTATGCATCTTGCAGTTTTGATAAATTATTAGCTGTCAAGTGATCGAAATTCGACCATCTAATTGAATATATTTGTAATAGACATTTTATATTTATATACTCCTCAATACAAACTTTAATTATGCCCAACTCCACACTCCTCCGCATGCCCATGTCTAAAAATGAGTAAAAAGTTTTTCCTTCACGTATTAATATGTAGATAATTCTCATAGTTTGAGTCAATTCCACAGGCAACCTAAGGACCCATCATTAATATTTTAAATAATTGATTGAAATATGCCAATTAAGTCGTCTACTGAACCTTATCATGACAGCTTTATACACTGATAGCTACCGGTTAATTAATGCTTCGTAGATGAATTGATGTAGCGCGTGGGTTGTTTTAAATTTATGTATCTTGAATAATTGGTGTGGGATCATCCTGACCCACCTTGAAACAGCTTTGTATGAATGTGTAGACAGATATTTGAAGAGGACCTCGATTTAGGTTACGTGATGGTATGAGACTAGCTACGTTTATATCCATTATTCTAAAGGAGTCTTGTGTTTGTTATTGACTTTTGGCGAAAGAAAAAGCATTAAGACTCTCTCCCGAGCAAACAGCATTCGCTCCATACATTTTCGGCGCACGAGTGACGGTACGAAATAGCAGAATTAAAAAAAAAATTTGGTCGTTTTTAAAAATTTGAATCTACCAAAATATTCCTATTAAATTGTCTTTTTAATAGTGGTTGTAAGTTTAAATGTGTATTTTAGGTGGAGACGCACGAAATCAACAATTTTATTGGAATTTTTATTGTGAAATTGTGAAAAAATTAAACTACAAAAGTTAATATAATGTACAAATATGATGTAATATTTTTACATAAAAATTTCTAGTAGATAGCTTTTAAAAATACGGCTAGCAAGCCGTTTTGCTGGGGAAACACAAGTAGGGAAGATATTTTTTTATTTTCAGACAATCTCACCGACCAAAATAAAAGCAACATAATTGATATTTCCTTTTTTTATGAGTGGTTAGTAACCTTCACAATTCAGACGAGCGAGTTTTATAATACCTAGTACTTATTGTATGACATTAGGATTTATTAATTCATCAAATCAAATGCAAGTGGTGGGAAGTACTATTGATTGTTTAAATTGAGTGTATTGACTCACATTTGTAACCTAGTTGATTTATATACGATGTGTCTCCGTAAATTAACCGGCAGGGTAGACCGCCGCTAGCTAGATGCTTAGCTAATATCTGGACAACAGCAAAGGTCAACACAAACCGTAGGCCTCATTGCGTCCGGTGATCGTGGCTCAGTCTTAGAGCTTGCACAAGCGAAAGGCAATGTAAACACAGATGGCAACACGCGAGAACTACAGGCACTGGTGCCAGGTCACAGCAATTTACTGACCATAAATATTTTCTGGAAACATCTGAAATTATTTAAAACCAAATTTACCTGCACGAAGATGTTAAATACCTTATAATAACAGAATCCACATGTTAGCAATTTTCATATGATTGTTTATGAAGCAATCCCTACATTGTAGTTGAAATCGTAAACTGTCGTGTTCAGCGTACACATTTCGTTCGGAGCGTGCCTAATCTAAGCATATCTAATGCAATAGGTGGCCATGAGCTCGGCCAGTATGCTGCGGTGATGCGCTCGAAATTACAGCGTTCAACAAAGGGTTAATGTGTTGCACAATTATGTACAACATCGCAGTTTAACGTTTTATTTCAACGCAATTGCCGTAGTTAGTCCCAGACCGACAGTTTTGAACTATTCTCGAAACTTAGGAAGGGTGTACGGTAAACAGATTCTGAGAGTTAATAACTTGTTAAAGACACTTATGTTACCCAACACTGACTATGTCAACAAAGAAGTTGAATTTGTTATAGAATTTCTATGATTAATTCGTGATTCGTCTTACTGATAATAAAATAATCATTGATTAAATCGATCAGTGTTTTGTTTCTGACTTTCGATTTTTTTACGTCAGAAAGAGTTTTAGCTATTGTTACAATCATTATTTCGAAGACTGATCAAAAACTCTGACCCTAAGAAGATTGGCCCTAAAATATATTTTACCATAAATGATTTAACCAAATATTTCTGAACTAAATATAATATCTTCGACAGAACAAGATATCACTGAGCTCTCTCATCCGAAACAAATGATGAAGATAAGTAAGTCAACTTATGCTTACGGTTCACGTGACGGTAGATAAGGTTGCAAAGGACGCTCCCTCGTAAATCCCAACCGACAAATTACATCGTTGGTCTTTGAACTCTAAGCAGTTTTATGTGGATTACTTTCTCGGGAATTATGTATATCTTGTCTTATATTTTGAAATTTACGTTTGATGTAAAATAATGTGTAATATTATGCTCAAAATGTCAACTGAAGCATTTGTACTAGGAATGCACATAGGATTGTTTGCCTTTCCATACATCCAAATACTAAGATTAAAGCTACAGTTGCTAGGCACTTTCTTCTGTAGGTCTAACTGGTCTCAAAATTATAAGTAGTTTACAAATGTTTATGCAATAATATTTTTTTCATTCCAACTTCCTCATTTTGGTGATATAATCACCAGAAGCATTTTATTCTTGTTACTTTTCTGGGCACACCGGCATTTCAAGAGAACGCTATAAGCGTTCGAACCTTTTTAGTTCAGAGACCATGCTGACACAAACCTCCAAACGATTACAAGCCTCGGCTCAAGTCCGGTCACTGGGAGGAGATGCAGAATTTAGAGATAAGTCTAAAAGCCTCATCAGCGCGAACAGAGAAAAATGGAGTCGTAGTCATGGAAAGCCCGGCGGGCTCAAGTAATTTCCACAACACCAGGTTTTCATTAATATTAAAGAACACAACTCAGAATATAATTGAGTCGTTTATCTCCGCAGTGCTGGTGTTACACTATACGTATTTCAACGTTAGTGCAGACTTATGTAACATTTAAATGGTATGAACGTGTATTTTGTTTGTTAGAAGTCTTAGTTTTTGCTATTACAACTGTTACGAAATGGACGCTTGCGTTTTGACTCAAGTCAATATTGTTGAGACTGCTTGATGTACAAGGTGTGTGTTTTCATAGATTTAGTATTAGCGTTGGCTCCACATAGTTTAAATTGACAAGACTGAAGACATGTAAATGAGAAACTGTAATATGTTAACATCGTCGAACTCCACACTAAACTTCGGTCCATATACCAGTCAAATATAGATACCTAATTGACGAACTGTCATTATTAACAATTCACATGCATCGTGTCCTTCTAGTAGTACTTCTTGTCAGTGAAACTGGCAAACTTGTCTCATGCTTTGGTCATAGACAATAGCAGGAATGAATGACTGAACTATGTAATTAATATAAGAAATTATTTTACTAGGAGCAAGGAGACCGCCTTTAAAAAAATATATCCATCTAGGCTATTTACTCTAGTACCTAAAAATCCCCTTGAAAATGTGGAATGCAATATATTATGCATCTACGTAATAATAAACTAATGTAATGTTTATTTCATGCTCGTTTATGTATATTTTCGTTGTAATTTACTCCACTGTAATGATTATTACCGTATTTCCGGACAAGGATACGTTTTTTGCTGCAATATTTGTGATTGCTTCTCGCAAGTCATGGAGAGACTACAGTGGTATATGTCTATAATGTAGCTTGGCAGGTCATCGCCCGGAGTTTCACTTTCGTAATCTATGAGAGCGTTGCCATGATGACTTGGCCACAGCCTGTGCATTTTGTAATTACGTAAATGCCGTAAAGCATCAATTTTCACTTTCCAAGATACAATATGCACCAGAATGATTATGTGACCGTTCGATCGAAAGTTGCATGCAAATTCGACAAAAACATTTCACATATAAAGAACTATAGTTTAGTCCCAGTTTAGTGTATAACAAAACAAACCTAAATGTTAACATCCGATAGTTTCTCTTTAGCGTTCCTGTTTTGTTTCGTATTCCAACATACATTCTTCCAAGGGCTATGTTAATGAGTTCTCTTAAGGTAGCTTGTAAAATCAGCTTGATATTCCCTTTGCTTTACTAAGATTGTTCCATTATATTATATTATTAATATGTAAGATCTTATTTATAGATATTTTTATATATATTATCTTAAGATATTGATATGTAGATGTATTGCCTATCTTTGATTTAACATCACATCACACAAGCCCTGGTTATTTACTTTATCTAAGTAGGAAACGATCTGACAGACAAGTCGGCAGTTTATCCGAGTTGCTGTCCCTATGTCTGACACACATATCTGTTCGATAGAAAGTCGGTGCACTTGTATATGTTCGAGGTCGATTGCCCAGTTGCGATTTCGAACAATAACATTTAAAATTTGTTCAATCATCTGTATAAATGAATTATTTATAACTGCTGGTTTTTATTTAAAAGGATAAATTATCGTAATGCTGGATATGTTTTTTACTGTAGCTATTTAATTATACTAGAGTTTTGTAGGTTTATATGTTTGACAGCAAATTTATTAAGATTCTCGCCGCGATAGTAATCATGAGATATGGGGTATCTCGTTAGTACAACCGTACATTCCGAGGCGTTTTTAAAATAAAAATGAAGCGATAAAAAAGTATCCTACGTCAACACTTTTATACTTGTAAAACTCGTTTAGCGACCGTTAGAGCAGAGTTCTACCAGTTAGAAAGTTAATCAACTCTTATTGGATCACGTCGGCAAATTAATTAGTAAAGTAAACTGCAACAAACGGTGCCGACAAAATTGTGCAAATTTCGCATTCTTCCCAACCACTGCTACGTGTTTCGTAATACGGACATCTGGCACGAATCGGTGATTTATGTGCATACATAATAATGTTTACGCTCCACAATGATGGTTTTATCGTCACTCCATCTTCACTCAAGTTACTTGTATCGGTTTTGTGTTCGTTTCATCTATTCTATGTACTTACAATATACGACTATGAAAGTGTAAAATTTCTAAGGGAGAAAACGCCTTCGAACACTAAACAGATGTTTCTTCTCATTACGGTGGTTTTGTTGCGTATTGTACACCTACGCCACAAAAGTCTTTTAGTGTAGGCGTGTGATCTCCGTGTGTTATTTGCATAGGTACTTGTTTGTTTTTGAATATTGATGCCGCATTCACCTTACATATAGTTAAGTTGAGCTTTAACTTTAACCTTATTTTCCAGTAGTAGCTAGTAGCTACCTTGCTAGATAGTAGTAAAGTTCTTTACATTAAGGGGGTTTATATGATAGGGAACAAAAAAAGAACATATTGCTTTGATGCCTCGTAGTTTTAAAATAGGTCGACATTGTTTCGCTCTGCTCTGAGGCGACTTTCACACTAAAGGCTGGATGCCGTAAACCATTATAACAAATGACACACTTTTGAGAGTTAACATAAATTCATTTGCTCAAAAAAATTAACATGGATTTCCTTCTCAGAGATTCCCGAGAGAACTCCCGTCAATGCAAGACAAAAGACTATAAATAAATAAAAATGTACGATTATTCCTTAATTAGGTCAGTTATTACAATATGGAATGTAGAGTTGATGTGATATTGGGTTTTTCTACTTAGTAAAGTAGTACTAGCCCCGAGTCTGAAATTTGTATACGAAATAGCGATTAGCTCGCCCCTTATAACATCGCAGGACGCTATACACGCGGCGGTAAATGGGTGCACTAGTTGTGTCTTTGCCTAGCCCTTCGAGGGTAAAAGGCATTATTTTGTGTGTATGTGTGTGTGTGAAGGTAGAATATTTACTTAGGTGTTGATGACGAACATCTGCAGTGACTAATTCTTCTGAAAAACTATAGACTGTGTAAATATTCTCTTATCATTTCCAAGGTTGGAAAACATTGTCAGTATCGTTTAGGCGGCTCTTATCAATAAACTCAAATCTCAGCGTGTGATGCATGACCTTGTTACATCTCCATGGAATTTTCAGTTGTTGATACAAATATGGAAGGTAAGTGTGGCGTGTGATATTACTATATATTTTTTAACCTGATTGCAAGATAGGCACTTTATTAATAACAATCGTAGTCTTGGGTCCTTAGTTAATATAAAATTTTATGTTAAATTGAATGATTTATTATAAAATAATGTTGATATAATATTATCTGAATAAATGTCTTCTTAGATAAGTTACCTAAGCCCATCTTGTTACTAGAACCCTATCGTTCTAAATCCATAGACATTTTTTGTTTTATTTTCTCCTCGTTTTTAAAAGGAGAAGGCACAGACTCTCAGCCATTCAGCCTAGTCCGCCGTTTCTTTTCCATGTTCAATATCTTTACTAAAATTCAAAAGCCGGAACCATGTCTCTAGTTGTGTTAAATAATACGAAAAAACCTATGCCTGAAAAAAATCTTAAGTAACAAATCCATAGACTTATTGAAACGGAGGGAATTTTTTAATTTTTTTTCTGATTCGAATCGTTCGTGAAGGATACCCCCTGTTTGTCTTCATTTATGATTAAAACGCTGTATTTATATACTTTCAAGCCACACCCAATGTCAATAAATCAACTCAAATTCAAACAATACACTGTTCCACTTGCACTCATCATCTTTCTCATCTATGTAATTAGCCTACATTACGTAGTCTAGACTAAGTACATAATTGGTACTAAATTAAACACGTCAAATGATTTGAGATGTGGCAAGTCTTGTGGTATGTTTCTTTGAAGAATTCTTACCTACAATGATTTTAAATGTGTACTCTAAGCGTAATTTGTGATTGTTCCCACTGTCTTTTTAAATATTTCTCTAGGTCAGTATTTGAAATGCAGTCAAATTTATGTGTTATTGAATGTTACTGAATTAAGTTTTTTTTTATTGTGTTTTATTATTGATGGATTTGTTATATTTAAATATAACAAATATATGAGGCCTATTGATAGTATACCACGGAAAATTTCTAAAAACATCATTTGGCTTAGTGCACTGCGTATGAAATAAAAAGCATGGAAATAAATCTAGTGCGTGCGTTGCGAGTGAGTCGCCCGCTTTGGTGAATACAAATTAGTATAACACGTGTTCATGCTTTGAAATCAATTCGAAACACAAATGAGAGCATGTCCCTTTGACGAAGAGAGTTTCCGTCGGTGACAACATGCAAGATAAATCTGCCGTAAGCTACTTTGTAGGTTACGCTCACATACGTTACGGAACTGCTGTGCAAAATTGCATATTTCTAGAGCTATTGCCTTATGCCGAGAGAAGTCTATCAGTCAGTTTATGGCAGTCATTTTAATATAAAAGATCGTAAAATAGCAGTGACTAATGTCCCGTGAAAATCAGAGTAAAATTTAATTTTAGATTCTTTAGATGAACGTACCTTAGCCACAACAGTTTTATGCGGAGTTATGGATAGTGAAGTACTCTTTCAAAGTAGACTTGCGGAAATATCTCGAGCATTTACGTGAGATAATAAATGTATAACATTTATTCATGTAGGGATATTAAATACCTACTAACCTGTATACATATAGTTTCGTACCGTTAGAAAGCAATATTCCTAAGCGGCCAATATTCAGTAACTTGCTAATGGACACCGTTATAGTTTTGTGTGAAAGAAACTAAACACATTGACATGAGATGACTCTTCAACTGTGCCGGGGACATTCACGTCACACGAGGGAGTTGGTCCGTTTCCTTTGCTCGCCCATTCAAAGCCGTTTTATTCCGCTGTGGAGGTAACGTGTGCTGTACTTAATAAACCTTCGTATTATACTGTATACGGGTCTTTTAGAACTATAAAGTTAATTGCCCACTTGATACCATTTTGACCAAGTTTTCTATAGTTTAGTGAATCCAAGTGTTTGGCAGTAATTAATAAGTTAGCGAAAGTTTTAGATTATGCATTAATGATTTATTAATAGATCGACATTGTAAAGACATAAAAAACGAATTGTGTGTCCCTTAATGCGCCCCTTACTTCCCTAAATACCTTTTGATATATCATGTTTACTCTCATATTGATGACTGTAAACGATATTTTATTACTCCCACGATGGCTTCATTCCTCTGCGTTATCCTTATTGCCTACATTAAATATGTAAGTGTTGATGTATGAATAAACATAAACATTTCTAAAATGTATGGTTATATCATATATATTTTTTTGCTGTATTATAATTATAAATCTATAGGGTTTGCGATGAAGAAATTATAGTTAGCATTATAATTGCAAGCAAAATATACATATTTTATTGAATTTAATTATCATTATTATAGCTTCGTTCACATATTTACTACTGTTTTAAGTTTATAGTCCAAGTAAATGGCTTTATAAATCCATACATAATGCATAAAAGCCTACTTTTATTGCCTATCTATAACAAATGTGAACAGCAAAAGCTATAATACGCTAGCATAATGAAAAGTTCCCGTTGGTAGTACGCGTGTGACTTTCACACATTAGAAAATATTTATGGAAGCGATAATGTAAATTAAGAAACCTATCAGGTATTATGGTTTTTAATTAAAAATAGATTCTGTGTGAATTAGTATTGTAAATTATAGATATTCCCTGACTCGCAGGCGATCTCAAGGAATAAACCAAAAATAATTTCATCATTTCAAAATCATTTATGAAATTATTTCGATACAAACGTGTGTTATGTGAACATAAAATATATTTTACGTGTTTTAAAAGTAAAATATATTTTAAGTTCACGTAATGCATATCTCGCGTAACAGCGAATCAACTCAAAACTTTCTGTTTACGTCCACACACGTTTATGAATTCGGAACGAGTTCAGCGTCTTTTCTATACTCGGAAGCATTCGTTGCATGCACCTGACAGGCACCCAAAGGAGGTTACAACAAACGAGATAAGAAATCTGCATCTTCGTCGGTGTTTGAAGAATTCACAACATGCTATTGAGTTGTTAAATCATAATATGCTCAGGAATTCGAACAATCTTAACTATTAGGCATACACGTGGGTATGCGTCTGTCGTGTTTCATAGTTTATCGCATTTACTTTTATAGGTCATGGCGGAAAGTGGATGATCTCAATTGAGACGTAACATTGCTAATTATATTTGCAAATGTTCAGATTTGTTATTTTCTTCAAGTGGAATATTTTGCTGTGGTGAAAGCTATAACATATACTTTTCCGTTCAGTAAAATATACACCATTAAGTGATAATTGCATTTAGCACACTGTTACTGTCTGTTGCCATTGGGAATAACCTGTTTTAGGGCCAGAACAACAAAAGTTTAAAGGCATTCTTTGTAAGCTAAGCTATCAATTAAGTAGATTTTTTTGTAAAGTAAGATATCGATAGAGCAATAATTTACGATTCAAACCGTAAACAAAAAATGGTCCGGTTTGAACGAGACTAGATAAACAAGTCTGTGACACTTGTCTAGGTTGGGAGTTAGGCGCGATCAGAACAAGTTCTTCCCGACGTTCCAACGCTTCTCACAAACCGATAGTGAAATCAACGGCTAACATCGTGGAAGTTTGTTGTACCGTTACTGTCGGTCAGTGGGCCACTTTTTACCATTTATTGGGCGTATCGCTAAACTATTGGTCATACTGTTTGTACATGACACATAAAATAATCTTACCATTGGCGGCGCTTGGCATACATAATATGTATTATACTGCGTGCTGCATGGCTGTTAAATTTTATTTCCACTGCAGCTACGACATATTTTTTGAGGTCTAAATGCAAAGGAAATTGTGTTTGTATACAATCGATAGGTTTATTTGTATATTGTTTCCGAATATCGGCATCAATTTAATTTATTTGAATATAATAAAATAGAAACACTTAAATAAAGAGACCAAACAAGTTTACTTTTTAATATGTCAATTTATTGGAATACTAAGACTGTATATTTTACAATCACTTTTTCCAGTAATGGTCAGTTAGGCAAGTGACAGCTCTGACAAGGGTTGTAAGAAATCGTGAACAGATATGACAGGGCCGAAGATTGAAAATATCAAATTAATGGGGAAAATATATGACACAGCCCCTTTCATAAAAAGGATTGTCAATAATGTAAAAGCAATTTCGATCGAAGTATACCACAACTTTGCCTAAGATCCTTAATTATTCAAGAACCTTATAATAAAATATAGCTAGCTTAAGTTAAAGATCTAGGTATTCATCTATCGCCTGACCATGACTGATGAATTCATACTACCTTGACATTAAGTCAACACAATGGTAAAAGAATTTCCCACGGATGTTATTTGCTTGATGTGCACCTTCATTGTAAAGTAAATAATTTCTCATTTGATGTTTGTTTTTCATCTACGTGTTGACAAGGTATCAATTGATTGTAATTATTTACTGGCAAATACGAGTACCTACCTTTGGATTTTAAGTTAAGATTACTACTCGTTAATTAAGATGCAGTCTTACACACCACAATAATCCAGCTTTTAAATTTTGCACCTGGCTGGCAAATTGAAACGCAGTTCTAATTTAGCAAATAATTATAAGTCCTTACTTAAGGCGCACGCGATTTTATCTATTAAAAGTGTCTATAAATTAAATAATAAATAAATGTTGTTTACTAGTGAAGAACGTTAAGTATCAAATATTTTTAACTAGGTACTACAGTAAACTGTCTTTGAAATAAGCCATAATTTACACTAGTTCTATGAAAGCCATGATTTCAAGTGTAGGATGACTAAATTCATGATAGAATTTTTATGGCGAAGAACAAGAGTCAAGGCAACAATAGTGTCAGAAACATGACAGAAGCCAATGGTCTATAGTCCATTGAAAAGTTACATTTGGGGTTGCGTTTTTTAGAGGACGCAATTTTATTTTTTGGAAGTGTAGGGTGGGTCAGTCTAAAGCTAAAACCAAGTTTGTGGGGTCGCCACCCTTGTCCCACGGCCGCCATCTTGAAAATAGGGGTTGAAATGGTTTTTACGATGTATCTCTTAAACTATTTATCTGACAAAAAATGTATAAACATATTTTGTTGCAAATTAAATTATCTACAACTTTGGTCTAGTAACTTTTGTCGTAGAACTATAAATAAAAAAGTTATAAGCGAAAATGTTAAGAAATTCAATGTTAAGCAATATCCATTGCAACGTCATCAGAACGTGTGTTTATAAGGTTCATAATACTTTTTGTACTCTCATTAATACCCAAATACCCAAGGGACCATTAGGGAACAAAGAACATCTGCCTGCTATTATTATTATTATTTCTAACCTCTCTTTTTGTAAGTATAGCTGATAATATTGTGTTGTAGTTGTCGTAAGGTTTTTATTAGCATTTTGACTTTTAAAAGTCTTTTAAAAGTCAAAATGCTCATAAAAAAGTAGTTTTCACTAAAGTTAAAATCGTGTCTAAAATCATTCGAAATCGTCTTCACAATTAGAAACAGAATAAAATACATCCGTACGTACAGAAATATGTAGCACAACTAAAAGATATAAGTTGAACGACAACTTCAACACAATATTATCAGCTATTCTTACAATAAGAGAGGTTAGAAATAATAATAATAATAGCAGGCAGATGTTCTTTTGTTCCCTAATGGTCCCTTGGGTATTTGGGTATTAATGAGAGTACAAAAAGTATTATGAACCTTATAAACACACGTTCTGATGACGTTGCAATGGATATTGCTTAACATTGAATTTCTTAACATTTTCGCTTATATCTTTTTTATTTATAGTTCTACGACAAAAGTTACTAGACCAAAGTTGTAGAGAATTTAATTTGCAACAAAAAATATTTATACATTTTTTTTGTCAGATAAATAGTTTAAGAGATACATCGTAAAAACCATTTCAACCCCTTTTTCAAGATGGCGGCCGTGGGACAAGGGTGGCGACCCCACAAACTTGGTTTTAGCTTTAGACTGACCCCCTACACTTCAAAAAAATAAAATTGCGTCCTCTAAAAAACGCAAGGTAAGGCCTAAAAATGTAACATTTCAATGGACTACTAATCAATTAGTAATATATTCATACAGACGCCTTGTAACGTACTAAAATCTGCCAACAATATAATAGCATACTATTGCTATTTTAATACAGCAAATGAACAGTATAATTACATAGAATATATCTATAACAATGCGTGGTTAAATGTTCTGTAAATGCAAATGAACTTGTGTCTATTTAATGCAGAAATGTTTTATGCCTAGTTTGTACAATACGATTGCAATTAGGAATGACATTGTACGGCGTAACATTTTCTTTGCTCTCGACTCAAATAACCTTTAATTCTTACATTCTGTTTCATGTATTTAAAATGTAAAACAGCTGGACCTATTTAAGTTGTGTTTATTTTTGTTCCGATTTTGTCCGTGGCTTCATTCCCATGCGGGAGTGCTTTTGTTTCAACGAGAGAGAGAACTACAGAACAAACTGTGTACAAAAGCGCGTTCGTTCCATTTAATGAGGAAATGCTCTAGAAAAACTGCAATTATTGTTACGAAATGCCACCGTTCTGAGCCACAGTGGACCATTATTCTTGTTTAGTTCACTCTTCTCGTGTGCTATTGGAAATCTATTACATTTGACTGGTAATTAAAGTTATGACATATATTTTGTACGGTGCAGCGTAATACAAACTTCCTGGTCAAATTAACTTACATAATTTAAATGTCTAATTTAAAATTTTTGTTGCTCATAATTGGAGTACGTTTCATATTTGTAGAGCTATTATGTTTAAAAAGAAATCGTAAAATTTTAACACAAAGCGTACATAATCGTGTACGTAAATTACTATTTTACCTACCTATTAGAGAAATTAACAGTGCGTAACTAAAGTTCCGTTTGAATAGACGTATGAAAACCTGCCAAAACCATGTAAAGCACCTTTTTAAAAAAAATGAATGATATTCATGCTTGACGTATCTACATATTATTGTAATTTATTCTAATAGTAAAACATGTTCAAACAAACGAACTTGTGTTTATCAAAGGGAGACTCCAACGAAAACGAAGGCCGAAATTCCCTTGCCAGCAATTGCAAAGTCCGCATTACTTACGTCTCATCTAACTGAACTTAGCCCTTAAATTGTGCCGTGCGTTTGTAATGACTTAATAAACAATATTAATTGCGGCCTCAATGGCTGAGGTCTGGCGGAGGCGGGCGTTAAATTGAACTGAGCTACTGGCACCGATAGCCTACGCTCCGACGACCACGAGTGCACCATTACACTGCGATTGGACTGCACATGACGATAGGAATGGCCAATGTAAGTTGCATGAAGTGTATAATGATTGCGCAATCGTTTGAAACTGAATGCTGATTCTAATTGACTACGAGAATCTTGTATTGAGAATCATACATCATCGATCAGTAGATACATGTCTCTACTCATTTAATGAAAGATAACGTAGCTGCAGTGTTATTTCAAGGACAAGATGGTTTTTGCCTGGAATAGTACCAATGTCGTACAAAACTCTTGTCTCCAATATCTTCTCCAATTCTTAAAATGTTAACTTAGCCGCCATGGTATTGCCTGTTCCTGGCTGTTGATGATTACAATCAAATCATCGTTTACTTTATACCGGTCTGAAGTAATGAAATCTAGATTTTCATAAAAATATTATGTATCAATTTATGGATGTGTTTAATAATTTATCTTAACTGTTGCTTGTTACCTACAAAGATCCTATCAATCTTTAATAAGCTTTGATATTTGTGACTTGTTATGGAGAGTTTTCTTTTTAAAATTTGATACAAAAAATTACTATTTAATTAAAATATTAATTAATAACCATGGGGTGTAAAAGATGCCTCAGATATTATATATTTTAAAATTAGACATTACTAAAATATTAAACATATACTTTAGAAACGTATTTAGATAAATTTCTTTTGTATTATTTGTGTTCACACATGGCTCTTGTAACATTACATGTTTGCCATCCAACTTTCTAACTTCAAATGCCGGATAATTCGATATTTCGATGCTTCGAGCCGCTAACAGCTTTCATATTCTCTGCACAGAGCGTTATTACCTTCCTACTATGAATATTTAAACGTAGTTTTATATGGAGTTCATTTTATAGGAATTAAACTTTTTTATTTTAATTGTTTTTTAGAAATAATACATTTTATTTTTACACATTATTTTGACGTATCATGAGTGCAACTTTGTTCGCTGACGTGATAAGTAAAGTATTTTATTTTATTTAACTTTTCTCATCTTTAATTAATCTTTATATCTTTCAAAACACAAACATACCATAAAAGAAATAGAACATTGACTTAAGTTAATTAAGTTTTCTAGTTACAATCATTGCTAAATGTTCCGCTGTTAACTGTTGAAAACTTTAGTCAGCATTCATTCAAGTTACTGAGTAGTAAAATGGAACAGAAGAAATATTCTCGCACATTTCCAGTTGAATACGAAACGCTGTCAAAAGAGTACTAAAGTAGGACGTAGATCAATGGCCATAGTACCATATCTACTAATGTTATAAAGCTGAAGAGTTTGTTTGTTTGAACGCGCTAACAGTACTCTCTGAACTTAGTACAACCTTAATACTTTCTAAACCGATTTTGAAAAAAAATTCACTAATAAGAAGTTACATTAGTCCTTAGTGTTACTTTTTCTCCCGGGATAATATAAAGCGGGACTTTATCCCGGAAAAACGTTTTCACACGGGCGAGCAAAATCTAATAAAATTCTTTTTAGCCATACAAAACCTTACGTGTACTTATACATGAAGGTGTATATGAAAATTCCTGGCATCTGCATATCTACGGAACAACGACCATGATAAGATATAAAAGAAGGGTTCATATCAATACTTAAGTCATTTCTGAATTTGGGTTGTACCCAAATACTATATTCATAATTTCACTAGTATTATATCACAGTATAATATTACCTAACAGAATACGATTTGCTATGTAATCACTATTTGTAAACTGTCCATTTAGTGGCTCAAACGATTTCAAATAAGCGTCTAAATGGAACTTTAACGAGTATTACAAGGACTTTACCGCTTTTATATTATGGCCCCTTTCACAATTATGCTTCTTGCGTCACTTATCTCTATGATCGATAATGTATCTTCAAATATTTGAGAATCGAAATAGAGCACTTATACAACTACGTAAAGTTCAATTTTGGTAAGCTTTTACCCGTAATAAAATCTTCCTTCTCCTTGCATCATTAATTACGGGATAAGGACACTCGACACTCGACGTTTGCAAGTTCTAAGAAAATTCTGAATGAATGTGGTTAATTTACGGTTATTTAAATATTACCTAAGATAAAATTCTCGTTAAGATTGGATGGAGAAGTTGTGAGTATTTGGTATAAAATTTTTAATTCATAGGAAAAAATTTCATTTTGGTAAATAGACTTCAACCATTGATTTAAATCGTTGCATATTTAAAAGTTGAATTGTAAGAAATCACGTAGCGTACTCCAAGTCTCATGTAGGCCAGGAGTACCATGGTCGATGAGGTCGATGACCGGCCCCCTCCCAGCGCCTACTCTTTGGACCCTGCGCTACTACATTTCTCTACTCCATCCATTGGGCGAGATATCCGCTCAAATTGTGCCAGATAAAACTCAACCATTATGGAATGTTTTTCTGCTTTCTTTGAAGCATCTGCTATAGTTTGAAATGTTTAATTGTTATAATGTGTGAATCTTGGGTGAATGGTCAGAGAAAGTAATACTTTACATATGGAAAGTTACATTGACGTGTAATAATTTTGTGATAATGTCAATAGTGTCATTTGAACTTGGATTCTTTTTGTATTTTGTTGATTGTCGTCTGATTGAGATTTGATATAACTTATTAATTTCCGTTTAACTATCTACAGTAATGAATACTCGAATTAATATGGTGCACATTCTACCATCTATTGAATATAGAGCCCTACCCTATACCCAAATAGTACAACATTCAGCCCTAAGTTTAGTAAGATCAATTATTTCATTTACACGCTGCTGTATTGAGCAACATTTTGTTGCCACTGCTGCCACAATCTTACTAAACACGGCTATATATTAACAGGAAATAACTTTGTATAATTGGTACTAACAAAAGAAGTTTGCTTGCATAAATATTCATCCGTACATTTCATCAGTGTATTACATGAGATGAAAATATAAAAATAATTATTATCATGAGAAATAACGGACTAGAATATGCAATAGAAGAAAAAGATCACGATAATACGAGAAGAGAAAAAGATATATATACAGTACACGCCTCAAAATTACAATAAGGAATAGTAATAATGTAGGTTACCGGTTGGTGTTACGTGAACTTATGCAACCTGTTCCACGAGTAATTAACTGTGGGTCAGGCCCAATAAATACGATAAAGGGCCAAGGCATAATAGATTAATAGGCACATATAAAGAATCTTAAAACAAGGGGTAGTATATTTTAACTAGTTAAAATATTACAAGGAAAAATATTTCTTACTCGTAGTAATGATTACTTCGAAAGTCACATTTTGTACGCCGGTATCAGACAAAAGTAAAGTTACGTAATACGTAACATTCGCTTGTAGCCGACTTTAATCAAGTTTGTAAGGTTCGAGCGTTTATCTGCCCCAATCAAACCATTCCTTAATTGGTAAAAATTAATGACTTACAAAATTAAATAATTAATCGACGGATTGTAAAGTTCCTACAAAAGTTAATGTAACATCTCGTTAATTTGTTATTAGTTTATCTTCTTGTAAAATTTATTTTCCGTGATGTTTAATAAATAGTAAAGGGGAAGGCTATTTCTCCTAAAATAGTTATCCTTAATTTAGTTTTGTTTTTCCATTCTAATATTTATTAATTTTTATGTTACACCAGAAGCTTTCAAATTAAACATACATGAAATAGAAGATAATAATAAATGGTACAAACCTGCAAGCCAATTAATTACAGGTACACAGCATTGACAACATAACACTAAGAAATAGTTTCCGATATTAATTGTATTCGCTGTAAAACTCGTTTGAATGTTAGAGACTCTGGCCCAGATCAGTTATTAGAGCACAATCAAGCAGTTATCATGCTCATCGCTTTACGCGTCATGTTTGATCTCGTTAGATCATCAAACAAGGATGATTAATCACCAACATCAAACTGTTTACTAACCTGTATCTATTTTGGTATAACAACGGTATTTGGTATAAATACATTATTATGAAATAAATATACGTGGGCATTTACAAGTTGTTTCATAAATTTCGATAAAGATGTTATACGATTTGTATATGTATAAAGGAAATAACATAAATATTTTTATACGTCAACGAAAACAATAGCATATTATGTAAAAATCAGAATTCTATACTTATTGTAAATGGTGTTCTCTAAATACGGATGTAAGTAAATTAATTTAAAATTAAAATTACTCATTCACTTCAATTCAACAAGACACTTTTATAAAAAATCCGAATAAATATGTACCAGAGTAAAATATTTTACATGTTTTCCCCCTCGAACACCGTTAAAGAAAAATAAATTCCTTACCTGTTTGAGATATTTCTTTTAAAGCGAGATAAAAACTTGAGAAAGACATTATTTTTCTGACGCTCGCAGAACTTTCTGTTTGATTTATTATGAAGGCTTTGGCTGTTCGGGGCATTTCATATTCATATTAAGCCACATTTGCGCTACAAAAATTTACGTATCATTTTCTTATCATTTGATCTTACATTAAAAGTCTATACTTTATTAGTAAAATATATTTTTTATATAAATATTTGAAAGATTCCGTACTCCAAAAGGAACCCTTATAGAATCACTTTGTCGTCCGTCTGTCCAGACCTTTTATCCCAGGAACGTAATGGTATCAACTTGAAATTTATATCAATTGCTGGGTTTTACGGTTTCATTCAGCTGTAGAAAAACTAATCTTGTAAGTTAAAGCGATTAAAAGATATTAGCGTTTATTTCGCATACTTTCCCATATTACGTGATTTCACAAAAGAATCAAAACCTAAATAGTGTACTTCACTTCACTAGTTATCTAAAATCATAAAGATGTCAAAACGCAATTTCTTACAGCACATGAAAAGAAAAATATTTAAAAATCGTAAATATGTACTTATATACTTAGATACATCACTTACAAGTTTGTTTGAGTCCAGCTCCCATTTGTCCGGTTTTTTATTATAAGTCCACTATATAAGTAATTATTTTAAAGTATGAGGAACACCTTATTATTGTACTTAAATAATGATGAATTTTTGCATTTCTACATTTCCAATGTTGTTTAATTTGACTTACAATCTGAAGAAATATACACATTCTGAACTGATTCACAGAGTTTGATCCACGGATGAGAACTTGAAAGCTAGGTAGAATCTTTACGTACTAAATCACATTCCTTGGTGGTTGTTCCAACCTTTTTCATCTACAAACAGGTAGATTTTATTGACGCTGAATTTTCACAACCAACATTCCAAAGAAAGAATGCGAGGGGAAAGAGATGGCTGCCATTATCCTCTTCGAGGTTCCTACACAGATTTCTATACAACTGTATTTTTACTCTACTTACAAACTGGTTTCTTTACAACACGTTTAACAGTATTTTTATTACCTTGTATGTCAGTCATATTTCATTGCATGTAATTGCAGTACGATAATTACAAGGTAATTACACATTTTTAAACTTTAATACGATTTCATATAATATACACACATTAAATTATGACACTCGCATTTTTAATGTGATTATTGGTTCCTCAGACGATAAGTAACAAATTGCAATTGCGTGCGATGGACTCTGCAACTACGCTTTGCCAGGGTCGAAGGACTGTCTCACAGATTCGAATTAATATCCTCAATGAATCACGTTGACCTTTCCGACCTGCGTAACGACCGGACGTGCCGTGAAGAGTTTATTTTCATAATCAGGCTTACTACATAGTTCACGGACATTGTATCCACGATTACATTGAAAATCAAATTCTAAATTCGAATTTATTATATCAAGCATGGGATAATCGATCATAAATCGATTTTAATCGTACTTAAGTTAGTTGTTTATTATAAAATAGGAAGTTGTAATCCACGAAACACTAATTACTTAATAAAAAATGAATTAGGAGCTGAACATAATGTTGAAGTGTCAGCAAAGCGTCACGAACCGCGACGGCTACAAAAAGCAGGATGCTGTGCAATTAGTCAGACGGTTAATTGCTGTTTGGTAACGCTGTATATGTTTATGTAATGTGGTATTTACGCAAATATTTTTGAGGGAGCCTTTGAATCATAAATCAAGTAGATGTCCCACTATAGGTGTTTTGGGAGATCTTTAATCAAATAACATTCCATTACAATCTCACACAACTTTTTTTAAATTGCTTTGACACTCGTTCTTTCCAATCAACTTTGTAGCTGGTAAGGCTATTCAATCTGGCGCCAATTTACATCGCACCAAGCGTACGTCCTTTGTGTTCATTTTAATACATAAAACGAGGGATTCATGGAACAAGATACATGTTAAGAGCTCCATGGCCCATCGTTCCGTGACATGGTCTGCGCGCATCCGGCGTTCGAGTGAACGATCTCACGCTATCCGACAGGCGACACCTTTGTGTGGTCTCTGCACAACTTTGATATCCAGAACCGTAATAAGTAAAAACGGTTAATTTTAGTTATAAAATATGTATATAAAATCATAATGATCGTTCGGTAGTTAAATGTGTGATTATTGGTTAAAATACACTTAAAAGAGATTGCTTTACTTTACTGTGACATTCTAAAACAACGGTATATTTTCTACATGATGGTTTTGTTTTATTAATAATTGTTATCACATTCGACGATGGCTAAGTTTTTATGCAGCAAACAAAGCCGATTATAAATTGTCTAGTCATTAATATAGTTCCTACCTCGCAATAAAATTTCGAAAAAATCATCATAAATTTATAGGACTAGCCCACCATTCGATGAATCTGAAATGCATTTTATCAAATATCAATTAAACCACTATCTTGATACTTATTTCGTGCCTGCCTTGCATAACACGTGTGATACACGTATATATCAATGGAGCTGCGGTTTCCTCTGTGTTGTGAAGGTATTAAACAAACGAGTTCCGTGTATGAAGTCGCTATCAGCTTTATTGAATAGACACAGATAGGAAGCTCATGTACTTGTTGTGTTAGCTGAATCTGTATAAGGATAACTTATGACTATAATTATAGATAAAGGGTTTGTGGGATGATAATATGTCGATATAGTTTTAGTTTGATTATTATGTTTAGAAGATAAATTGTATAAACGGTTTATTGAGAAGTATATTAAGTGCCTAATAAATTTAAACAATATATTGCGTAAATGTAGAGATAAATAAGACGTAAATGCACGAAAGTCAGTAATTAATTCGCTTCTCTAGAAATGTTCTCATTCTTTCTTAAATATTAAATTAGACGCATAAATAAATAACCATAAAGAAAAAAATGCGTCTATACGTATTCATAACCTTATTGTAAAAATTGCTAAGAATGGTTCCTTATTTTTATATATTTAAAATTGCTTTTTCTACAGACAACGCAGCCGGTCGTACGAGTCGGATGACCACGAGAGAGGTGCCTGCGAATGGTGCGAATACGCGCTTGTGATCACCCTAGCGACCATCCTCCTCATTGGGGTGTCAGCTCTGACCATCTTCTGGGTGTTCTACTACCGCGGCGGATATGCGTGGGCAGACGACACCCCTGACAAGCAGTTCAACCTGCACCCGACTCTCATGGTGGCTGGATTTATCACGTTCAGCGGTTTCTGTAAGTATAAGAAATGATTCGATCCTAATTTTTAGATTAATAATAATAATAATATCAGCCCTGTATTATATTATACTTGCCCACTGCTGAGCACGGGCCTCCTCTACTACTGAGAGGGATTAGGCCTTAGTCCACCACGCTGGCCTAGTGCGGATTGGAGACTTCACACACCCTCGAAATTCCTATAGAGAACTTCTCAGGTATGCAGGTTTCCTCACGATGTTTTCCTTCACCGTTAAATCAAGCGATAATTCACAAAGAATACAAACATAATTTTTTTTAGAAAAGTCAGAGGTGTGTGCCCTTGGGATTTGAACCTGTGGACATTCGTCTCGGCAGTCCGTTCCACAACCAACTAGGCTATCGCCGCTTTTTTTCGAGATTTTTAGATTACCTTATGTAAAAAGGGTTGTCAGACAGAAGCCTGAAGTTATTTATAATATAAACAAATAAGCACTCGTGAATACTACCTCATACGCGAGATTGTAAAATTGTTTTTTCATCTAAAAAAATACCTAATATAACTTAGTACCTACTTATCCTTTTAGATGATTGGAATTGGAGGTTAATATTACGTCTGTTTATTCCCCAGCGGTGTTGCTGTACCGCATCTGCCGCTGCTTCAGGCGCATTTATGTGAAGCTTCTTCACGCCATCTTCCACGCTCTGGCATTCCCGTGCATCGTGATCGGTTTCCTTGCCGTCCTCGACTACCACAATAAGAAGGACATCAACAACTTCTACTCCCTTCATAGCTGGATTGGCTTCGTTGCCATGGGACTGTTTGGAATTCAGGTTTGTTGAGAAATAAGCTTTAATGGGCGTAATTATTTTTTTTAACTAGGGGTGTTTTTTTCCTTTGAATATTTTAGGTTTAATGGATGTATAGTAAAAGGAAAGAAAACATCATATTATTTACTATATACCATAGGGATAAATACGTATAAATTACAAATATATTTTGTTTTGGGCTTCGGAGTGACATAAAGTTTCTGTAGTTGCTATAATGTCAAGACACAGAATATTCTAATAGATGAAGAGGTCATAGACATTTTCGAGTGTTTGAGGTAATGTAAAAGTGCTTTTTTCTAACTATGAATACGATAACGCGGATTTGGTTTTTTTATACAGTATATGATTGGATTTAAAAAAAAAAACTGCTAGCCAAGAATCGAACTCGATGATTTTGACAAAAAAAAAATCTACTGTGTTATTCAGTATTGTATTATTTTATTATAAATTATTCGATAGTGTCGCTAATTCCGTTTCCGGGAATTCATATCGTATTCAGATTTAATCGGAAAAATATTTTAACAATGTTTCACATTGCCTCAAACACCTTCTCCAAAATGTCTATCAGCTCTTAAACTATAAAGTTAAGGGGTCAAGACTTTATAGTAGTTTTTGATTTTATATATCATAATAAGTGGACAATTAATGTTACCGACTCCTCCCTATCTTTCTGTTTGATTAATTTCGTTGCGGGATAATGACAAATTAGTTTTCCCTGAGACTGGCCGAGCTTCACTACTCGGTGTCATAAAATGCGTGCCACTGCTGATCCTGGCTTACAGGAATTGTAGTGGTGGGTGTGAGGGTGGGAATGTCTCTGTATACAACATAAGTGAAAACTAAACTTTTTACGTTTTAATACGCAGTACGCAGTCGGCTTCTTCAGCTTCCTCCTGTTGTTGATCTGCAATAAAGGCACGGCTGGTTTCCGCGCCTCTCTGGTACCGATTCACGCCGCCTTCGGGATCTTGACTTTCGTCCTTGGCGTCGCCGCTTGCCTCACTGGGCTTACTGAGAAGGCTATATTTGGACTCGGGTACGTTAAAACATCTCTAATTAAATATAGTCATAAAGCTTCATTCACCTTACATGCCTTATGATGCTGTTGCATGTCATAAAAGCACGTGACCTGAACGCGTATTCATTAAATCATTTCTTACAGCATTCGAAATAATTGAGGACTTTTTGAATAGCAAAATTCGAAATTGGATTTAAAACATTTTTCTAAAAATAATATTATAAATAATGAAGTTATTATTTTTCAAAAAAGACCGTCATATTGAAGGTGATATGTGAGAAACATCGCGTTTAGTCAACCTTAATTAATGTTATTCTATGAATGTTTCATGCGCTTTTATGACATCGCAATGTTCACACTAATGTGGCACGTGTCCGCATGTCTGAATGTTAGTGTGTAGTCTAGTCTGTCATTGTGCACGTATTCCAGCGCGGAGAGATACAGCGGCATGGTCGACGAGGGTATTATCATCAACGCGATCGGAGTAGCCATGGTCGCAATCCTGGCGGTCGTCATGTATATTTTGTCCAGGGACAAGTTCCGCGCGCCAGAGTCCCGCGACATACACATGAGGACGTCTGTCGACTTGTAGATATAGTTTAGTTTAGTTGTTTGGTATGTATTCGTTAGTGTGTGTGATAATTTAATTTTGAGAGTCTATGTGATGAGATGTATCGAATATTTTAGGCTCAAACATTTATAATCCTTTCATTCTATTATAAAATTAAGAAATAACTATCTATATCTTAGGGACCAATGTATTTTACATTACCTTTTGCAGTTTATAACGTAAAAATTTTATAAACAAAAGAATCTGACGAGATATATTGTATTTACAAAAAAAATATAAGAATTATAAGTACCTAGTAGTAGTCCAATATGCTGAGTATTTTAGGTAAAGAATAGAGTAAAGAATTTATATTATCGACATTATACGATTAGTTACGTAAATGTATTTTATATAGAACCAGTAAAAGAACTACAGAAACGAGGCTTTACTGTTATTATATTTTGGTCTGTATCAGATCAAAATGTAAATAGAGTAGTATAGGTTAAAATAAGATTTAATTGTAATATTTCAATGGCTTATGTATGTGGATAATGTATGTTTAAAAATAAATTGTAAGTTCACATTTCATTCTTGTTTGTTTTACTGTAATCGTGCACCTAATAGAAATTGTATGGCTTGGCAATATTGTCTATTAATGCTTCTAGGCACTAGATGCTTTCTTTGTGTATGGCTTGCTTTAGACTAGAGGATGGCAAACACTGAATGTGGTTTTATTATACTTATCTTTTCTATGCTTAAAATAACTACAATTAGCATTCGTATAACCGCTTTCTATTAATGGTATATTAATATAGGGCAAACGAATTTTAAAATATGAACTACCGTATTGCAATATTATCAAAAAAGCTTCGTCTTTTGCGAAACGTGAAAGCTTTAATTTGCATGCATTATAAATATTCATTTTAATAATTATTGATGCATATCAAAATAGTTTCTTTGTAATTTATATCGTCTTATAAACATGGAATATTAATGCTTTGTAAACCAGTTCAACGCTAGGTAAAACTAACTTGGGTTAATACTTTATTCTTAGAATTTTAAACAATTTAAATTTGGGTTTGTAGTCTATACTAATACCCAATTATCGTATTGTTTACTAAACCTGGAGCATGCGGTGTGCAGGAGCGAGGGATATGCAGCGCTGTCGACCGAGGCGATCATTATAAACGCAATCGGCATGTCGGTGGTGGCAGTCGCGATCGTGGTGCTTTACACAGTGCGCGGCACCGGCGGCTACCGCGTGCGCAAGGTCGCCGCCCAGCACCCGAGCTAAACACATTACCCGGACCTCAGCAATAGCAATAACAGTTTGGCGACAAATTCATAGTTCAACGACTCGATTTAATGGTTGTGACAGGCTATTGTCACAAATCCTGAATATGGCAACAAATGAAAATTATGATTTTTGATGCAAGCATTTTTTGAATGTATTTCTAAACTTCAAATATGTTATCTGTGTCCTACACCTGAACGCCGATACGGCGGATAGTTTTTACGAAATGCTTGTGTTCAACATTTTGTTACCGAATAAGGATACTAAGAAATGAATAACACCAATTAATTTAATAATTGTAGGAATGGATGTGTTGTATCAATTATTGGTAACTACGAAATTTGTCTCCAAACGTCATTTTGTACAATTTTTTAAAGTTTGTACTCGTTTTTATGCTTTAACCATCAAAATACAATAAGATATCATGATTAGAGTAACCATCGTAAGCATAAACTCGAAACTCTTCCAGGTATGAAGAATTAATTTTAAAGATATTATTCTGACGTTACGTTTATATTTCAATTATCAATAAAAGTATTGTTTAGCTCAATTTGTTAACTTTAGGTTATACAGAGTCTATTGCGGTGACATTATAAATTTGATTGTTCTTGGGGTTGTGCGTTATTCCATTATGAAATTATTATTATTATTATACAAAATTATACGTCGATTCCGTCTTAGACAAAATTAATTCGACTGATATTATATCGTTTCATTATATCATTTAATGAAAATATTATATTGAACTATTGTGTAATCCATATGTAACGAAAAAGACATACGACGGGTTATTATTAATATTTCGTTTTTAAAATCGATGTTATTAACGATTCATTCGATTTACTGAAAACATTCGTTTTCATTCAGACTTGTACTCGCTGTTCTGTGGTGGCATATTTAGCATAGAGTTAGTGAAGGATTTGCCGTAAAATGTAAGGGATGTGGATCGTAGTAGATGGATTGCAACACATAATCAAACCACGTACATATTCAAACATCTTCAGACAAGAAAATAAGAGGCCATACACTATATCTACTGTTTTTGGTATCCATGTAACCTACGTAGGTTTAACTATTAAGGACATAATTAGATTTAATTTGTATATAAATTTTAATCTAATTTAATGTAACGTGCGAGTGTTCGATAGTGGTAGTTTGTGAACGTAGATTATATCGTCTAATAATCGTGTGCATCGATATGTCATTAATTGAGACCAGATATTCAGTATTCATATAAATATTTCTAAAACAAATTGGTCAGTATATCTGACTTTCTCTTTTTATTTATGAATCGAGAGACAGTAAAATGTTGCAATAAAATTTAATATCGACTTCGGAGCGAATTCGCCGTGGAAGTTAATTTACATATTTATTGATAGATTTAGTATAATTGAATTAAGAGGAGTGTTCATAAGATGCCAAATTCTGTGTAAAGTGGTCATATGTTTGCTATAATCAATTATTATCGCGTATAACATAACAATGTAGCGTCTTATTCATAAGTAGGATAAAGCTCAAAATGTTTAATTTATACAAAGGTTATCTTTGCATTCTTTCCTTCTGTAATTGGTAAAAAATATGATTGTGAAAAAAATAATTTTGTATATTTCGAAAACATTCACATATTTGCATTCCTTTTGATATAAAAATCAGCATTAAGACTGCATTTGTAAGTATGTTCTTTTTACATTAAATACTATAGATATTTGCATCATTTTTGAGGATTCAATATTTTTAAATATTTCAGATTTTTTGACTTCTTTTCGAATGCTGGGGCCAACTTTTTAGATACTATACATTCCCCTGTATCAGTCCGATTAATTTGGAAATCGATAGGTACTTATTGATTTCTGAACGCAGTTTTCGAACGTATTATCAGAGGTTATTTGAGAACCCAATCAGATTTTTATTAATCAAATTTTATTATTAAAATGGTACCTGCTTATAAATGTATGAATTATGAATATATTGTTTCCTGTTACACAGATAAGTTGCATATATAGATGAGTTTTAGCGATGTTTAAAATAACTCATATTGAACGATGAAATATAATTTCTAACATGTAGTTTTGTTATTTAATTACAGTTGTATCGGTTAATATATGAATTTTATCACTGTTTTAAATTTTGAAATATTTATACAGCATTCATATGGTACATTAAAATACTTGTATTAATGATGAGTTGTTTTATTTATATCCCATTTGGTTTATATTCAGTATACCTGTATTCATTAAAAAACAGTCATATTTAATGCTGACTTTTGAGTTTCAAATACACCACAAATTAGGGAGAACTTGTGTAGAGTTTAACAAACATACATAACATACATAACATCACGCATTTTATCCCCGAAGGGGTATGCAGAGGCGCAACTAGGGCACCCACTTTTCGCCAAATATGTTCCGTCCCATGATGTGATAGGGGGCGAGCCTATCGCCATATCGGGCACAAATTCCAGACTCCGGGCTGATACTGAGCAGAAAAACCCAAATATCACTTTACCCGACCCGGGATTCGAACCCAGGACCTCAGAGCGCTATTGTACCGGACGTGCAATACAACTACGCCACCGAGGCAGTCAGTTTAACAAACCATGGAAAATATTCATGTAAGTATTTTCGCGCAACCGGTCAAAAACTAAATACAATCACGCTTTTATCTCCGAAGGGATAGGCCTCTGCCTATATGCATCTCTATGCAATCGGGGCAAACACTTTTCGCCAAATGCGTTCCGTCTCATGATGGTGATTGGGGGCGAGCCTATAGTCATATTGAGCATAAATTCCAAGCTCCGGCCTGATAGTGAGCAGAAATACCACATACCACTTTGCCAGGCCCGAGATTCGAACCCAGGACTTCACAACAGTGGTCTTACCGCGCAAGCAATATATCAATAATAAGTTTCCTGAATATCTGATTAAAGTAAACCTATTTGTCTGTGTTTTATAATTATAATAATTATAAAACTGTATATAGTTTTACTTAAAGCATAGAAAATTACGCAATACCCTCACAATTTTCACCACTGTTGAAAGAGAGGAAGTGACTATCTCATGTCAGTAGCTGTTACCTGCAGGACCCAACCCCTTCCGCAAAACTGTGATAGACCAATAAGATCTTTAGAAAAAGAAGAGGTACTGACGCGCCATCTTTATCTCCTTCAATTTTTTTTGCCCGTATTCACTACGCAACCGGAAAGGGAACGCTCAGGCTATCCTCTAAGTGTAAGGCTTTGTATTAAGAAAATAAAAATACAGAAATAATGGTATATTGATATTATCTTTATTAAATATTTTGACAACCTTCATTCTAAAGAGTATAAATAGCATAAGTGACAGACTGATTTTCTGTGAGATGTTCTGTGGTGTAGCAGTAACTGGGTTAAAGTAAATACTGTCTCTCACAAAACATTTTTTGTATAGAATTGGACACAATTTAATGCATATTCCTTAAAATTTTTGTCTCATTCACCCTTGTTACTGTTGAAAAGAGCTTTCTAATTCAACTTTAATATGAATATCGCACAGTAGCAGTTTTATATACGTATACAATATAAACCACATTTTTATGGTATTTAAGTCTACTTTCGATCGAATTAAACAAGGAAAATCACCGCCTGTCACTAGCTAAAAGCATAATAATTATCAATAATAAAGGCAATTTCATTAAGAAATATTTAAACACACACTTCATAACTGCTATTGTAAAAATTGCGACAAACTACAGACTTAAATATACTACATACCTAAATAAAATCTTCGATTATTTTGGGAAAATATCTAAAACAGTCCATGTCTAAATAATTTCAATTATAATCTACAAACAAAATATGCTCAAATAATATTTTTCCAAAATTGATATGTATGTTACTGTTAATGCGCACAATATTATTTTATGACCATAACATACCCGATGAACCATGAAGCTTCATTTAAATAATTTAAATTTTCTGTAATCCCATTGACGTATACAATAAGGACAACTGTCCACCAGAGTGAAATTGTGGAAACTAGATACACCCTTGATGTGAAGTTAGGTTAGACTGAATCAGGCAACTGCCCTATGAATTGGAGGCATTTAGGGAATTCCACCACCGTATCCCCTGCCTGTAGTAAGAGGCGACTAATAAGGGTCATTGAGGGGTTCCTTAGTGTACGTTGTACATATTTCACACACTGTGGTGATCCTCGGGATGGACGGCAGCATGGGATGGAAATTAGGCCTCATGTTGCCGTTGACTTCGGTATCACACCACCAACTTCCTGACTCGGAGCTGCGACTGAGTAATTTTTAAAATGGAAAAACCCAGTTGCAATAACGTATTTGACTGTGTTTGGTTTTGTACATTTTTATTATGTAACAGCAATTCGTACAAAAATTTGTCCTGCAGTGAAAACAGAATTAAAATTCAATAATAAATGAGGCAGTTATTTCAAATATTGCTACGTGCCGAAGTGGGCGCGAAGTGGGGATGTCGCTCCATCTCTTTCTTTCGCACGCATCGTAATTCCCGATGACGTCACATGCAAGTATTTCGTCCCCTTTTCGTTTTTGACACTCACTCCTACTTTATAATTTCAATGAATTCTTCTGTTTTACAATTTATACGACGAACATATTTTATAAAAGTTATAAATAAAACTAAGTCAAATACCCTATTATACCTTATTTTACCACAATTATATACCCAGGACCAAAGCACCGTAGTCGTACTCATACCGCGTCCGCATTACAACTATGCCACCTAGGCAATCGACATTCGTAGGTCACATTACCAGTAACATATCAAGTAAAATATTGAACGATGCGTCGATGTAAAACTGTCATTCAAAATATTCATCGCAGTATTATACAATAACTACACAATATCATAATAAAGACTACGGACAAACATTTAAATAATATATCATTACAATTTGGCTGCAATTTTGAGCACCTTTTCAAAGAAAGAGTAACGAAAATCTGTTGCACATTTGTAAATTTTAGGCCAACAGTGTTATAATATTATATTTAATTTCTTATATGATATATCTCAATGAATAACTTTCAAATATTGAAATATGATTAATAACAATTTTAATAAGTACATATTTATTGATTGTAAATTTCGTGAACTTGCTAATTTTGTGTATTTACATACATTTAATTTTTAATGTGTTTAAAGAAACATTAAAGTAATAAAAATATCTACTTCATATTTCTAGATTGTTCTGATTTTATAAATATTTTTTTTTCGATATTATTTTTATCACTTTAAAGTTGAACAGACAATTAGTATCAGTAAAGATCGATTTTTAAATATGATTTCGGACTATAATTACACTATTGTAGATACATTTAAGAACATTTAAAATGTCAAAGATGAATAATATTATAATTTTTAAGAATTTACTTTTATCTATACACTTTGAGAATTGGTCGATGAGTAACATGGGAATAGACTACAAGCAATCATCAATAATTTTGGATGAAACATTATATAATTATGTATATGACTATTAACATGTGTCTATCGAGAATTTATTATATCTACACAAAACTACAATTTATGAAGATTCACAGCTACAAGTGTAATAAATCGGTCACATCGTGAGATGGTTTTAAACTTTAAAAAAATATCCACTAATTTTCAATAAACTACAATATTTTTATATTCTCTGAGTATAATCAACGTCGACTAGCAAAAATATTGCATCTGTTTTAATAAGTACGTCTCCATTTCATATTAATTCAGAATACTGAAATTAGGCCAAATGTAGCATCATATTTCGCTGCAGTGCACACTCGATTAATTACTTGTCTGACAATAACGGCATATTGTAATTAATTGATTCAAGCAATACATACGGGACTAAATACAACTATGACATCAATCGTCCAATCTATATTAATAAGAGAGCATTATGCAGGTTTATGAATTAATTTTACTATTAAATAAGGAATACAAAAAATTGCATTACGTGTATTCTATATTTTTATTATGCATTAATATCATTGCACGAAGAACGACAAGTCGTGAAAAAGATGAATTTCAGACTTTATGCAAAATATAAAAAGGTATTTAAAATTAAATTATTTTTCGGATTTTATCGCGTTTTGAGAATCCGCCCTGTGACTACGAAGGTTGCAAAGTCTTCGTAACGTCGTGAGAAAATTAAAATATAAATCCGAAAAAATTGTTTAATTTTAATGTCTAACATTCGCGTAAACAATGAATTAAGAGGTAAGTCAAAATCATTGTGCGTTTACAATGTATTTATGCGAGGAAATCATTAACAAATCGTGTCTGATATCTACAAAGCACAAACAAGTCTTGAACGAATAAAATTACTATTTTCTAGCTGCGATAAAACGCGGCTTTTACCGTGTAAGCCACGTTAATATACTCGAGTTTAGTTTCTAGCTATTTTTCCCTTTCAGAAAAATAATATTTACGCAACACTACACTGCAAAAGCAAATTTAGGCCGTCTAATACTGATAGTGTTTTAACGAGGAATGTAAATAAATGCGTGAGATGCTGGATCGGAGATTTTTAAAGCAGATTAATTGACTGATTACTAAACAAGACGTTTCTGATTACAAAAAAATATAAAATAATCTTTGGTACAAATAAATATGGCACAAACAATGTTTTACATTAGTGCGATAGTTTCGTGATTTTTAGGGAACTACTATAGCTTCAATAATCAAACTATTTTCATATAAGATTTAAAGGCATACTTTTTTTTATATTTCTTAATATTTCTAGTCACTTGCATTAAATGATTTAATAGTTAAAGAGACAAAATACTAAACTTTTAAACATGTTTGCCTCTAATAAGGTGGTCATTTCATGCAGATTTTACAATTCAAAGAACTAATGAGTTCTTATATTAAGAGATAGTATTGGTGACGAAACTGGATCGCAGTATCGACATAGTATTAATATAATCTATTATCATGCATCTTTATATATTTAGAGATGTAATAATTTGATAATTAAATATTCACTGGAGAATACATTTAATCGAAATCTACCATGCACATGTATTTGTAATATTTAAAAATGTGCCATAGCTTAAAACTAGGAATATAATAAATCAGCTGCAAACTAATAAAATTAAATGCTACACCTAAGATATGAGTGGTGGTAAATTTCACAATTTTATTTTGTCACTTTCACCAACTATTCTACTAAAATAAAATTGCATTTTATAGATACACTCGCAATCAATCACAAGTTTACATAGAGATCTTTAGCCATGAATTTCACTCTTTATTCTATAAACTAATACCCTAATTGGGCTACCCTTGTGCCACTGAATATGAATAACATTTTTGCGATTTATTTTTTAATATACATAATTAAAAAAAAAAATGTTTAGTTTTGATTTTGGTGTGACGGATTCTTAAATATAACTAGATATTATTTCATAAACACATTTTAAATAGATAAATTTGCACCAAGTTAGAGCCATCAGAATATAATGAAAATATATTGCTTTAACAATTTTAATAATACATTCAAGAATTCGATTATTCACTAATCTCTATCGATTTAGGGATGTAATGATGACCCATAGAATACCTCTTTTTACTCATTGTAAACAATGTAATATTTTCCCGTGGTGTGGGACATATATATATGAAATATTGAAAAAAATGCAAAGATAAATGTGTTACATATTTTATGTAAAAGGACATCATTTCTCATGCTGGTATCTCAGTTTTCCCAAAAAACAGTAATGATTGTTTAATAGACTCTGCTGACTTCTTGCTAGATTGATAACCAAAATCTGTTGGTCTCGTTTGACAATCCAACGAAAAAATATACTTACACTTCATCGTGAGACGATGTGTACATAAGTAGGCTTTAGTTAGCATCTTGGGGCTTCATATTTCCTGACCTGATCATAGACAGCATGGCAGGTCACTTCGGCTGATATCGCCAGAGGACACCATCCAATGGAATTTGTTGTAAGGAATACACTTAACAAGTCTACGTATTCATATTTTCCGTAACAGACTTCAAATACCTTACCCGCAGTTGCAATTAATACCTAAGCCTTGAAGTACTGCGGGAACTCGTTGGAGATGGCCCTGACCAGCGCCTGGTCGTCGCGGCTGCCGTCGCTCTCCTCGCAGAAGATGCGCGCGAAGCAGCGCAGCAGGTCGTCGCGCCGGTGCAGGTGCGCGCCGTACTCCGTGTTGCGGATGATGCCTTGCAATATCTTCAGGTATTGTTGCCGTCTCTGGGGGGGCATATCAATAATTGTAATGTTATCGATAGTTTTTGGTATTGATTATACAATCATATTTATTTATATAGAAATAGAAATAAATTTACTTTCCAAAAAGTTACACTTCTTATACCAATTAACAACAATGTCCACACTAGGCTATGCCTGTATCGCGGACACCAAAAATAAACTTTAATAGGACAAACCATATACCATCTAAATTGCAATAGTAGGACATAAATTTGAATAAAATTAAAAAGGAAAACAAAAACGATACAAATTCTAACACAAATAAATAATTGTACTATAAGTAAGATCGGTGGGATATTGGTAATATATTTTTTTTTTAATTTTAAGCATATTGAAATCAATATGTCATATTACAATCGAAGCATTATCGATATTGATATTATACTATACGAATAGATTTGTCTGCTAAGAAATTTAAACACAAAAGAAGCCGAATACGAGTACACGTGTTTTAAGATATTTTTGACTAATCTTATTTTAATTATGACTACTTCATTAGTGATATGTAATTTTTTTTTATAATAGTCGCGAAAATTGAAATAGCAATTATGCTGAACAATATTATTAGGCGTTCTATAATAATATATATTGTGATTTAACTTTCAGTAAACCCATTACGCATAGCAACCTGGTTCATGTTACTAGTATATAACTACATTATTTTCGTGTCCATTGAAAAAAATATAAGATCAGGATACGTACCGTATCTCCGGGCGAAAGGTCGGCAAGCTGCCTCACGATAATATCGATCGCGACTTTCACATCGTTAGTGTAAAAATGTTCAGCGGTTTTCTTTCGACTGAACAAATCAATCACTAGTTTGAGTACCGAATGCGCAGGCGCTGGTTCGTGATCGAAGATGTGCACTGGATCCTCTGGAAAACCAAATTTAAAATATAATAAAGTTGTCAGGTAAGGAAATTGAGTAGTAAAACAAAAACGAGATATTTCAATAATTATATTTTAACAGTTGGTCATTGTATCGACACTTACGAAATTATTCGATTGGAGTTATAGAATATAATAAATAATATATGTAATAATAAAACGTTTCGATTACTAAATAAAGTTTACAATCAATTGTAACGGAAAACATACCTTCACGATTTAGCAGCAACAAAATTTTCTCGCAAAACGTTTTTGCTATATCCCTCGTTTCTAAAGCATTTAGCAGGATATTGTCGAAGGGATTCTCGAATTGTAGATTGTAGGCCAGCAGTAAAGTTAAGAAAAGGTCTGGTATTTGTTCGTCAACATCCGTCTCTGGTGGATTTTCCAACAATTCTAAGAGAAATTGGGCAAACTCTATGCCAAGTTGTTCGAAATGAGTAACAGGCAGCTTGTCTCCCATAGACAAAACCATAGATAGCAGTAGAGCCGAGTGGGAGAGACGACTGACCGCGCGAGGGTTGTCACGCATATCTCTGGCGATTTCTGCTGGCAGGGCTGACAGAGCCAAAGTCGCTAGAGCTGTACGTTCTAATCCGCACATTACGCCAAACGCCTGGAAGAAAAATTATAGCAATTTTTACAGTAAATCATGTTACTGTTATATCAGCATGCTACTGATACTTTAGCCTTTTTTTTTCAGATTAACAAACATGCACAAAAGAAGATTTCACAAAATATAAGTATACAAATGGTTTAACAGCTTCAAATAGTTTTTAAGTTCTTTTTAAAATTCATATTGATACTCTGGTTACCTGTAACAGCAATTGACGTAATGGCCACCTGGTCTCCATTTGATAATATTGCACTAAGGTCGTGACATAAGCATAGCGATGGCTGCTCAATACATGCTGACAGATGTTGACATCAGCATTGGACTATAAACAAAACATTGCTCAATCAATGAAAGGAACAATAAAAAAGGCTACTTTCTACAGTATGAACCCATATTGTGATCTTTTTGGCTACAGTAACTGTTATATTAATCACGGATAACAATATTGTTTCATCTCTAAAAGACAGCAAACATTTCATATTATTTTCAATTTATAAGACCAATAACACTGAAACAACCTTCCATGTATCACTACCAAGACAACCACAACCAATCTTGAAAGGTTCTGTGACTATGAGATAGAATAAGTGACTTACCATCACAGAGATGAGCTCAAGCAACTGTGTTTGTATATCATGGGCATCGTCGTGTAAAGCCCAGCCCCTCTGTTGTGCGTCATTAGCTGCTTTGGAGAGGGCGTTGAGAGCCGTCATCATTCGCAGTGCATCGGGGGCCGCGTCTATCGCGTTTTTAGGGCAAGTTATGTTACTATTTGCTTCACGAAGAAGAGCGTCTATTATGGACCTTGCAGCACCTCCAGGGAGAAACTCCTGTTTAATCATGAAAGCCTATTTAAAGCGATAAACATAAGCAATTTTTTTACTGGTACAATATATGTGTCATTTTTTAAATCTTCGTATGAATATTAATGGTCATTAGAGTGGGGATATATAATTTATAGCATTAATAAGTAAAATTGGGTGCATAAAATATGTACCTTATAACCTTAATATATCCATTATATTAAAAATATATATATTATATTTGTATATATGTATAATAAAATTGTAACAAGCCAGTACATTGTAATATAGAAGAAAAACTAATATGAGTCTTTATTGATGCAACAAAAACCATAACAACTGTTACTGTACTGTTTAGAATGTTGAGCCTATCATCATATCAGGCATAAATTCCAGACACTAGACTGATGGACAGAAAATCCAAAATCATTGCTCAACCTGGGACCTCATCTTTGTTGTACCATACTTCTATGTCCGCAGCAGTCATTATATTGTTATGCAAATAATTCTTGTCATTGTATTTATATTTTAGTGATAAGGGTTATTTCCCTTGTTTCCCAACCAATGATATTATATACTTGTTATACACAATTAAACAATAATTATTGACATAATTATTACTTTTTTCCTTATTATGTTGCAGTTGGCACATTTATTATTTTACATGTTGAAATACTTTTACATCTTTCTTACTAGTTTAATATCTTTTTTATTTTTTATTCTTGGTAATATTTTTTGGATAATTGTTAAAAGTAAACGCTGAAACATTTGAATGGATTTGGATGAATTTTGTACAGAATTAGAACATGTTTTAGTTTAACATATAGGCTACTTATAATCCCAGTAATTTGCTCCTATAGGAAATAATAGATTTTTATTAGTTTTTAACTGACATGGTATAAATAGCATTATGGATCAGTACAGTGATTTAGGGACTTTCATATTGAGCAATTCCTAGTATCTATTAAATAATACATTAGAATATAGAAGAATTTGAACATAAAAAATATTATTTACAACACAATATAATCAGGCATATTTTCAGACATTGTTAATAAACATTAAAAAATTACATAATAATTATAAGCACTTACTCTCAAAGAGATCAGCACAGTTTCAACGGCAACTTTAGACATGTCATGGCTGAGCTGTGTTTCTTTACGCACAGCTTGCACAATTTCATAAATAGCATTTGGCTTGATGCTTTCACTACTGTCCTGGCTGTCATCTTGGTTATCAGTATCCGATGACAGCTGATTAGAGGTCTTACCAATGGGCAATTTTTGTTGAACTTCACAATTTTCTATAAAAGTAACATAATAAAATTTATTAACATTTTAGGAAATTTAAACATTATTTTGTATTTTGACATTGAATTTATTTAAAATTAACCAAACAACCATTATCTCTATTTTACTTTGAAAATACTTTAATTTTTGATACTATTGCTTTAAATTATTGTATTTATTTTATTATTTTTCCCACCTGAATATAGTCCATGTAAATAATGCACAATATAATTTTCTAGCACACAATAAAGCAGAGTATATCACAATAACTATAGATTTTAAACAATCTTATACTTATCACAAATAAATTTTCCACTTAAAACACTTCATACTGTTTGATTTATTATAAAATATACTATTACCTCTAAGAGCAGTTTTATTGGCTGATTTTGATGGAGATTGCATTACTTCCCGTTCTTCAGAGATATGCTGCCGTGACACTATTGGCCTGAGATCAAACGAGGGTGACACACCATTCGGTGGTGTGCTGTCATCAAGACGCGGTGGTGGTTTTGGAGCGGGAGGCTTCTTACTTGGTGGTTTTATAGACATCTGAACTTGTTTCCTCTTCTCATTCAATCTAATCAATAATTCTTGTTTTTGCGACATTGCATTGTTTTCACTTAAATTTTGAATGCAATCGTTCAGAAACGACAAAAAGTACTCCGGCTCCACCTATTGGAATGATCTCTATTAACTGATGCATAACTAGGATATTTTATTAATACGTTCAACCGTTACCTTGACTGTAGCCACGTAATTAGAGGGTACGAATCCGACTTGACCTTTTTTATTAACAACATGCCACCAGTTACGCTGTTTAGTGTTAGTCTGTTGCAAGTAAAAAAATTCGCCTTCGGAGAAACTAAGTGTTTTAGCCAATGTCGCTTCAAAGTCAAACATGGCCTTCAGCATCTCGTACTCATCTAAAATAATTAATTTCAATGTTATTTTAATCCACACCCGAAAATAAACCGAGTCTTTATACGCAAAGGATTAGAAAATGAATTACTATTTAAACCGTTTTGTCCGTCTGCCATGGTTGAAAGAATATATTTTATACTGATACTCGGATTACATTAAACGCTTGTGTAATGCAAATTTAACAAAATAATGTTGTATTTTCACATTTTATTGAAACCGAACGAAATATCGAAACCATTTCTACTTTTGACAGTTGACATTGACATTTAACAATTCGGAATTAACAATTCTTAAATATTTTCTGGCAATTGATTACATTTTATATATTGCGCTAAAAAACTATGAGGTACTTATCTATTAATGATTATTACATTTCATTTATTATTACATTTATATAATATGTATATTGGCTATTATTTCCTTAGTTCAGTTTACTTCCTTGGCTAGTGGCAGCGTATAATAATGTGAACAGGAGGTTCAAGTGGTCCTAGGTTTGATTCCCAAGTCGTACAACACTGTGTGAGTTTTCTTACTCTGGCTGATAGAAGTGCTAGTCCCTAGTCCCCAAATTAATCAAAAGTGTATAAGTACACTGCACAGGTTAGAAATTCATACATATTCAAAAAGCGATGTTAAAATAGGTAAATGTACTTATTTATTCAAAAAGACAATTTTATGTATGTTTCATTGTTTTTATCAAAATACAAACACAAATTTCTAATGGATTAAACCACAGATTATGAGTTACGACGATTGTATCCCGGATGAGTAGCTCCAGTGTCGCGGCTGCCGCTGGACGTAGAGTGGCTGCCGCCGTGATGCCTGCTGCTGCGGGAGTCGAAGCTCCTCACAAAGCGTTCGTGATGCTCCTGTGACGACGGCTCGTTCACACTACGCACGTACCGCCTGTTGGGGTCCAACTTCACATCGTCTATGATCAAGGGCAGTACAGGATGATCGCCGCTTGAAGGGGCTCGCGGGTGATTGTCTCCTTGGTACAGCCATAAGGGTTGATCTCCAGCTTCACGTACTGTCCTGGTAATTCCTGGCCATATAGGTGGAGGTCTAAAGGTCGGAAGTATGATGCCGCCATTATTTTTATTCCAGCCTGAGGATGCTGCCGTATGCAACACCGCAACAACGCAAAGTACAAGTACTGACTTCATCATGATATCGTTTTGTCTAGAACTCTGTTGAAAGCGGACTATTTATACTCAATCTTTAAGGAAAAAATATGTGTCTCAGAAGAAGGGAAGAACCGAGCGATGTATGCATGGTCACGCCTCATTTAATACAAAGAACTATAATCACCACGACACACTTTGGTTATATGATGTAAGTAATGAATGTTTATTCTCAAGTCAATAGGTACCTACTACACTACCTTATTAATAACTAGCTTCCGCTCGCAGCTTCGCACGCGTGGATTTCGGACTTCAAAAATGGAGCCGGGCGCGAACGTTCGAGAATGTTCGTTTTACGAAGCTACTCGCTAGGTGATTCGCTAGCCTCTAGGTGCCAAGCAAGCCGCCTGCCTGTGCGTTCGCGACCTTATATATATACAAAAATAATCCTTATAGCATGATTCAGTATTCACGCATGATGGCTTATTATTAGCGTATTTCATGTATAACTTTGGTGTTTCTATACCGATTTCTATGATTATTTTTTATGGAATATTTAATAATGTTAACTTTTTTATTAGGGATGACTGAGAGTGTTATAAACGTAAGAGTAGACATATATAATGAGAAAGCTTCGAACTGCTAAGCTATCGGGAGTTACACGTGTTATTGTGAGTCAACCATAAAAGATAGACATATGCTGTCGTGGGATATTTTTTACATAATTTTAAGGAGAACATTTCCGTCATACATGATTTCTGTGTAGCTTTAACCATTAAGGTTGCACACGCGACGGAAGCTTAAAAAATGGAGTAACTTCTCCCGTTTTTCCAACATTTCCCTTCGCAGTGAAGCTCTGCTCCTATTAATTGTAGCGTGATGAAAAGTATACTATAACCAGCACAGGAGTATGACAAATAATTGTACCAAGTTTCGTTAAAATCCGTCGAGTAGTTTTTGTTTCTATAACGGTTATACAGACAGACAGACAGACAGACAGACAGACAGACAGACAAAAATTTTACTAATTGCATTTTTGGCATCAGTATCGATCCATACTCACCCCCTGATAGTTATTTTGGAAATATATTTCATGTACAGAATTGACCTCTCTACAGATTTATTATAAGTAAGTATAGATAGATATAGATATAGATAGATAATAGTAAATCAATACCTTTACTTATAATATTATTATAGATAATCAGAATTCTTACCTACTTGTTAAACATATTAAATATAGTATATTAATTATTAAATTTTATTTTCTATAAGTATTCGAAGCCACGAAATGTCTAAATAATAATATACTTAAAACATTATTGAGAAACTTACGTATCTAATAGTGGCCTGGCCTAATTGAAGTAGGTTAGTAGTTATTATCTACTAAGTATTTTATTAATTTGTAATTTATTTATGTTAGAAGTATTTTTTTCTTAAAAATAGATTAACGTTCGTATTCACAAATGTTACTTAGTAAAGCAAGGAGCAATGCTATGTTAATAAGTCTGTTTCACAGTGCCTTCGACATCACAATTCCCAACCTTCGCAGTGCGTAGGCATACGGGTATTGTGCCTAATACAACTTTTCTTTAGTTACCCGTCAAATATACAAAGCTGAACAAGGTTAAAGAAAAGTATTAAAATGCGGACACTATGCCTTCGAGTTCACTTTGCGTTGTCATAGTATTTCTTGTGAATACCTACAGGTGTAAGCAGATTTCTACAGATTATAAAAAGAAATTAAAGTCAAAATCAAGTAGGTAGTCATGTAGATAAATACATTAAAATCGACGCAGATTGAGTCGATGTCACAGTCAGTTACAGATAAGAAAATAAATATTTACTACTATAACATTAAGTGAATCACTGATCTTTGTGACATAAGTGTTTTGAGGTCACGAAATGCCGGTACATACCCTGTACCATCAATTTTTTACAATACCAGGAAAATATTGTAGATTACAATAATTTTATGATCGATAATAAATGAACCATTTTAATGTCTTGTCTAGAGAAGCATAGCAAGCAACTAAGTAGATAATAAAGATTTTATGGAGAATGATAATAAATTCGTTCCCTATTGCATGGGACTTGGCTAATCTGGCGAAATGTTAGTGTGATATTCCCCTTGATTAAATAAATAATAAATAAAAATATAGTACCTAATGAGAGTAAATCTCTTACCTAACTAATGCTATTGTTTGCAGTTGTTCAACATAAGAGAGCAGCAAAAAATAATAATAATGCGTACGTATGGAACTCACAATTTCATGATTCATAAAAAAGTATTTCTTTACAAATAAATAAATGAATTGTTCTTAACAATATAAAAAACTAAATGTCTCTTTTTTTCTTTTTTACACTGCAAGTTTCTTGCCCGTTCGTCTGTGGTGGAAACTGCTTACCGAACTGATGGTACATAGAGTGAAACAAAATAATGGATAACATCTTATTGATTCGAAATAAATTATTTCATTTAATTTCACAATGTGCTCAGAACCAGAAAAATGGCTCGAACGAGACAAGTTTACATTACTAATATTATTCACGGATGTTCACGGTAAACTATATTACATATAAGGTAGTGTGACCGAACATAGCTCAGTTCCCAATAGACAAGTTTTCAAAAATTCTCCTTAAACTTTACTAAAGCATTTCAAATTATGTGAGTTTATGTGTCTTCGACCAGAAACGAAGTTGCTTTTGCGATTGGTTCCAAAGTCACCGCCATTTTGAAAATAAGTGATAGTTTTCTGTGATTCTTTGTCACAGTGGTCATAATGTAAACTTTTTTAAAATAAAATAAATTTAATGAACATCGCATTATTTTTACCATTACGACCTAGGTAATCTATTCGGCACTGAATTACAGGTAAGTTTTTTTTTCTTTTCTAAATTTATCTGTGTATTCTTTGTGAATTATCGCTTGCTTTAAAGGAAAGCATCGAAAGGAAACTTGCATATCTGGCAAATTCTCTATAGGAATTTTGAGGGTGTGTGAAGTCTAACAAAGCACTAGGCCAGCGTGGTGAACTAAGGCCTAATCCCTCTCATTAGTAAAAAAGGCCCGTGCCCAGCAATGGACAGTAGTATATAAAATAGGGCTAATATTATTATATTATAATGTATTTCCTCTTATTATAATTTTTTCACAAGATTTTACTGAACTCAGGAAAGTGTTCCATTCATGGCCTACAACCAGATTTTCATACAAACGACAAGTTAATCACTGATAATTGATTCAAATTGTTTTTTTAAAATACATAATGAATTTTAAATACTTTTTATTATTAAATAAGATTATAATTTAATCAACGTTTTTTCTTTATATTTTTTAATGAAAATATTTTAAGCAGGTTTTAAAATAAGGTTGGCCATCATGGTTACGCTACTTTATTTAACTAAATAAAAACACAGATTTTCACCTCATTGGCTATCACAATTAAGAAGATATATTTAAGTAGGTTTCCACAATTTATTTATTTTATCTGAAAAGGCATAATTACTTAACGCTCGGTTCTTTCCTTTTTCTTAAGTCATAAAAACAGTTTTCCTTATACAGGAGTATAAATTACCGATGATCGACAAATGTCATTCATTCTAGATAGAAGATACCTACGGGCTACAATGTCTAAGTTTATATCCATACTTTGTGTTGTCGCCTTACTGCTAATAGCAGAAACTTATTGTTTAACAAGTGGTGTTCGCATCATACAACCCACTTATAGGCCTCCACCCAGGAGACCTGTTATTTACAGAGCTGCACGCGACGCTGGAGATGAACCCTTGTGGCTGTACCAAGGAGACGACCACCCTCGAGCCCCTTCAAGCGGCGACCATCCTGTACTGCCCTCGATCATAGACGATGTGAAGCTGGACCCCAACAGGCGGTATGCGCGTAGTGTAAGCGAGCCTTCGTCACAGGAGCATCATGACCGCTTTGCGAGGAGCTTCGACTCCCGCAGCAGCAAGCATCACGGCGGCAGTCACTCCACGTCCGGCGGCAGCCGCGACACTGGAGCTACTCACCCGGGATACAATCGTCGTAACTCATAATTTCTCTTCAGTTTCTAAATATTTTTGTTTCTGCTACTAATTTTTTCTCATCAATATTCTTTTTTGCTTTCAAATCTTTCATTTTATGATAATAATATGTATACTGATCATTATATTGAAATAAATGATTAAATTGACTTAGCATGTTTTGATTACCTACGTGATGCGCGTATCATAAAAGAACTTACTAATAACGCTAAAGATATTATACGTCTTATGTTATGTTTTGTCTCGCTTCCTCAGACGGCAGATGTCATTAAATATAGCAAGACGATACATTCAATAACTGTTATAGACATAATATACAGCGTTTATTAATAATAGGTTATATGGCCTATGATTAGTGAGGAGATGTATTTGGCCGTTACAATTTATTCAGTTCAAGTTGTAGAGAAGCTTGAGTTTTTACCCTAAAATAATTTCTAAGTCGAATTGCAATTAAACTCGTTATGTGTATGGATCTATTATGTTTTGCTCAAGTGTGTTATAAGTTATGTTTTGATTATGATATATTATTTATGAAAACAGAGATAAAATACAAGTATACAGTAAAATGTATTAAGTAATCATTTTATAATATTTTAATTGCGAATTAAAAAATAAATTATAATTAATATTAATACAATCATATTATCTCTATATCTTTGTTTAAATATTATTGGTTCTCTAATGCAAGCGCTCATTGTTCAAATTTTACCTACAAATTATAAAGGTTGCGATGAATATCATGTAAAAATCTCCAACGTAAGTAGTTGGACATGGTTTTTCTGTACAAGACGATAGAAAATTGCGCCAGTGGACTAGCTGGTGACTAGTAATTAACCTTACCGTGAATACCATAAACTACACATAACAACTACTAACACACTAGGAGAAATAATGTCCAGAATTGGGCATGGGGGAAACTTAGAACATTCGTATTGCAGGGTCTCCACCATACTCACTGATATTACCTAAACAACTTTCCAGTAAAGGATGAGGTAACACACCTCCCCCCTAGGTAGATCTAGTGAAGTCCTTCTAATCCATAATTATCTCTTAATTACGAGTAAACAAGGTATACAGCGTTACTAATAGAACGAAGAGGATAATATTGAAGCATAATATGATTATATTATTTATTTTGTTGCCATCGTTACCCTCTGTCCTTATCTAAATACAATCGAGGCACAACACACACTCTTTACGCATATAAAAGAATAAATTTGGCGTAACTACTTTTAGGAATTCAATGGTAAGCAAATCGTGTTAGAAAATCTTTTAAGTTTTACGATTTCTTCGATTTAGAAATCAAACCCAGCACCTTGCTCTCTACTGTTACCACCTCCACAGCCTAAGTATTAATGCCGCTGTTACAGCAAACAGGTGATATAATTTGTGACTTCTTAGTCTTACTAATATTATAAATGCAAATATTAGTGAATATTTTTGGATGTTTTTTAGAAATAAACTCTGTAAACGCTGAACGGATTTGGATGAAATTTGGCATACGGTTACATCATATCATAGATTAACATAATATAAGCTGCTTTTTATCCCGCTAATTCGTTCCCGTGGGATACATTTCAATATTTAATCTGATTTTATATGTAGATGGCTTTGGCGTTGTATTCGTGGCGCTGTGGACCGCTACGTGATTTAGGGTTTTTTTAGGACGAGTAACTTTCCATGCCGTCGAAACTGCGAGAAACCTAAGTACCTAACAATACGCAAGATAATAAAAAATAGGTAAGTAAATTGTGACTATTACACGATCCATAATTCAATCTAGTATTAATTCAATTCCTTAAATCTAGGTCATGTTATCATACTTTCTCACTAGTTCTTACTTATTATAAATAATATAGTTTGCGAAGATATTTGCATGTTTGCTTTGAATCAAAGACACTTAGCTCACAGATAGACTTTAGCTTACCAATATTATAATAAGGTACTAATATAATAGGTACTAGTGGCAATAAATATTGTGTTAAAACTACGGTGTGTTATAATATAGCTTGGTCAACTGCACTAGATTTGTTAGAACAATGTAGCCTAAATATAATTTCGATGTCTATACGTATTACTATTACAAGCCTAGAATATCGACGGAATTATGTCATGCTGTCGAGCTGGATATATTGCAGACAGGAATACTTTGGGAAGCAACTTGAAGATTCGAGACGCTAACATATTTCTTGCTGTGTACCGTGGACGCTGTTACTCTGAATTAACATTATTTATGCATTTTGACCATTATCTACTAGTAACTAACCGACGACATTATGAACTAAACTAAAAAAAAACTAAAAAAAAAGGCCAACTTAAAATACAACAATATTAGCCACTCGCAACGGCCCTATGGCTACGCACTGTGAAGGCTGCCATGTTGTCAGCACTGAGAAACAGAGTTGATATCACAGCTTTACTCCGTCCTTAGATAAAAAAACGTCTATGAATAAGGGGGTAAGATTTTGCCCATCCATTTTATTTTTTATCAAATAGATAATAGTATTCGTACAGTTACGCATAACTTAATTAAATTAATTGATAAGTAATTAGATATCTAAGTGCGTAATTATCTAGTGTTTACAATATTAATTTTAGCGACGTATTTGCCTATACATTGCCCGGTTCTTTCCTTTTTACTGGAGTACGATAAGTAAGTATCTAAAACTCACTTGTTTTCCTCTGATATTGGTTATAAAACAGCTGATGTTCGATACGGACATTAATTCCTAGTTAAACCCTCCCACAATAATGGCAAAATCCATTTTCGCGCTTGGAGTTATCGCAGTTCTGTTGATAACAGAATCCAACTGTTGGAGAAGTGATCTCCCTATCATACTCCCGACTTATAAACCTCCTCGTACCCCGAGCACCGTTATTATCAGGACAGTACGCGAAGCCGGAGATAAACCGTTATGGCTCTACCAAGGAGACGATCACCCGCGAGCCCCTTCAAGCGGCGATCATCCTGTACTGCCCTCGATCATAGACGATGTGAAACTGGACCCCAACAGACGGTACGCGCGTAGTGTGAACGAGCCCTCGTCTCAGGAGCATCACGAACGCTTTGTGAGGAGCTTCGACTCCCGCAGCAGCAGGCATCACGGCGGCAGTCACTCCACGTCCAGCGGCAGCCGCGACACTGGAGCTACTCATCCGGGATACAATCGTCGTAACTCATAATCTGTGGTTTAATGTATTAGATATTTGTGTTTGTATTTTGATGAAAACATTAAAACATTTTTGAAATTGTCTACTCGAATAAATACATTTACCTATTTTAACTTTGCTTTTTATTAACTCATTAAAATGTGGAGCTACCACGAAAACAACAATCATAAAACAATTACCCTTAGGGTGCATCCGAAGCTCAGAGAAATGTAGGTGCGTAAGTAGCACCTTTACTCACTTCTCTGGAGTTAAGAACTTGACATTTCCTACCCTTAACTATATCACAGAACAGTAATTATATCTCTGTAAGGCGCATTATCGCCTAATGTTATTGTTCTTGTAAAACGCATAAGAATGAATAGCACATACATTCCGAATTTGCAATAATGACATAGTTAGTTGGCATGAAAAAAATCAATTAAGTAGGTATAGAAAAAGAAGTTTAAAAAAATTACAATAAAATGATTTATAATTCTGAATATCATTCTAACTCAATTAAAAAAAAATAATAATAAATAGGAAAAAAACATTTGCAAGGTTTGCAAATGTCCTTGCGTCTCAATTTATTGAAAATGCATTACTTGTAATATAAATTGCGCTTTATTACAAATTGCGTTGTGTTTATGATCATGCAGATATTACATGATTGATAAGAATAATGGAATATATTGTAGTTCATGTAGGATAATTTTTTTAGGTTCATGTAGGATAAATTTTGTTGTCGAAGTATGCATAATAAAGAAATCAACAATTTACTTAGATGTTGTATACGTCTTGTTACGTGAATATTCTTTATGTTCACCTCTTCAACCAGCGTACAGAGGACCACACGAGTTATTGGAACGGACCGACAAGATTTATCTTGTCCTTGACAAGGGGAGGCAGTCACCATCACTAATTAGTTAAAATAACTTTTTGTTGTTATTTATTATGTTAAAAGTTACATTTTTTTATTTTATATGTACAGTTAGAGTAATTGATTCTAAAATATTATTTTCAAGAAGACAATTAAGTATGTTTTTTCATTATAAACGCAATGTCAAAATAACTCTGTATAATTTTTACCCATTAACTAGTTGGGAGAGGTTTAAAGGGTGCGTGCGGAACAGGCGATTCTGGCGATAACTCCTGCTAGTCATTCATCGAATGGGGTGGTTTACGACAATCAAATGCCAGTACTCTTAGTATAAAGGACTTCGTTGGAGTAGCAACATCACAATTTTAGTCAAAAAATCACTCACGCACACACCATATTTGCACTACTACACAGTACATAATAATTAATCTAAAACCCTAAAAATAACTACTCGAAAATATTCGTTATACATGAATGAATTTTGCACGATATAAGCAAAGGTAAAGAAGAGTAGTTAGTTTCATTTAGCAACACATTGTAAAAAATGACCTAGTACTTATATTAATCGTTATAAGCTAAAAGTTAAAAATAAAATTTTTAAATTAAAACCAACGACAACGGAGATGAAATTCTCGGGTGACATAGTAAGAAACAAAATGATATTTTTTAAATCATTATAAATAATACTCAATGTTGATGTGATTTATTAAAATGCAACCATTATTTTGAATATACATAGGTAAATGTAAGTAATCCTGTGCGGTTTAATAGGACCGTGTCATATTATCTGATTGTTATAGTGAATATCATGCCTTTATACTTATTTATTAAGTTAGGTATTTATTGCTATAATACGTGTCTGCCAAAGATATGCTTCACTTATGCATCGCCAGTCAAAAGGTTATCGAAAACACGTCTAAACAATTAAATCGTGCTGTTTGTAAACATTCCAGGGAAAATACCGTTAATAACGGGTAATATTACTTTCCTGCCCACATAGTATATATTCTCATACTGATCGATCAAACTATCACTTGAAGGAAATTGTTAGAAGTGAAACAATCATGAAATTGCTACTGATTTTGGGCGTTGCGCTGGTGTTGCTCTTTGGTGAGTCCTTAGGTCAGCGATTTAGCCAGCCTACGTTCAAGCTACCTCAAGGTAGATTGACACTTAGTCGAAAATTTAGGGAGTCCGGCAATGAGCCACTATGGTTGTATCAAGGCGACAACATACCAAAGGCACCATCAACTGCAGAACATCCCTTCCTTCCGTCTATAATAGATGATGTGAAGTTCAATCCAGATAGAAGATACGCGCGCAGTCTTGGTACACCAGACCATTATCATGGAGGCCGTCATTCCATATCTCGAGGTAGCCAGAGCACAGGACCGACTCATCCGGGCTATAATCGCCGTAACGCCAGGAGTGTCGAAACGTTAGCTAGCCAAGAACATCTAAGCAGCCTGCCGATGGATAGCCAAGAGACTTTACTGCGTGGCACCAGGAGCGTGGAAACACTAGCTAGTCAGGAACATCTAAGCAGCCTGCCGATGGATAGCCAAGAGACTTTACTGCGTGGCACCAGGAGCGTGGAAACACTAGCTAGTCAGGAACATCTAAGCAGCCTGCCGATGGATAGCCAAGAGACCTTGCTGCGTGGCACTAGGAGCGTGGAAACACTAGCTAGTCAGGAACATCTAAGCAGCCTGCCGATGGATAGCCAAGAGACCTTGCTGCGTGGCACTAGGAGCGTGGAAACACTAGCTAGTCAGGAACATCTAAGCAGCCTGCCGATGGATAGCCAAGAGACCTTGCTGCGTGGCACCAGGAGCGTGGAAACACTAGCTAGTCAGGAACATCTAAGCAGCCTGCCGATGGATAGCCAAGAGACTTTACTGCGTGGCACCAGGAGCGTGGAAACACTAGCTGGTCAGGAACATCCAAGCAGCCTGCCGATGGATAGCCAAGAGACCTTGCTGCGTGGCACTAGGAGCGTGGAAACACTAGCTAGTCAGGAACATCTAAGCAGCCTGCCGATGGATAGCCAAGAGACTTTGCTGCGTGGAACCAGAAGCGTGGAAACACTAGCTAGTCAGGAACATCTAAGCAGCCTGCCGATGGATAGCCAAGAGACTTTACTGCGTGGCACCAGGAGCGTGGAAACACTAGCTAGTCAGGAACATCTAAGCAGCCTGCCGATGGATAGCCACGAGACCTTGCTGCGTGGCACTAGGAGCGTGGAAACACTAGCTAGTCAGGAACATCTAAGCAGCCTGCCGATGGATAGCCAAGAGACCTTGCTGCGTGGCACCAGGAGCGTGGAAACACTAGCTAGTCAGGAACATCTAAGCAGCCTGCCGATGGATAGCCAAGAGACCTTGCTGCGTGGCACTAGGAGCGTGGAAACACTAGCTAGTCAGGAACATCTAAGCAGCCTGCCGATGGATAGCCAAGAGACTTTGCTGCGTGGAACCAGGAGCGTGGAAACACTAGCCAGCCAAGAAGTACTGTGAAGTTAAACCATAGTCAGTCAAGTAAGCGTCATGTTAAGTTATATTAAAATGTAATTAATGTCTATAACTATCTTGCATTACTAAAATCAAATAAATTGATATTATAAAGATATAAAGTGGTATTTTTCTTGTTCAGAGCGCTCAACAGTGATGTATCATCCTCAAACACATACAATCAAAGACTTGGGAAGAAATTGTAATTCTTTAACTGTATGTAAAATTATTAGAAATTGTTAGAAATACTAAAAAGTAATCATTCGTGTCAATTTTTAATTAAATTATTATTGTTTTGAACATAGTAAAATAATACAAAAATAATGATAATAAAATATTCTTGTTACTTCAGATTTTTATAATGAGAATCAAGCCTTTATAATATACTTCGTTTAATTTCACCAATCGTGTACAAAAGATTCACGTGACAAATCTAATATATAAAATTCTCGTGTCACAATGTTTGTCTCCGTACTCCTCCGAAACGGCTTTACCGATTTTAACCAAATTTTGCATGCATATTCAGTAGGTCTGAGAATCGGCTAACATCTATTTTTCATACCCTAAGTGTTAAGGGTTGTCCACCCTTAACATTTTTTTTATAATTCTATACAAATTTTTATTTTTTTTATTATGTCGCATTAAAAAATACATTCAACCCTAAATTTATACCCTTCTATCACCAACCCCTATTTTTTGTAAAAAAAAATGTTAAGGGTAAAACAAAGTCCCCCGCTGCATCTGTCTGCCTGAACGTGTTAAACTCAAAAACTACCCAACGTATTAAGATGAAATTTGGTATGGAACAGTTTGAGACCCTGGGAAGAACATAGGCTCCCGGGAAACTACTACTTTTATAACGGAAAACTTTAGCCTGAAAAACTTTATAACGCGGGCGGAGCCGCGGGCACAAGCTAGTAACTTATAACATATGTAGTGTATTTGAAATCAAAACCTCCCATCTGTTAGTATATTGTATTGAAAAGTAATTGTTCTGCTATAAGCATATTAATAGTTGCCTACTTTTTTTTGTAGTCTTGTATACAGGATATATGATAGTACAACCATTTACATACATATAAAGCATACGAAACACGTAATATGTGTGACTTTTGTATGCAATAAAAAATAAGTTAATACAATTTCACAAATTTATTGGATGCATTATTTCTATTCATTACAAATACATTATTTTAAAAGTTATTTGCTACGTGAGTGTTTTTACACAACTAGTCATATTCCACGAACGATATCGAGTCGAGATCTTGGTCTGCATCCACGTGAATAATTCATGAGGGTTAAACGGTCAAGACTCCTCTCTCGAGACGATATAAATTTTCACAATAATCTTGATAACGGAGAATTCATAAAAAGTTCATAATATTTAAATTTATGCGTTCCATTTTGTAATTTAAGTGCTTATTGCTTTTTATAACGGCATACTTCATGTGCAAAACGAACTGATGTGTTATTATTTTGCTATTTCACAAAGATTTTCTAGGAGTTAAAAATATAGATAGATAGAATTAGCATATTATGGTTCCTTTTATTTAGTAAATAATAAAAAATAACAATATGAAATGACCATTTGCTAGAGTTGAACAGAATGTTAAAAAATACTATTATAAAATCAAAAAGTGAGCCACTTGTAAAACAATTAACGACCCCGTGACAAAGGTTTAAGAATCATAATTTCCATTTCGTGTAAGTAGCCCTCTGTTTCTATTATTATTTGCCTAATTTCCTTATAATTACGTAGCATTTGAATTTCATTTTCATTTTTTTGTTGTTGAACTCCTGCTAGCCAGTGCACTTCCGGAGGCGACGGTGGCGCCACAAATATTAACAGCGTGGCTTCAGAGCGGCGAATAAAAGCGAAATTTTCCGCGTAGTTAGTGGTTTTCGACGCGGCAAAATATTTAGCTCAAGCAATTTCGTTGCAAAGCTTTGAACATACATTTCGACACCTTTTATTTTCTTGTGCAGCCGTTTTATGGTTGGTACGCGTTGTCAATAATATCCAAATTGCTTTGACTTTTCTCGAAGGACAGTTTATGTGTATCAAAATTCTTTACAATAAATTGATACATTCACTTCAAATTAAAACCTCAGTGATAAATAATTGTAAGATACCTGCAGGACTCATAAGGCCATTTTAGTCCATGGAGAAATTTATTATTGTTGTAAATATTCTGTATTAGGTTCGGTTTGCTATTTGTAAGGCCGTAGCGTAGACAAGTGAAATGCCTTGGTTACTTTTTTGTTTATAGGTTTTTTTCGTAGTCGTGCACTCTGGGCAGAGTGGTGATGATCATGTCTGTCTATAAGTAAGTACTCTTTATTGCACTACTTAACGACAAAAATGTAGTAAAAATATTTTTTTTTTTTATAAATAAATTATAATTTTAATATTTTTGGAATTTAAATTCCTACTCTTCAATAACGTCCTAATAATAATGATAATATTATTTAAATAATGTTTTTGATATAATTTATGGACTTTTACAATCATCGTTATAAATCTAGGTAGTCCCGAGTGGTTCAATCGTATTACATGTAAATGCACTGATTACAGTGAATAATATGCCACAAATGTAAGTTATCCTATTAATGCTAGTTTATATTGGAATTATCTCTCATGATGGTGTATGGAAATGTTCATTACGCACTGAAAAGCAGTGTCTTGTTTTTATTGTCATAACACAGCTTATGCTAAGATGGCCACCTAGTTGTCACGCTTAGGACATGGAATATGTTTTAAGCACTTTTTTTTTACCGCGTGTACCATGATAATAAGTGTTCTTTATTTTGTCATCGTAATCCTACAGAGTTAAGGCTAACTCATAGTTCTTAGCAGCCCTACATTCTTTGTCGTTTTTAACAACTACATATCGGATCCGTATTCTAGTTGTGTTTCAGGGTCCACAAGCCACAGAGTGTTGGCGTTCAGTCCTAGCCCAATGTGGTTTTTATATTTAATGCGTGAATCTTAAAATAGTTTACAAACTGAGCCAGCAAGCGTGATCGTTTCATTATTGTAAGCAGATTAGCCTCAACTTTAAAATATATTTTCAGTTGCTTAATATAAATTGATTCCTTCCTAAACAAATTTCGGCCACTGAGACCAATCTCAACAGATATCATCCAAGTACGCAGGAGATATTATAGTGCACAAGTGCTCTTGCTTTTCTCTCTGTTCCTACAGTGTCATAATCCGGTGAGACGGCAATCCGACATGACCCAAGATAGATCAGGTGCAGGATTAACGGATTTACGTCCTTTCCGAAGCACGAACTTATCACACTGCCAACTTCCTGACTCACATTTATATAAATAGTAGATTAATGCGGAACGAAAATGAAGGTGTTTATAGAAAAGCTGACCAAAACAGGCCAGCTTTACGCACTATTCAAATACAATAAAGTATCCGCTGATGCAAATGTTGCAATCGCAGTTTCACGTCAACTGCAGGGTATTCGTAATTCATAAATTTTACACCTTGATTTGCCAGAGTTTGACGGCTGAATATTTTATTATCCCTGGCGCAGCAAAGTGATTACAGTGAAATATAGGATATATGATAAATTCAGTGACTACATAGGTTTAGAGAACTAACAGCTAAAGAACTAGGGGTCTAGAGAGCTAGAAACTAAAAGCTAGGTAATTTTCGAAATGCACATATCGATAAATCCGCATATTATACAGACATGTGTTTCTTTAAGTCTCTCTTCTATACTAATATATAAAGCTGAAGGGTTTCTTTGTACGCGCCAAACTCAGGAACTACTGAACCGATTTTGATTTTTTTCACTAATATTAAGCTATATAACTTCTGAGTGTAACTTTTTGTCCCGGGAAAAAATTTCACACAAACGGAGGCAAAAGTTGGTTACAACATTTATCTACATTACGAGTTAATAAATAAAAAAATATACCAAAATAAACCATTTGGCATAAAGCAATGTATATATAAAGCCTTTGGTGATTACTGATTAGCATTAATTACATTTAATTAAGATTATTACTTTCAAAATAATTTATAATAATTTTAACACACCGCCAAATTACGAAGATATCAAATAAGACAATAAAAGTAAAAACATAAATATTTAGCAGAGAGAGTGATCGCCATTCAGCCTTACAAGAAAGGGTCGCGAAGTTTCCGTAGATTTCGTCCTCAGATAAAAAGTAGCAATGTCGAAAGTTTTAACTCCGCTCTCAACTAACGAAATTCCCAAAAGTTTTATATTCCCAATCCATATTACTATGCAAATATTTATCAAGCGGCGCGGCACTCGTGACAAGAGACATGTTGGAAATAAAATATTCGTTCTAAAACCGGAGAATAACTTTTATGCAGGGTTTGGTCAAACCTAGCACGTTAGCTTCGATCCGTACCGATGATAGTAACTTTCTATCCCGCTTATTATCTTGTGATGTGGATTTTTGAAGTATTGAGCACATGTTATTACGTTGAAATTGTACTTGTAAGAGTGCGATGTGCCTATAGTGCAGTTGTTTTTTTTTTTAATAAATGAATGAATCCAAATCCGAATTTGGCCACGGCGGCCAAACTCAACAGATGTCAGCCAGGTATGCAGGTGTACTCTCTGTTCCTTCACTCTTATAGCCCGTGCAGATGGCAATCCAACATGATCGGAGAGAGATCAGGCGCAGGACCAGCGGCTTTACGTTACCGAGGCACGTTGGGTATCACACCGCTAACTTCCCGACTCCGAACTGCAATTGAGTAATGGAAAAACACAGTCACAATTATTTTTAGCCTGACCCGGGATTGAAACCCAGGACCTCCGCGCGATAGTCGTACTAGTACCCTGTACGTGTCACAACTACGCCATCGAGGCAAAGTTTTTATTTTCCAATAGGCCGACAACGGGTAAGTGGGTAACATAATACCATGGTAACATATCAACATGTTGCAAATAATAGGCCTACAAATTAATAATAGAAACAAGGGAAGGGAGCCGTTGGTTCAGGCCTTTCTAAATCTCTCAGTTCCTAACGCAATAAATTTACTACATATTGGATTCGTAATTAAGGGTCATTGTGAGAACGCGTTAATGAATATTACCACATACTCATCTTTACTTCTACTAACATCAAAAAAATCATCCCAGAATAACGAATATTTTCACCATAAATCCCAGTTTTACTTTTGTGCAAATATGGCGTGCGCGTGAGTATATTTCTGACTGAAAATGTGATGTTACCGCTGCGACGAATGCTTTTAGAGTAGTAATAGCGGCATTAGGGCCCGTAAAATTAATGTTACTTCTTATTGTTATTAATTTTGTTTAAAACTTTTTCATTTTACATTTGCTGTTCAAGTACCTAACTTATTTGTAAAGTGTTATTTTTAAGAACATAAGTATGTGGTTTCATTAACGTAATATTAAAATGACCCTTTATATGTCAATGCAAATGGCTTAGATAAGACAGGGCATATATATAATAAATTATTAAGTTGTATAACTAATTTGCAAGAATAAGACGCAATTATAACCATTGCAGTGACTCGCATCGTCGTCTAAACTGATACTACTAAAATATATGTATATGTACACTAAGTATGATAAAATTGTGAATTAAATATTCATTGATTCTTTTAAAACAGTTTAATTAAATTTTTATAATGAAGTGAAGCATTAAATATAAAAAGATAATATTTTTTTAGGTGAAAATGGTTTTACAAGAGTCCAATAACATTCCCACAACCATAGGCACTGCACTATTTAAACAAAATGCCTTGCTGACAACGGGCCCGAGCGTTAGCACTGAATTAACGAACAGTCTAAAGTTTAGTTCACGCCGAATGCAAAAACAGATAGACACATTTAAAATTTTAACGTAGTTTAGAACTGTCGCGTGTTTACAGAAACTTTGAATGGAATGTAAATTTCAATATAGTAGATGCCTCGTGCATTAATCATCGTTTTAGTATGTATTTCAAACATTTTTAGAGTTATGTTGTAGACAGTTCTGTCTAAATCAAGAACCACCATTCCAAATTAAAAATTAAAACAATGGTCATTAATCTTAAGAAAATCAATATAGAGTTAACTGATCATTTATTGGTGATAGGATATATATTATATCCACCCGGATAGCGACTATCATACAAGGATTTAAAACCCGCCTAAAAAAAATAGTGGCCTTCTTAAGTGTTTCGCGTTATGGGATCAGCCTGGGCATATCCGATTCCAACTGGCCGGCATAATTGTATGAACTGCCGAGGGGTAATCATCTCTCGTCAGTCATCATTGTATTGGACTTCTACTTAACATCATAAAAATAATAAATCAATTCACAATGCTTATTAAAAGTATGTTTATTTTATTTATTTATTATAAGTATCAACATACATAGAACAATGTAAAAAATAATGACTTATTCTAACTTTTGTACTAGTAGTGGCTATATAATCGTGCTGGTGCTTAAAAAGGAAAACCTGAGCTATAAACACCAGTTGATAAGTACCCATCTACGTTACAAAAAACATATTATTTTATACCATTTTTTTAGCCGTAGAACAGTATCCAAATTTAAAAATAGAACTGTCTGCCCTCGATAAAGGCCGTATCCCCGTAACTGACCAATCTCCAGTTTGAAATGTTTGGCAGAATAGCATTCGGGTGTAAAAACACCCTATGTTACGCAAATGTTTTTGTTTACGAAAGTGGCGCATGCATTGTGAAAAACATAGTTATTCATATAATTTACACGGTGGTTAATTTACGGATATTATGCCGTAAAGAGTAAGGGAGTGTTTAAATAAAAAACGAACGTATTATATTTAAAGCGAATAAAATAACCCAGCGTGTAGAGGTTTTATTATTGTTACGAATTAAAATATCCTAGTCTTTATAAAGGAAATATTATAGCAAAAGGTTTCCTAGCTTAAGATAGAATGATGAATATCAAAAGGCGTCTTAACCGAAATGTATTTGCAAAATTCAGGAACCAGAGTTCAGTATCGCAGCGTTCATGACATATTATATTATTCTTATTACTGTAGTCGATTAATTCAAGTTCGATGTTTTTTTATTTATTCGTGCACGTGGCAGTGACCGCACTGCACCTGAATGTAAGGAATTGGTAAGAATTTTCTGATGATAAGAATTGTCACTAAACTATAATTTTAAAGTTCACGTAGTAAGGTGGGGTTTAGTTATATAAGCTATTCGATGTAACTACTTCTTCCTCTTATAATGATAAATTATTTTCATGGGCACGGAAGAATGACCTCAATGGACGTGATGGTAAGTAGACTGGAACCCAAATAACTGTCTACTGAGGAGAGATTTCTCGCCAGTCGACATAATTATGCCGGTCAATTTAATAAACGCGTTTAACTCGGAACGCGGTACCCTTACGTGTCAGTAAGGCGTGTTTTACACCTTGTTGACGATAGTCGCTGTCCGAGCGGATAAAAAATATCCTACCACTAGCATACCTAATGTATACTCATTATGTATACTCATATGTCCAGTAAGATTTCTAGTGTTATATTCTTACGTAATAAGGTATGCTTAAAATGGTATTATATTTAAAATGACATATCCATAACGATATTTCGGTGTCATGAAATGAAAGTATCTTGTGAGACCTATTTTCATCGGCAAATCTAATCTAAAAAGTTACCAACAAAATGATCTCTGACCTTACATTATAAGCATAGTTAACTGCAGTAATTCCTTATAACTGTCACAACATTATGTTTTATTGTCATGAAGAGCGGCAGTATTTTTTGCCGACATGGCATTCCAGGTCTTAACGTCCTTTTGAAATTTTACATCAAACGAAAGTAAACTCGTTATGATAAAACAAAGATAACTTGTTATTTGTTTTTTTTTCGTAAAATCTCCCAATTTCACCGACGTAATTTCGTTATAACAGCCTTCAACCAAAATGATCTTATCATGGCCCAGAATTTTCTTTATTAGCTATGGGCTATTAGGATTCTCGGGGTTTTCATCCATTTTGTCTTTAGTAGGCATTATTGACGGTTGGAACGCCTTAACAGTCTGAGAAGGAGGTCCACCTAATCCTGTTAACGAAAAAACGTCTTTTGGGTCTGACAATAGGCAGATTTTTAATGATATTGTACCTTACAGACTACATTATTGAGATTACAATAGATTTTTATCGCAGATAGTAATATAAATTTCATTTTATTTTTAATGGGGCTAACGCTAAGGAAGATTGGCAAAGTAATAATGTAGGTTGGCACATGGCATTGAGACGAAATCTGTAACTCACCTAGGTACAATAATTGCATTTTATATGTTAAACTTATAATGAAACGAGCAAAAGCTCGCGGCTTCCCCCGCGTGATGGAGTTTTCCGGGATATTTTTTTTCCGACGTACTTGATATATTATGACCAAATTACGCAAAATCATTATAAATTGTAGCCTATGTGTTATTCTAATGTATAACCAATGTTACTGTAAAATTTCATCCAAATCCGTTCAGTTGTTTCTTCGTGACAGAGGAACAATCATACATACATCCTCACAATCTTTCGCATTTAAAGTATTAGTAGGATGTAGTCGCTAAATGGACCGATATCCCAAAAATATAAGTATATTAATGCATATTCATGTTTTAATTCTTGAACTGAGAAAGCGGCTTAGCAATAAGTCGCCTTTAAGCGTGAAGACAAATACAATTAAAAATAAATCTGTGTAAAGCAAGGCACAGAAAATTACACAGCAAATTTCTCACGTCACGTCCACCCAATGTAGGATGTAAAACTTTAACGAAGTTCGACAAACTTTTCTACAGGCGGGCTATCCAATCGTTTGTTTTGTACATAAGTAATGCGCGGCCTTACATGGAACTAATTATCAAAATTATCATTCTCAACGAAACAGTAGAGTTGTGAACTCGGTGGGTGAAGGGTAAATTATACGCCGGCTGATTTAGAGTAGGTGTAAATTTAGTCTTAATAATCATAAAATAAGGTTTAGTATTATATAATCAGAGATTTATATAAGGGTCTGTTTTAACAATAGAATCGAAATGTAAAGAAACAATTTGGCTCATCAAATACAATTTTCCTTCCTATAATCAAAAGAAAAAGAAATCAGTGAACTAGGATAATGATAAATATAATATTCGGAATTTCTTCTATTTTTATTTTGCTGTCCTATTTTTGTATAAAATAGAGCCAGCGCAACCATAAATAGTGCTGATCCCGAACTAGGATTCGTTATGCCGTGGATATCAGAAACTATGGGGGTCTATGCACTTACGGCTCTCCGTCCCGGAACAAATATAAATAATACATACAATGATTATAAAATATCCCACGGAGCCAATCGAACCAACGTGAACCTTATTTGTTGTCCATTTAACGTCACATTATAATGTGATTACTTGACAAAAAAAAATATTGAATAAAAAAAGTATTAGAAAGTAACGTCAGCATCCCCGTCGTGTTTTAGTTAATGATTTTAAAGCTTTGGCAGTCCTGAATTCCAATGTCTTCGCATCTCGTTACACAAAACTAGACAAGGAAGTTAACAGTTACTCCTTAAAGTTACCCTCAAAGACTTGCGCTCTCTCTACACTTGTCCTCACCGTCTCTTGGATATATCACGTGAACTTTACTTTTCAATTTGCAACTAATTCCTCGAGTAATCTCAAGGAATCGTAGTTTAACATTTCGTCTTTGCTAAAGCTGGACGCCAATGCGTGTATAATAAATTGTACATAATGTTCACGAATACAGTGTAAGGCTTACGAGCTCGCATGAATATTGTAGATTTGTACATCGCCGCTTAAGCGGACAGCTGGTACTGCGTAAGGCAATTAGTTATCGTTTAGGCCACACTGTAGATAATTGTGTGAAAACAGTTGTTTTTAAACTGTAGGGTGGCTCGTAGTACAGGCGTAAATGGCGACATATCACTAACTGGTAAGTAGCTTTAAGATAGCCAAAGAAATTAAGGACAGGGAAAGCAGGCTCTTTTGTGTTCACACAAAAAACCGACGCGTTTCGTCGCAGCTATATGTGATGGGTAAAAACTGAGATAAAATCCCAAAAATAGTTTAATTTTAATGCCTTACATTCGCGTAACATATTATTGTCCGAATAATAATGTTTCTTTCTTTCTTTCTGATGATTTAGTAAGCAGCAACTATACACTACACATAATTGTTTTAAATATATTTTTTTACAGCTGAAGGAGCAAAGAAGCAAATGTGCCTCCTGATGTTTGCTTATCTACATTGCTCACAAATAGTTTCAATATGAGAGGAAAGGAGGTGTTTGGGTCGCCGAAAATCTTTATTAACAGAAAACTTCACTTTGGTTTTCTGTGCCAGTGGTACTACCTCAAGCCAGCCTTATCATGTTGTGTAAATAAGAGTACCACCTGCCTTTATTACTTTCATTTTTTTTATTACTTCCACATTTCAGTAACTAATACATCTGACCTTAAGTTGAGTACTGTATCTCTTTGCAGGAACATATTAGAAACATCATCCAATATGGTAACTAATAGGTAAATTTGATTATAACCATTAAACAAACTTTAGTGATATTTAAAGATATATTTACTTTGGAAACATACATGAGATTCTTTAGAGCAACCACATTTAAACAGAGGATAGTAGGATAGGATATGCAAAATGAATTTCATCGTATTTTTTAAAGTATTTATGCTGCAATTGCATGATATGAAAAAATATAATATTATAGTAGGTATATCACAATTATTACAGCATAAGAAAATTATAAAAAATACATTTGTCAATTTAGCCAATAAAGATTTAAAAAGGAAGCAAACAAATATCACTTTAAGTTATAGTTTATAATCTGCACTATCCCCTCCATATTTTAACTAATGTGCGACTCCAGCCTCGAGTAAATGCGACACTTTAAACTATTCATTTTTATAATTAAGGGCTGAGATTCATTCGGATTTATTTTTTCGTATTGGGAACGATCGGGTCAGTTCGCTTTACTTTTATTTATTCTCGGGCCGTAGTGGAAGTGGTGCCTCCGCACTTAACGTATATTTTGATGCGACCTGGCATACTCTGCAACATTAAATTGCTGGCTCTACCAAGAATGCTACTTTACTATGTGGCTGTTCTGTACTGAGGTCTAAAATAACTTTACTATAAAAGCGAAAACCGCAAAAGAGCAGATTTGGTCATATTCCAGATTTATTTAGAAGTCTTGGGATCGTCTTATGATGCATTACTAACAATAACGTGTTTTTAAGTGCACTGCATCAAACATCAAGGGAAGCTGCCTTTACAGTGTCCAGTATAAAAATAAACTAACGCCTTGAACATAATTCCTTCGTTGTTGCAAGAGTCACTTTTTCGAAATTATGTTTTAGGTGTTCGTAGACCTTACCGACGACCCTCTGGAAACTTTTATAGGATAAAAAGTACCCCATATTAATCTAGGACAGATCCTATTTACGAAATATCTTTCAAATCAGTTTATTTACTTCTAGCAAACATCTTCATTGCTTATTTTACTTTATTTTACAATACAATTATAAAATCTATTTGTAAGATAGTATTAATAGGACAATAACTAAGAAAACCTATCAGGTTCCAATGTATTCAAAATGTACTAAACCTAAAACAACTGCAGAACACCTCATTAATAACAATGTATTTGTTCCAACCAGTTTAAAATCTCGTCGCTTCTGAGCCTGGTTTCTTGTCACGTACACGCTCTGTTTTATGCAGAAAGGAAATTTTCATTACATTGGATTTAATTACGTACACAACAATGCTTTGAAGCTAATTTTTAGAACACGTTTTCTTACAAAGGTTTCTTTTGTTTTGTTACGTGATTATGTGTAGTTATAGATAACAATGTGCTATAGAATATACGTCTTTGGTCGCAAATTTTTTAAATTTAATAATCAGATGGTGATAATAAGGTAATACGTCTTTGTCGAAATATTTTTAAATTTAGTTATCTGATGGTGATAATAAGGTAAATACATATTTCAAAATAATGAAAGGCCCATAAAAATAAAGGGGAATTCTAAGCGTGTAGACGTATAAATTGGAGGCGACGTGAAGCGGTGATAATAGAAATGCAAAAATAATATTAAATTAATCGTCATAATTCACAATTTTAAAGGAGAAAATACGATATTAGAGTAGAAAATATAAATTTCACTGTCCTCTGCTTTCTTTGTAAATATGCAAAAGCGCCTACGGCCAATTTCCACTGAACCATAAAGGTCGATATAAGTGCTGGAAAGCGATGAATTTAACATTAATAAGTTCGCATTGCGCCTCTGTGCACATTCGATCCACTGTTTAAATTACTTTAAAAATACATGCATCGGAATTGGATAAAGCTTATTAAATATAAAATACGTAAATGAAAGTGAGTACGGTACGAAACGACTTGGAATTCTCTGGTACCTGATACCAATAAACCCGTAAGGTAGTCTGAAGCTTAGGCAAAATGTAAAAAATATTTTAATATGGTTTTAAATTTAGAACGTTCATTTAAATACTATGGTTATTTTAGTTTTTATTTGCATAAACAGAGTCGTAACCCAAAGGCCGTGTAGCAATTGTCCCGGCGGCTAACCATAAACAAAATATATTTTATAGTACAATAAAACAGTGTTACAAACTCTAAATTTTAATATAACTTATTGCAACATTCCTCAAAAGTCGTCAAAACAAAAGTCTCAACGCTGTTATAAGGGCGGCAATTTTTTGCAAACATTATTTATCTGAGTTACGTTTGACAAATGAAATACTTCGTTGTAGACAAAGCGTTCCGGGCTTTTTCTTTGTGTTACGCATGAATTATTTTGTGAATAAATCTACATGGTGTACGTTCGTTGACTCCCGATTATGATGCCAGATTTAGACGAACAGTGCTTTAAGGAGTGAATTAAATTGAACTAACAATGTTCTTATGATATTATTTTTTAATTAATATTTCTTATAATTCACTCGTAATTTTGAATAATTAAATGTTATTTAACATGATCTTTTGACAAAATTTGACCCTATAGAACCCGTATTTGTCATAATTTACTTTTTATTTATAATTGGAATAGTCGTAGCAAATTAAAATTACTTACATTGAATTATTTATAAAAAAATGTGGTTCTGTATTATATTCAACATTTTAAGATTAAAATCACTAATCGTATTTATTGATTTTAGTGTATTTACTGTTAAAATTATTAAAAAACAAAATTTAGTTATGGCGCGAAGTAAAAATCTATCGTAGTTATACGAAATTGTAAATACGAGGAATCATCGACTCTGCAAGATTCCTTCCGTACCTAACAATATGGCGTCTTCATTGTTTTTTTCCACAAAATGGTGATTTTTACCCCGTAATATTAACCGTTGGCGTATCCGTAAAGTGAACAGATGAAATGGAATCGGTCTCGGTGCGGTTCTCGCGTTTAACGAGACGCTCGGGGCGCGTTGCGATGGATCGACACGACCGCGAGACCAGTTCGCTGTTACGGGTTACTTTACGAATAAACGCGAACAGTTTCATGAGGTATTTGCACATTAAACTATTTTTTTCTAAATGGGGCACCCTGTGTACGAAGAATGTGGACTGGCCTCTTATAAGACCAAGAACAAAACTAGTGGTTTAAATTAAGGTTGAAGTTATTCATGATTCTAGTATTTTACGTCAAATAATAATTTTAATAATATATACAGGGCCATTTAGATATTGCGTTACTAAATAAAACCACATACTTATCATCTTGGAAATAAAACTTTACAATAAGTTACTTAAGCCGTAGATGTACAATAAATAATTGTACGTTTCGAACAAAATATATATTAATAAAAAGTAATTTCAATTTTACGCGCCCTAATGCCACTACTACTACTCTACGACAAATCGTTCCAGTGGCAACATCACACTTTCAGTCAAAAATACACCCAGGCACACGCCATATTCGCATTAAACTACAAAATGATAAACAAATTCAAAAACTAAAACCAGGATTTTTGGTGAAAATATTAATTATTAATAGATGATTTTTGGCAGAATGTCAGCAAAGGTGAAGACGAGTATATGGTTTTATTTAGTAACGCAATGTCAAAATGACCCTGTATAATATACTGTCCCACTGTTAGGCACGGGCCTCCTCTACTACTGAAAGGGATTTGGTCACCACGCTGGCCTAGTGCAGACTGATAGACTTCACACACCCTCAAAATTGCTAGAGGGAACTTTCTTAGGTATGCAAGTTCCTCATAATGTTTTCCTTTACCATTAAAGCAAGCGATAATTCACAAAAAATACACACACAATTTTAGAAAAGTCAGATGTGTTCCCTTGGGATTTGAACCTGCGGACATGCGACTCGGCAGTCCGTTCCACACCCAACTAGGCTATCGTCGCTTTTTTCTAATAATTTTACTTTAAATTATTTCTTTAAGATATGGTTTATAATTGCAGTATCAACATCCAACATTCAGATTCTACATTTATCATGGAGGTCAAAATCTAGGATTTTACATACGATATTTGAATAAACGATGTACAGGACATTCCACGATGCTAACAATGAGAAATCTGTAGGTATATCATTATTCATTTTACAAGTCTCCCACAAACCATCTGGTTCCTGAATTTGATGCTAATCTCATCAGCTACATTAATTTCTTATCATAGTTTCCCTGTAATCGTATATTAAGATTCTATTACCTGGGTAATTAGTCCCAGTTTAGCTTGAATTCGCAGTTTTTAATTAACATTAACGCCAGCTCATCCGTGCAGTCTAAAGACAAAAGTTTAATTGAAACAAATGTTGCCAAACTCGCAAGTCAGCTTTCAGTGTAATTGAAATTCGTACGAAATTATTATCAGCAATATAAAAATGAAAGTCACTATCCAGGCGCATGCCACCGTCGGAATATTAAAAGTTAATGAGTGTGAAGAATTTTTGTATTTAACATTGTTTTGACTTGACTATGACGTAGCAAGAAAATAGTTTTATTAAATATCAATACGAATTTGCTATTAATATAAGTGTTATTGTTCGTCAAGATTTCAAACTACTTAACTGTACTTTAAACTTATACAGCCTTACTTATAAAAAATTCGCTAAGTTATGCTTAATGACACTTGACTAGTCTGCTCTTAAACTTTTAATCACCGGCGATGTTTTATTTGAGAGCTATTTAAGCAATGCTTAACCACCTCTTAACGCTAAAACAAGTTTATAAGTAATTTCTTTTAGTAATCGGTGACAAAGCAATTGAATAAAACATAGGACGAGTTTATAAATAGGATTGTGTAATAATTGACTTGAATTGTCACTATACTACTATGAAACTGATAGTTGCTTTAACACTGTCTACATCGGTAGACAGCTTTACGCGACGTCTAAAATTACAAAAAATTACATCCAATGGCCATATAACGCGATTAACACTCGATAGGTACTGCGCAATACGCTTAACATCGCAATTTTGAATAACCCTGGTTCCTGTTAATCGCCGTGTGTTAATGTAATAGAGTTATTTATTACAATATAGGCCGGCGCTTGTCATAAACGATAGCTCATGCATACTTCCATATCGGCAAAGGACATCTCAACTTTGCCATGTGACATTATTGCATTAACCGTAATGACTACGTTAGCTTCTTGCTGTTCATTTTTGTACAAGTTAAAATATGGCCGCTTTAAACAAATCAATGCGAATTTAATACATGATTACGTTTATTCAATAGTCGACCAATTTATTTCGAAGTTTTAAAAAGATTTACAGCGTCTTTTTGTAATGTACTTTATTGATTTTATGCTATTAAATTAGCTGGTCGTGTAAGACACCGCCGCGGGTCGCGACGATGCAGCGACGTCGCGAGACAGTCGAGCGCCGGTCCCTTGCGAGCCGATTTTCATAATAAAACCATCTCGCTAAATGGACCCGAACCAAATGTCACCCCACGCTGTCCCATTGCCCTTGCCAATTTATACATATTTGTTTTATACACATTTTCTCTTTCTCATTGTATTTATTAATATTTTGTTGTGTTTTAAATGAATATTAAAGCTGTATTTGAAAATTGTGACGATTGTCCATAGTTTTGTAGAATGTTCAGAGATTGAATTGTAACTTCTTTGATGTTCTTATTCTTCTGACTATCCTACCTCATTAAAGGGTAGGCGCGACATACTTTTATGAGGCTGTCGATCCTGTTTGGCTTAGTTGCTACGTTCAACTACCAATCTGAAGTCAACTCTCTTTGATATTAGATAAGCCTTTCCCGCTACGAAAGGCCTTATATCACTATATCGATCTAAAGCGCCATCAGTTCGAGACCAGCGCCATCTACTTAAAAATGAAGAAAAATAATTTCCTATAGCAGCAGATTAGCGGAATAAAAAGTAGCATATTTTAAAGCCAGGATATAATCTATACGTGTAAAAAATTTCATTCAAATCCGTTCAGCTGTGTGATTTTACTTCTAACAAACATCCAAACATATTCACAAACTTTGCCATTCATAATATTGGTAAGATATGATTAAAAATCACTGAGTCCCATAAATTAATTATGATCCCATTGTTCATAGACTACAGTCCGGTAAGAGAAAGATTTAAATTTAGTATAAACAAGATCATTAACTACGTAGTATCACCTATCTTAAAATATGTTCTATCACATGTGATTATAATCAAAACATGTTAATATCCCACAACTGTAATCATTATAATTCAGTAAGAAACAAACCGCAAATTAAAATATGCGAAGGATATCTTTTGGAGTGTAAAGTTACATGTCAAAGAGGATAAAAGAAGTCTTACGTAGAGTATTGAGGTCACAGCTGGAGTACTCTCGAGTTTTGAACAAGATCGCCGCCGCGCACACAAAGAACCCGAGTTTGTTTAAGCTTTAAGGTAACATGATAGCGAAATTGGACGCATTTGCAATACCTAATGAATGTACGTGTTTGGTTTTCATATGTAACAAATAGATATCGCTTATGACATCCGCGCGTGTTAACATTCCGTATGGATTTGTGGTGATTTCACATTACGATGATTATATGGTTTTGTATTCAGAATGGAGTGCACTGAATGAGTAAACATTTAAATGTTAGTTGTGCTAATAATAAATGACACGTTTGGTTTAATTATAATGAATATAATATAGACATTGAGAATAATGTGAGTGTAATTTGTAATCAGAAATATGTATACCATCATTTAACATCACATATTTCAGAGGGTGCCTTTATTAGCCTAAATTTCGACTAACTTTGAGATGTTGATTTCAAATAAATCTATGTTCTCGATTTATTCATATACACTATACATCAACATACATTGGTTTTAAAATCAATTAACTTGCTTGAATCTTATCAAAGTAATCATTTACAACTTTTCACCGTAAGAATTTTGCATATACCTATAGTAATGTTATATGTAACATAAGAATATTTCATTTCTGTAATAACACGTGATATTTTATATTAGAAGTGAGTTCTACAAGTCATATAATTAACATTTTAAAGCAATTTATGTGAGTCAGCAATGCACCATTGCACAAGAAATTTTAATATAGCCATTCAAATTCTTTCAACTTGAATGTTAATGTTATTGCTATTACCTCTTATTTTACACCAGGGGTTTTAAAACAGATTGACAGAGACATTGCAATGCAGAATAAACTATCTCTACAAAATGTGTGTTTGTGCCGGAGAGAAACAATTAGTGTTGGTCGGAATTCAGCTTAAAATAAAAATGGTATAACAATAAAGTTGGTATATTCTGGATTTTTTATAGAGTTCATTTTTTTTTCTATACCATGCCAGTAATCCTTTGAATAATATACTCACTGTATGGTTTTCAACTTTTTGGCAGGCTAAAAAGAAATAATTGTATCTGCTACGAGATTGGTAGGTCTTTTGTACGATTTTTACATGCAAGTGACCCCACGGCACCTGATGGTAAGCGAAGTGGGGTCTAATAAAATGTCGACTGACGAAAGTTGCTTACCTCTCCTCAGTCGACACAATTCTGTCCGCCTGTTGGAACCGCATATATACACAGGCTGAGCCCGAAACGCGAAACTTACGTGGGCTACTATGGCGGGTTTTTACATCTTGTGTACGGTGGTGACTATCGAAGCATATATAAAATATATCCTACTTACAAGGGTGGTAGGATATATTCATATGCGAGGGTCCGTCAGTGCAAGTACCACCGCAACTTCTATATCTGCCGCCAAGCAGCAGTCATGCGCTATCGTTTTCCGGTTTGCAGGACTTGTAGCCAGCTTAATTTCTAGATATTATGAAAATAAATATCTTATCCCTCGGTATGACGGGTAGTGTGCCACGCTATATTTTGTAATTCGTAATTCTCGAAGATGTTGCTACATGGGCAGCCGTGTGACTTACCACCAGGCGAAGCAAGCAAAAAAAAATCAAACTCAAGCACTCAGCGTCAATCCTTTCGCGGAAACAATAGCCTAAAGAACATTCGGAGATAATTTCAATACCTAGAAGTATAACCGCAATGGTACCAGACATCCATTGAAATAGACAAACAAAAATAACCTTTATAGCTTAAGAAAGAAATAAATGGTAAACTATTTTTTCGTACCGATATTTTTACAAAGCCGCATCGTATTTACTGATGGCATAGTAACGACAGATTGCCATTTTAACTGCGGATCTCTATTATGAATAATTCAGGATTGCGTGAAGGGTATATTGGGATCACAAGACATAATATCCAACTGGAAGCACTATATACATATATCTA